>NC_090327.1:111660131-112260131 GCF_035084215.1 Heptranchias perlo | reverse complement strand
TCAATTTAATCTTGATTTTCTAATTCTATGCAATGTAGTGTAATGATTACTAAGTTACAGCAGAAGTTGCAAAATGTGCATTTTGTGTTCAATAAATCCCAATTTGTGATTAATTTTAGTAAATTGAGAAATTCGTTGCTGGGTTTGAACATTTTTATGCATAAAATGTAACTGTCTGTGAAAGTATGATGGATTATATTTTTATTTGAGAATGTGACTAACAGTTTTCTATATCTGAATGAAAAATATCAAACATATATTTAGGGCCTCTATCCGTGCTGTATAACTCTATGACTCTATAAATGCTGTGGAGATATGGGATTAGAGTAGACAGGGCTTGATGGCCGGCGCGGACACGATGGGCCGAAGGGCCTCTATCCATGCTGTATAACTCTATATACAATGCAACAGTTCTTTCACTCTTCAAAATGGATGGAAGGAAAACAAACATCTTTATCAATATTCAAGGATACAATCAAATTGATATACAACTATTCTTGTATTGATAGCTGTCACAATGCAGACTATACAGCAGCCTTTATAGAAAATCAAACAAAACAGATGTTTTAGCCTAGAAATTCCAGGAGCTCTTCCACTGGAAGTGCACAGGGCAGGACTTCGAGTCGGCCCCAGCCCTGATTCCATCCCAAATCCAAGCGACAGGGTCAATGGCATAATAGAGGTGAACACCCACACCATCTATGGTGCTACTAGATTGCTCACCCTGTGGAAGCACCAGGATTTTGGAGTAGTACCCTGCCATTCGGTCAGGGAGCTATGGGCCAGTCTGGCCTGTGTCCTAATGCAAACATTTCTACCACTGGCTGCTCCTTTGCTCCTGTGCCACTCTCCTAATGACAACCAAGCTCTCTAAGTGGGTTTACCATTGTGATACAGCACTGAGGATACCACTTACAGCCACTGCACAGCAAGTGTGCCTGCTTCATGCAGGCTTAATCATCGTTGGCCATACGATGGGCAAAATTGGTCATCCCGCCAGGCCTGCTTACAAATGTGACATTACCACGGACAGATGGGGTGGGGTGGGGGGGGAGGAGGGATGGTCAGAAGAAGCACCATCTCCCTCTCATTAGAATTTTTCAAAGAGGCCAGGAAATTCTCCCCCCTGCCGCCGATTAGGACGATTTCATGCCCAAAATGGGCCAAATTTCTAGGTGTCCCTACATGTAAGTAATTCAAATACCATTTTAAACTTGGTCTTTCAGGATAGTGTACCTGTTTAAAGTAAAGCAGGTCGGCAGACCTAAGTTATGCTGCCAGTGTTTCCTTTTCCAGGGAGAGCTCTACACTTGTGAAACCACTTTGCATTGATCCAAACCTTGTAGTAGATTTGGCTTATTAGTGAAAGCCTGACTTATATGATCCTATCCGCATCTACTATGTGGGCCTGTTTAAACAATTCCCTCCTAGAATTTTTTCATCACTATCCTTGTGATTCAAAATGTACATTAAATAATAGTTCTTGTTGATTAACAGGTCAATTACAGGTGAAGCTCTGCTTGATGTGGCTTTGTGACATGAGGTCTAGGAAGCTGCACGATATCCAACCCTTCTGCTAGTGTGTGAACTGTTTTATGGAACCAGTGTGGAGATAAGGCAAATGAGGTAGTAAGCTGACATTAATGAAACTCCAGTGACAACACCGCAACTGGAACGAGATTTCCCTCTCCGACTGCTGCTGTAGACGTGCCTTTTTGGCAGTGTTACAAATCTTAAGAAAATGTCACGGGGAATCGATTGGCATTTTTTCCCCACTGTATACAGTGACTGACAAGCAAATTTCAAATTTCAGTATTGTATAGTGCCACTTTAATAAACTTAAGCATGTGGAAGTGTTACATTTAAACCCCACAGAAATAGTAAAAACTACAGGCTGCACAAACCACAATCGCGGTAATTTTCACCTTCACTGCTTGGGCAATAATCAGGTGGAGCCGATCGCCTGCCTGTTATAGTAGCCGCCTGATTTTGATTTGCAATGAAATCAAAGGAAATGAAAATCGGGTGGTTCTGTAACGGGCGGGCGATTCACTCCCCCAATTTACCGCCCAAGCAGTGAAGGTTAAAATTACCCCCAATAACACAATAAAATTAGCCAAGTTTAAACTCATGATTAAGTTTCACAGCAAATGATGAAAGCCAGTCATGAAATAAATATATTTTTGCATGTTTAATAAATAATCCAAATGATTTGGAGGACATGATGGCTTCCATGTTTGAATCCCTCCAATCAGGTTTCCGCCCCCGCCACAGGACTGAAATGGCTCTTATCAAAGTCACAAATGACATCCTGTGTGACTGTGACCGTGATAAACTATCCCTCCTCATCCTTCTCGACCTGTCTTCAGCCATTGACACGGTTGACCACACCATCCTCCTCCAACGCCTCTCCTACCCTCGACCAGCTGGGTGGGACTGCCCTCACCTGGTTCCATTCCTATCTATCCAGCCGTAGCCAGAGAATCACCTGCAATGGCTTCTCTTCCCTTTCCCGCACCGTTACCGATCTATCCTTGGCCCCCTCCTATTTCTCATCTATATGCTGCCCCTCGACGACATCATCCGAAAACACAGTGTCAGGTTCCACATGAACGCTGACGATACCCAGCTCGATCTCACCACCCTCCCTCTCTCTGGTCATTGTCTGAGGCTGAACCAGACCATTCGCAACCTTGGCGTCCTATTTGACGCTGAGATAAGCTTCCGACCACATATCCACTCCATCGCCAAGACCGCCTACTTCCACCTCTGTAACATCGTCCCTGCCTCAGCTCTTCTGCTGCTGAAATCCTCCTCCATGCCTTTGTTACCTCTAACTTGACTATTTCAATGCTCTCCTGGCCGGCCTCCGATCTTCCACCCTCCATAAACTTCAGCTCATCCAAAACTCTGCTGCCTGTATCCTAACTCACACCAAGTCCTGTTCACCCATCAACCCTGTGTTCGCTGACCTACATTGGCTCCTGGTCCGGCAACATCTCCATTTTAAAGTTCTCATCCTTGTTTTCAAATCTCTCCATGGCCTTGCCCCTCCCTATCTCTGTAACCTCCTCCAGCCCTACAACCCTCAGAGTTCTCTGCGCTCCTCCAATTCTTACCTGTCATGCATCCCAGATTTTAATCGCTCCACCATTGTGAACGTGCCTTCAGCAGCCTAGGCCCTAAGCTCTGGATTTCTCTCCCTAAACCTCTTTGCCTCTCTACCTCTCTCTCCTCCTTTAAGTCACTCCTTAAAACCTACCCCTTTGACCAAGCTTTTGGTCACCTATCCTAACATCTCCTTATGTGGCTCGGTGTCAAATTTTGTTTGATAATGCTCCTGTGAAGTGACTTGGGACGTTTTACTATGTTAAAGGCACTGTATAAATGCAAGTTGTTGTTGTCGTGGAGTGCCAATACGCAGAGCTACAAAGAATGGTTGGACATGGATTCAATTTGCCCCAATCTGCCGAGTTCACAATTTCTGTCACTTTGATGTGTGAACATGTCGAGGAACGGCCAGGCATCTTCCCATGGAGCAACTTGAGGAAATCTGCGCAAAATGAACAGGGATAATCCACTTGGTCCTAAGACACTCTACAACACATATAAATGAAAAGTAATAATTGGGAAAGAAGCCATTTGCATTGAGTGAATCTAAGCTGTCCTTTATAGTCTGATGCAATTTGGCAGACAAAGTATCATAGTAGGGACAGCACAGGAGGAGGAGGTGATTCGGCCCATCATGACTGTGCCAGCTCTTTGAAAGAGCTATCCAACTAATCCCATTCCCCTGCTCTTTCCCCATAGTCCAGTAATTTTTTTCCCTTCCAGTATTTATCTAATTCCCTTTTGAAAGCTACTTTTCAATCTGCTTCCACCACCCATTCAGGAAGTGCATTCCAGATCATTACAACCCACTGCGTAAAAAAATGTTTCCTCATGTTGCCTCTGGCTCTTTTGCCGATCATCTTAAATCTGTGTCTTCTGGTTACTGGCCCTTCTGCCACTGGAAACAGTTTCTCCTTATTTACTCTGTCAAAACTGTTCATGATTTTGAACACCTCTATCAAATCTCCCCTTAACCTTCTCTGTTCTAAGGAGAACAACCCCAGTTTCTCCAATCTCTCCACATAACTGAAGACCCTCATCCCTTGTACCATTCCAATGAATCTCTTCTGCACCCTCTCTAAGGCCTTGTCATCCTTCCTAAAGTGCAGTGCCTAGAATTGGCCATAATACTCCAGCTGGGGCCTAACCAGTGTTTTATAAAGGTTTAGCATAACTTTCTTGCTTTTGTACTCTATGCCTCTATTAATAAAGCCCAGGGTCCCATGTGCATTTTTAACAGCCTTCTCAGCTTGTCCTGCCATCTTCAAAGATTTGTGTTTGTGCACCCCGAGGGTTCTCTGTTCCTGCACCCCCTTTAAAATTGTACCATTTAGTTTATATTGCCTCTCCTCATTTTTCCTACCAACATGCATCACTTCTCACTTCTCTGCATTAAATTTCATCTGCCATGTGTTTGCCCATTTCACCAGTCTGTCTATGTCCTCCTGAAGTCTGTTACTATCCTTGATATTGTTTACTACATTTCCAAGTTTCGTGTCATCTGCAAACTTTGAAATTTATACCCTCTATACCCAAGTCCAGGTCATTAATATTTATCAAAAAAAGCAGTGGTCCTGGCCTCTGGGGAACACCACTGTATACTTCCCTCCAGTCTGAAAAACAACCGTTCACCACAATTCTCTACTTCCTGTTCCCTAGCCAATTTTGTATCCAAGCTGCCACTGTCCCGTTAATTCCAAGGGCTTTAATTTTGCTAACAAGTCTATTATGTGGTACTTTATCAAATGCCTTTTGAAAGTCTATATACACAACATCAACCGCATTACTCTCATCAACCCTCTAAGTTACTTCATCAAAGAACTCAATCACACCTGAAGGTTAATGTCAGGGTCATGTCTTGCCTGAGTGGAGGAGCTAGCCATCTGGCCGATATGCTTGAACAAACTTACAGTACCACTGTTTAAGACTGTATGGCCTGATAGCAAGATTTTTTAATGCGTTCAGCTCTCGTATGTAATGGATTTTTACATTATGAGAATATTATATAAAAACTATCAAACCAACGCAAATCCCAAAATAAGATAATACTGCAAAAAAATGTTCACTCTCATCTAATGTCATCTGAATACTCTATCATTCCGTGTAGTGCCATATGTGACTGTGCAAAGTTTTAAAAAAGGCACTGATTACTGTAAATTTACCACTTATTGTGGCATGCATATTGATGATGTAACAGGGAACTGATGATTTAGGGGGTATTCAGTTCCAAAATATTCCAGGACCAATTTTCCTCTGCCCTGCTCCCAAATAGTGCCTGAAAATTGGTGCAATGCAGCGGAAAATTATGCACAATGCAGAGGAATATAAGCGCTAATCCTCTGCTCCAAATCTGCTCCTAAACGGCATTGCGCACAAGCTTCCTCAATGGCTTTTCTGGTGCCTGCACCCGGCTGCACCGAAGAGGGGGCAGCAATGTAAATTTCAAGCAAATGAATATCAAAGACCTCTGCACTTAGATTTCCTCTAATAGAGCCAGGTGCAGTTCAGGGTAAAAATGCTCCTGGAAAAATCTGGTGCTACTGATTGCAGAGCTGCTATTTCAGTGCTATCTGTCATAAGGGACAGTCTGCTATTAGCAGGCGCCCTGTCGATATCCTGAATCGCTGCCATTAATATTACGGCAGTCGGGAATGCAGCGGGTTGGAGGCAGAATTTTGATTTTTAAGATTTTAACCCCTCATCTGACACTTCCCTGCTCGTCAGTGGGGTGGGAGGTAAAATTGAGGCCTAGAACATTTAGCTTGTGCTGTGGTGCATAGTCCCTGGATGCCTAAAGATATAGAGATTAAAATGAAACAGGAAAAGGAGGCTTATGACAAATGTAAGATTCATAATACAATAGAGAACCAGGCTGAATACAGAAAGTACAGAGGAGATATAAAAAAGGGAATAAGAGGGGCAAAGAGAGAGTATGAGAATAGATTAGCGGCTAACATAAAAGGGAAACCAAAAGTCTTCTATAAACATATAAATAGTAAAAGGATAGTCAAAGAAAGGGTGGGACCGATTAGGGACAAAAAAGGAGATCTTCTTGTGGAGGCAGAGGGCATGGCTGAGGTACTAAATGAATACTTCACATCCACCTTCACTACAGAAGAGGATGCTGCTATTGTAGCAGCAAAGGAGGAGGTAGTAGTGATATTGGATAGGATAAAAATAGATAAAGAGGAGGTTCTTAAAAGATTGCCAGTACTCAAAGTAGAAAAGTCACCTGGTCCAGATGGGATGTATCCTAGGTTACTGAGGGAAGTAAGGGTAGAAATTGTGAAGGGTCTGGCCACGATCTTCCAATCCTCCTTAGATATGGGAACGGTGCCAGAGGACTGGAGGATTGCAAATGTTACACCCCTGTTCAAAAAGGGGAGAGGGATAAACCTGGCAATTGCAGGCCAATCAGCCTAACGTTGGTGATGGGGAAACTTTTAGAGGCAATAATTCGGGACAAAATTAATTGGCACTTGGTAAAGTATAGGCTAATAAATGAAAGTCAGCACCGATTCGTTAAAGGAAAATCATGTTTGACTAACTTGATTGAGTTCTTTGATGAATTAACAAAGAGGGTTGATGAGGGTAGTGCTGTTGATGTTGTGTATATGGACTTTCACAAGGCATTTGATAAAGTACCACATAATAGATTTGTTAGCTAAATTGAAGCCCATGGGATTAAAGGGACAGTGGCAGCGTCGGTTACAAAAGTGGCTACGGGACAGGAAGCAGAGATAGTGGTAAACGGTTGTTTTTCAGATTGGAGGGAACTGTGCAGTGGTCAGTATTAGGACCACTGCTCCTTTTAACATATATTAATGACCTGGGCTTGGGTATGGAGGGTATAATTTCAAAGTTTGCAGATGACTCGGAAATGTAGTGAACAACGTGGAGGATAGTAACAGACTACAGGAGGACATAGACAGACTGGTGAATAGTGTGAAGTGATACATTTTGGCAGGATGAATGAGGAGAGGCAATAATAAATTAATTAGTGCAATTGTGAAGGGAGTGCAGGAATAGAGAGACCTGGGGGTGCACACACACAAATCTTTGAAGGTGACAGGACAAGTTGAGAAGGTTGTTAAAAAAGCATATGGGATCCTGGGCTTTATTAATAGAGGCACAGAGTACAAAAGCAAGGAAGTTATGCTAAACCTTTATAAAACAATGGTTAGGCCTCAGCTGGAGTATTATGTTCAATTCTGGGCACCACACTTTAGGAAGGATGTCAAGGCCTTGGAGGGGTTGCAGAAGAGATTTACTAGAATGGTGTCAGGGATGAAGGATTTCAGTTATGTGGAGAGATTGGAGAAGCTGGGGTTGTTCTCCTTAGAACAGAGAAGGTTAAGGGGAGATTTGATAGAGGTGTTCTTAATCATGAACGGTTTTGATTGAGTAAATAAAGAGAAACTGTTTCCAGTGGTACAAGGGTCAGTAAACAGAAGACACAGATTTAAGGTGATCAGCAAAAGAGCCAGAGGCGACATGAGGAAACATTTTTTTTTACGCAGCGAGTTGTAATGATCTGGAATGCACTGCCTGAAAGGACGGTGGAAGCAGATTCTACAGTAACTTTCAAAAAGGAATTTCCGAGATAAATACATCAAGGGAAAAAATTTACAGGGCTATGGAGAAAGAGCAGTGGAGTGGGACAAATTGGAAAGCTCTTTCAAAGAGCCGGCACAGGCATGATGGGCCGAACGGCCTCCTCCTGTGCCGTACCTACTGTGATACTATAATAGATTTTTTTTTAAATCAGTCAAATTGGGCTGTAACTCTTCATTACTCAGTGTTATAAGTCTGTATTCTTAAATTTACTTTGAATGTCAGAAGCAAAGGTTCAATCTAATGGCTATGGTGAGTGACTTGTAGGTTCTGTGGTACAGTAAGGAGTTGGACTCCGAATGAGTGTTTTTGAATTGGAAAATGAATTTGTTTTAAAAATATGTGCAGCAAGGGCAACTTATTTCTATACTTCCAACGCAGACACCTTAACAATGATTTTTATTGAAAATTTTGATTTCATAACATAGTGAACACACCTTACACACACACACCCACACAAACAAAAACTTCTCCTGCAAGAAGGCACATAGGTAGATATTGTATGCATAGCCGCAGGAAGAAACACATAAACTTTCTCAGATTCCACATAGATTTTTCAATTGCAGAGAAACTAATTTCAAATATCACCAAAAGATAATTAATGAAGTGTTGTTTGTTATGACCCTTGGACTTAAAGCCCAAAAATACATGTGAAACGTAACAGCTTATTAATTTTGGTGAGACCTGACATTGTCTGGCCGACATCACCTTGGGTTATCTCCTCCTCCTCATCTCACAATTTATTACCATCTGTGCAGAAGCTATGTGTATAGCTAAAGGGAGCAACGCTCACCAAATTACTTTCATCCTCTAAGGCCAAATTCTAGCTGAAACGTCAGAGGAATGCCTCCAGAAGAGATCCAGTGGGCACAACCTCAGCCAACCTCATCTTTAAGGATAACATAATGTGCTCCATTATTAGAATTTCACACAGGAGCCTAATAACCTGTGCAGTAAAATTAAGTCTCTTCCCCTTCTTCAATTAAGGATTACACACTGACATGCAATAAGCCTGCCCGGGCCAAAGCAATTTTAACATTTCTTTCCCAATTATGCACAATGTGAGTTGTTGGGTTACTATACATGAGAAAGAAGAAAAAAAACTCATATTCATATCATGCCTTGTTACATTTTAAAGTACTTCATGTAAAATGAATTACTTGAAGTCTGTCATTACGTAGGCTAATCCAGCAATCACGTTGCACTCAATAGTAAAATGAATAACCAGTTAATACTTTTTTGGTGCAGACAGAAACGTAGGTCAGGACAACCAACTCTTCTTCAGATAGTGTCATGGAATCTTTTAACTTTCACTTAGAGACCGACTTGTCTTCGAATAGTGCCAAGAATCTTTACTTTTATCTAAGCAGGTGTACGGGGTTGCAGCCAAAGGACAGCACCTCCAACAGTAACAAATAGAGTAGACAAGGGTAATGTAGCAGATATAATGCACTTGGATTTTCAAAAGGCCTTCGATAAGGTACTGCATTGTAGACTCACGACTAAGGTCAGAGACTGTGGAATTAGGGGCAAGTAGCAGAATGGGTAGCAAGTTCTGCAGTCCTGCCACACCCAGTCGTGAATGGTGGTGGACAATTAATCAACTAACGGGAGGAGGAGGCTCTGTAAACATCCCCATCCCCAATGATGGCGGAGTCCAGCATGTGAGTGCAAAAGACAAGGCTGAAGCGTTTGCAACCATCTTCAGCCAGAAGTGCCGAGTGGATGATCCATCTCGGCCTCCACCCGATATCCCCACTATCACAGAAGCCAGTCTTCAGCCAATTCGATTCACTCCATGTGATATCAAGAAATGGCTGAGTGCACTGGATACAGCAAAGGTTATGGCTCCGACAACATCCCGGCTGTAGTGCTGAAGACTTGTAATCCAGAACTAGCTGCGCCTCTAGCCAAGCTGTTCCAGTACAGCTACAACACTGGCATCTACCCGACAATGTGGAAAATTGCCCACGTATGTCCTGTCCACAAAAAGCAGGACAATCCAATCCAGCCAATTACCGCCACATCAGTCTACTCTCAATCATCAGCAAAGTGATGGAAGGTGTCGTCAACAGTGCTATCAAACGGCACTTACTCACCAATAACCTGCTCACCAATCCTCAGTTTGGGTTCCACCAGGACCACTCGGCTCCAGGCCTCATTACAGCCTTGGTCCAAACATGGACAAAAGAGCTGAATTCCAGAGGTGACGTGAGAGTGACTGCCCTTGACATCAAGGCAACATTTGGCCGGGTGTGGCATCAAGGAGCCCCAGTAAAATTGAAGTCAATGGGAATCAGGGGGAAAACTCTCCAGTGGCTGGAGTCATACCTAGCACAAAGGAAGATGGTAGTGGTTGTTGGAGGCCAATCATCTCAGCCCCAGGACATTGCTGCAGGAATTCCTCAGGGCAGCGTCCTAGGCCCAACCATTTTCAACTGCTTCATCAATGACCTTCCCTCCATCATAAGGTCAGAAATGCGGATGTTCGCTGATGATTGCACAGTGTTCAGTTCCATTCACAACCCCTCAGATAATGAAGCAGTCCGTGCCCGCATGCACCAAGACCTGGACAACATCCAGGCTTGGGCTGCTAAGTGGCAAGTAACATTCGCGCCAGACAAGTGCCAGGAATGACCATCTCCAACAAGAGAGAGTCTAACCACCTCCCTTACCATCGCCGAATCCCCCACCATCAACATCCTGGGGTGTCACCATTGACCAGAAACTTAACTGGACCAGCCATATAAATACTGTGGCTACGAGAGCAGGTCAGAGGCTGGGTATTCTGCGGCGAGTGACTCACCTCCTGACTCCCCAAAGCCTTTCCACCATCTACAAGGCACAAGTCAGGAGTGTGATGGAATACTCTCCACTTGCCTGGATGAGTGCAGATCCAACAACACTCAAGAAGCTCGACACTATCCAGGACAAAGCAGCTCGCTTGATTGGCACCCCATCCACCACCCTAAACATTCATTCCCTTCACCACCGGCGCACTGTGGCTGCAGTGTGTACCATCCACAGGATGCACTGCAGCAACTCACCAAGGCTTCTTCGACAGCACCTCCCAAGCCCGCGACCTCTACCTCCTAGAAGGACAAGAGCAGCAGGCACATGGGAACAACACCACTTGCAAGTTCCCCTCCAAGTCACATACCATCCCGACTTGGAAATATATCGCCATACCTTCATCGTTGCTGGGTCAAAATCCTGGAACTCCCTAACAGCACTGTGGGAGAACCTTCACCACACGGGCTGCAGCGGTTCAAGAAGGCGGCTCACCACTACCATCTCAAGGGCAATTAGGGATGGGCAATAAATGCTGGCCTCACCAGCGACGCCCACATCCCATGAACAAATAAAAAAAATTTAGATTTTCACTGAGTTCTTAAAGCTATATGATTATTAAATCATATCACTGAATTAAACACAAAATATTCATGGCATCACAAGTAGACCACCCTTTGAAAAATGTTACCACATTTTCCTCAGTTGTTCAGTTGGTAAAGGCAGCATATTGCTGAGTAATGCAGATCCGAAGGCTCCAGGTGATTCCTTGTGCTAAGATAGCTAACCTCAGCCCTGTATGGCAGCAGAGATGCTATAATTCACTTCAATGACCCTGAATTAGACAGAGGAAGAAAGTCATCCAGTATTCTTATTTCTGACCATTATTCAGTGACCCTTGCTGGAAAGTGAGTGTGCGTGCACCTCAGCTGAGTACAATATTGTGGAGATGCCGGTGATGGACTGGGGTTGACAATTGTAAACAATTTTACAACACCAAGTTATAGTCCAACAATTTTATTTTTAATCCCACAAGCTTTCGGGGGCTTCCCCCTTCCTCAGGCGGTGTGGAAAAATCCAAATCGTTAATATAGATTGTAAAGAGTTGGGGACCCAGCACCGACCCGTGAGGAACCTATCATATATTTCGAAACTCAGAGGTGTGTTCTACCTTTAAGAGGCGCACAATGCCCCCCGCGCCTGGTTTTGGGCCTCATCGGGTTCAACCCCCACAGTCTCATGTTGGGTTATAGGTCCATGCAATTGGTACATTGCTTAGGGGTCACCCTTGGCTCAAAGGTCGCACTCTGAAAAACAACACCTCCGACAATGCAGCACTCCCTCAGTACTATACTGAACTATCAGCCTAAATTATGCGATGAGGACTCTGGGAGTGACGCTTAAACCCACACCGCCTGAGGAAGGGGGAAGCCCCCGAAAGCTTGTGGGATTAAAAATAAAATTGTTGGACTATAACTTGGTGTTGTAAAATTGTTTACACGAGTACAATATTGGCAGTGCCAGAATTCACTGTCGATGCTCACACATGAATGATTCATTGAAAGAAAGAAAGAAAGAACTTACATTTATATATCGCTTTTCATGTCCTCAGGGCATCCCAAAGCACATCATAGCCAATGAAGTACTTTTGAAGCATTATCACTATTGTAATGTAAGAACATGTGGCAGCCAATTTGCACACAGCAAGGTCCCACAAATAACAATGAGATAAATTAACAGATAATCTGTTCTAGTGGTGCTGGCTGGCATATAAATGTTGGCCAGAACACTGGAAGAACTCCCCTGCTTTTCTTCGAATAGTGCCATGGGATCTTTTATGTCCAACTGAGCGGGTAGATGGGACCTCGGTTTAAAGTCTCATCTGAAAAACAACACCTCCGACAATGCAGCACTCCCTCAGTACTATACTGAACTATCAGCCTAAATTATGCGCTGAGGACTCTGGAGTGACGCTTAAACCCACACCTTGAATTCAGATGCAAGAGTGCGACCTTTGAGCCAAGGGTGACCCCTAAGCAATGTACCAATTCCATGGACCTATAACCCAACATGAGACTGTGGGGGTTGAACCCGATGAGGCCCAAAACCAGGCGCGGGGGGCATTGTGCACCTCTTAAAGGAGATCAGACATCTGTAAAACAGAGATCCGTAAAACACAGATGCTGGTCCCGTCCCTATGTTTAGAAACTGCTGAGTTATGTAAAAACATTGAAAAAAGGTTACGCACTACTAAATCCCACATCCTCCAATCTGCACGTCATACCTCACCAGTCTGTCGATCTGAGTTTGTACCAGGCCTGCGAGAGAGCGTGCACCAAGGCTCTCTGCTGATGCACTAGAGGCCTTGGTGCAAGAGGTGGACAGAAGGAGGGGCAACCTATACCCGCAGGGGGGCAAGAGACCCTCCAGACATATACTCCCGAGCAGTGGGAGGCTGTAGGGGACGAAGTCAATGCCAGGCACGTAGCAACACAAACATGGATGCAGCGCAGGAAGAAGTTCAATGCTTTGACACAAGTGGTCAAGGTGAGTGAGGTCAACTGTCAAGTGGCATTTCCTGCCAACTGCACCACTGGCCGCATCCACTGCTCCACGCACGACACCCCCCATCACCCACATACCAACAAACTCTTTCCACCAGTAATCAACTCTTCCAATCAGATGCTTCCTCTGACCCTCACACATTACTACTGTTGCAAGCTGCACACCGCACACCCACAATTCACAGTTACACACATTGGCAGTTATTCTACCATGACAGGCACATCATCCAAACATCTTGCAGGACACTCACTGACACACGTTCCGCTTTAGGCTGTATCCCATCATCCTAATATTCAAATATAGGAGATCTCCAAAAACAGGTGCAAATGCATCAGCAGCCAGAAGCAATAATCCAGCAACTAACCTTTAACTGCTTTATGATCCCTTTAAATAGTACTGGTGGGGGGGTCCTCCAAGCTGTTTATGACCTGTTCAGCTGTGTGAGGTTAAGACAGTGAATTGGCTGGAGCGTTGAGTTCCAAAATCGTATCTGTCCCTTTAAATCAGCATTGCGCACTGATCTAACGCATATTCTCCCTACTTTACATGCTGTCAGCGTTCGTTAACTGCATGTGCGCGAAGGCCTTTACCAAGATGGCATCCGCCGCACGTCATGCTAGAAGTGTGCGCGTGCATTCCGGATGCCATTTTGGATCCTTAGGAGGCCGCATACCACCTACAAAACGGATGCTATGCTGCCCAATTTATAGCCCTGTGCCTCTAGGAGAGGAGCGGAGACAATTGAAGGCAAAATCAAAATAAATTTAAATTTTAAAAAAAGCACCAAATAGAATAGAGGGCATAAAAAATTATTGGCTAGAAATTATAATTGGTGAATATCTAATACACTCATATGATATTCCTCTGGCTGCACTTTTAATGGAGGTGTTAATGTATTTAAAATAAATTAGTTAATGCCTCCATTAAAATATTAGACAGAAGAAAGTCGTATTAAATGTTTGTTCACTGTTATTGATAATAGTAACATCTAGGGGTCGATTTTAGCACCCGCGATCGGGTGCGTTCCTGGCGGGGGGGCTCCGAAAATCGGGGATTCCCGGGGCGGGTCAGGAGCCCGGCTCCAACCCGCCCACTTCCGGGTTCCCCACAGATGCGCTGACATGCGCGCGCAGCCCCCGCATGTGGGACTCCCGCAGGCAATTGAAGCCGGTGAGGTGTCACTTAAAGTATTTATTTAGGTATTTCAGGTCGTTTACAAACCTGATTAAGGAGATATTTCAGGAGGGTTGGGATTTTACAAACAACTGGGACAGTTTCCCGTACCGGGGGAAACACTCCCAGTTCAAATGGGCGTGTTGCAGCCATCAGCCTGTGGCAGCTGCAAAGGTCCATTTGACAGGGGGGGGGGGGAGAGACCCTCACTCATTGCAGGAGGCCACTCTGTCACTTTGAACAAAGTTTGGCCTTCACCACCCTCCTCCTAACAAAATTCACCAACTTGCACACTTAACCCGGTGTCCAGAGACATGTACCTACCTTGCGGACCCCTTCAGATGTACATCTTCCGGATGGGGGCCGCCGTAGCTGCAGTCATGACCTTCTCGGAGGGCGAACAGCATCACCAGCCTCGCCGGCCACGCCGTCCGCCTCTGACACGTGGAGCTCCACAAAACAGTGCTGTGACACATCCACCTGCACAGCAGGAGGGAGGGCAACCGCAGAGAGAGATGTGTCGCAGAGGGCACTACCCTCGCCACAGGGTCCACAGACCGAGGCTCAGCTTCCTGGACCTCTCTAAGCAGCAGTGCACACGGAGGCTCAGAGTCACTCGACATGTAGTCGTGGACATCTGCAGCCTCCTTCATGCCGAGCTGCTCCCGGCTGGCCCGAGCACCATCTTCTTACCTGTCGCTGTCAAAGTCACCACTGCCCTCAAAAACTTCTTCTCCGCATCCTTCCAGGGTGCCACCAGGGACATCGCCGACGTCTCTCAGTCGTCTGCACAAAAGAGCCCTGCAAATACACCTACACCCACTCTGCAGTGACACAATGGGTGGCATCAGTTGTGGGTCTTCATTGTGATCCTCAGGAAAGGGCATTATTGCACAAACCAGACAAGATTCGAAAAGACGTGGCAGTAGTGGTGCCAACATAATATGTAATGTGAGTTGGTCAGAAATTAAATAGCAGTAAAAACCATGACAAACCCTCAAACACCCTTGTGCATCCCCTTCATGCTCACAACACGTTTGCCCTACGCTTCCTACTGCACATATGTGATGCATGCCCTGTGGTTGCAGCACAGGTAGTGGCAGGTTGGGTGAGGCTGACTGTGAAAGAGATGCATGAGAGGGTGAGTATGAGATCGAGCCATGAGATTGTATGAAGATTGGGTTGAGTGGTAGTGGCGGGATGAGTACTGGCGAGGTGAGTAAGTGCAGGTAAGATGAGGATGAGCTTTGAGTGGGTGTGAGGGGTGATGTGACAGAGTAGTGTTGGCAGTGCAGAAGGAGATGTGGGGTGGGGGCGGTGATGTGGCAGAATGAGTAAGTGTACCCACTTTGGCTGACCTACTTAGGCATTGCAGCACCTCCTGCACTGTATGCAGGTGGGCGATATGTTGGTGGCGCAGGTGACCTCCTCTGCCACCTCGAGCCAGGCCTTCTTGGTGGCAGAGGCAGGCCGCTTCCTCCCGCCCGCCGGGGGGATGATCTCTGTCCTCCCGCTCCTCCTCACCCCATCCAATGATACCTGGAGTGAGGCATCATTAAACCTGGGCGCAGCCTTCCCCCTGGGCTGCTCCATGCTGTAATTTTTCCTATTTCTTGCAGCATCAGTCAGTGGAGGACTGCCCCTTTAAATAGAGCTCCTCCAGCTGACCGACCTTACTGTGCATGCGCAGTCCGCCCGACGCGCAGCTCGGCAGCGGGGAACCCAGAACAGGAGGTAAGTGGATCCAATTAGCCTGCGATTGCGCGCGGGCAGACTGATTTCACAATCGCCCCCCGCCACGAACCCGTCGCCCTGGTAATATTGGGCCCCTAGTCTTACATTTCTGAATATTCTTTAGTTTAGATTGTGTTGAAGTCATATACTTGAAAAAAATCTGGTCTCCATACATGAATGACATCGTAAACGTAGTGGAAAGATTTCCTCTGGTCGCTGTGCAGGCAGCTTTCCGCTGGTCGCTTTGCATTAGCACCTTAGAATCATAGAATGATGCAGAAGGAACCAATTCGGCCCATCGTGCCTGTGCCGGCTTCTTCAAAGAGCTATCCAATTAGTCCCATTCCCCTGCCCTTTCCCCATAGCCCTGTAAATTTTTTCCCTTCAAGTATTTATCCAATTCCCTTTTGAAAGTTACTATTGAATCTGCTTCCACCGCCCTTTCAGGCAGTGCATTCCAGATCATTACAACTCACTGCGTAAAAAAAAATTGTCCTCATGTCGCCTCTGGTTCTTTTGCCAATTATCTTAAATCTGTGTCCTCTGGTTACCGACCCTTCTGCCACTGGAAACAATTTCTCCTTATTTACTCTATCAAATTCATAATTTTGAACACCTCTACTAAATCTCCCATTACTCTTCTCTGCTCTAAGGAGAACAACCCCAGCTTCTCTGGTCTCTCCACGTAACTGAAGTCTCACATCCCTGGTACCATTCTCGTAAATCTCCTCTGCACTCTATCTAAGGCCTTGACATCCTTCCTAAAGTGAAGTGCCCAGAATTGGCCACAGTACTCCAGCTGGAGCCTAATCAGTGATTTAGAAAGGTTTACCTGAGGAAGGAGGAAGCCTCCGAAAGCTTGTGAATTTAAAATAAAATTGCTGGACTATAACTTGGTGTTGTAAAATTGTTTACAATTAGAAAGGTTTAGTATAACTTCTTTGCTTTTGTACTTTATGCCTCTATTTATAAAGCCAAGGATCCAATGTGCTTTTTTAACAGCCTTATGAAGTTATCCTTCCACCTTTAAAGATTTATGTATGTGAACCCCCAGGTCTCTCTGTCCCTGCACCCCCTTTAAAATTGTACCAATTAGTTTATATTGCCTCTCCTCATTCTTCCTATCAAAATGCACCACTGCACACTTCTCTGCAAAATATTTCACCTGCCATGTTTCTGCCCATTTCACCAGTCTATGTCTTGAAGTTTGTTACTATCCTCCTTACTAACTACTACATTTCCGAGCTTCATGTCATCTGCAAATTTTGAACTTATGCCCTGTATACCAAATCCCAGGTCGTTACTATATCTCAAGAAGAGCAGTGGTCCTAATACCAACCCTTGGGGGACCTACTGTATACTTCCCTTCAGTATGAAAATCAACCATTCACCACCACTCTTTGTTTTGTGTCTCTTAGCCAATTTTGTATCCATGCTGCCACTGTCCCTTTAATCCCATGGGCTTCAATTTTGCTAACAAGTCTATTATGTGGTATTTTTTCAATCGCCTTTTAAAAGTCCATATACACAACATCAACTGCACTACCTTTCATCAACCCTCTCCATTATTTCATTGAAGAAATCCATCAAGTTTGTCAGACACGATTTGCCTTTAATAAATCCATGCTGGCTGTCATTTATTAATCCACGTTAATCCCATTTTAATTCAATTTTACTAACAACTTTATTATGTGGACAGTGTAGACTTTGATCCAGAAATTCAGGGACACCCATGATTGGGCACTCGGGGGCACAGGGTACTTAGGTACTCTGGTGAGGTCCGAGGTTCCCGAGATATTGAGCCTTGGATCTCATTGTCATAGCGCCGGTGCGACGTAACCATCTACTGGCAAAGACTGGATGAAGGCTGAAGAAAAATCGGGTCGCTGCTAGCGTTGCAGCGTCCCTCAGGTAAGGAGGTCCGGGGTCAGGTCGGGGATGGGCCGGGGTCAAGCCAGGTCGAGGGGCCGGGAGTCACAGGAACCATGTGATGGAGATCAGGTGCGGTGGGATATCTGGGCTGGGGGAGGGAAATCGGAGGCCGAGGGAGGGGGATCAGGGACAGGGGAGGGAGATCGGGGGCCTCAGGGTGAACCAATCTCAGTGGGGGGATCTCAAACAGGTGTTAGGCCCCTCATTTACGTATGCAAAGGGCCTACGCAAGCTTCAGGTGTGGGTAAAGGACATCTCCTGTTTGTCCTTACCCAATCTGACGGTCGTGCACTTCCTGCCTTTTCACTATACATTAACAATATTGTAAATATAGATTTCCACTGGTCACAATACAGTAACGACAAATTAATCATAGCTGGAAGATTATTTCATCTCTGTAATAGCGACATCATTTACATAACGGGAAGATTTCCTCTGGTCGCTATGTGTCAGCAACATCTTAAACACAACAGGAAAACTTCTGATCACTATCTTAGTGTCATCATTAACTTAGCGGGAAGATTGCCCTTGGTCAGTGTAGTAGTGACATTGTTAACATAGCGGGAAGATCTCCTTTCGTCGCTGTGTTAGCGACGTCATAAAGATGGTGGGAAGATTTCATCCGGTTGCTATTTCTACCAAAATTGGAGTACATCATTTTAGAACACTTATTATTTTGCTAGAAATAACAAATATAGGAAAATGTCTTGCTGTGTTGACAATGTTGTTAACACATAAGGACAAAAGGAAATCTACCCCATTTCAATTAAAAAGCATTGGCAAAAATCAGTAGAGGCGATTCCATGATCTGGTGCTCCCAGTAGGGAGCAACAATCATAGGGAGTGCATCGCAAGAAATCGCAGAAGCGCAGGCTATGATTTTCACATCTATTCATTTTAACAGATACAAAATCACAGGCTGCGCACTGGCTATTTCCCGAGAGGTACTCCTTGCGAGCACAGCTCCTCACTGAGGGTGCCAGATTGCAGAATCATCCCCAGTAGCTATTCATTTATAGAAATTATTTTAGATCACATTTATTTTGCTCATGTCCAGGCACCTGCCATGAGTGCATCATTTGCCACAATCACAGTCAATGCTGTAACGTGGCACTCCAGAATGATGCAGTAATCTAATCACAGGGTACAGACTTTCTGTCTTGTGATTCATGATGTCATTTGAACCCCCAAATTAGATCACTGCCTTATAATCACTTCCAGGTGCCTATTAAACACAACAAGGAAAGAATCAGTGAGCCCAGTCCTTCCAACAGACTGTGCACAATTTGTCCTGTCATAAACTCTTCCCAATTTAGTTCATGGCCTGAAGGAGGTGAATTTACATAACAAGAAGATAAAGCTCTGTGAAATTGCTCCTCGACCTCTGAAAGTAAAACTTCAGGACATCTAACATTACAATCTACAGGATTCAACTCTGATGAGCTGTATTCCACAAAGAAAGCTTTCATTGTCCCAGCAGGACGGGAACTACACGGCTTAATAGATATTTCATCATCTATGTCTATACTTATCCCTTTAAGCTTCACTCCTGTTCTTAACCAGACATTCATTCAGCTACATTGTAAAGGAGTTAATTGACACAGCATTAACTGCATTTGACAGAAGTCTATTCTACATTGATCCTATGTTGTGAGATAAAACAGAATCTAAGGAAATCTCAATCGGTGAGGTTCACATATATTCTTGCATAAAGTAGATTGAGGCATACCTTAGCCCAATTATTTTAAACAGACTAAAGCCTGCGCAAATATAGCATATTCAGGAATCCAGTACAAGCACGTTGAGCATTTGTATGTGAACTTTGCTGTTCAGAGTTTCTACCCTTTAATCGTTCATCTTTCTTGAAAATTTGCTAAGTTTGTACTTGTATCCAGTAGTTTTCTGATTACAGTTTACATTAAATAACCAGCTGACATCTATTTTATCCATGCCTTTAAGCATTTTGTATACCTGGATTACATCATCTTTAAATGGAGATGGGGAGCAGACGGGAAAGTGGAGTTGAGGCCAGAATCAGATCAGCCATGATCTCATTGAATGGCGGAGCAGGCATGAAGGGCCAAATGGCCTACTCCTACTCCCATCTCTTATGTTCTTATGTTCTTATATCCAGTTAATAAAAGTTCTGTCACTCATCATACCTTAAAACACTACTCCCAGAATCATCCTTCTTGCTATTTTGTAAACCCAATCTTTTCCAGTGCTGACATACCAATGACTTGTGCAGGGTAAAAATAACCATGCTGATCAAATACACTCGAGATGCATCCAATATTTGATGAGCCTTGTTGAGAAAACCTTTGAATTGACTGGATACTTTCATCGTATAGTCAGTAATCACATTCATCTTTGTCAGTGTATACAATAGGGTAAATTTAGCAATCTGGAGATCTGCATTTGAAGGGAGCAACACTGTTGCCCTGATTCTCCAACCCACGGTCCTTTTGAGTGCGGTCCCTCGCAGCATTGAATTTATCTTCATGTTTCCTGTACCTACTGCCTTACAGACTCTTACAGAACTCCTCTAATTATTGCCTTCCAAATCATTCTCATTCATTTATCATCTTCTATATTTTATTGCCACGGCATTTTCAATTAATGAAGTTCCTAAGAATATTCATAAGCCTAAGCATATTAATCAGAGCCTTTCCAGTGTTTCACTCATTTCCAGAGTGTATTTCATTCAGTTCAAGTGTCTCGTAGGCCTTCAACATGTTGCATTTCATCACTGCAGATGTTTTAATGGCTTGTACGTCTGCCAGGCCAGATTGAATGAATCCAGAATTTGTCCAGTTTTATTCATGAATTCAATTTAATTCAGTTTTAGATCCCACATATTATTTCCACTCAACGTATTGCTTAAAAGGACTCCCTCGTAGGGTGGAAAGGAAATGGACCAATACAATTCTTCCAGTAATTGCCACTTTCCAAATAGGAATTGATCGCTCTACAGTCGATTGCGTCAGGAACCCAGAAATGTAGGCCCCACTTCCGCCAGTTTGTAATGCTCACAAGCACGGTACACCTGTATCATGCAGGCGTACTTTGCACCAGGGGAAAATGAGATGGAACTGGTGGACAACACCATCTCGCCCATCCTGCCTCCTCTTTGGATGTCGGTTTGGGTGGAAAGGAGGGCGGATGCAAGAAGTGTCTGCCCCTTTCCCCCATCAAAATGTCACTACAGAGGAGAAAAGAGGTGCTGACGTGACAGAACCAGGCCTGCACCCTCCCAACTTACGCCGCAGAAGCGTCTTTGGAATTCCAGGAATTTGTTTTAAAGTCTGATACTCCTGTGCTGTTGTTTTGGCCTATTAAAATATCAAATCTAACTATTAGAATAGTCATTATTTACTCAAATGTTCAACCACTTTCAGGGAACCAGTCAGTGGACTGCTAAATATTCAATCTCGCGCAGCATCCATCCTGATACGGGGTTTTGCATGTTCCTACCTCTGTGAAATTGTTTGTACTTTCATTCCTTCTTTTTTGGTTGTTGCAACCAGTCCAATTTATTTTTAGGATATTGAAATGCACAATGATTATTACATTATGGTTTCCTGCAACCTTTCTTACTTGCCCAAATAGCTCACTATTCTCCTTGAACTGGAAGAGGATAGTGGTTAGCAATTACTTTTTTGTTTTTATTGTTATTAATTTCTATCCAAATTACATCCACCACCTTCCTGACTGCTGTCATTTCCATTCTTTCTCTAACTACCGCGTCTTTCCTTACCACTCCTGAGGCCCACCTCGCAAACTATTCTGTAGCTTATTAGCTTTATCTCTTATCTATATTCCACTTGCAGACATGTATTTGTGATGCCAATTATTCTCTGTTAAGTATCTAAACTTCTATGCTTGATTCAAATTCTTCCAGTGTTTTATACCAGCTAGATTTGAATGCCACTCATATTTTGCTTTGCAGTACACACCAACCAGCATGTGCCCATCTTCAAGGCAACGGTGCACTGTGAACAGCGAGTACTGTAGATTGGATTCAATTCAGAAGTGCTTTGGAAATATTGCATGCTTAGCTAAGTAATGCAGCAATAATAGACTTGCCTTGCAGCTCACACTTCAACAAGGTCTGTTGTAACTGTAATTGTTCAAGGCATTAAGCAATATTTTGGGCATCAGTGGAAGCCAGCTTTTATAGTGTCAGTAATGAGACTGCCAGAAAATGTTATGATCTTGCCGGCTGCCTCCTGCTTCATTTTCCAGAACTCGCTGCTCATGGTATGCCAATGCATTGAAGATGGGCGTATGTTAGTTGGTGTGTACTGCAAAGCAAAATGTGAATGGGATTCAAATCTGGCTGGTATAAACCACAATGGAAGAATCAGAATCAAGTGTAAATGTTTTGATATTCAACAGAGAATAATAGGCCTACCTTGATGGAAAATCAGCTGGACACCCCAGCATGTGGGCACCTAGAAACCACGGCGCTGTGGCCTGCCCTTAAACTCCCACCGACTGGCAGGTCCTTGGGGGTCCTGGAGCAGGTCAAAGCTTGTAGTTGAGGACTGCTTTGCATTATTTAATTCCCCCCCCCCCCACCCCCACACAGAGTGTTTAAGTCCAAGCAGGACTTTCAGACTGCCGATCTCCATCGGTAGCCAAAAGGTTCCAATCTCTGAGACGCGACAAACTGGAGGGTCCTTGGAGGTCCAGGGCCAGGCTGGCATTGGGGTGCCTCCAGGTCATGTAAATAGCCCAAGACAGGAATTCCTGGTGATCTTGGGCCTGGGCAGGAGCAGCATACTTTCAGTGCCAGGGCAGGAGAAAGGGGCAGGAAAATTTGCCCTTTACTCCTCATGTAATCCCAAATATTCATTATACAGCCCTTGGCGAGATCTGGCCTCACTCACAAAGCTGTACCAGTTCTTCTGTCTGATGATCACAATCTCCCAGCTGCATTGTGCCAGTAAATCTCAGCTTTGCCGTTTTCTTTACTTTCTCTGGCTGGAAAGTAAAAGGATGCTATGGAATCCGAGCCTTTCCAGGATTCATGGCGCCAGTGAAAGCTGTCTATTGAAATGCCGTGCAGCCATAGTGGCACTTGGTGCCTCCAACCAGGTGGGCTGTGATGGCAAAAGTGGAAAAAGAAGGAAACGAAAAAATGAGAGAAAAAGAAAAAAGGTCAGAGAAGGATAAAATTATAAATAAGAGAGGGAAGAAAGAAAGAAAAAATAAGACAAGGGAGAAGTGGTGAGACAAATGTACAATGCTATTTATACTGCACTACACTGCACTGAAAACTGCAGTACTGGCTCTGTTTCAGTGATGTGAGTGGTGGCCATGTTTTCAGTGCCAGCTCACACTGTTGTGAAGTTGGGGAGACAGACGTCATGTATGCAAGATGCCTGCAAGGAACTCCGCTCACTTGCCTCCCACTGCCAGTGTGACTGGTAACAATCGAAAATTGCTGACAGGATCATTATTTTCACTTATTATAACGTGAATGGTGGTATAGCAGGCCACCAGAGTTTATTTCAACTTTAAAACCTTACATTTCTGGCAGGAATTTTTACACCAGCTGCTTTTATATGTGAACCAATGCAAATTCTTCCCATTGCGAGATTATCTCTTCCAGGTGATTTCTCACAGGTGATCAGCTGAAGCACTTCTCCTGTTGTTACCAGGAAATATGACATGGCTGCTCCAATGCCAACTGTAGAACGTCAGTGACTCAGAGCACTTGAAAGAGAAACAGCAAAATGCTTAAAATATTCCCATTTTAAAAAAGGAATCACGTGCAATGCATATTTGTGGCATGCTAATCAGCCAGCATCCATCATTACACTTACTCAAGCTTTGGATCACAACTTGGGGCCCTCAACCCAAAGTTAGCAATTATCCCAGATTTAAATGAATATAAGGAGCAGTCATGGGCACCTAACCCCCAATTTCCCAAGGCTAGCAAAAATGGGGTTATGCTGGCCAAAATTGCAGGTTTGCCTTGGCTTGCAGAAGAGGGTTGGTCTGGACCAATTTTCCAATGGAACCCCCTCCCCATAATTAGAACAGACCACAGACACAGGAAAAAGCTTGACGCACAGAGCGTGGCCCATAGCACACTGGGCTGGGCATCGGAAATCCAGACAGAAGGCAGACTTTAAAGGGTTGCAGCTAGCTATTAAAAGGCAAGTTGTGGTGGAGTCAGAATAATTGATAATAATGACACAGCGAGCATATGGAGGCACAAGAGTTGAAGGTTCTTCTGCGGGAGATACACCAAAGGCAGGTGACTGTAAGGGTGCAGATTGCTTTGGGTCATTTAAATGTCACGAACTTTTGACTCTTTGGCTAATGAAAAACCCAGCCTGTAAGTTAACCACAAACCACAGACTTTTGTCTACTGCTAAGGAAAAAAACAGAAAACAGACATAGAACAGAAAAAGGTCACGATTTTGGACACGGCAACAAAAAAATTGAATAATTGCTCACAATGACACAGCGAGCATTTATAGGCACAAGTGTTGGAGATTCTGCTGCTGGAGATACACCAAAGGCAGATGACCCTATTTGGGGCTAAAGACCAAGCTACAGTAAAAAAACATGTACAGCTGCATTGAATGTTGCTGACCTTGTCCATGCAGTCACCCAGATCCCTTGTTCCTGGCTGCAAATAAGGAAGAAGCATGAAAGCTTCATGCTGTGGCAACTTTCAGTTGTGCATGACTAGCCGTGCAGATCCAGATGTTGTTTGCAGATCATTGTGCAACGGACAGTACAACTGTGCGATAGCCTGTGTGATAACTGTGTGATAGTGGTGAAGACAGGTCTCCTTTGAGGTACTACTGCGCAGGTACAGTGTAGGGTCTGTAAGAGTTGTGCTTCAGAACTTATTGCACCTCTTTTGGTGGCCCCTGATCTGAAGCATCCAGCACAGTTAGAAACCTTCAAGGAATTCCCATGCGGCCATCTTGTACAATGCCATTTCAATGCCTGCAGCAAACAAGAATACTGAAAAAAAGCACTGGCAGCAAAGAAAAAATACAGAAATGGCAGAGTTTCCAGCAAAAACAACTAGTGCACGGGCCAAATTGCAGCAGCATTCACCAGAAAAGGCAAATAAAAATTCCTGTGGATGATCCAAACATCTACCCAGCTTTAAGAGGCCTGCTTGAGCAGGGCAGGCCCCAGGAACCCTGGTGCTCCCATTGCACTGGGCAAGCTGGTTACCATAGATGGCCCCTGGCCACGAATAGATAGTCAGGAGAGGAACCTAATTCAAATATATATGCAAATAAAATGATGCCCATGCATGCTGATAGCATGGCCTCATTTTGGCTGTGAAAACATCAGGAAATTGGGTGCAATTCCCTTACCCCACTCCCTGTTGCCTGCGAGACTCCACGCCCTGTGCACAGCCATGGAAAATTTATCCCCTAATGCACCTACGAGAAACCATTTTTCAAGGAGTCGTGTTTTCGTGCATTGAAAGTACTGGCTGCAAAATAATTCTCGCACAATTGATATTATGCCCATTTTATTTATATATATTTTTACATATTAAAATTATTCCCATTGTACAAATGCCTTTATTTTACTCTATGTAAAAAAAAAGTTGGGTTTACTTCATTTCATTTATGCCGTGGTTTCTTTTTGATAAAGGAAGTTGCTGAAGCTGCATATAAAATAAAACAGTCTGAGGATGCAGCGCCCAGATGTGTTGGCAGTGACTGATTTTCTAACCACCTACTGACAAAAAAACATTAGTAGATGTCAAATTGTATAGTTAAAAGGACCATCAGAGCAGCAGGGCAGCTACTAATCTGCAGCCAAATATAACTAAAACCCATCTGCTTGTACAGATTACCTGCCAAGCTTTAATCCCAAACATACATATTTTCCTCTTGTGTCGCTGATGAGTGACAAGTGTTTCAACCACCCCTGACTTATTAAACAAAGGACACTATACACAGACTCTATGGGCTGACAACATCCACCACAAGGATCAGTCAGTGAGAAGTTTCCAAACTTCTAAGGATAGAAGTACTGACACAAATGTTGAGCTTTTTAGCTTTCTCTTCTGGTCGTCACTCTTAACAGATTTCGTTAAATCTTGTCACAGATGGGACAAGATTTAACAAAATGCAGGAAGTTTTACAGGTTCTGAAAATATTCAAGGAGAATATTATCATCTCACTGGGGAATTTTCAATCCTGGCAAGACTCCATTCAAAGCACTCAGCTCCAATCCAGCCTTATTAGTTGCTGGGTAATGTTTCTGCGATGTGCTAGATTTAGGTTTCATTTTAATTTTTTTCCCTCCATGTGTAAGAAAATAAGGAAGCATGGACTGAATGTAGGACAAGCTCATACACAGCCAAACAGAATCAGTGCTATCATGAACTCTGCCCAAATCACTTAAACTCTAGAAGAAAGGTTTTGTTCCTGCAAAGATATTTTTTCCAATAGTATTTTATACCTTTATTCCCATTCTCATTCAAACAACTGCAGCTGAAGAAAGGGTGACCTTTGTGACAGAAGCAGAACTCCATCCTGTTTCATACCATGACATATGTACATAAAATAGGCAAGTTTATTGCAAATATACAACAGACTTCAGACTTCAGTATCTTTAAGAGAAGATGCATATCTACCAAACAAGAAGTTACCAAAAGCTAATCAACAGATTCAAAAAATGACCAAATTGTATCAGCCTGTTTCTGGATCTTTACTTATGCCACTCTCGAGCTGACAACTAGTAGATGCAAAAGAATGGCCTAATGGCTCTTCTTTCTCCAAATGTCCCTCCCTGTGCCAATGTCCTTAGCTGTTTAAATAGTGGCTCCCTAATCTATCACACCTAAGATCACATACTCAGTGGGATGAAGGCCATCAGGTGCAAACACAGGTCCCAGCAATTGATGTTACTTGTCATTGTAGCTTCTACATTTTTTGCGATGATGCCATTTATTTTAAAAATATTTTGCAGCAAATTATCTAGAAAACATAGACTGAGAAAGTGCCATTAAAGCCATTTCCTCAACATGTGCAATTGGTTCTAGGATGAATTATAGTACCCCAAATAATGACTTGAGAAATTTTCTGCAAAGTTTCTTTCTGCACCCTTTCCCAACTCCCCCCCCTGCCACACACACACACACACAAAACACACCTAGAAAAACTCAAGAACTCTATATTAACTTCTATCCTATGTTATTCATTCAATATTTATGCAATGCACAGAATGGAATCACCACTGTCCAGCCCTTCCCTGCTTGCCCTCCTTATCACCACTCCCTGGGGCCGCCTGGCGAAAGGACATAGTGGGGTCAGGTAGTGGCAGTAATGGCCCCAAAGTCTCATAATGGAAGAAGAGGGCCCAGCAGAGGCCTCCTTCCCTCCATTTCAGTCCAATCAACTTACGTTTATAGGCCTCAATCTCAGCCAAGGCCAAAACAGATTTCTGTCTTCTCCTTTTCAGGATTATTCTACCCCATAAGTCCCTTTCCACCTCTTCCAGGGCTGTAGCAGCAGTCCCACTACAGCACCACCAATGCTTTCCTGCTTTGCAGCAGTGGGTGCCCTCTTGATGGCAGGAATACTGCTAGGTGCCCACCCTGCATTTATAATAACCGTTGACCCAGGAAAATGGTCAGGGTTGTGGCGGAGTCGGACACATGTCCTGCCCCACTGCTACCATGCTGCTATAGGGAAATTCCAATCTGAAGTGTTGGATTTGCATTTATTTCTAGGAAATAAATGGATGGAAAGTCACATCTACCAGTAAAGAACCTACTGATCATACAATGAGTAGGAGACATCATTACACTTAGCATGACATATCCAAATCAGTCACTGCCAACCCATTTGGGCTGAGGAAACTTAATGGTTCACAGACATACAACTGTCTCTATCTGTACTTCTCCTTCATAATCCTCAAATCTTGTTCCTCATCAGATATTCCTCCTGAGTTCGATAAATAGGGGCATAGTGGAGCACAGTTAAAGTACAATATACAGTTTTGGGTGCACCATTATTTGAAAGGATATCAAAGCGATAGAAAATGAACAGCATTAATTCACCAGGATGGGAAACTAGATAGGCCCCGATTTTAACTCCCCCCACCTGGCGGAAACCAGAAAGGGGGGAAAGTTAAAATAAAGTCAACAACTTACCCCCTGTGATCCCGCTACCTTCCCTCCGGGTCCCAATATTAACCTGCTCTTTTGAGCAGGCGAACAGGACAACCGTTGGAACATAGTGGGTCCTTCTTTAAATATGCAGATCATGTCCTGACGACGTTATCATGCACCGACGACTGCAATTTTAGTCAGAGCCCTGAGCGAGGGAGCAGTAGTGGCTTCCCCAATAGTCAAACCTGCCAGAACACTGCAGCCTGAGTCCTCTCCTGCACAACATCCCAGATACCCATCATCTGCAATTTTAGTTGAATACTTTAAGAAAACATGGAAGTATGCTGCAGGCATGCTGTTTGCTAAAGTTAGTTTTGGTCAGGCAAAGTTTCTAATGGAGCCAGAAGAGGCCCAGACAGATAAGCTTTGTCTTTAGGTTTCCTTGTGGGCAGGAGTGCTCCTCCGGGCCTCGCAAGGAAACATTGAGCCTCCCTTGCTTTGGATTTTTCCCCCTCCCTACTTACCTGACTGCCAGAGAGATCATGTATGTTTGATTGACCTTTAGTTACAATGAGCAGCATGGTGTGACTAAATGGCATCAACACCACAAGTAGAGAAGTCAGCTACTATTTCTGAGATCAGCAAAAAGGAACTACCTTTACAAATCTAATTGTAAACAATTTTACAACACCAAGTTATAGTCCAACAAATTTATTTTAAATTCCACAAGCTTTCGGAGGCTTCCTCCTTCCTCAGGTGGTGTGGACATGAAATTTTCGAATCTCCATTAGGAACTTCGCCTGACTGAAACTAACTTTAGCAAACAGCATACATGCAGCTTAATTCCATGTTTTCTTAAAGTATTCAACCAAAAAAAAAGCCATCTGCTCTTTGATTAAATATCTCAGGCTATAGCTTCACAATTGCCTGCTAACTGAGATAAATAGAAGTTTTTCTTATATTCAGCCTCCAGCCTTTATGAACTCCTGGTAATCCAGAACACTACAGCCTGAGTCCTCTCCAGCACAACATCCTAGATATCCATCATCCGCAATCTCACTCAACTTTATGGTTGCCTTGTGCCCCAGTGAATCAACTTCAAGGTACTCATCTTCATTTTTAAATCTCTCCATGGTCTCGCCCAACTCTTCTGGGAAATCTTCTGCAGCCAATCATCCTGGTCACACCTCTGATTCCAGATTATTGCTCACCGCTACCATCAGAAGCCAATCTTTGAGCCATTATTCCCATCCACTGGAACTCTTTTGCAAAATCTCTGCCTTCAAAAGCCTCCTAAACCCACTGTGAAAATCCACATACAGAATCACGTGTCAGAGTTGTCAATTTCTTCCAACTATACGTGGCACTGTGTTTAACAATAAACAATTATCTATG
Organism: Heptranchias perlo; assembly: GCF_035084215.1. NCBI lineage: Eukaryota > Metazoa > Chordata > Chondrichthyes > Hexanchiformes > Hexanchidae > Heptranchias > Heptranchias perlo. The sequence continues at coordinate 112,230,706 of NC_090327.1, read as the reverse complement.
GTACAAAGTCAGAACACAACAGCATTTTGCCTCTTTCTTTTCTTCCCTCATAACCCTCCAGATCATGCCTTATGTACCCAATTTCCCTTCCTCTTCAGCTCACATGGGTAGAAGGAGCCAAACCTCCTCCTCTCCACAGCCCAACCCCATAGAATTGTTGCATGATCTAACTGGCCAAATCAAAGTTATCTGAACTAAGCACACTACATGTTTGCATTTGAATTGAGTGAATTGGTCCTCCCTCAAGCAATGGCCTTGTGACTAACTAACTAAGCATTGCAAAAATGTACCAAGTTAGCTGGTGCATGATTTATATTTTTTAACCTCTTATGTACTATGAAAAGTGAAAGAAGCCAAAAATATCTGGATAAAACGGTTGAAAGAAACCCCATAGCATAATAGTCTGTTACATTTCAACCAGCTTATTAAATGAAGGTCTTCACTGTTCCATTTCAGGGGGAAAAGAAACATGACAACTTGTCTCAGACCCAACATTAATCAATCATGAAACAGTACTGATGTTGGTTGTGAAGCATTCTGCAGCTCAGATCAATCTGCACTGTCACTGAGGTAGTTGTGCCAAAGTATGTGGAAAAACAAAATGATTTAGAAAATCTTTTATTTTGAATATTCAATGTCTCATAAACAGTTCATTAATCTTAATTTAATAGCTTCAGATCTTAGTGGTTTGAATTTAGGAATTTAATTAAGAAATTGAATCTGTTAACTGACAACCATAACTACACATTATCCTTTTTTAATTTGGTACAAGGTTTGACAAATTTGTACACTGAGACACATGTGTGCAATGGAGGACTGGTTTGTGCAAACGGAGTGGGGGTGCTGGTGGTGATGGTGGTGGCGGTTGTTCCAGGTGGCCTGAGTAATTCAAAGTCTTCAATTTGCAGATCTCATTATGAGAACCTGTTAGATATGAGGGAATACCTGGCATCATGGGCAGCTGCTCTGGCGATGGATTCCCCATCATTCATTTTCCTCCTCCTCCTCTTCCTCTTCTTCAATGTTGCCGGCAGATGAGGATGTTTCATGAGCGCAGTCGACCTCCCTCACCCCGTAAACCTCTCTGTTGAGCGATGTTGTGCAGGACACAACACATAACGATTATTCTGCACGCCCTCGGTGGCGAGTACTGAAAGGCTCCCCCAGGCACCTGAAGCGCATCTTCAGCATTCCTATGGCTTCTCACTGACAGACCTGTACTGCTGCTGTGCCTCATTGGTGGGGTTTCTCACAGGTGCCATGAGCTATGTCTGCAGGGGTATCCCTTGTCTCCAAGTAGCCAGCCTTTAAGTCTGTCTTGTGTGTGGAAGACATCTGGGATGTTGGACTTGCACAAGATGAAGGAATCATGGCAGCTGCCAGGGAATCTAACACACACCTGCAGAAACCTCCTCCAGTAGTCACACACCAACTGTGCATTGATGGAGTGATAGCCCCTTCGGTTTATGAGCACTCCTGGCTCATGTGCAGGTCCTCAGGTTACTACGTGTATGCAATCAAGTGCGACCTGTACCCGTGGGAAGCCAGCCAGAGAATTGAAACCCACTGCCCTCTCAGTCTGGCTGATATTGTCATGGCGAAAGTTGACGTAGTCGGATGCCCTGGCAAACAAGCCATCCGTCACCTGTTATATACACTTATGTACAGTCAACTGAGAGACCCTGGAGATATCACCGGCAGCGCCCTGGAAGGATCCGGAGGCGAAGAAATTGAGGACAGTGGTGATTTTAACTGTAACGGGCAATGCATGGCTACCAGGCTGAGCCGGAAACAGCTCTGCATGAAGGACTGCGCAGATGCCTGCGATCACCTGCTGATTCAGACTGAGCCTGCGTTGGTCCACTCCCTGCTCTTCTTCAGGTCCTTGTTGGGTACCTGTGTCTTGTGCTCCTGCAGATCCCAGAACTGCACGCTGTGCCTGCCACGAATGTTGATGTGCCTCTTCGTCAGAGTTACTGTGGAACACATCCATTGCGCCCACATCCGCCCCCATCCTGATCTTGTCAGTTTGAGGGGCTCCAAAATGTAGGTAAATTGGTGTGAACGCAAGAATTCTCAGCCACAACAAAGAAATCTCAGTCTAAACACAAAGAACTCCCAGCCAAAGGTTTGTTTGAGAGAACTGAACCTCACATTTTTTGAGATGTGTCAATCATTGGTTTAAAGGGCCAAATGAGTTTCGGCTGCAACTCGCCTCCATTTCTATGGCGTGTTTCAGAAGCCACGGGAGACACGTTCAGGGGAAGTTAAATTCGATACTGTTGCAGAATCCACAAAAAGTTAATTAGCTTAAGTCTTTCAAGTACATGAATTGGCCCTTTAAATATCAGCCTGTCTGCTTTAAGTTCTAGCGGGACTCCCGGGTATCTTTTGTGCATGCGCATCCTAATGCGCCCGGGTCAAACACGGAAGTGGGCCCGTTGGAACCGGGATGCGGTCCCGCTCCAAAAAGCTGGCACCTTAACCTCCCACCCACTACCCCGCAACCCACCCATTCTTGGGGATTAAAATTACCCTTTTGTGTTCGTCATGTCTGTGCTAGTAGGAAAACTGCAAAGCACTACAGTACTGTAGTTCAAACTGGAAAAGACTGGTTACATTATCAGATATAAAACAAAAACACCGTCTGTCCAAAGATTAAGCTGACAAATAGTAATGTCTAACAGGCACGTTGTGACAGATGTACTCAATCTTCTATTGTTACAAATGGAAAACCCGTTACTGAGAAAATGACTGAATACCCCACATTCAGCTAACATATTAAAAACATTTACAACAGTAAAAAAAAAGTCTAAATAATTAAATAATTCTTTACTATTTGGAGCTCTAGGCCATAACTGATGTAAAATTGGAAGCTGCGAACTAAGAATTGAATTTTGGCAATATTGAGTTCTTTGATGTACTGAACTTAATTTCCAGTTCTCTAAAATAAAATTGAACTACTTTTGAACTAACTTTGAAAAATATTAGTGAAAAATGGTCAATGAAGAACTAAAAACATTACACATATGTTTAATTGAAGTGATTACAAGACATAGGATCTAGGTGACAATGGGTTTCACCTCTCTATCTGGGTTTCCAGCCAATCCAAGCTTATGAGATATTAATTTACAGTTCTGAAATGAAACAGACAATTCCTTGTGGGTGTGGGTCCACAGCATGAAAATGTGCAGAATCAATCAACTGTCTTAACCCCACACTTAACTCAGTCAAGAGAGCTTGAAGTCGACACTAGATGCAAGAGGTGGAAAGATTTACCATGCCTTGGCTTGATATTACTCTCTTGATCAGTGGAAAGCTTAACCCCAAACCAATTTATTAAATCACCTGACTGGATTACAGGAGTCTGCCATTTGCACCACCACTGGCATATATGGCCACACACAAAAGAAGTATGGTAATAAAGAACACTATATTTTATATAACTTACACAGAGCAACACAATCTGGAGACAGTAACACTTTTTTAAAAATTCATTCTTGGGAATATGAGCACAGTTGGCAAGGCCAGCATTTATTGCTCATCCCTAGTTGCCCTCGAGAAGATGCCGGTGGGCCAACTTCTTGAACCACTGCAGTCCATGTGGTGAATGTACTCCCACAGTGCTGTTAGGTAGGGAGCTCTAGGATTTTGATCCAACGACGATGAAGGAATGGCATTGCAAGTCCAAGTAGGGTAGGTTTGTGACTTCTGGGGGTTGAGATGATGTTACTATCCAAGAGGTATGTATTTCTCTATGTCATCCAGCGCCTGAATACATTGATCTAGGTCACAGCAATTTGACAGATGTCACCAAGGAAAAGAACAGGGTGGGCAAAATGGTTTTGTTCAATTTCTCTGTGAAGGTTCACACCTAGCCTCCCCTGTTCTGATGAAGGTCTGTTTCTTTAATATTATTATACTACCAACTTGGTGCCAAATTTACACCAATACTTGGGTACATTCAGCACTAATTTGATAGCAAAACAGCATAAATCATTACTTTGAAAATTCGCTTCCCTACTGCATCACTCATCAGACCTTGAAAATGTTGCTCTGACTATGCATTCACATTGTGCTGATTTCAATGTAACAAATGGAGCTATGACAACCTCTCAGAAACTGACATGCATCATGACAAGTATTGAAACTAGACAACCTATCAACCACTGCAAGCACGAGAGGTGGAAGATCGGCCATGATCTTATTGAATGGCGGAGCAGGCTCGAGGGGCCGTATGGCCTACTCCTGCTCCTATTTCTTATGTTCTTAAGAGACCTCCTCCTGGCTACACAAAAACGATCCCACCTACATCCAGTACCAAACACCTTCCCCCCACCCCCGTCCCACCCACCCCTTTGCCTCCCTTCCTTAAAGCTCCACTTCCGTCTTGGCTCCAAGGAGCAGCCGCTTGATTACCTGCCCCTCCCTGATTGACGAATTGACTGTCAGTGCTCATTCAGCACTAGCAGCTCATCAATATTATTGTAATAAGGGTCCGACCATGGAACGCCATTGAAAGGGCATAGCAGACGTGACACCCACTGCCTATCCCATTTCCGCACTAATGAAAAATTGCCCCCTATGTATGCACACAAGACTAGTTTACATACTGATATTTGTTTAAAAAAATAAGGGCTCCCAAGTTCAAAATCATATCAGCTAATTCAGCCCTTCATAAATAAATTGGAAATAGCTAGTTTTTTTCTTTAATTTGCCTTAGCACTCATCCCGATTCCCATTCTCCACTAAACAGGGTTGAACCACAAGAGATGTCTTCACTGTCTACGTCACATAGTTTGTTGGTAAAACACTGATAGAGCCATGATCTCAGGAATTAAGATAGTTCCCACCTTTCTCCTAAGTCTCACTGCCTCGTAAGAGAACACAAATACTTACCTTCTACAGCCATACCTCCTAGTCATTGATTACTGCTGTAATATAATTAAGGTTCATTGTTTTCAGTCCTTATTGATTTTCACTGACAAATGCTTGGACTTTTTAAAATCATCCCTAATCAATTTTTGGCGATTTCTACCAAAAAATTGACAGATCTTCCAACTCATAGAATCATAGAAAGGTTACAACACGGAAGGAGGCCATTCGGCCCATTGAGTCCGCGCTGGCTCCATGCAAAAGCAATCCAGCTAGTCTCACTCCCCGTCCTATCCCCGTTGCCCTGCATATTTTTTCCTTTCAAGTACTTATCCAGTTCCCTTTTGAAGGCCATGATTAGATCTGCCTCCACCACTCCCTCAGGTAGTGCATTCCAGATCATAACCACTCGCTGTGTAAAAAAGTTTTTCCTCATGTCATCTTTGGTTCTTTTGCCAATCACCTTAAATCTATGTCCTCTGATTCTTGACCCATCCGCCATGGGAACAGTTTCTCTCTATCTACTCTGTCCAGACCCTTCATGATTTTGAATACCTCTATCAAATCTCCTCCAACCATCTCTGTTCCAAGGAGAACAACCCCTTGAAGTGAAATTAGTGAACTGAAGTGATTTTTTATGATTTACACACAATTTGGCCTTTAAAAAAAAAGCCAAATCTAAACTCAGCTGGCAAAGTTTAGAATATGACTTGTTCCAATCAAATCCTGGACTGAGTTCAATTCAATGCTCATTTCTACCTTATTCATCTTAAAGATGGATGGTATTATGAACATCCAGACATCTTAGCCTGGATATTAACTCCGAGCTTGGAAGAGACCAGGGTTGGGGGGAGGATTTTTGGATGTTGTGACAATTTTGACAGTAGGACGTCTTTAAAATTTTTTCAACAGGTTTTGACCCCGGCAGCGAGCCAGATTGACAGGTTGGCTATCTGTCGGGCAGGAAAGCAGCCGGGGAGAGATCGGAGTCTTTGGGGTTTGTACCGGGGGGGGGCGATCGCGGAGAGGGGGTGGGTGGAGTCGGACATCGTTGGGGGGGGGGTGCGGGACAGCCAATCGCGAGGTGTTTAAAATGTAAGCTTGGTGAGCTGCAGGGAAGCACTCCTGCTCCTCCTGACCCGTAAGCAGTGCATTAAGGACATTTACCTCATGGATCCGGCTCCTCTCGCTTCCGTTTCACTGGCAAGATTCACAAGCCCCGGAAAACCCGTGCTAGAGGCATTAAATTCGAAGGTCTACTAAATTCAATTTAAAAACACCTACTATCCATCTCATAATGAGGAAAATTGCTCCATTATCTACCCGCCTGACCACACAAATTATGGACCCACCTCTGGAGATTAGGTTACTTGCATGCATCCAAATGTGCCTCTGTTAAACCTGGAAATGGGCGCGTTGGAGCTGGGTTGCGGTCGTGCTGGATAAATCAATTATTTTGAACTTTGCACCCGCCCCCAACCCACCCGTTCTTGGGGGTTAAAATTCCCCCCCTTGATATCTTAAATCTGAATATTCAATCAAATAGAACCAAAACCAACCAACAACAACAACTACTACTACTACTACTACTACTACTACTACTTGCATTTATACAGTGCCTTTAACATGGTAAAATGTCCCAAGGCACCTTATAGGAGCAATATCAAACAAAATTTGACACCGAGCCACATTAGGAGATATTAGGACAGGTTGGTCAAAGAGGTAGGTTTTAAGCAGCGTCTTAAAGGAGGAGAGAGCAGTAGAGAGGCGATGAGGTTTAGAGAGGGAATTCCAGAGCTTAGGCCTAGGCAACTGAAGGCACGACCGCCAATAGTGGAGCGATTAAAATCGGGGATGTGCAAAAGGCCACAATTGGAGGAGTGCAGAGATCTCAGAGGATTGTAGGGCTGGAGGAGGTTACAGAGATCGGGAGGGGTGAGGCCATGGAGGGATTTGAGAATTTTAAAATCAAGGCATTCCCGGACTGGGAGCCCATGTAGGTCAGTGCGCAAAGGGGTGATGGGTGAACGGACTTGGCGCGAGTTAGGATACGGGCAGCAAAGGTTTGGACGGGCTCAAGTTTATGAATGATAGAAGATGGGAGGCCGGCCAGAAGAGCATTGGAATAGTCAAGTCTAGAGGTAATAAAGAGGTAATCAATTGAACTAGTCATTTCAAATTGAAACTGCAGGTTTCTCATAGTCAGGTTAGTGTTCTCTTCTGAATCCATGGTTCCTACTTGCAATCACAAATTCCCATGTTAATGCACTTAATTGTTATTATTAAGTAACGGCTCCATGGTAGGTCGACTTCCTTGACTCTATGGGTTGCCTTTCTCAACTGATGGGCTACGAATTAACCAGCTCCTCTCAATTTCTTCCATTCTGCTGTCGGAAACTAACCAGACTTCCTATAATTTACGTATACTCCTGAACTGTAAAAGCCTTTTGTCGAAGCCTTTCTCTGTATTTGCCAAACAGTGTGCAATGATCCAATTTACATATTCCATCAATTGTATGTGATGTAGCACAACATAAATGATGCACAGCTGTTCTTCTGTTGGCCTTCCCCAATGACCAAGGCAGTGTCTCTTTTAAAAGGTACCCAACTGAGTGAATATCGCTTCATTTAATATGCTGAACTGTAATTAGCTGTTTAAAAATATACTTAAGTTACAGCATTTTAATATTTCATGATGGACACTTTTTACTGGCATTTTTAGTATGGCTCAGAGCCCACACTTTTTACTGGCATTTTTAGTATGGCTCAGAGCCCACACTTGTTACTGGCATTTTTAGTATTGCCAGTAAAAAGTGTCCACACAAAGCAGTTTCGTTCTATTGAAATCAATGGAGAGTAATATTGCACGGGGTGTAAAACCAGCATTCCATCCGATCCCGTGGGTTTGCCATCCGGCAAGTTAGGTTAAAATTCCCCCCCATTGTGTCTATTTACTACACTTGAGCTACAGTCTTCAGATTTTTTTGAGGATTACTAACAACAAAGCCTGTATCACTGACAGCAAACTATTCATCAAAGGAATGGGAGCTGCGCTGGATGATCTGGCTGCTTATATACTTAACAGCTCGCTAGGGTCAGGGATTGTTCTCTCGGACTGGAGGGAGGCTCCTATTGTACCAATATTCAAAAAGGGCAGTAAGTCAGAACCAGGAAATTACAGACCCATTAGCTTCACTTCAGTTGTGGGCAAGCTGCTAGAAAGGATCATTAGAGATTGTGGGGGCTAAATTGGGCCGTGTAACGCCTGTTGTTTTGGCGCTATGCAGCCTCTTGAAGTGCCAAGGTGGCGTCTTGGCTGCACACGCACATTTCCAGCGCAAGATGCACCGGACACCATCTTGATATAGGAGTTAGCAGATAACGAATGCTGGAAGCATGTAAAAAAAGAAGAAAATGGATACAATCAGTGTGCAACGCTCATTTAAAGTGATAGACACCATTTTGGGATTTAACGTGTCTTAGAGTGCCTGGAGGACCCCTACCAGCGCTATTTAAAGGGACCATGCAGGATTTACAGGTTAGTGGCTGGATTATTGCTTCAGGTTGCCGAGATATTTGTAACTGTTTTTGGAGGTCTCCTACACTTGAATACTAGGACGCGGGGACATAGCCTAACATTTAGAGCCAGGATGTGCAGGAGTGAAATTAGGAAACGCTTCTACACGCAAAGGGTGGGAAAAGTTTGGAACGCTCTTCTGCAAGGCAGTTGAGGCTAACTCAATTGTGAATTCTAAATCAGAGATTGATAGATTTCTGTGAACCAAGGGTATTAAGGGATATGGGCCTAAGGCGGTTATATGGAGTTAGGTCACAGGTCCACCATGATCTCATTGAATGGCGGAACAGGCTCGAGGGTCTAAATGCTACTGCCACTTGCTGCCTCTTGATATGCGCCACCTTCTCCTGGAAGAAAGTGGGACGTGTGTCTGGGTGATGTGCCTGTCATGGTTGAATAGCTGCCAGTGTGTGTGTGCCCTGTGAGTTGTGGGTGGGCGGCTTGAAACAGTGGTAATGTGTAAGGGTGAGAGGAAGCATCTGATTGGAAGAGTTGAGTATTGATGGAAAGAGTTTGCTGGTATGTGGGTGATGGGGGTGTAGTGCGTGGAGCAGTGGATGCGGCTAGTGGTGCAGTTGATAGGAGACGCCACTTGTCAGTTGACCTCACTCATCTTGACCACTCATGTCAAAGCATTGAACTTCTTCCTGCACTGCATCCGTGTTCGTGGTGCTATGCGCCTGTCGTTCACTTCGTCCCCTGCTGCCTCCCACTGCCTTTTGAGGATTTGTCTGGAGGGCCTCTTGCCCCCACCCCACCCCACGAATATGGGATTTCCCTCCATCTGTCCACCTCTTGCACCAAGGCCTCTAGTGCATCAGCAGAGAACCTTGGTGCATGCACTCTTGCAGACCTGGTAGAAACTCAGATTGGCAGATTGATGAGGTCTGGCATGCAGATTGGAGGATGTAGGATTTAGTAGTCCGCAACCTTTATTCAATGTTTTAACATAACTCATCAGTTTGTAAACATAAGGACGGTACCTACATCTGTGTTTTACGTGTGCGATGTCTGATCTCCGTTCAGACTCAATGCAGACAGCATTTTCAGCAAATAATAGGTACCAGCTACCTTTAAGAGATTTTTAAGAGACAGTCTGCCTTTAAGAGGTTGTAGCTCCCACTGCTGGTAGAAAGGGCGAATTGCATGGAATCCTCGTTCAACGCTGATTCCAACGCAGATTGCAGGTAAGTCCTCAGGCCTGACGAAAGTCTCGTCCTGACGAAAGTCTCGTCCTTCCTGTGCAGGGGCCATTGGGCACAGGGTAATAGCAGATCACGCTACCCCTGCCCAATAATAGGCCCTATCCAATGTTTTTTTTCCCCCAATGATCCCTACGTTCATAATCCCTAAAGTTCGGGTTGGCAGGTTGTTACTAGTGGGGTGCCGCAAGGATCAGTGCTCGGGACTCAGCTGTTTACAATATGTATCAATGACTTAGATGAAGGGACCAAGTGTAATGCATCCAAGTTTGCTGACGATACAAAGCTAGATGGGAAAGTAAGCTGTGAGGAGGACGCAAAGAGGCTGCAAAGGGATATAAACAAGTTAAGTGAGTAGGCGAGAAGGTGGCAGATAATGTGGGGAAATGTGAAATTATCCACTTTGGTAGGAAGAACAGAAAAGCAGAATATTTTTTAAAAGGTGAGAGACTAAGAAATGTTGGCATTCAGAGGGATTTGGGTGTTCTTGTACACGAATCACAGAAAGTTAAAATGCGGGCACAGCAAGCAATTAGGAAGGCAAATGGTATGTTAGCCTTTATTGCAAGGGGGTTGGAGTATAAGAGTAAGGAGGTCTTGCTGCAATTATATAGAGCTGTGGTGAGACCACACCTGGAGTACAGTTTTGGTCTCCTTACCTAAGGAAGGATATACTTGCTTTAGAGGGGGTGCAACGAAGGTTCACTAGATTGATTCCTGGGATGAGAGGGCTGTCCTATGAGGAGAGATTGAGTAGAATGGGCCTATACTCTATGGAGTTTAGAAGAACGAGAGGGGATCTCATTGAAATGTATAAAATTCTTAAAGGGCTTGATAGGGTAGATGCTGAGAGGCCATTTCTTCTGGCTGGAGAGTCTAGAACAAGGGATCATAATCTCAAGATAAGGGGTCGTCCATTTAGGTCCTAGATGAGGAGGATTTTCTTCACTCAGAGGGTTGTGAATCTTTGGAATTCTCTACCCCACAGGGCTGTGGATGCTCAGTCATTGAGTATAATCAAGACTGAGATCGATGGATATTTGGACATTAAGGGAATCATGGGATATGGGGAAAGGGCGGGAAAGTGAAATTAAGGTAGAAGATCAGCGGTGGTGTATATGCATCGCAAGGCTCATGACCAGTACCACATGGCTATAGAAAAAGCAATTTGAATATTATGATGTATTGGTAGAAAAATTCCATATAAATCAAAAAACACAATTTTGTCCTTGTATAAAAACTTGGATTGCTCATCTAAAACACTGTGTCGTGTTTTAGTCTCCTCACATGGTGGGTGATATAGAGGCCCTCGAAAGGTTGCGAGAAGGATTACTAGATTGATACTAACTTAAAGGCCCTTAGTTACTCTGATAAGCTGAGAGAGCTGGGTCTTTTATTCTAGAAAAGCATAGATTTCAGAGGTAATTCATCGAGGTTTTTAAAATAATGAAGGGACTAGACTATTCGATAGGTTGGGAAGGACCAGGCAATGTGCGCATAAATTACATAAGCACAGAACTAGGTGAAATGTCAGGAGGTTTTTCTTTTCATCTGAACAAACTCCTAAAATGCCATATATGATAAAATATTCAATATTCCTGACTTGGTTTACACAAAGAACACTCATCCTGGTTGAAACAGAAGTGAACAAGCCAATGAAAAGTAGACCAGTTCTATAAATATCAGAAAATAACATTATTGAATAAGCTGAATATTATGGGGTAAACTTTACGGGCTTGTGCTCCTGTGGGGAGCCTCACTCAACTGGAGAGCAGATGTGGAGATCAGTGAACCTGATTTGTGACTCTTGTGATCCTCTGATCATTAAATTTCGGCAAGAGTTCAAACTCATAAAATTTACCTCCACATATGCTGCGTAAACTTTACACACATATAAAGCCATACTGTATATTGACTATCACTCCAGTAGGAGAACAGATTCATTAGATTCATGGGATCAAGCATAAATGACAGCCTCTGTAAAGCTACCTCTGGGAGCTATACAAAAAGTGTGTTGTATGATTACAGTAAGAGGCTTGTTACAGAAAAGCTGTTTTATACAGTTAATCTATTAATAATGGCAATAAACATAGGGGTAGGTTTTCCATCCAATGACTGCATGAGCAGAAATCTAGCCAAATATAATTAAAGGATGTTCCTGTACAGATTAAAATGTAAAGTATCGAAGGTTCTGACTGGCTGAGAAGTGTTGTAATCTTTCCAAGTAAGCCCATGGGATAATGTTTTATTTTAATGGTTGGCCTTTACACCGACACCAAGGCCTAAATTTTAACATGGAGCCAGGAAGAGGGCGGTGGGGGGTGGGGTGGAATTCCTGACGGGAAACCTGGAAGTACGGGTTTCCTGGATGTCCTTATGATTTTGACATAAGGACGTCTTTTATTTTTTTTTGTCGGTTTCCCGCCCAACCTGATTGGCAGGCTGGCCTCAGTCGGACAGGAGAAGAGGAAGGAAATGGATGCGAGAAGGTAGGTCTTAGATGGGGTGGGGTAGGTCGGTCTTGGGTGGGGTCGGCTGTCACCAGGGGTCGGGGTCGGGGGTCATGGGAAGTCATCGGGAGTCGGGGATCGTTGGGGGGGGTCGGGAGTCATCGGGGGGGTCGGAGATCATGGGGGTGTCAGATATTGTTGCCGGGGGGGGAGGGGGGTGTCGGAGATGGTGGAGGGAGTCACTGCAGGTAGGCTTGTTGGGCCTGGGGAAGCACTCCTGCTCCTCCGGGTCCACAAGCAGTGCTATAAAGGCACTTACGTGCTGTTTTGGGCCTTCTCGCCTCCTCTCACATGGCATGAAGAAAAACCCAGGGGTTAAAAACAAAAAAACTGTAAAAACAGAGGCCCGCAGCCTTTTTGAAAGCTTTTAGTGACCCACCAGCGTCCTAAGAGCGGGTTCATCGCCCACCACTCATCCCGCCTCTGTTAAAACCGGAAATGAAGCCGTGTCGGGGACGGGTTTTATATTAATAATATTTTTACTGGCTCCCCACCCCCAACCCACCCGTTTTTCTGAGTTAAAATTTAGGCCCAACAGTTTCATAGCCATCAGTGCTAAAATGGAAGTTTATTCAACTTATACACTTCTAGGCCAATATGGAAATCACCTACATAGAAGATACTCTCTGTCGTACTTTTATCAATATACAGCAGAGCTGAGAAGGAATGGTCTCACACCTCATTGATAGTTAAAACAAACAGCCAGAAACACTGGGAATAATAAATGTGGAGTGCCTGGATCACACAGGAAAGTGCTCACAGGTAAATATGAATAAAAGAACAAATGACACAATGACAGGAGAGACTATGGGGGTGATTTTAAACCCTAAGAACGGGTGGGAGTTGAAAATAGTTGATTTTTGAGTCGCGACCACAACCCGGCTTTATTTCCGGGTTTAACATTGGCGCGTAAAAGTACAGGCTTCCCACTGGGAATGCAAAGTCCGAAAAATTTGCAGTTGCGACCCAAAAGAACAACTATTTTCAACTTCCACCAGCCCCCAACCCACCCGTTCCTGTGGTTTAAAATCACCTCCTATAAAACTAATGCGAATGACATAAAAAAACAAGTTTGCAAAATTGGAAGCATTTGAACTGAAGGGAAAATTAGATGTATTAGGAATAACAGCAACTTGGTTAAACCCGGACATTGGTTGGATTAAGAGACAGGCATAACGAAGCAGGCGGCAGAGTGGCGACATGGATAAGAAGGCACTGTCTTGGCTTGAGATCAAGGATAGTAAAAGTGAGTCATTATGTTTTTGTTAAGGGCATCCTGGACAGAAGGAAAGGATAGAAAGGGAAATATTCCTGCAGATTAGGGAAGTCTGTGAAATCATGGACATTTCGATTATCCAGATATATTGACGATGAAAATAATAAAGGATAAACCAAAGAGGCGGCATGTTTCTAGAAGTGGTACAAGATTACTTCATTACTCACTTTATCAAACAGTCAACATGCTCAGCAGCTATTCTGTAACTAATGTTCAGAAATCATCAAAATATTGTAAAAGCTAGAAGCAGGGGTCTCCTAGGATTCAGTGAGCATTACTAGAACTGAAATGCTGATGAAGGTATGAAAAAAAAATAAAGGCATAGAGATACTTGACTTTTAAAGAGCAGCCTTTGATGGAATCCAAAATGAATTACTGCTTGAAGATCTACAGTAGAAAACCGGGAAATATAAAAGGAAGTGTGGGTAAGGACACAATTGAAATTAATTCCAGGCTGATCAAAAACAGATGAAACGCTTAAAAAGATGTGAGCTGCTCAATCGGGTTTGCTAAGAAAGAAAAAAGTTGTATTACAGCAAAGCAGGAGGCCTTCAAATTATACAAGGGATCTAGTAAGCAAGAGAATTGGTTAAATCATAATAGTGTCAGAGTATGTTACAGCACAGAAGGAGGCCATTTGGCCCATTGTACCTGCTGGCTCTTTGAAAGAGCTGACCAATTAGTCCCACTCCCCTGCACTTCCCCATTGCCCTATAATTTTTTTCCCTTCAAGTATTTATCCAGTTCCCCTTTGAAAGTTATTATTCAATCGGCTTTTCCAAGTGCCAATTAATTTTGTTCCGGATTATTGTCTCTAAAAGATTCCCCACCACCAACATTAGGCTGAGTGGCCTGTAATTGCTGGGTTTATCCCTCTCCCTTTTTTTGAATAGCAGTGTAACATTTGCAACCTTCCAGTCCTCTGGCATCGCCCCCATATCTATGGAGGATTGGAAAATTGTAGCCAGAACCTCCACAATTTCTACCCTTACGTCCCTCACTAAGCAAGGATGCATCCCATCTGAACCGGGTGACTTTTCTACTTAGAGTACTGCCAATCTTTTAAGTACCTCCTCTTTATCTATTTTTATCCTATCTAATATCGCTACTACCTCCTCCTTTACTGCTACAATGGCAGCATCCTCTTCTCTAGTGAAGACGGATGTGAAGTATTCATTTAGTACCTCAGCCATGCCCTCTGCCTCCACAAGAAGATATTTTTTGTCCCTAATCGGCCCCAACCTTCTTTGACTACCCTTTTACTATTTATATGTTTATAAAATACTTTTGGGTTCCCTTTTATGTTAGTTGCTAATCTATTCTTATACTCTCCTTTTGCCCCTCTTATTCCATTTTTTAGATTTCCTCTGTACTTTCTGTATTTAGCTTGGTTCTCTACTGTATTATGAACTGTACATTTGTTATAAGCCTCCTTTTTCTGTTTCATTTTAATCTCTATATCTTTAGTCATCTAGGGGGCTCTAGCTTTGGATACCCTTCCTTTCCCCCAGATGTGTCTACTCTGTACCCCAACCAACTCCTCCTCGAAGGCCTCCCATTGTTCAATTACTGTTTTGCCTACCAATTTTTGATTCCAATCCACCAGGGCAAGATCCCTTTTTAACTCACTGAAATTTACCCTCCTCCAGTTAAGTATTTTTACGTTCCTTGTCCTTTTTCATAACTATTTTGAACAAACAGGTGAAAAAAGTAATGAGAAGCCAAGAGAATTGCTGAGTAAACCAGGACAAGTAACGATAAAAGGTTTCTCCAAATGTATGACAGGATGAAAGATAATATCAGGCTGCTTGAAGGGGAAAAATTTGCAGGGCTATGGAGAAAGGGCAGGGAAATGGGACTAATTGGATAGCTCTTTCAAAGAGCCACCACAGGCACGATGGGCCAAATAGCCTCCTTCTGTGCTGTATCATCCTATGACATTCCGAATGCAATCTCCTGATGCAGAGCCTCAACCACCAAGATTGTACATCAGCAAATAGTGGGTACACATGGGCATGGTTTTCGGTTCATAATAGGTGGAAAATCAACTGGTGCATAAATGTGACTTTCCAATATGCACATTCAGAAAATCAGCCTTTATTGGTTCGGTTAAAACAATGGGAAACTAACATTTCGGGATGTAGAAATCGCAGTTCTTAAGTAGTTACTTCACATGTGTCTTTAACCAGGAGCAGGTGGGAAGCTGCATAAGTCAGAGATGGGCAGCAGAGCGACAACTTCACTGCCTGGCCAATAACCTGGCAGAGGGGATCGTCCTTCCGTGATAGAACCAGCCCCATTTTTGTTCCATTGAAGTCAATATTAAACACGATCTATTTTGAAAGAAGTAAGATAGTAGACTGGATAAATCATGAAGCAGTTTTTAGATGACGCAATTACACAGAGAGTTATGGGGGAAAGGAAGAGAGTAAAAAATGGTGCGGAACCCATCTCAGGAATCTGGACCATTCTTTTAAGTTTTAGCAGTCTTACAGTCGGCCATTGATTAGCATTCTGCCTCACTTACTGCCAAATTAATAGGGTTGTTGAAAAATATACATACATGCTCTCTCGTTGGCAATCCGTTCCGCCAGGTTACTGCCCAGGCGGTGAAGTTGAAAATTACCCCCCAGATTTCCAGAAAAAGCAGAGGAGCCAGGTAGCTTGCAAGTAACAAAGGATATGGTTACTAAAAGTTCAGAAGCTCTTAAAATATACAAAGTACCTGCCTCAAGTGACTTGTAGCCACAAATCATAAAGGTGATGCAGACTGAAATCAGTGAAGATTTAAATTGGTGACATAATACCACTTTGAAGTCAAGCTCCCCTCTAAAGTTACGAGCGCCACTAGGCCACGGCGAGTGGAGCAGCAGAAAAGGATTAACATACTGTTGGCAGGATAAAGGGAATATTTGTGTCAGCGATTCTACGCATGGTGAGTTTTCCAGACTCAGCTATGCCATTGTGGCAAGGCATCCAGCAGAATTCAAGGCACCTCTCTGCAACCACGGTGGGCATGAGGGAAAATTTGCCACTCAGTTATCCTGTGCTACTCCTGCACACCCCAAGCTGCTGATTACACCCCTGAGCAGCTGGATATATAGCGGCATTGGCAGAGGCCTCGGTGCGGGTCTCCAGCTTGGTTTCTGGGCTGAGGGAGGTAAATAGTGCTGGAAAACTTAATAGGAGGGGTTGAGGGAGAATATGTTGTTACAAGCCACTCTTCCCCCAGCTCCTCCATGCTTGCTACTGAAATTCCTACAATCCTGCTAATAAGGGGATTAAAATAGTTCTTTTCAAATAGAGTTAATGCCACAGATTGTCTCAGTAAAGCTTTTTCGGGGTGATGGAAGTGGCACAAAGTCTTTTCCAATTTTATTCAGTCTTGGAACCGTTTATTGCTTTGTATCGGATACACAGCGGTGAAGTCAATCGATACTAGATAATTTCACCACTGTGATCAGCTAAAAGTGTGTAAAACTTGCTGATCCATTTGCCTCAGAGCAGTGAACTGGAATCACTTATTATCTTCACCCAGGTGGATGCTTTTTCTAAAGCTGAAGTGTCTAATGATCACCACAGTTTATTCTGTATCCATAATTTAGTATCACCTCATTAATATTTATGAACTTCCATTGTGATCAGGAGAAATAAAGTGAACATCAATTGTATTGGACTAATGTATGAATTAGATTTTTTTTAACTGAAGTCTTCTTTTGATGTTAATGAACTTGTATTGGATGTTTTTTTTCACCTACTGAAGAAAACTAGATGAAGGACCAAGGCCCCTAGTCCAGGACATGATCTATTTTAAAAGAAGTAGGATAGTTGACTAGATAAATCAGGAAGTAGTGTTTAGATGACACCAATACACAGAGTTATCAGGGGAGAGGGGTCTGGAATCCATCTCGGGACACTGGACCATTCTTGTAAGTTTTAGCAGTCTTACTGCCAGTCATTGATTTAGCATTCTGCCTCACTTACTGCCAAATTAATAACGTAGTTGAAAAATATTTGTACAAACTCTCTTATTTATTATTGTTTATCCTCCATTTAGTTGGTTAACCCTTTATTGGTCTGCAACATAATCACTACTGCAAAGTCAAGAGAATCAGAGACAGCACAGAAAATAAAATAATTGTGTTCAAATATATTTAAATACATAACGATGTACATCAAGCAACTGACAGTCGTGTATCACTCGAAAGACTACTTGAGTACTCTCCCGATTGTTCAGCCAGTTTATTCAGTGACTAGGCCGTACGGACTAGGAACATGCCAGGTTTGATTCCTGGTCTGTACTTCTTTAGCTGATCTCAGGCAAACTGCTGGCAGGAGCACTCTAATTATCCTCAGCACCCCTGGAAGAATTATGCTGTTCTTGCTGGAAATGCACATGTGTGGATGTTGTACGAGGACAGAATCAGGCTCGGCTGTGATGCCCTGCGTCGAATAGTTTGTCGACGCTCACCGTCAGGCACGTGAGTAATGGTCACTTAGGCAGAATCCTCGTGAAACCATACATCAGCAAGGAATCACTCGAAGAGGAAAAGGAGGTAAACTGGCAACGGAGAAAAAAAGAACCAGTCCTTCAGGACTGTGAATCTACCCCCATACAAAGTGGCCACTAGATGGAGTCTGTGTACTAATTTTAAAAAGTTTTAAAGATTTTTTTCCTTGAAGATAATAACACAGAATTATAATAATTATGCAATTAATTATCATGGTAACAATAATGTCGATACAAAATAAGGAAAATTCACATCAATATGAAATATGTATCAAAATTGCATGAACTGGGTGAATAAAATCCCTGGCCCGAGAATGACCAATCAAAGAAAGAACATGCATTTCTATAGCGCCTTTCGCGACCTCAGGACATTCCAAAACACTTTACAGCCAATGAAATACTTCTGAAATGTAGTCAATGTTTTAATGTAAGGAAACGCGGCAGACAATTTGCGCACAGCAATGAGATAATGGCCAAATAATTTGTTTTTTAGTGATGTTGGTTGAAGGATAAATGTTGGCCAGGACACCGGGAGAACCCCCCTGCTCTTCTTCAAAATAGTGCCATGGGATAATTTATATCAGCCTGGATTATGTGCTCAAGTCTTGTATATAAGTACGGGACTGAAGAGACCAAATAATACAAATTAAACGCCTTGGGACATTTTACTATGTTAAATGCGCTTTATAAATGCAACTTGTTATTGTTGTTGTAGGCTACTGTTAGCTGAGGTCAAGGTTCAGTGTACAAAGCGGGACATGAAAATTCCTCCTATCTCCCGTCAGCAAAGCCACAGCAGGATCAAATGTGCAAAATGGAGGTGGGGAAGGGGGAGAATTGCCAATACCTTGTGGGAGGGAGGACGGTCAAAGATAAATCTCCCCAGCATAAAAAACCCTTTGGCCTAGAAATTGGGCCGCGACCATTTTTGGGCACATGGGGGGGGGTTTAAACTGGATAACCATGTGGTAAAGGATAGAATACTACAGCCTGGTCTTTAGTTGCTTCCAAGCCTTTATTCACAGAGATACCCCTTTACACACAAACCACACCCTAGCTAAGCTCTTCTATAAAAAGGATACAAGTGAGTCCCCGATTGATACCCACCTCCTGAATACAATTAACGTTAATGATATAAATCATACAATTAGGTCCGAGGCTCTCCAGATATTGAGCCACAGGACTCATTTCAAGGTTGCCAGCGAAGTGTCAAGGATGAAGAGGAGTCCAAGTTTGGAAAATGTTTGTCGGGGATCAGAGCCTGGTTTGGGGATCGGAGCCTGGGATCGAAGATCGCGTGGATTGGTGTTGGGGGTTGGGTCGGGAGCAGAGGTGAGATCGGGGCCGGGAATCGGGGTTCGGGTAGGGAGCGGCGGCAATGGGAGGTGGGGGAGGGAAGTCAGGAGAGGCAATCGGGTCCTTTAATGCGGGGTCAGGAGGAGCACTCTTACTTCCCCCAGCTCCACATTCAGGTTAGTTACTTACCTTCTTTGTTGCAGGCGATTCCTAGAGCTCGTTTCCCTGAGTGGAGCAAACCAATCTTACAGAAGGGAACATCAAACAGGCGTCAGGCCTTATTTGCATATGCAAAGGGCCAAACTCCTGCTTCAGGCATGGGTAAAGGACCCCTTGGGTTTGTCCTTACCAAATATGGTGGGTGGCGCAATTCTGGCCGGAAATGTGCACACGCTTCCTGCCCGCCGTACTGGGGCCTTAGTAATCTGAGTAGCACCCCAAAAACCGAGCACTGCAAGGACCAATTTCTAGGCCTTCAACCCTTCACTTTCAGTGTTGCACAAAGGGACTTGAAGATTCTATATATTCAAAGTGTAATACAAAGAAATAATGTTTTAGTATACAGCATGTAAGTAACATATACTGAATGACTGATAATATATCAAAAGTATGCCACTTGTAACAATGTACCTACAACTCACTTCAGGGTGTATCACCACGCACCCCCCCTAAGTTATTAAGCTATTTGTCGC
Source organism: Heptranchias perlo (assembly GCF_035084215.1). Taxonomy (NCBI): domain Eukaryota; kingdom Metazoa; phylum Chordata; class Chondrichthyes; order Hexanchiformes; family Hexanchidae; genus Heptranchias; species Heptranchias perlo. Next base: position 112,210,768 of record NC_090327.1, on the reverse strand, counting down.
ACACTGGTCAATATTACAGATACCATTACAATCTTTCATAGAACTGCCATGTGTCAAAAGTGACACTTGCTTATTTCTGGTTTAAAAATGTGAAGTGTTTTCATGGGCGCCACTAAAATTCCTTAGATTGTCGGCAGATTTCAATACAGCACTTTTCTCCCTGATCTGATTTACCATCTTCCATGTGTATGGAATGAGCCTATAAATTCCAGCATTTCCCTTGACATGTTAGATAACACTGGAGAATGAGACCGAGCAAAAGATCACTATGGAGATAAGGCTATCCCAGTATTCACTGCACCTAGTGACAGCTCTCTATTGAAACTGCAGGATTCGCTTTACAGTGCAAGAAAGCAATATATAACACTTAGCACTCCCACAGGCAGGCTGCGAAAGAAGAGGAATGGAGAGAAAGGGAGTAGGTAAAGGGAGAAAAAGGGAGATAGATAAAGAGAGCAAAAGGGAGGTAGATAAAGAGAGAAAAAGGGAGGTAGATAAAAAGGGAGATGGATAAAGAGAGTAAAAGGGAGGTAGATAAAGAGAGAAAAAGGGAGGTAGATAAAAAGGGAGGTAGATAAAGAGAGTAAAATGGAGGTAGATAAAGAGAGAAAAAGGAGGTAGATAAAGAGAGTGAAAGGGAGATAGATAAAGATAGTAAAATGGAGGTAGGTAAAGAGAGAAAAAGGGAGGTAGATAAAGAGAGCAAAAGGGAGGTAGATAAAGAGGGAAAAAGGGAGGTAGATAAAGAGGGAAAAAGGGAGGTGGATAAAGAGAGTAAAAGGGAGGTAGGTAAAGAGAGAAAAAGGGAGGTAGATAAACAGAGAAAAGGGGAGGTGGATAAAGAGAGTAAAAGGGAGGTGGATAAAGAGAGTAAAAGCGAGGTAGATAAAGAGAGAAAAGGGGAGGTGGATAAAGAGAGAAAAAGGGAGGTGGATAAAGAGAAAAAAGCGGAAATGGATAAAAAGAGAAAGAGGTGGGTAAAGAGAGAAAAAGGGAGGTCGATAAAGAGTGAAAAAGGGAAATGGATGAAGAGAGAAAGAGGTAGGTAAAGAGAGAAAAAGGGAGGTAGATAAAGAGAGTAGAAGGGAGGTTGATAAGGAGAGAAAAGGGGAGGTAGATAAAGAGAGTAAAATGGAGGTTGATAAAGAGAGAAAAAGGGAGGTTGATAAAGAGAGTAAAATGGAGGTTGATAAAGAGAGAAAAAGGGAGGTTGATAAAGAGAGTAAAAGGAGGTAGATAAAGAGAGAAAAAGGGAGGTGGATAAAGAGAGAAAAAGGGAGGTGGATAAAGAGAGAAAAAGGGAGGTAGATAAAGAGAGAAAAGGGGAGGTAGATAAAGAGAGAAAAAGGGAGGTAGATAAAGAGAGAAAAAGGGAGGTAGATAAAGAGAGAAAAAGGGAGGTGGATAAAGAGACAAAAAGGGAGGCAGATAAAGGGAGAAAATGGGAGGTGGATAAAGAGAGTAAAAGGAGGTAGATAAAGAGAGAAAAAGGGAGGTGGATAAAGAGACAAAAAGGGAGGCAGATAAAGGGAGAAAATGGGAGGTAGATAAAGAGAGAAAAAGGAGGTAGATAAAGAGAGTAAAATGGAGGTAGTTAAAGAGAGTAAAAGGAGGTAGATAAAGAGAGTAAAAGGGAGGTAGATAAAGAGAGTAAAAGGGAGGTAGATAAAGAGAGTAAAAGGGAGGTAGATAAAGAGAGAAAAGGGGAGGTGGATAGAGAGAGAAAAAGGAGGTAGATAACGAGAGTAAAATGGAGGTAGGTAAAGAGAGTAAAAGGAGGTAGATAAAGAGAGTAAAAGGGAGGTAAAGAGAGTAAAAGGGAGGTCGATAAAGAGAGAAAAGGGGAGGTGGATAGAGAGAGAAAAAGGAGGTAGGTAAAGAGAGTAAAAGGAGGTAGATAAAGAGAGTAAAGGGGAGGTAGATAAAGAGAGTAAAAGGGAGGTAGATAAAGATAGTAAATGGAGGTAGGTAAAGAGAGAAAAAGGGAGGTGGATAGAGAGAGAAAAAGGAGGTAGGTAAAGAGAGTAAAAGGAGGTAGATAAAGAGAGTAAAGGGGAGGTAGATAAAGAGAGTAAAAGGGAGGTAGATAAAGATAGTAAAATGGAGGTAGGTAAAGAGAGAAAAAGGGAGGTAGATAAAGAGAGCAAAAGGGAGGTAGATAAAGAGGGAAAAAGGGAGGTAGATAAAGAGGGAAAAAGGGAGGTGGATAAAGAGAGTAAAAGGGAGGTAGGTAAAGAGAGAAAAAGGGAGGTAGATAAACAGAGAAAAGGGGAGGTGGATAAAGAGAGTAAAAGGGAGGTAGGTGAAGAGAGAAAAAGCGAGGTAGATAAAGAGAGAAAAGGGGAGGTGGATAAAGAGAGAAAAAGGGAGGTGGATAAAGAGAAAAAAGCGGAAATGGATAAAAAGAGAAAGAGGTGGGTAAAGAGAGAAAAAGGGAGGTCGATAAAGAGTGAAAAAGGGAAATGGATAAAGAGAGAAAGAGGTAGGTAAAGAGAGAAAAAGGGAGGTAGATAAAGAGAGTAGAAGGGAGGTTGATAAAGAGAGAAAAGGGGAGGTTGATAAAGAGAGAAAAGGGGAGGTGGATAAAGAGTAAAATGGAGGTTGATAAAGAGAGAAAAAGGGAGGTGGATAAAGAGAGAAAAAGGGAAGTGGATAAAGAGAGAAAAAGGGAGGTGGATAAAGAGAGTAAAATGGAGGTTGATAAAGAGAGAAAAGGGGAGGTGGATAAAGAGAGTAAAAGGGAGGTGGATAAAGAGAGTAAATGGAGGTTGATAAAGAGAGAAAAGGGGAGGTTGATAAAGAGAGAAAAGGGGAGGTGGATAAAGAGAGTAAAATGGAGGTTGATAAAGAGAGAAAAAGGTAGGTGGATAAAGAGAGTAAAATGGAGGTTGATAAAGAGAGAAAAAGGGAGGTTGATATAGAGAGAAAAAGGGAGGTTGATAAAGAGAGAAAAAGGGAGGTTGATAAAGAGAGAAAAGGGGAGGTGGATAAAGAGAGTAAAAGGGAGGTGGATAAAGAGAGTTAAAGGGAGGTAGATAAAGAGAGAAAAAGGGAGGTGGATAAAGAGAGAAAAAGGGAGGTGGATAAAGAGAGAAAAAGGGAGGTGGATAAAGAGAGTAAAATGAAGGTTGATAAAGAGAGAAAAAGGGAGGTTGATAAAGAGAGAAAAGGGGAGGTGGATAAAGAGAGTAAAAGGGAGGTGGATAAAGAGAGTAAATGGAGGTTGACAAAGAGAGAAAAAGGGAAGTTGATAAAGAGAGAAAAAGGGAGGTGGATAAAGAGAGTAAAATGGAGGTTGATAAAGAGAGAAAAGGGGAGGTGGATAAAGAGAGTAAAAGGGAGGTGGATAAAGAGAGTAAAAGGGAGGTAGATAATGAGAGAAAAAGGGAGGTGGATAAAGAGAGTAAAAGGGAAGTAGATAAAGAGAGAAAAAGGGAGGTGGATAAAGAGAGAAAAGGGAGGTGGATAAAGAGAGTAAAAGGGAGGTGGATAAAGAGAGTAAAAGGGAGGTGGATAAAGAGAGAAAAAGGGAGGTGGATAAAGAGAGTAAAAGGGAGGTGGATAAAGAGAGTAAAAGGGAGGTGGATAAAGAGAGTAAAAGGGAGGTAGATAAAGAGAGAAAAAGGGATGTGGATAAAGAGAGAAAAAGGGAGGTGGATAAAGAGAGAAAAAGGGAGGTTAATAAAGAGAGAAAAAGGGAGGTTGATAAAGAGAGAAAAAGGGAGGTTGATAAAGAGAGAAAAAGGGAGGTGGATAAAGAGAGAAAAAGGGAGGTTAATAAAGAGAGAAAAAGGGAGGTTGATAAAGAGAGAAAAAGGGAGGTTGATAAAGTGAGAAAAAGGGAGGTTGATAAAGAGAGAAAAAGGGAGGTGGATAAAGAGAGTAAAAGGGAGGTTGATAAAGAGAGTAAAAGGGAGGTAGATAAAGAGAGAAAAAGGGAGGTGGATAAAGAGAGAAAAAGGGAGTTGGATAAAGAGAGAAAAAGGGAGGTGGATAAAGAGAGTAAAAGGGAGGTTGATAAAGAGAGAAAAAGGGAGGTGGATAAAGAGAGAAAAGGGGAGGTGGATAAAGAGAGTAAAGGGGAGGTAGATAAAGAGAGAAAAAGGGAGGTTGATAAAGAGAGAAAAAGGGAGGTTGATAAAGTGAGAAAAAGGGAGGTTGATAAAGAGAGAAAAAGGGAGGTGGATAAAGAGAGTAAAATGGAGGTTGATAAAGAGAGAAAAGGGGAGGTGGATAAAGAGAGTAAAAGGGAGGTAGATAAAGAGAGAAAAAGGGAAGTGGATAAAGAGAGAAAAAGGGAGGTGGATAAAGAGAGTAAAAGGTAGGTAGATAAAGAGAGAAAAAGGGAGGTGGATAAAGATAGAAAAGGGAGGTGGATAAAGAGAGTAAAAGGGTGGTGGATAAAGAGAGTAAAAGGGAGGTGGATACAGAGAGAAAAAGGGAGGTGGATAAAGAGAGTAAAAGGGAGGTTGATAAAGAGAGAAAAAGGGAGGTGGATAAAGAGAGAAAAGGGGAGGTGGATAAAGAGAGTAAAGGGGAGGTAGATAAAGAGAGAAAAAGGGAGGTTGATAAAGAGAGAAAAAGGGAGGTTGATAAAGTGAGAAAAAGGGAGGTTGATAAAGAGAGAAAAAGGGAGGTGGATAAAGAGAGTAAAATGAAGGTTGATAAAGAGAGAAAAAGGGAGGTTGATAAAGAGAGAAAAGGGGAGGTGGATAAAGAGAGTAAAAGGGAGGTGGATAAAGAGAGTAAATGGAGGTTGACAAAGAGAGAAAAAGGGAAGTTGATAAAGAGAGAAAAAGGGAGGTGGATGAAGAGAGTAAAATGGAGGTTGATAAAGAGAGAAAAGGGGAGGTGGATAAAGAGAGTAAAAGGGAGGTGGATAAAGAGAGTAAAAGGGAGGTAGATAATGAGAGAAAAAGGGAGGTGGATAAAGAGAGTAAAAGGGAAGTAGATAAAGAGAGAAAAAGGGAGGTGGATAAAGAGAGAAAAGGGAGGTGGATAAAGAGAGTAAAAGGGAGGTGGATAAAGAGAGTAAAAGGGAGGTGGATAAAGAGAGAAAAAGGGAGGTGGATAAAGAGAGTAAAAGGGAGGTGGATAAAGAGAGTAAAAGGGAGGTGGATAAAGAGAGTAAAAGGGAGGTAGATAAAGAGAGAAAAAGGGATGTGGATAAAGAGAGAAAAAGGAGGTAGATAACGAGAGTAAAATGGAGGTAGGTAAAGAGAGTAAAAGGAGGTAGATAAAGAGAGTAAAAGGGAGGTAAAGAGAGTAAAAGGGAGGTCGATAAAGAGAGAAAAGGGGAGGTGGATAGAGAGAGAAAAAGGAGGTAGGTAAAGAGAGTAAAAGGAGGTAGATAAAGAGAGTAAAGGGGAGGTAGATAAAGAGAGTAAAAGGGAGGTAGATAAAGATAGTAAATGGAGGTAGGTAAAGAGAGAAAAAGGGAGGTGGATAGAGAGAGAAAAAGGAGGTAGGTAAAGAGAGTAAAAGGAGGTAGATAAAGAGAGTAAAGGGGAGGTAGATAAAGAGAGTAAAAGGGAGGTAGATAAAGATAGTAAAATGGAGGTAGGTAAAGAGAGAAAAAGGGAGGTAGATAAAGAGAGCAAAAGGGAGGTAGATAAAGAGGGAAAAAGGGAGGTAGATAAAGAGGGAAAAAGGGAGGTGGATAAAGAGAGTAAAAGGGAGGTAGGTAAAGAGAGAAAAAGGGAGGTAGATAAACAGAGAAAAGGGGAGGTGGATAAAGAGAGTAAAAGGGAGGTAGGTGAAGAGAGAAAAAGCGAGGTAGATAAAGAGAGAAAAGGGGAGGTGGATAAAGAGAGAAAAAGGGAGGTGGATAAAGAGAAAAAAGCGGAAATGGATAAAAAGAGAAAGAGGTGGGTAAAGAGAGAAAAAGGGAGGTCGATAAAGAGTGAAAAAGGGAAATGGATAAAGAGAGAAAGAGGTAGGTAAAGAGAGAAAAAGGGAGGTAGATAAAGAGAGTAGAAGGGAGGTTGATAAAGAGAGAAAAGGGGAGGTTGATAAAGAGAGAAAAGGGGAGGTGGATAAAGAGAGTAAAATGGAGGTTGATAAAGAGAGAAAAAGGGAGGTGGATAAAGAGAGAAAAAGGGAAGTGGATAAAGAGAGAAAAAGGGAGGTGGATAAAGAGAGTAAAATGGAGGTTGATAAAGAGAGAAAAGGGGAGGTGGATAAAGAGAGTAAAAGGGAGGTGGATAAAGAGAGTAAATGGAGGTTGATAAAGAGAGAAAAGGGGAGGTTGATAAAGAGAGAAAAGGGGAGGTGGATAAAGAGAGTAAAATTGAGGTTGATAAAGAGAGAAAAAGGTAGGTGGATAAAGAGAGTAAAATGGAGGTTGATAAAGAGAGAAAAAGGGAGGTTGATATAGAGAGAAAAAGGGAGGTTGATAAAGAGAGAAAAAGGGAGGTTGATAAAGAGAGAAAAGGGGAGGTGGATAAAGAGAGTAAAAGGGAGGTGGATAAAGAGAGTTAAAGGGAGGTAGATAAAGAGAGAAAAAGGGAGGTGGATAAAGAGAGAAAAAGGGAGGTGGATAAAGAGAGAAAAAGGGAGGTGGATAAAGAGAGTAAAATGAAGGTTGATAAAGAGAGAAAAAGGGAGGTTGATAAAGAGAGAAAAGGGGAGGTGGATAAAGAGAGTAAAAGGGAGGTGGATAAAGAGAGTAAATGGAGGTTGACAAAGAGAGAAAAAGGGAAGTTGATAAAGAGAGAAAAAGGGAGGTGGATAAAGAGAGTAAAATGGAGGTTGATAAAGAGAGAAAAGGGGAGGTGGATAAAGAGAGTAAAAGGGAGGTGGATAAAGAGAGTAAAAGGGAGGTAGATAATGAGAGAAAAAGGGAGGTGGATAAAGAGAGTAAAAGGGAAGTAGATAAAGAGAGAAAAAGGGAGGTGGATAAAGAGAGAAAAGGGAGGTGGATAAAGAGAGTAAAAGGGAGGTGGATAAAGAGAGTAAAAGGGAGGTGGATAAAGGGAGAAAAAGGGAGGTGGATAAAGAGAGTAAAAGGGAGGTGGATAAAGAGAGTAAAAGGGAGGTGGATAACGAGAGTAAAAGGGAGGTAGATAAAGAGAGAAAAAGGGATGTGGATAAAGAGAGAAAAAGGGAGGTGGATAAAGAGAGAAAAAGGGAGGTTGATAAAGAGAGAAAAAGGGAGGTGGATAAAGAGAGAAAAAGGGAGGTTAATAAAGAGAGTAAAAGGGAGGTGGATAAAGAGAGTTAAAGGGAGGTAGATAAAGAGACAAAAAGGGAGGTGGATAAAGAGAGAAAAAGGGAGGTGGATAAAGAGAGAAAAAGGGAGGTGGATAAAGAGAGTAAAATGAAGGTTGATAAAGAGAGAAAAAGGGAGGTTGATAAAGAGAGAAAAGGGGAGGTGGATAAAGAGAGTAAAAGGGAGGTGGATAAAGAGAGAAAAAGGGAGGTGGATAAAGAGAGAAAAAGGGAGGTTGATAAAGAGAGAAAAAGGGAGGTGGATAAAGAGAGAAAAAGGGAGGTTAATAAAGAGAGAAAAAGGGAGGTTGATAAAGAGAGAAAAAGGGAGGTTGATAAAGTGAGAAAAAGGGAGGTTGATAAAGAGAGAAAAAGGGAGGTGGATAAAGAGAGTAAAAGGGAGGTTGATAAAGAGAGTAAAAGGGAGGTAGATAAAGAGAGAAAAAGGGAGGTGGATAAAGAGAGAAAAAGGGAGTTGGATAAAGAGAGAAAAAGGGAGGTGGATAAAGAGAGTAAAAGGGAGGTTGATAAAGAGAGAAAAAGGGAGGTGGATAAAGAGAGAAAAGGGGAGGTGGATAAAGAGAGTAAAGGGGAGGTAGATAAAGAGAGAAAAAGGGAGGTTGATAAAGAGAGAAAAAGGGAGGTTGATAAAGTGAGAAAAAGGGAGGTTGATAAAGAGAGAAAAAGGGAGGTGGATAAAGAGAGTAAAATGGAGGTTGATAAAGAGAGAAAAGGGGAGGTGGATAAAGAGAGTAAAAGGGAGGTAGATAAAGAGAGAAAAAGGGAAGTGGATAAAGAGAGAAAAAGGGAGGTGGATAAAGAGAGTAAAAGGTAGGTAGATAAAGAGAGAAAAAGGGAGGTGGATAAAGATAGAAAAGGGAGGTGGATAAAGAGAGTAAAAGGGTGGTGGATAAAGAGAGTAAAAGGGAGGTGGATACAGAGAGAAAAAGGGAGGTGGATAAAGAGAGTAAAAGGGAGGTTGATAATGAGAGAAAAAGGGAGGTGGATAAAGAGAGAAAAAGGGAGGTTAATAAAGAGAGAAAAAGGGAGGTTGATAAAGAGAGAAAAAGGGAGGTTGATAAAGTGAGAAAAAGGGAGGTTGATAAAGAGAGAAAAAGGGAGGTGGATAAAGAGAGTAAAAGGGAGGTTGATAAAGAGAGTAAAAGGGAGGTAGATAAAGAGAGAAAAGGGGGGGTGGATAAAGAGAGAAAAAGGCAGTTGGATAAAGAGAGAAAAAGGGAGGTGGATAAAGAGAGTAAAAGGGAGGTTGATAAAGACAGAAAAAGGGAGGTGGATAAAGAGAGTGAAAGGGAGGTGGATAAAGAGAGTAAATGGAGGTTGACAAAGAGAGAAAAAGTGAGGTTGATAAAGAGAGAAAAAGGGAGGTGGATAAAGAGAGTAAAATGGAGGTTGATAAAGAGAGAAAAGGGGAGGTGGATAATGAGAGTAAAAGGGAGGTAGATAAAGAGAGAAAAAGGGAAGTGGATAAAGAGAGAAAAAGGGAGGTGGATAAAGAGAGTAAAAGGGAGGTAGATAAAGAGAGAAAAAGGGAGGTGGATAAAGATAGAAAAGGGAGGTGGATAAAGAGAGTAAAAGGGAGGTGGATAAAGAGAGTAAACGGGAGGTGGATACAGAGAGAAAAAGGGAGGTGGATAAAGAGAGTAAAAGGGAGGTGGATAAAGAGAGTAAAAGGGAGGTGGATAAAGAGAGTAAAAGGGAGGTAGATAAAGAGAGAAAAAGGGATGTGGATAAAGAGAGAAAAAGGGAGGTGGATAAAGAGAGTAAAAGGGAGGTGGATAAAGAGAGTAAAAGGGAGGTAGATAAAGAGAGACAAAGGGATGTGGATAAAGAGAGAAAAAGGGATGTGGATAAAGAGAGAAAAAGGGAGGTGGATAAAGAGAGAAAAAGGGAGGTTGATGAAGAGAGAAAAAGAGAGGTGGATAAAGAGAGTAAAAGGGAGGTAGATAAAGAGAGAAAAAGGGAGGTGGATAAAGAGAGAAAAAGGGAGGTGGATAAAGAGAGTAAAAGGGAGGTGGATAAAGAGAGTAAAAGGGAGGTGGATAAAGAGAGAAAAAGGGAGGTGGATAAAGAGAGTAAAAGGGAGGTGGATAAAGAGAGTAAAAGGGAGGTAGATAAAGAGAGACAAAGGGATGTGGATAAAGAGAGAAAAAGGGATGTGGATAAAGAGAGAAAAGGGGAGGTGGATAAAGAGAGTAAAATGGAGGTTGATAAAGAGAGAAAAAGGGAGGTTGATGAAGAGAGAAAAAGAGAGGTGGATAAAGAGAGTAAAAGGGAGGTAGATAAAGAGAGAAAAAGGGAGGTGGATAAAGAGAGAAAAAGGGAGGTGGATAAAGAGAGTAAAAGGGAGGTGGATAAAGAGAGTAAAAGGGAGGTAGATAAAGAGAGACAAAGGGATGTGGATAAAGAGAGAAAAAGGGATGTGGATAAAGAGAGAAAAAGGGAGGTGGATAAAGAGAGTAAAAGGGAGGTAGATAAAGAGAGAAAAAGGGAGGTGGATAAAGAGAGAAAAAGGGAGGTGGATAAAGAGAGTAAAAGGGAGGTGGATAAAGAGAGTAAAAGGGAGGTAGATAAAGAGAGACAAAGGGATGTGGATAAAGAGAGAAAAAGGGATGTGGATAAAGAGAGAAAAAGGGAGGTGGATAAAGAGAGTAAAAGGGAGGTGGATAAAGAGAGTAAAAGGGAGGTAGATAAAGAGAGTAAAAGGGAGGTAAAGAGAGAAAAAGGGATGTGGATAAAGAGAGAAAAAGGGATGTGGATAAAGAGAGAAAAAGGGAGGTGGATAAAGAGAGAAAAAGGGAGGTTGATAAAGAGAGAAAAAGGGAGGTGGATAAAGAGAGAAAAAGGGAGGTTGATAATGAGAGAAAAAGGGAGGTGGATAAAGAGAGAAAAAGGGAGGTGGATAAAGTGGAAAAAAGGAGGTGGATAAAGAGAGTAAAAGGGAGGTTGATAAAGAGAGAAAAAGGGAGGTGGATAAAGAGAGAAAAAGGGAGGTTGACAAAGAGAGAAAAAGGGAGGTGGATAAAGAGAGAAAAAGGGAGGTGGATAAAGAGAGAAAAAGGGAGGTGAATAAAGAGAGAAAAAGGGAGGTGGATAAAGAGAGAAAAAGGGAGGTGGATAAAGAGAGAAAAAGGGAGGTGGATAAAGAGAGAAAAAGGGAGGTAGGTAAAGAGAGTAAAAGAAAAGGACAGGGAAAAAGCATAAGAAAGAAAGGAAAAGAAGAATGCATTCATGCTACTTGGCTGTCCCCTGTGGCCCAAGTGACAGATGCAGCTTGCTGCTTTCAGCCATGTTTATGTTTTGGGCGTAGTGGGTGCCTCAGGTGTACAGCTCGCAACTGAAAATCGCACAGTTAGGATTTATCTATTGTTGACAGTTCTGCAGTTCTTGCGTTGTGGCACTGAAGCAAACATTAATGTTATCATAATAAATATTCCCAGGAATAGCTTTATGATTGCAATATTAATATTTAAATATCGCTTTAAGCACCTAAAACACAAATTGACATCAAACAAAATTTAAACGCTTTACCCATGCTTGCAGAAACCAGGAGGTCCAGCTGCCTAAGCTCATCGGTGGATCCTGCTTTTTGGCAAGTATAATCAATTGTGATCTGTCTCACTCCATGGGCTCGATTTTCGCACCCGCTATCGGGTGCGTTCGTGGCGGGGGGGCTGCGATAATCGGGGATTCCCGGGGCGGGTCTGGAGCCCAGCTCCAATCCGCCCACTTCCGGGTTCCCCAGTGATGCGCTGACATGCACGCGCAGCCCCCGCGTGTGGGACTCCCGCCGACAATTGAAGCCGACGGGGTGCCACTTAAAGTAATTATTTAGGTACTTCAGGTCGTTTACAGACCTGATTAACATGATATTTTAAGAGGGTTGGGATTTTCCAAACAACTGGGACTGTTTCCCGTACTAGGGGAAACACTCCCAGTTCAAATGGACGTGTTGCAGTCATCAGCCTGTGGCAGCTGCAAAGGTCCATTTGACAGGTGGGGGGGGGAGACCCTCACTCATTGCACGAGGCCACTCTGTCACTTTGGACAAAGTTTGGCCTCCACCACCCCCCTCCTGACAATCAAATTCACCAACTTGCACACTTACCCCGGGGTCCAGACACATGTACCTACCTTGTGGACCCCCTCAGGTGTGCATCTTCCGGATGGGGGCTGCCGTAGCTGCAATCATGGCCTCCTCGGAGGATGAACAGCATCACCAGCCTCGCCGGCCACGCCGTCCACCTCTGACACGTGGAGCCCCACAACACAGTGCTGTGATACATCCACCTGCACAGCAGGAGGGAGGGCTACCGCAGAGAGAGATGCGTCGCAGAAGGCACTACCCTCGCCACAGGGTCCACAGACCGAGGCTCAGCTTCCTGGACCTCTCTGAGCAGCAGTGCACACGGAGGCTCAGAGGCACTCGACATGTAGTCGTGGACATCTGCAGCCTCCTTCATGCCGAGCTGCTCCCGGCTGGCCCGAGCACCATCTTCTTACCTGTTGCTGTCAAAGTCACCACTACCCTCAACAACTTCTCCTCCGCATCCTTCCAGGGTGCCACCGGGGACATCGCCAACGTCTCTCAGTCATCTGCACAAAAGAGCCCAGCAAATACACCTACACCCACTCTGCAGTGACACAATGGGTGGCATCAGTTGTGGGTCTTTATTGTGATCCTCAGGAAAGGGCATTATTGCACAAACCAGACAAGATTCGCAAAGACGTGGCAGTAGTGGTGACAATATAATATGTAATGTGAGTTGATCGGAAATTCAATATAAGTAAAAACCATGACAAACCCTCAAACATCCTTGTGCATCCCCTTCATGCTCATGACACGTTTGCCTTACGCTTCCTACTGCACATGTGTGATGCATGCCCTTTGGCTGCAGCACAGGTAGTGGCAGGTTGAGTGAGGCTGACCGTGTAAGAGATGCATGAGAGAGTGAGTATGAGATAGAGCCATGAGATTGTATGAGGATTGGGTTGAGTGGTAGTGGCGGGATGAGTACTGGCGAGGTGAGTAAGTGCAGGAAAGATGAGGATGAGGTTTGAGTGGGTGTGAGGAGTGATGTGATAGAGTAGTGTTGTCAGTGCAGAAGGAGATGTGGGTGGGGGCGGTGATGTGGCAGACGGAGTGTAGGGGAATGAGTAAGTGCACTCATTTCGGCTGACCTACTTAGGTCATTGAAGCGCCTCCTGCACTGTATGCAGGTGCGCGATATGTTGGTGGTGCTGGTGACCTCCTCTGCCACCTCGAGCCAGGCCTTCTTGGTGGCAGAGGCAGGCCACTTCCTCCCGCCCGCTGGGGGGAGGATCTCTGTCTTCCCCCTCCTCCTCACCCCATCCAATAATACCTGGAGTGAGGCATCATTAAACCTGGGAGCAGCCTTTCCTCTGGGCTGCTCCATGCTGTAATTTTTCCTATTTTCTGCAGCATCAGTCAGTGGAGGACTGACCCTTTAAATAGGGCTCCTCCAGCTGACAGCCTATGCTGCGCATGCGCAGTCCGCCCACTGCGCAGCTTTCCAGCGTGAAACCCGGAAGCAAAGGTAAGTGGCTGCAATTCGCCTGCGATTGCGTGTGGAGCACCCCGATTTCACTGGGCGTGTTACCCACGCGCCCAGTCGACCCCCCGCTGCAAACCCGCCGCCCTCCTAATATCGGGCCCCATGTGTCTGTGAAGCTCACTCCTTGACATTTCCTTGACAGCCCGGCGTATCCTAAATATACCCCAGGTCAAAATCTAAAATCAATAATGGATTCTCAGAGGTGTACATTTACTCAGAATTTAACATATTTTCCTCCTGCAAAAATTGTATTTACTGTTACTTGTATACTTAATTGTATTTACAAAAAATGAGTTAAAACCTATGATAAACACACACCTTTTCATTTATTGGTAATTTACTGGATATGAAGTGCTTTGAGATATCCTACAATGATAAAACGGTTTATAAATGCAAGTTTTAAAAATGTCTTAATTACCTAGCTATAATGCTGAGGCTATAAATACCTTGCACTTCTATATCTATTTACCCATCTTTCTATAAGAAAGATCTTGTATTTTAGCACACTGATCTGGGGACGCCTCTATTCTTTAAAGTCATACTGAGCGTATACTACAGTGTAACCATAGTATGCACTTCTGGGGAAGCCCTTTCTACATTGTTCTCGGTGAGGTGGGGATCTGATAAATGCTGACAGCCTTTATTCTCCTTCGTCTAAATCCCACTCCCTTTCCCTAAGTGCCGGAGTCTTTCCCTCTCTTACCACTCCTGCTTATGCTTACTGCATCTCGCTGCTCCTTCCCCATCACAAGTACCTATGCCTTTCCCCCATTGCTAATCTGCCCCCATGATCACTGTATTCTCAACTATGACCAGTGAACTAATTTTCAGTTCTTTAAACAAGAACAGCAACAACTTGCATTTATATAGCACCTTTAAAGTAGTAAAACATCCCAAAGTGCTTCACAGGACGGTTATCAAACAAAATTTGACACCGAGCCACATAAGGAGATATTAGGACAGGTGACCAAAAGCTTGGTCAAAGAGGTAGGTTTTAAGGAATGTCTTAATGGAGAGCAAGGTAGAGAGGCAGAGAGGTTTAGGAAGGAAATTCCAGAGCTTAGGACCTAGACAGCTGAAGGCACGGCCGCCAATGAGAGAGCGATTAAAATCGGGGATGCCCTAGAGGTAAGAATTGAAGGAAAGCAGACATCTTGGAGAGTTATAGGGCTGGAGGAGGTTGCAGAGATAGGGAGAGGTGAGGCCATGGAGGGATTTGAAAACAAGGATGAGAATTTTAAAATCGAGGCGTTCCCGGAACAGGAGCCAATGTAGGTCAGTGAGCACAGGGGTGATGTGTGTACATGTTTGGATATAAGCAGCAGAGTTTTGGATGAGCTGAAGTTTGTGGAGGGTGGAAGATGGGAGGCCAGCCAGGAGAGCATTGGAATAGTCAAGTCTAGAGGTAATAAAGGCAAATCTATATTAATGACTTAGATGAAGGGACCGAGTGTAATGAATCCAAGTTTGCTGACAATACAAAGCTCGGTGGGAAAGTAAGCTGTGAGGAGGACACAAAGATTCTGCAAAGGGATATAGACAGGTTAAGTGAGTGGGCAAGAAGGTGGCAGATGGAGTATAATGTGGGGAAATGTGAGGTTATTCACTTTGGTAGAAAGAATAGAAAAACAGAATATTTTTTAAATGGTGAGAAACTATTAAATGTTGGTGTTCAGAGGGATTTGGGTGTCCTTGTACACGAAACACAGAAAGTTAACATGCAGGTACAGCAAGCAATTAGGAAGGCAAATGGTATGTTGGACTTTATTGCAAGCGCATTGGAGCATAAGTGTAAGGAACTCTTGCTACAATTATACAGGGCTTTGGTGAGACCACACCTGGAGTACTGCGTACACTTTTGATCTCCTTATCTAAGGAAGGATATACTTGCCTTAGAGGCGGTGCAATGGAGCTTCACTAGATTAATTCCTGGGATGAGAGGGTTGTCCTATGAGGAGAGATTGAGTAGAATGGGCCTATACTGTCTGGAGTTTCGAAGAATGCGAGGTAATCTCATTGAAACATATAAGATTCTGAGAGGGCTTGACAGAGTAGATGCTGAGAAGCTGTTTCCCCTGGCTGGAGAGTCTAGAACTAGGGGGTCTAGTCTCAGGATAAGGGGTCGGCCATTTAGGACTGAGGATAACAGCCCACTCCTGGAGGATTCTTGCACTGCCTGCCTTTTCCTACCCTGCTGGACGGCCACCCACTTACTGTCCTGAGCGCTCTGTGGCTCTGGGGTGACCACCTCCTGGAGCCCATCCCTCTGCCATATTAGGTTATACCCTCCCCCACAGCACTGGTTAACCTCCCCGTGAGGACAATGAACTAGAACTAGGGAGCATAGTCTCAGGATAAGTGGTCAGCCGTTTAGGACTGAGATGAGGAGAAATTTCTTCACTCAGAGGTTTGTGAATCTTTGGAATTCTCTACTCCGGAGGGCTATGGATGCTCAGTCGTTAAGTATATTCAAGGCTGAGATTGATAGATTTTTGGACTCTAAGGGAATCAAGGGATATGGGGATCGAGTGGGAAAGTAGAGTTGGGATAGAAGATCAGCAATGATCTTATTGAATGATGGAGCAGGCTCGAGGGGCCGTATGGCCTACCCCTGCTCCTATTTCTTATGTTCTTAAAGGCATGAATGAAGATTTCAACAGCAAATGAGATGACGCAGGGGCGGAGACGGGCGATATTATGGACGTGGAAGTAGGCGGCCTTGGTGATGGAACGGATATGTGATTGGAAGCTCATCTCAGGGTCAAATAGGACGCTAAGGTTGCGAACGGTCTGATTCAGCCTCAGATAGTGGCCAGGGAGAGGGATGGAGTCGGTGACTAAGGAACGGAGTTTGTGGCGGGGACTGAAGACAATGGCTTCGGTCTTCCCTATATTTAATTGCAGGAAATTTTTGCTCATCCAATACTGGATGTCAGACAAGCAGTGTGACAAATCAGAGACAGTGGAGGGGTCAAGGGAGGTGGTGGTGAGGTAGGGCTGGGTATGGTCAGCGTACACATGGTACCTGACGCTGTGTTTTCGGATGATGTCGCCGAGGGGCAGCATGCAGATGAGAAATAGGAGGGGGCCAAGGATAGATCGTTGGGGGTCTCCAGAGGTAATGGAGCGGGAGCGGGAAAAGAAACCATTGCAGGTGATTCTTTAGCTACGACTGGATAGATAAGTTCTTTAACGGGCTTTACTACATAAACTGGCTACCATCATCCCACTGCTCTCACACCCTAAGACCACCTACGGATCCCCTTCGCACTACTCTCATGCCCCAAAATTGCCAAACTATACCCCCCCCCCCAATTGTAATTCTATACACTATCTACATATCTGCAATATCTTCCCTATTGGTTCAACACTCAGCTCTCAGTCAGAAGGCTGTGGGTTCAAGCCACACTTCAGGACTTGACCACATAATCCAGACTGACACTACAGTGTAGTGCTGAGGGAGTGCTGCCCTGTTGGAGGTGCCGTTTTTTTGGATGAGACATTTAACTGCAGCCCCATGTGCTTGTTCAACGGCAAATGATCCAATGGCACTTTTTTCTCTAAACCAACACCAGCAAAACAGATTAAGTGATCATTCATCTCATTTGCTGTTAGTGGAAACTTGCTGAAAAGGTGCTACATGAATGCAATTCTTTTTTTCTCTCCCATAGAATCATAGAATGGTTACAGCACAGAAGGAGTCCATTCGGCCCATCGAACCCGTGCTGGCTCTTTTTAAGAGCAATCGAGTTAGTCCCATTCCCCTGCTCTTTCCCCGTAGCTCTGCACATTTTTTCCCTTCAAATATTTATCCAATTCCTTTTTGAAAGCCACGATTGAATCTGCTTCCACCACCCTTTCAGGCAGCAAATTCCAGGTCATAACTACTCACTGCGTAAAAAAGTTTTCCTTCATGTCACCTTTGGATCTTTTGCCATTCACCATAAATCTGTGTCCTCTGGTTCTCGACCCTTCTTCTAATTGGAACAGTTTCTCTTTAATACTTTATCTAAACACTTCATGATTTTGAAAACTTTTATCAAATCTCCTCCCAACCTTCTATGCTGTAAGGGGAACAACCCCAGCTTCTCCAGTGTATCCACATAACTGAAGTCACTCATCCCCGGAACCATTCTAATAAATCTTTTCTGCATCATCTCTAAGGCCTTCACATCCTTCCTAAAGTGCGGTGACCAGAACTGGACACTCCAGCTGTGGCCGAACCAGTGTTTTATAAAGGTTCAACATAACCTCCTTGCTTTTGTACTCTATGCCTCTATTTATAAAGCCCAGGATCCCATATGCGTTTTTAACCGCTTTCTCAACCTGTCCTGCCACCTTCAAAGATTTGTGCACATATAGCCCCAGGTCTATCTGTTCCTGCACCACATTTGGAATTGTAACATTTAGGTTATATTGCGACTCCTCGTTCTTCCTGCCAAAATCACTTTGCACTTCTCTACATTAAATTTCAACCACCAGCCTGTCTATGTCCTCTTGAAGTCTATTACTATCCCCCTCATTGTTTACCTCACTTCCAAGTTTTGCATCATCTGCAAATTTCGAAATTGTGCCCTCTACAAATAAGTCCAAGTCATTACTTTATATCAAAAAAAGCAGTGGTTCTAGTACCAACCCCTGGGGAACACCACTGTATACCTTCCTCCAATCCGAAAAACAACTGTTCACCACTCTTCTGTTTCCTGTCACTTAGCCAATTTCGTAACCATGCTGCCACTGCCCCTTTTATTCCATTGGTTTCAATTTTGCTGACAAGCCTATTATGTGGCACTTTATCAAACACCTTTTGAAAATCCATGTACACAACATCAACTGCAATGCCCTCTTCAACCCTCTCTGTTGCCTCATCAAAAAATTCAATCAAGTTAGTTAAACACAATTTGCCTTTAACAAATCCGTGCTGGCTTTCCTTTATTAATCCACACTTTTCCAAGTGACTATTAATTTTGTCCCAAATTATCAGTTTCTAAAAGTTTCCCCACCACCGAGGTTAAACTGACTGGCCTGCAGTTGCCAGGTTTATCCTTTTTTGAACAAGGGTGTAACATTTGCAATTCTCCAGTCCTCTGGCACCATCCCATATCTAAGGAGGATTGGAAGATTATGGCTAGCACCTCTGTAATTTCCACCCTTACTGCCCTCAGCAATTTTGGATGCATCCCATCCGGACCGGGTGACTTATCTACTTTAAGTACAACCAGCCTTTCTAGTACCTCATCTTTATCAATTTTTAGCCCATCCATTATCTCAACTACCTCCTCTTTTACTGTGACTTTGACAGCATCTTCTTCCTTAGTAAAGACATATGCAAAGTACTCATTTAGTACCTCAGCCATCCCCTCTGCCTCCACGCGTAGATCTCCTTTTTAGTCCATAATCGGCCCCACTCCATCTCTTATTACCCACTTACTATTTATATGCCTATAGAAGACTTTTGGATTCCCTTTTATGTTGGCCGCCAGTCTATTCTTATACTCTCACTTTGCCCCTCTTATTTCCTTTTTCACTTCTCCTCTGTACTTTCTATATTCAGCCTGTCATACGCCCCCTTTTTCTGCTTCATCTTACTCTTTCTTTATTTTGTCATCCAGGGAGCTCTGGCTTTGGTTGTCTGCCTTTCCCCCTCTCTTTCTTTGATTCCTTACCATCTTTCTGTGACTCACAAATTTTATAAAAGAGAAGACATAAAATTCAGCACATATGTAAACAAACATACAATAATCAAGACCACTGAACAAAACAGTTAACAGAATCACATAATTTATCCACAAAACTCAGGTATTAAATTCGGTACAGGTACATTTCATTGAAAACTCATTACCAGTAAATGCAGTAACTGTTAGGTGTGATTAAATTTATCCACTGAATTGTTTTATGCTTCATTATAGCGTTTACCTGAATACCTCAGCCTCTCAAAATCTTGGATTTGGACTTAGTGGGGGTCAAATTGGACTTTGTTGCGCCTGTTTTCCAGGAAGAAAATGGGTGCAAAGAGGTTGAATTTGGGGGGCCAACCTCCCATGCCCAAACAGCGTCGGAAACACATCTGAGACCATATTCGGTCGGGCGCTGTAGAGGCATCCATGGCGACCGCTTAAAATAGGTGTTAGGCCCCTTGAATAGGCTAAAACCACCGGTTTTAGGACCCAAACTGGAAATTCATTTGCCCTGAACGTAGCAGGGGCCGGGTCTGATGCATTCATGATTACTTGGTCTGCATGCAGCCTAACCAGGGGTCCTTAAAGGGACCGCTGGAGGATCCCACAAAGGTACTTTTTTCTTCAAAACTGGAAATGCGCCCCTAGTCCTGCAGGTGTCTGCCTGCCTCATGTATGCAAATTAAGTCCCCCCCCCCCCCCCCCCCCGGCGGAGTGCAGTAGGGTCAGCGCGGGCAAGCCTGATCCTATGGATCACAGATTTTCGGGAACAGTTTCTCTTAGAATTAGTTGTTTTGTTTGTAAAGAATAGGTGCACCATTGGAGGCAATGCTTGCTGGAAGTTGCAAAAGAATACAATGTTCAATTGTTAAACTTTAGGCCATTAGAGCAAGAAATGACAGTCACAATGTAACTGTTTTTAACAACAGCAGCAACACAATTTTGCACAAGGTATTACTGGTGTTTCCTCCTGCACAGTTGGTGCTGATTGCAGAGTAGTAAAAACTCATTGTTATCTCAATTTATATCTTCCATCGTCCTTAAAAACCTGTGTTTGGAAAGCTCTTATAAATACCCTATCGACTTTGTTACAGGATGCCTCAGGCCTCCCTTACAGATATTGTGAAAGGAAATAACTGTTTCGTGTTGATTCACACAGCACTGGATATCAGCACTTAAACTAGAATTTTAAACTAGACACCGGAGTTACATTAAACATGATTTTACACTCCACATGTTGATGTTCTGGTAGCAGTTTACTATTGATGCATTAAGCTTCCTAATACTGCTGAGCTTTTTCTCGGTAATCAAGCTGGACAGCCGGAATACCCCAGCACACTTGCTTATTTGCATGAGGTGCTTTTACATTTGACATTTCTGTAGTTCAGATCTTGGAACAGTGATGTCAGTGCACCGGACCTCTGCCACTGCATTACTAAAACACGGTTCCACTTATCCCTATACAGGATTGGAAACTTATGAAAATATGCATGGCACTGCTGTCCTGTGATCTGAACTACCAAAGTACCTCAAATCACAATAGGGATCACTGCATGAGATCTATCAAAGCGCCTCTGAAAATAGGTGGTGGATGAAAACACTAAAATGAACTTACACTACTTTTTTGTTTGCTCAAAAAGAATACTTAAGAACTGCTAGATGAAAAAAGACCAAGGTCCATCTAGTTCGCTTTCTACCATCCTGGTAGATGCATGATACAACAATAATGGAGTCGTTGACTAATCATAGCAATAAATCTCTAGCAATTAGTCTACAACATGAGGCGAGGAAAACCCCAATGGTGGAGAGCTTTGGGAACCATAGGTCCAAAGTCACTTATTCCTCCCAAGCAAGCTACACTTACCAAATGTCATGTCTCCAATTACACATATACTGTATCCCAAAATGTTACCATCTGAAAGAAATACAGGATAGAAATTCTGGCAGCAATTTGATTCCACCGTGACCCTACCCTAAACCCAGAGGACAGGTCATAACTGGGGCTGTCAATTAATCACAGTTAATGTCTGCAATTAATGCCATCAGTTTATTGGAGATTAATTTTTTTAACGAGCATTAATCGCAGAGGTTATGCGAAGAGTACCTAAGTAAGAATAAGTTTTTGCCTACCAACAGCCCAGAGCTTTAGCTGCTGAACATAAGACATAAGGAAAGGGCATACAAAAAGGCAAAAAATGGCACAGATCCTGGCGAATGGGAAAGATACAAAGATCAACAAAGGGTCACAAAACAGATAGTAAGGGCGACAAAAAGAGAGTATGAAAAGAAACTCGCAAGGGATATCAAAACCAATACGAAGAACTTTTATAGTTATATTAGGAAAAAGAGGGTGGTCAGGAGCAGTGTTGGCCCCTTAAAAACTGAAAGTGGGGATATTGTCATTGACAATGGGGAAATGGCGGACATGTTGAATAATTACTTTGTGTCAGTATTTACAGTCGAAAAAGAGGATAGCATGCCGGAAATCCCACGAAAACTAATATTGAATCGGGGACAGGGACTCGATAAAATGAACATAAGTAAAGCAACAGTAATGAAGAAAATAATAGCACTAAAGAGTGACAAATCCCCAGGACCGGATGGTTTCCATCCCAGGGTTTTAAAGGAAGTAGGTGAGCACATTGCAGATGCCCTAACTATAATCTTTCAAAGTTCTCTAGATTCAGGAACTGTCCCTCTAGATTGGAAAATTGCACAAGCCACTCCGCTTTTTAAGAAAGGAGAGAGAGGGAAACGGGGGAATTATAGACCAGTTAGCCTAACATCTGTTATGGGGAAAATGCTGGAGTCTATAATTAAGGATAGGGTGACTGAACACCTCGAGCATTTTCAGTTAATCAGAGAGAGCCAGCATGGATTTGTGAAAGGTAGGTCGTGCCTGACAAATCTGATTGAATTTTTTGAAGAGGCGACTAAAGTAGTGGTCAGGGGAATGTCAATGGATGTTATTTGTATGGACTTCCAGAAGGCATTTGATAAGGTCCCACATAAGAGACTATTAGCTAAGATAGAAGCCCATGGAATCGAGGGAAAAGTACGGACTTGGTTAGGAAGTTGGCTGAGCGAAAGGCGACAGAGAGTAGGGATAATGGGAAGGTACTCACATTGGCAGGATGTGACTAGTGGAGTCCCGCAGGGATCTGTCTTGGGGCCTCAATTATTCACAATATTTATTAACGACTTAGATGAAGGCATAGAAAGTCTCATATCTAAGTTTGCCGATGACACAAAGATTGGTGGCATTGTAAGCAATGTAGATGAAAACATAAAATTACAAAGCAATATTGATAGATTAGGTGAATGGGCAAAACTGTGGCAAATGGAATTCAATGTAGACAAATGTAAGTTCATCCACTTTGGATCAAAAAAGAATAGAACAGGGTACTTTCTAAATGGTAAAAAGTTAAAAACAGTGGATGTCCAAAGGGATTTAAGGGTTCAGGTACATAGATCATTGAAGTGTCATGAACAGGTGCAGAAAATAATCAAGAAGGCAAATGGAATGCTGGCCTTTATATCTAGAGGAGTAGAGTACAAGGGGGCAGAAGTTATGCTGCAGCTATACAAAACCCTGGTACACCGCACCTGAAGTACTGTGAGCAGTTCTGGGCACCGCACCTTCGGAAGGACATATTGGCCTTGGAGGGAGTGCAGCGTAGGTTTACTAGAATGATACCCGGACTTCAAGGGTTAAGTTACGAGGAGAGATTACACAAATTGGGGTTGTATTCTCTGGAGTTTCGAAGGTTAAGGGGTGATCTGATCGAAGTTTATAAGATATTAAGGGGAATGGATAGGGTGGATAGAGAGAAACTATTTCTGCTGGTTGGGGATTTTAGGACTAGGGGGCACAGTCTAAAAATTAGAACCAGACCTTTCAGGAGTGAGATTAGAAAACATTTCTACACACAAAGTTTGGAACTCTCTTCCGCAAACGGCAATTGATACTAGCTCAATTGCTAAATTTAAATTTGAGATAGATAGCTTTTTGGCAACCAAAGGTATTAAGGGATATGGGCCAAAGGCAGGTAAATGGAGTTAGATCACAGATCAGCCATGATCTTATCAAATGGCAGAGCAGGCACGAGGGGCTGAATGGCCTATTCCTGTTCCTATGTTCCTATGTTCCTAACTGTGACTTCCTCTTCTGCTGGTGGTGCTGTTGAATAAACAGACGCTCTTTTCTCTGCTTGGAGCGAACCACCTTGGCACCACCGAGCCCAATTCGTGTTCGGAATAATGAGCAAAAAGACAACACATAGGAAGTGTGCAGGGGTAAATTGCTTATTGCAGAAAATTGGAACGTAAA
This sequence comes from Heptranchias perlo, assembly GCF_035084215.1. Taxonomy (NCBI): domain Eukaryota; kingdom Metazoa; phylum Chordata; class Chondrichthyes; order Hexanchiformes; family Hexanchidae; genus Heptranchias; species Heptranchias perlo. The sequence goes on along the minus strand of NC_090327.1, from coordinate 112,187,957 downwards.
CCCGGGACAGATATTGTTTGTAGAAATTTAATACTTGGTTTACACAGTTAACATATTCCAGAGTGGCTCAAGCCCATGGTGCATGGTTTACACAGCTTGTCAATGTAAATATTAAGGTTAAAATTAAGTAATTTTTTTAAAACCTTGCTGATTTGTGATGTAAGTAATAGCAAGCAGCAGGGGTTTAGATGCCCTTTTCACATAGTGGCTCAGTTCAGTATGTCGGGCCAAGGCCGTGCTACAGTTTAGTGGAGCTTGGTTTCCAGTTTTCATTATTAAAATGCAATCCTTTTTCCAGTCATATCTTCATTTAGTAAGAGTAATACTGCATGATCTTAAAGGGGTATTGTGCCAACTTTTAAAAATATGTATAAAACAAACTTGAAAGAGGTGGATGCAGTAACTGAATCAATTAAATGTGCGGTTATAACCAAGACTGACTGAGATTTTTTTTTAATCGCTAGACAGCCCTAGTCATAACCATAAATAGGTATAAGCACCTGTGTCAACAGGAATGTCCACCCACCTGAGAAGTCGGACGCTTGAAGCGGCATCATTCCTCCACCAGGGGGAGCCACATGCCAGTCTGACCGCAGATATCATTAGAAGGTAATTGTTCATGGTCCCATTCTGGCAAGCCGAGAATCAAATGGCAATCGAGCCCCTTGGAATTGATTGCCATTTGATTTCTTGTTGGTGAGGTCCATTTGCTTTGGGCAGAATGACACTGACACCTGCTTTCAGCAGGCATGGATACTACTCAGCCCGCTGCGGCGAATCTGACGAAATTCTTGGGAACAGCCCTAAACTGAAGTCTGAAAACTGAAGCTGTGGCTCCCTTCCATCGGGATTTGTTGTGATCGGATCACTGGGCTTGCACAATAATTCATAATTATTTCTGTTAACTATTAGGTTGAGTTGTTGGATATAATTGATTTTTGTTCTGGATTTGGCGTTGGTGTTTATATTTGTAGTGGAGTGAGGGCAAGATCCATAAGGTTAGACTGAAACAAGTCAATCGGGTGGCGGTGGTAAGGATGGTGGTGATAAGGATTGCGGGACTGTTGGTGTGTTGGGGGTTGGGGGGGGATGGTTCAGGTGAAGTGCTCTTGGATTAGCTGCTCTCCGAGAGCTCTGGCAGTAATGTGCACTGGTTGTCGATGCTTCTCCTGCTATTCTTCCTCTTCATGATGCTCTTCCTCCTGCCGCGCTCCTTGCTGCCCGGGCGGTGGTAAGGGCTGGTCCCTCGTGATGGGAAAGTTATGCAGCAGATGACCACATATCTGGATACTCACTCAGGGCTGCACTGCAAAGCACCTCTTAAACGGTCCAAACAGCAGAAGAGTTGCTTGAACACACCAATTGTTCACTCAATGACGTTTCTGGTAGCAGCATGGCTCTCGTTGTAGACCAGCTCTGCAGCTCTGCAGCTCTGCCTGGGTTCCTGATGGGAGTCATGAGCAAAGTCTGTATAGGTCTATCGCCCAGGATTTGTCGCCCAGTAGCGAACCTGTGACCCGAAGGCCTGGTTGGAATAAAGGCGGCATAGAAGACTAGCACAGGATGAATGAGTCATGACTGCTGCTAGCAAATCGGGCACAGACCTGAGGTCCCAAACAAGCTGGACATTGAGGGAGTGAAATCCTTTCCTATTCACAAAGATGCCAGGATTGTGATGGGGAGCATGCAAGGCATTGTGCGTGCAGCCAATGGCACCTTGCACCCTAGGGAAGCCTGCAATACGGGCGAAGCCTATTGCTCTTTCATCTGGCTTTGCTCTGTCCAGGGGGAAAGACATTTAGATGTTTCTCCAGGCGTAGAAAACCTTGGTGACCTCCCTAATACATCGGTGTACTACGAACTACTTTCATAAAGTACCACATAAGAAACTTGTTAGCAAAATTAAAGCCCATGGGGTTAAAGAGTCAGCATGGATACAAAATTGGCTAGGGGACAGAAAACAGAGAGTAGTGGTGAACGGTTGTTTTTCAGACTGGAGGGAAGTAAACAGTGGTGTTCCCCAGAGGTCAGTATTAGGACCATTGCTCTTTTTGATATATATTAACGACCTGGACTTGGGATATAGGGTATAATTTCAAAGTTTGCAGATGACACGAAACTCAGAAAGAACATAATAACATAAGAAATAGGAGCAGGGGAAGGCCATCCGGCCCCTCGAGCCTCCTCCTCCATTCAACAAGATCATGGCTGATTTTCTACCTCAACACCATTTTCCTGCACCATCCCCATATCCCTTAAAGCCTTTAATATCTAGAAATCTATCGATCTCTGTTTAGAATGTACTTAATGACTGAGCCTCCACAGTCCTCTGGGGTGGAGAATTCCAAAGATTCATCACCCTCTGAGTGAAGAAATTTCTCCTCATCGCATCCTAAATGGCCTACTCCTTATTCTGAGTTTGTTACCCCTGGTTCTAGACTCCCCAGCCAGGGGAAACACCTCCTTACATCTACCCTGTCCAGCCCGTAAGAATTTTGTATGTTTCAATGAGATCACCTCTCATTCTTATTAACTTTAGAGAATACAGGCCTAGTCTACTCAATCTCTCCTCATACGACAATCCCGTCATCCCAGGAATCAGTCCGGTGAACCTTCGATGCACTCCCTCCATGGTAAGTATAACCTTTCTTAGGTAAGGAGACCAAAACTGTACAAAATACTCCAGGTGCGGTCTCACCAAGGCCCTATATAATTGCAGTAAGACATCTTTACTCCTGTACTCAAATCCTCTTGTAATAAAGGCCAACGTACTATTTGCCTTCCTAATTGCTTGCTGCACCTGCATGTTAACTTTCAGTGACTCATGTACAAAGACACCCAGGTCCCTTTGAACATCAACATTTCCCAATCTCTCACCATTTAAAAAAATCCTCTGCATTTCTGTTTTACCTACCAAAGTGCATAACTTCTCATTTTTCCACATTATATTCCATCTGCCATGTTCTTACCCACTCAATTAGCCTGTCTATAGTCTCTTGAAGCCTCTTTGCATCCTCCCCACAAACCACATTCCCACCCAGTTTTGTGTCATCAGCAAACTTGGAAATATTATATTTGGTCCCCTCATCCAAATCACTGATATAGATTGTGAATAGCTGGGGCCCAAGCACCGATCCCTGCCTTACCCCACTAGTCACAGTCTGCCAACCTGACAAAGACCTGTTTATTCCTACTCTCTGTTTTCTGTCTGTTAACCAACTCTCAATCCATGCCAGTATATTACCCCCAATTCCATGTGCTCTAACTTTGTTCACCAACCTCCTGTGTGGGACCTTATCGAAAGCCTTCTGAAAATCCAAATACACCACATCCACTGGTTCCCCCTTTTCTATTCTACTAGTTACATCCTCAAAGAACTCCAATAGGTTTGTCAAACATGATTTCCCTTTCATAAATCCATGTTGACTCTGCCAAATCCCATTATTATTTTCTAAGTGTCCTGTTATCACATCCTTTATAATGGATTCTAGCATTTTCCCTACTACTGATGTCAGGCTAACAGGAAATTGTCATTAAGAACTTCCCACACAATCCTGTAAAAATATGTAGGCCTTTTAATTCTAGTTTACATTCCTTTCTTTCCTTATTGTAGGTTATTCTGGCAGTTATTCTACAATTACGCCACCTTTCTTTCCTCCTAGATCCATTCTTGATGCTAATAAATCCCACATTAATCCCATATCTTGCCTGATTGAACTCATATCATGTGCTGATTGGTCAATTGTTAACAGCTCGTTATGTCTCATATCTTCCTATGTTCCTATAATAAAGTTTCAACACTCTACTGAGAGCGGGCTGTCTAGCTGACAGGCAACAGCAAGGGCACTGGTGGAGTGGCAGGGGTGGGACAGGAATGCTGTCATCCTGAGAGGGGACAGCAGGTTCATGTTCCATGGAGCCACTGCCACTTGCTGCCTCTTGTTATGCGCCACCTTCTCCTGCAAGAAAGCGGGACATGTGTCAGTGAGTGTCCTGCAAGATGTTTGGGTGATGTGGCTGTCATGGATGAATAGCTGCCAGTGTGTGAATGACCTGTGAGTTGTGGGTGGGCGGCTTGCAACAGTGGTAACGTGTGAGGGTGAGAGGAAACATCTGATTGGAAGAGTTGAGTATTGATTGAAAGAGTTTGTTGGTATGTGGGTGATGGGGGGGTGTAGTGGATGCGGCTAGTGGTGCAGCTGGTAGGAGATGCCACTTGATAATTGACCTCACTCACCTTAACCACTTGTGTCAAAGCACTGAACTTCTTCCTGCACTGCATCCATGTTCGTGGTGCTATGCGCCTGACATTGACTTTGTTTCCTATTGCCTCCCACTACCTCGGGAGCATATGTCTGGAGGGCCTCTTCCCCCCCCCACCCCCCCCCCCCACGCCCACGGATATAGGATGCCCCTACTTCTGTCCACCTCTTGCACCAAGGCCTCTTGTGCATCATTAGAGAACCTTGGTGCATGCTCTCTCACAGGCCCGGTACAAACTCAGATCGGCAGATTGGTGAGGTCTGGTGTGCAGATTGGAGGAAGTTGGATTTAGTAGTGCGCAACCTTTATTCAATGTTTTAAAATAACTCAACAGTTTGTAAACCTAGAGACGGGACCTTCATCTGTGTTTTACATGTGCGATGTCTGATCTCCATTCAGACTCCATGCAGACTCATATCTTATATTTTGCAAATATCAGAGTCCTGCAAACGTTGAGCAGCCCAGTTGTTATACATTAAAAATTCCAGAGATCCCATTATCACCATGCTGCACTATATCGCAGCACAGATTCACTTCCCCATTGACTTCCACCACTTCTTGCAGCCATACTGCATCTCCCCTTTAAGAGGTGCAGTTTGCCTTTAAGTGGTGCTAGCCACTCGCGGTGTCTGGGCCCCCTGCGGATGAGCAGCCACTCAACAGCGCAGGTAGCGCTGGCTGGATGCAGCAATCAGGTAAATCACCAGGTTGCACGAATGTTACATGCTGCCTGCATCTCAACGACCGGGCATGGGTTTAATCGTGCACCGCAATCCCCGTGCCCAGTTTCGGGGGTTATCCAATATAACCTCCATGTTGTCTGGGGAAAACTCTCCACAGTAAGAATTTTCTAGGGCCTACAGTGATAACTGGTGTCTTCAGTGATAACTGTTTAATCTTGAATCGAATCTTAAACATCTTCGGTCGTTGTCAATGAATGCCTTCGTTCAATATTGATGAACAACTATTTGTTTTAATTAAATCGTGAGAGGTGTATCATTTGCTGCATTTGTTTCAGGAGCTGTAGAGTTGATCACAAGCTACCTGGTCACAGAATAAGGGGTAGGCCTGGGATAGTGACTTTGATTGGCAGCTGTTTTGGAGACTTTTTCAGAAGAGTGCCCTCTGTGACAGACTGTTTGTGGCCAGATACTTATGGGCTTAAATCAGAAGGCTACCATCAGCCTTCAGTTAGAACGGTCATGACTTTTTGGTTTTAAATCTGTGCCAGTTTAGTTGGCAAATTAGGCTAGAGGATAAGTAGACTTCTGTTTAAGGTCTGTGTTTAGAGAGAAAGCATGTGACATTTTTGTTGTTTTTATATTGAAGAGTGTAGGGAAATTTATATCTCAGATCATCCATCTATCTTATATAAACAAAACCACTTACTAGTTTAAAGTCTGTGTCTCAATATGGTAAGAGTGTTTATTCAGTCCACTATTTAAAGACAGGATAATTCATGCGACAGCATATAGTATATTCCAGTAGCTGGTGTAAAGTAAGGTATCTGTTATAGTCCCTGGGTCTCACTATTGTTTACCTAGATAATGGGCAGGAAAAGGTGCACTCCACATCGTCGGGGTTTCAAGGTCCGCTGATAACACTGAACCTGAAAAAGTATAATAACTCAAAAATGCAACGACACAGAAGTGAGAACACACAGAGAAAAACAACTTGAATTGGTTTAATTTAATTTCAATTTGCAGCTTCATTCAATTATTCACTTCATATCATAATAGGTACAGCAGGGATGAGGGACTTCAGTTATGTGGAGAGATTGGAGAAGCTGGGGTTGTTCCCCTTAGGAGGCCATTTGGCCCGTTGTGCCTGTACCGGCTCTTTGAGAGAGCTATCCAATTACTCCCATTTCCCTGCTCTTTCCCCAAAGCACTGTAAATTTTTTCCCTTCAAGTATTTATCTAATTCCCTTTTGACAGTTACTATTGAATTTGCTTTCACTGCCCTTTCAGGCAGTGCATTCCAAATCGTTACAACTTGCTGCTGAAAAAAATGTTTCCTCATATCGCCTCTGACTCTTTTGCTGATCACCTTAAATCTGTGTCCTCTGGTTACTGACCTTCTGACATTGGAAACAGTTTCTCCTTATTTACTCTATCAAAACCATTCATGATTTTGAACACCTCTATCAAATTTACCTTAACCTTCTCTGTTCTAAGGAGAAAAACCCCAGCTTCTCCAGCCTCTCCACATAACTGAAGTCCCTCATCCCTTGTACCATTCTAGTAAATCTCTTTTGTACCCTCTCTACGGCCTTGACATCCTTCCTAAAGTGTGGTGCCCAGAATTGAACACAATACTCCAGCTGAAGCCTAACCAGTGTTTTATAAAGGTTTAGCAAAACTTCCCTGCTTTTGTACTCTCTGCCTCTATTAATAAAGCTCAGGATCCCATATGCTTTATTAACAGCCTTCTCAACGTGTACTGCCACCTTCAAAAAATTATGTACATACACCCCCAGACCTCTCTGTTCCTGCACCCCTTTAAAATTGTACCATTTCGTTTATATTGCCTCTCCTCATTCTTCCGACTAAAATGCATCACTTCACATGTCTGCGTTAAATTTCATCTGCCATGAGTCTGCCCATTTCACCAGTCTGTCTATGTCCTCCTGAAGTCTGTTACTATCCAGCACATTGTTTACTACATTTCTGAGTTTCGCGTCATCTGCAAACTTTGAAATTATACCCTCTATACCCAAGTCCAGGTCATTAATATATATCAAAAACTGCAGTGGTCCTAATACTGATCCTTGGGGAACACCACTGTAAACTTCCCTCCAGTGTGAAAAACAGCCGTTTACCATAACTCTCTGCTTTCTGTCCCTTAGCTAATTTTGTATCCAGGCTGCCACTCTCCCTTTAATCTCATGGGCTTTAAGTTTGCTAACAAGTCTGTTATATATATATATGATGTGTGTATATATGATGTGTGTATATGTATATATATATCAAAAGATTAATAAAGTAGTACTCTGACAAATTCTTCTGATATGCAGCACAAATCTGACCACCTTATTCCATCTGTGCTGAAAAGTCCTCAATGATTTACGATGTCCACGTATTAAAATAATTTACATTTTTAGAAACTCTGCCTAATTGCAACAGAACGTATATATTTAATATATGTATTAATTTATGTGTGTGTGATACACATATGTATACATACACATAGATAGATAGACAGACACAGAATTTATTCTACGGCTAGATTTTCCCCCATTCATAATGTATTCCTATTGCATGCCTTTTACCAATAATAATCTTTCAGTGAATAATACATGTATTGTAATTAAAAGCAAAACAGCACCTTTTAAACTCGGACAGACAGATCCAATTATGACCACCCACCTGGAGTCTGACTCCGTGTGTGTTATGGGAATAGATATAACAATGAGCTTTTCATGCCTATAATTCTACCTACCTCTGAGACAATGTAGAGGGGTGAAACTGTAACTATTTGAAAATATTATAAAATCGTTTCAAGTAATTTTAAATTCAGAACTTACAATAATAAGTGCAATTCCCATACACCTATGTGACACTCCTTACAGCAGTTCAGCTAATAGCAAACAAAATTGACAAGTAAGTGGGAGTGAAACGCAGCCCTGAGCTACAATTGCCTTATATAGTGATTAATCAATTTGCACCTCCAAATACTTAAAGGTTAACAACCAATTATATTGTTAGGAGATTTTTCTGATTAAATGAACATTTAACAAGAAAGCCGTGGACCTACCCTTGTATTTGTGCAAAAATATATAGAGTAGAATTTCCACAGGAGTTCTCCCGATTGCATACCATGCCTTCGGCGGAAGATCTGCAGAAACCTTGGAGAAATGTCTTTTTTCCTGGGTTTCCATGGATCTTTCACCAAAGTTACAGTGGAGGATCAGGAGAATCCCAGCGGAAATTAATGGTATGTATCTTTTAAAATTATTTCTGAATTTTTTTTTCTCCATATCTTAATTGCAGCTCATTGGCTCGTCTCCTGATACAAGTCAGAGCTGACACCTTCATGTCACTTCAAATGTGAGATGCAAAAATTTTTTTTTTTCAAAAAGAACACTTAACACTTCCTGGGCCACAGATGCCTGTCATTCCTCCCACCTCTTGGACAAAGTAGACGGGTGAAACTGCAACTATTTGAAAATATTATAAAATCATTTCCGGTAATTTTAAATTGGGAACTTACAATGAGAAGTGCAATTCCCATACACCTCCTTACAGCAGTAAGGCCAACAGCACACAAAATATACAATTAGCGTATTAAAAGTTTGCCTGGAGAGGCTGGGGAGGGGAAAATGCAACACAGCAGCAACCCTTAAAGGGCTGCAGCTCGCTGTTAAAGAGGAACTGGTAGTCGTGGTGGCAGAAAAGTTGACTAATCGTATACAGTTGTACAGCAGAGACATGTGGGTAACATTGTTACTTTTGATTCTGAAGAGTTGGAGGTCCTGTTGCAGGAGATAAACTACAGGAAGAGATCCTATATGCCCGTCAATAAAATCACAGGTGCAAACTACATGGAGGGAGGTCACTGACTAAGTTAATGCGGTCACTTAGGTCCCTTGTACTTGGCTCCAAATGAGGAAGAAGGCATTTGCTGGTAATGGGGGGAAGGCAAAGGTAACTGTTGTTGCAACTGTACCCTGGTGGATGTAGGCACAACATTCAAGAAGCTCAACAACATGCAGGGCAGAGCAATTTGCTTGATCACTGCCACCAGAGTCGATATTCACCCCCTCCATCACCTGCACACCATGGCTGCAGTATGCACCAATTACAGGATGCACTGTAGCAACTCACCAAGATTATTGCAACAGCACCTCCCTTCCCTGTGAACTCTACCACCAAGAAGGAATGTCAGGAACACCATCACCTCCAAGTTACACAACATCCTGACAGAAATATATTGCCGTATCGTCATTGTCACTGAGTCAATATCCTGGAATTCCAACCTAACACCATTATGAGAGCACCATTGCCACAGGGGCTGCAGTAATTCAAGGAGAAGGCCCACCACCACCATCTCAGAGCAACTAGGGATGGGCAGTAAATGCAATCTAGCCAGTATCCAGGCCAAGGTGCTCTTTGGCTGTTAGGCAGTTCCTCAGTAAGGTCAATAGCCATGGATTCAGAGGATAGCCCCATTTCTTTAACAACCATTCAGTGTTTCTTCTTCAAATAATGCAGACACCGTGGAATGCTGTATAATGAAGGCATCATGGCTGCTTCCTGAATAACAGCCATACGCAATCTGTGCTCAGATACCACCTGAAGTAATTGAGTGGAAACCCTTTCTGTTCATGTTCTTGTTTAAAAAGGCAGAAAGGGACAGACCAAGTAATTACAGGCCAGTCAGCCTATTCTCGTTGGTGGGCAAATTATTGGAAAAAAATTCTGAGGGACAGTATTAATCATCATTTAGAAAGGCATGGGTTAATCAAGGACAGTAAGGGAAGGTCGTGTCTGACTAACTTGATTGAATTTTTTGAGGAGGTAACAAGGAGGGTCGATGAGGGTAGTGCATTTGATGTAGTCTACATGGATTTTAGCAAGGCTTTTGACATGGTCCCACATTGCAGACTGGTCAGGAAAGTAAAAGCCCATGGGATCCAAGGGAAAGTGGCAAGTTGGATCCAAAATTGGCTCAGTGGCAGGAAGCAAAGAGTAATGGTCGATGGGTGTTTTTATGATTGGAAGGCTGTTTCCAGCGGAGTTCTGCAGGGCTCGGTACTAGGTCCCTTGCTTTTTGTGGGATATATCAATGATTTAGACTTAAATATAGGGGGCATGATTAAGAAGTTTGCAGATGATACAAAAATTGGCTGTGTGGTTGATAGTGAGGAGAAAACTGCAGGAAGATATCAATGAACTGGTCAGGTGGGCAGAAGAGTGGCAAATGGAATTCAATCCGGAGAAGTGTGAGGTAATGCATTTGGGGAGAGCAAACAAGGCAAGGGAATACACAATAAATGGGAGGATACTGAGAGGTATAGAGGAACAGAGGGACCTTGGAGTGCATGTCGACAGATCCTTGAAGTTGGCAGGACAGGTAGATAAGGTGGTTAAGGAGGCATATGGGATACTTTCCTTTTATTAGCTGAGGCATAGAATATAAGAGCAGGGAGGTTATGCTAGAACTGTATGAAACATTAGTTAGGCCACAGCTAGAGTACTGTGTACAGTTCTGGTCACGACATTACAGGAAAGATGTGATTGCACTAGAGAGGGTACAGAGGAGATTTATGAGAATGTTGCCAGGGCTGGAGAATTTTAGCTATGAAGAAAGATTGGATAGGCTGGGGTTGTTTTCTTTGGAACAGAGGAGACTGAGGGGAGATTTAATTGAGGTGTACAAAATTAAGAGGGGCCTAGATAGGGTGGATAGGAAGGACCTATTTCCCTTAGCAGAGAGGTCAATAACCAGGGGGCTTAGATTTATAAAGTGAAGGGTAGAAGGATTAGAGGGGAGTTGAGGAGAAATTTTTTCACCCATAGGGTGGCGGGGTCTGGAACTCACTGCCTGAAAGGGTGATAGAGGCAGAAACCCTCATCACATTTAAGTCGTTCTTGGATATGCATTTGAAGTGTGATAACCTACAAGGCTACGGACCAAGAGCTGGAAAGTGGGATTTAGGCTGAATAGCTTATTTTCGGCCGGCACAGATACAATGGGCCGAATGGCCTCCTTCTGTGCCGTAAATTTCTATGATTCTATGAAGGTCATAAGGTTGATATGAAGAACCTTGATGCCCACATGGGTATCATCTTCAATGCCTTGCACTCAGGAGAACCCTGCCACCTGGTGAAAGCTGGGCATCTTATCCAGCTGATCATCCTTTCCACAATAAAAGTTGTCTTTGTTGCTCGTTGCAAACATTGGGCAGGATTATGCTGTAAAAATAATAGTGAGGCTAACAGCGCTCGGACAGTAACTTCCGGCGACCGCACATGAGCAGTTAAATGCGGAAATCTGGAAGTTGCTGGAGAGATACAATGTTCCTCCAAAAGCTGTGTGAAAACAGTACCTCTCTGTCTGGCTCCCCGTTGAACGGCATGAAATTCCTGTACTTGCCTGATGGATACGGACTAAACTCGCCGAAAAAATTAAGTCAAGTCAGTTCATGTCTAAGTACACGTTTAACAGCGTGGTAATTCTTAATTACTGCCAAACAACCTCTCTGGCACTGAAAATTAACCTTTACAAGTGTGGAGTCTTATTCCATCAGATTTTAATTATTGTTAAACATTAAAAAAGAATTTAAATCAAATTAAAATTTTCTTTCTGTCTCTTTTATCTCTGTCTCATAATCCAATCTTTTTTTCCCTCTCTTTATTTCGCTTTCTGTACCTAATTTGACATTGAATTCACTATTCTAACTCACACTTCCTGGTTCAGACTCTGTGCTGTTATTAACCATGCTTCAATCTAATTGTTTAAGGAGATGCACAGTTGCTTGCCCTGTTCACACAGGTCCCAGATGCCCTGTAGAGGGCGCCACGTGGTTGGATCTCTAATATTCAGAAACTTGCCGTGCAAAAGCTCTTAGAAAGTCTATGGGCCAGTGCAAGTCCAACGAACATCTGGCGCCGTTCATTTGTCGCTCACAGAAAAATCCGCCCCATTGTGTTTGCCACTTCCTTGATACATGTGTGCACAGAAGACTGCTAGATGCGGCAGATGTCTCCTGGAGTGGCTTGGAAGGATCTGACAGCACAAACGTGTCATACTGTTATTACGTTTGCTTCCACATAAAGAGCCAACCTGATTCAGATGTTATCTGCAAGTCACCTTAAAGCAAAAGGCACAACTCTGTAGTAGTCTTTCTTATGAAGTGGAAGAGCTAAAGACAAGTCTCTTCTGACATATCCTGGTACGTGTGAAGGGGTCTATAAATGCAGGTCCTGGGACAGTGACGGGTGCGGCCCAAATGATTAAGGATTCCGGTTTATAATCACCATTGTATAAATTAGAAGAAAAGGGGCTCAATTCTGGAACTGCCATTGTTGCAGAAGTTAATCTGCAGATCTCCATGATTATTCTTTACATAATCATTATATTTACCAAAACTTTAGCAGTAAATAGATTGGGTGGGGAGGGGGGAGCGGAGGAGAGAGCAAAGAACTTCAGCCATACACGTTTCCTGAAATTGGGGACAAAAGGCAGAAAACTGGTGCTGCAGGTTGGCTGCCCTTTTACAGAAAATGCCCAATTTTTCTTTCAATTGATTTCAACAGAAATGAAAATCAAGCAGTTTTTATAATGGACGACCAGTCCACAACGTCAGTTTTACGCCTGGGTGGAGAGTTGAAAATCTACCTCAAAGTCCATTTAAGGGGAAGAAAAACATTCAGCCCATACTTGCTACCCTAAATCAGATGTTAGAGATCTCCTTCAAAGCCAGCAGGAACAATGATTTCAGCTTCTGAATGCCTGATTCCAATAGCAACAAATTTAAATGTATAGTTCACACCGTGCAGTGGGGAAAAGCCCAGGCAGATAGCAGACTATTTACTGGTGGTAGTAATGTTTTATGTCTGATCTAATTTCTAGAAATTCCTTCAGCTCTAGAAAGCAAAGGGGTAAGGATCTATACCACTAATCTACACTGCTTCAGTTTCCATAGGCTCTATCTTTAGGTTCAACTATCTGTAAGTATGTTATGGAACTACTGCACTCAGAGATGGAGAAGTGTGTTAAATAGGAAAGTATAGAGAGAGGATGAAAGATTGAATGAAAAGGGAGGTAAAGAGAGAAAAGGGTCCTCTTATACTTCTTCCGATAGCTGGTTATATAGCAGTGCTCGCAGAAAGCTGGGAAAAGATACACAACTGTTAGTCTTGGCCAGGTAAAGTGTGAGGGGAAAAGATTTAAGAAAGTAAAAAAATGTTACAAGAAGTTATAAGTTATTAAATATAGTACATTTGATGCATGAAGGCTGTTAGCTAAACACAATGGGGGAAATTTTAACCCCCAAGAACGGTTGGGCTGGGGATGGGTGGGTTGTAAAAATAGTTGAATTCTTTAGCCGGACCGTATCCCGGCTCCAACGCGCCCATTTTCGGGTTTACCACAGGCGTGTTAGGCTGCGTGCGTGCAACAGAAACCTGGAAGTCCCGCCCCCATTTAAATTCGGCGGGCCAATACTTAAAGGGACAATGTACCTCATTGTGATAGTTGAGGCACTTAATTTTTTGCATGTTAGAAATGTAAAATGAATTCCTATTGCTTCTGATTCAAGTCAGGTGAAAGCAGTCGAGAAGGGCCAGATCCATGAGATGAGTGCTTTTATTGCACTGCTTGTGGGCCAAGATAAGCAGGAATGCTTCATCCAGGCCCAACAAGCTCACCTGGCATGATCGGACCCCTGCGATTGGCCGATCCCCTCCCACCCCGATCTTCTCCAAGACCCACCCAATGTCATCTACATTCCCCCCCCCACATTGTTCCCCCACCCCCGATTTCTTCCAAGGCCCACGATCTGTCTCTCCTTCCCTTCCCCCTCTTTGATTTCCCTCCCAGCCTGTCAATCTGGCTGCCTGGTGTGTGGGAAACCTGGAAGCTCAAATGCTTACCTTCAATTCAGCTGCGATCGCAGAGTGCGACACAATCACTTGACTTCCAGGTTCCCCACGCGAATATCTACACACGCACTGGGTTCCCGGCTCTGAACTAAAATCATGCCCAATGTTACTGTACAGAATAGGTGGTCTTTGTGATAGTCATAGCCTCACCCTCCCTATCTCTGTAACCTCCTCCAGCCCTACAACCCTTCGACATCTCTGCGCTCCTCCTGTTGTGCATCCCCGATTTTCTTCGCTCTGCCATTGGCGGCCGTGCCTTCGGCAGCCTAGGCCCTAAGCAATGGAATTCCCTCCCTAAACCTCTCCGCATCTCTACCTCTCTGCCCTCCTTTAAGACGCTCCTTGAAACCTACCTCTTTAGCCAAACTTTTGGTCACCAGTCCTAATATCTCCTTATTTGGTTTGGTTTCAAATTTTGTTTGATAATCACTCCTATGAAGCGCCTTGGGACGTTTTACTACATTAAAGGTACTATATAAACGCAAGTCATTGTTGTTGTAGAGAGGATATGGGTTAGAAGCTCAGCTCGGGGTAAAATAGGCCGCCGAGGTTGGGAACAGCTTGAGACAATGGCCAAGGTAGGGGTTGGAATTGGTTGCTAGGGTTTGTGGCACGGGCCAAAGACAATGGCTTCGGTCTTCCCAATGTTTAATTAGAGGATATTGCAGTTGATCCAGCACTGTATGACGGACAGCAGACTGACAACACAGAGGCAGTGGGGAGGGCGAGAGAGGTGGTGGATAGGTAGAGCTAATGTACATGTGGAACCTGATGTCTTGCCTTTGGATGTTGTCGCCAAGGGGCAGGATGTAGATGAGGAATAGGAGGGCGCCAAGGTCCTTGGAGGACTTGAGAACTAACGGTGCAGAGGCGGGGAGAGAAGCCATTTCAGAAGATTCTCCAGCTACGATTGGATAGGTAAGAGTGGAACCTAGTCCCACTCAGCTGGGCAACAGTGGAGATGCGTTGGAGGTGGATGGTGTGGTCAGCCGTGTCCAAGGTGGAAGGACAAGTGGGATAATGCACCATGGTCACAGAGGATGCAATTTGTGACTTTGATTAGGTCCATTTCAGTGCTGTGACAGGGGTGGAGACCTGATTGGATAGGTTCAAACTTGGAGTGTGAGAAAATGGATGGCAACAACACATTCAGGAACTTTGGAAAGGAAAGGGAGGTGGGGAGGTAGCTTGCAAGGTCACGAGTGGGTTTTTTGAGTGGTCACGAGTGGGTTTTTTGAAATCATTGGAATGCAAATCATACGAGTTCTATAAGGGGCAGGCGGTCCACTCCACCACATTACTGCTGGGCGGTGAAGTTGAAGATTATCATCATTATCTTACGCTTTTCCACATTAAATTGCACTTACCAACTGTCTACCCATTGGAACTGGTGCCAGAGGACTGGAGGATTGCAAATGTTAAATTCCTGTTCAAAAAAGGGAAGAGGGATAAATCCGGCAACTATAGGCCAGCCAGCCTAACATCAGTGGCGGAGAAACTTTTAGAGACATTAATCCAGGGCAACATTAATTGGCATATGTTAATAAATTAAAGCCAGCACGGATTTGTTAAAGGCAAATCGTGTTTGACTAACTTGATTGAGTTCCTTGATGAAGTGACGGAGAGGGTTGATGAGGGTAGTGTGGTTGATTTAGGGTATATGGATTTTCAAAAGGCGTTTGATAAAGTACCACATAATAGACAGGTTAGCAAAATTGAAGCCCATGGGATTAAAGGAACTGAGGCTGTGTGGATACGATACTGGCTAAGGGACAGAAAGCAGAGAGTACTGGTGAACGGTTGTTTTTCAGACTGTTACCCCAGGCCGACCATAACTTTCTCCAGGCAATACCAGAGAGTGGTGGTAAGAGGTGGCTGACGGCTGAAAAGTCCACAGGTATCCTGGAACCTGCCCTGGGCCGGCAATTCGATGCGACAGGCAGGGAAGGGACAGCCAGCAGTAGTCCCAGCGGGGCATGGAAGGAAAATGTAGTTAGGGGCAGGGTTGCGGCAGTCGGCTTTTGTCTCTTTTCTGCCGCAAACCCGCCCTAGGAATTTGCAGGTAACTGACATTAGATTAAATGGTTCCAACGTTACCTGGTTTATCCTTCTCTCGCTCCTTCAAAGGGAGAAATAATTTTTATCCACAGCTAGCAGCCTACTGAAAACTCAATTGGAGGAGAGGTGGTCTACTGACGCACGTGATAAGCTAGTCAGCAGCTTTCATTTTGGGAGCACAACTCACTGTCCTTCTGAATCCTAAATGCCAGTCCCAAATCCAAAATGGTTAATAAAGAAATCAGTACTCGCTGGGACAAGAGATCAGCTTCACTGTGATAACCAGTGGCGATTTTTTTAAATTACTTTGGAGCACTGTGATCAATATCGAGGAGTGGGAAGGATGCCCATTTTCACTCCTGTCATCAGAACTCCTCACTGATGGTCCCATTACCTATATCAGCACAGTGGCTCACTTCCAGGAAGGGGAACTTTTAAAATAATCACAGTGGGGATTAGTTTATATTAACAGCACTGCTCCAACCTGCCGGAAAATCAAGAGAAAATCCCAGTCGGGTAGGACAGGGCTGAATCTCTGTTTTGTGCTTGAGAATTCTTAAAAATAGATAGCAGTTATCATAATTTTAAACACTGAAAGCAAAGACAGGCCAGAGTAATGAAAAAGGAAGTGGCAAAGGAACCCCATTAAAAAGATTCTTTGTTTTTGTTGTTTATAACAATACTTAAGTATAACAGAGATGTTCAATCCTAAAGGGAGAAGCACTGAATGATAACAGATACCAGATATACTTCTGAAGTACCTTAAGAACAGATGGTCTAAGCAGGGGACAACCTTAGATAAACCTATCAACACCAAGACGTCTAATTATAATTGACACATCAAATGTTAATGGTTTCAATAAGTGGGATAAAAAAGAAGTATCCCAATACAGGTGAAAGAACTGTTTCATAAATCACATTCCTTTAACTACCTTTGATGTTCAGGCATAAAGGGAGGAAGTTTTTCCCCAATTTTGCAAAACTTTGCTTCTTTTATTCTTTTATATTGTTCTGAAGGCACATTCGTGCCAGAGCTTTTGACACTTGGGTCTTGCGCAACCGGCAGCAAACTTGCTAGATCTACCAAGACCTGCAGCCAAAAAGGTCTACTTTGTTCTTGGGTCTTCCCAACAGCTTATCTGGCAAATTTATCTTTGTATTTGCCACTAACTGTGCAAGAACCACATTTCACGAGCCAACAGCACTAATGCAATATGAGAAAGCCTTAAGAAAGGGACAAGACTAGGAAAAGACCCAGGCCTAGAAATTGGGTCACCGCGGCCTCTTTAGGCCCAATTATGGCGGGCAGGAACTGCGTGCACACTTTCGACCGGACGTGCGTCACCTGCCATATTGGGTAAGGACAGACAAGAGGCGTGCTTTACCCATGCTCGGAGCAGGTTTTAGGCTGTTTGAATATGCAAATAAGGGGACTAATGTCTGCTTCAGGTCCCCACTGCAACATTGCTTTGCCCTGAGGCAGCCAGTGCCAGTGTTGGCTACACTCAGGGAAACCAACCCTAAAGATCACCTGCAAAATAAAAGGTATTTGTAAATCAACATCCCAATCGCTGTCGCTGCCGGCCCTGAGATCTCCGACCCCCGACCACCAGGCCCTGGCCTCCGATCTCCCCCCCACCCCGGCCCCGATCTCCAGGTTCCAATCTCCCCCAGCTACCGATCCCCCTCCCCACCTTCCCCAAGGCCCACGATCCTTCACTTACCTGAGGGCCGCTGCGACGCTAGCAGCAGCCCAAATCTCATTCCATCTTCCCAGAGGTCTCCTCCCGTAACACTAGCCTCACAGTAATGACATCCAAGGCCCAATATGTGGGGCTCTTCAGACCTCTCCAAACTGGCGCATGGTATTGACGTTATAGCACAGAAACAGGCCAATCATCCCAACTGGTCTACGCCGGGGTTTATGCTCCACACGAGCCTCCTTCCACCAAACTTCATCTCACTCTATCCGCATATCCTTCTATTCCTTTCTCCCTCATGTACTTATCTAGTTTCCCCTTAAATGCATCTATGCTATTCGCCTCAACTACTCCATGTGGTTTGGAGTTCCATATTCTAACCACTCTCTTGGTAAAGTAAATTCTCCTGAATTCCTAAATGAATTTATTAGTGACTATCTTATATTTATGCCCTCTAGTTTTGAACTCCCCCACAAGTGGAAACATCTTTTCAACGTCTACCCTGTCAAACCCCTTCATAATGTTAAAGACCTCTATCAGGTCACCCCCCTCGGCCTTCTCTTTTCTGGAGAAAAGAGTACCAGCCTGTTCAGTCTTTCTTGATAAGTATAACCTCTCAGTTCTGGCATCATTCTAGTAAATCTTTTTTGCACCTTCTCCGGTGCCTCTATATCCTTTTTATAATATGGAGACCAGAACTGTGCACAGTACTCCAAGGTTCTATAAAATTTAACATAACTTCACTGCTTTTCAATTCTATTCTTCTAGAAATGAACCCCAATGCTTTGTTTGCATTTTAAGGCCTTTTAAACTGTGTTGCTACTTTTAATTATTGTGTACCCCTAGATCCCTTTATTCCTCTACCCCTTTTAGACACTTATTTTCCAGGGAGTATGTGGCCTCCTTATTCCTCCTACCAAATTGCACCACCTCACACTTATCTATATTGAAATTCATTTGCCATTTTCACCCCCATTCTGCAAGTTTATTAATGTCTTCTTATATTTTGTCGCAGTCTTCATCAATATTAACTATACCCCCCAATTTGGTGTCATCCGCAAATTTTGAAATTGTATTTCCGATTCCCGAGTCCAAATCGTAAATGGTGAACAGCAGTGGTCCCAGCACCAATCCCTGTGAAACACCACTTCCCACCTTCCGCCAGTCTGAGTAATACTTTTAACCTCTACTTCCTGCTTTTTGTTTTGTAGCCAGCTTGCTATCCATTCTGCTACTTGAGCCCTGACTCCACATGCTCTGACCTTAGTCATGATTCTGCTATGTGGTACCTTATCAAAGGCCCTTTGAAAATCCAACTATATTACATCTACTACATTAACCTTGTCTACTCTATTTGTTACTTCTTCAAAGAATTCAATAAGATTGATCAAGCATGACTTTCCCTTTTGAAACCCGTGTTGACAATTCCTGATTATATTTTCAGTTTCTAGGGGGTCGATTTTAGGATAGCCGAGCGGGTGCGTTGGGGGCGGGGGGCTTGTAAAATCGGGGAATCCCAGAGCGGGTCTGGAGCCCGGCTCCAACCTGGCCACTTCCGGGTTCCCCAATGATGCGTTTGGGTGTGCGCGCAGCTCCCGCATGTGGGACTCCCACCGGCAATTAAAGCCGGCGGGATGACAATTTAATTACTTACTTACCTAGTTGAGGTACCTGACAGACCTCATTGACAGGAGATTTTGGCAGGGGTGCAATTTTCATGCATCCTCAGTGTGTTTCCCGTGCTGTGGGAAACACTCCCTGTTGAAGCAGACGTGTTTCAGTCAGCAGCCAGTGGGAGATGCAAAGGATTTTTTGACAGTTGGGGGGAATACCTCATTTATTGCAACAGGACACTGTCACTTCAGACAAAGTTTTGGCTGCAACAACTTTGTCTTTCCACTCGAAATTATTAATTTATACCCTAAACTCTGCCGTGCAAACACGTTTACCTACTTTGCGGACCCCCTCAAACTCACACCGTCCAGATGGGGGGGCACCATGGCTGCGTTCATCACTTCATCAGAGGACGAGCAACATCACCAGCCTCGCCAGGCACGCCGTCCACCTCCGCCACGTGGAGCTCCACAACACAGTGCTGTGCCACAGGCACCTGCACAAAACAGTCATGCAACTACACATACACCCACTGTAGGGTGATCCAATGGGTGACATCAAGTGTGGGTGTTCATGGAGACTCTCATGAAAGGGACTTATTGCACAAGCCAGTCAAGAATGGCCAAGACGTGGCAGTAGTGGTGACAATATAGTATTTAATGTGAGTTGAAGCAAAATCAAATATAAATAAAAAACATGACAAACCGTCAAGCACCCTTGTGCATCCCCTTTGTGCTCATGAAACCTTTGCCTTACGCTTCCTACTATTCATACGTGATGCATCCCCTGTGGCTGCAGCAGAGGTAGTGGCAGGTTGGCTGAGGCTGACCGTGAAATAGATGCATCAGAGAGTGAGTATGAGACAGAGCCATGACATTGTATGAGGATTGGGATGAGTGGTAGTGGTGGGATGAGTACTGGGGAGGTGAGTAAGTGCAGGTAAGTTGAGGGTGAGATTTGAGTGAGTGTGAGGAGTGATGTGATAGAGTAGTGTTGGCAGTGCAGAGGGAGTTGTGGGGTGGGGGCGGTGATGTGGCAGACGGAGTGTAGGAGAATGAGTAAGTGTGCTCACTTTGGCTGACCTAGTTTGGTGATTTAAGCGCTTCCTGCACTGTATGCAGGTGCGTGATATGTTGCTGGTCCTGCTGACCTCCTCTGCCACCTCGAGCCAGCCTTCTTGGTGGCAGAGACAGGCCACTTCCTCCTGTCCGCCGGGTAGAAGATCTCTCTCCTCCTCCTCACCCCATCCGGTAAGACCTGGAGTGAGGCATCATTAAACCTGGGAGCAGCCTTTCTCCTGGGCTGCTCCATGCTGTAATTTTGGCTGTTTGCTGCAGGAGCAGCATTGGAGGACTGCGCCTTTAAATAGAGCTCCTCCAGCTGACAGCCTGTGATGTGGGTGTGCAGTCCGCCCACTGCGCAGGTTTCCAACGGGAAACCCAGAAGCCAAGGTAAGTGGCTTCAATTTACTCACGATCACGTGGGGAACGGACAGATTTCACTAGGCGGGTTACCCACGCGCCCAGTCACCCCCCCCCCAACCCCCGCCCCCGCTGCCAACCCGCCTCCCTGGTAATAGCGGGGCCTAGGTGTTTTCTATTACAACTTTGAGTACAAAGAATTACAAATACAAAGAATGTACAGCACAGAAACAGGCCATTCGGCCCAACAGGTCCGTGCTGTTGTTTATGCTCTACGTGAGCATCCTCCCACCATGGAGTAAAGATGCCATTATCTTTCCTGCGACCAACGTTAAGCTAACTGGTCTGTAGTCAGGTTGATAATACAAGTGAGAGCCAGGCTGAACATAGTAAGTATAGAAAAGTGAAAAAGGAAATAAGAGGAGCAAAGAGAGAGTATGAGAATAGACTGGCGGCTAACGTAAAAGAGAATCCAAAAGTCTTCTATAGGCATATAAATAGTAAACGGGTAGTAAGAGGAGGGGTGGAGCCAATTAAGGACCAAAAAGGAGATCTACGCATGGAGGTAGAGGACATGGCTGAGGTACTAAATGAGTACTTTGCATCGGTCTTTACCAAGGAAGAAGATGCTGCCAAAGTCACAGTAAAAGAGGAGGTAGTTGTGATACTGGATGAGCTAAAAATTGATAAAGAGGAGATAGTAAAAGGACTGGCTGTACTTAAAGAAGATAAGTCTCCCAGTCCAGATGGGATGCATCCTCGGTTTCTGAGGGAAGTAAGGGTGGAAATTGCAGAGGTGCTGGCCATAATCTCCCAATCCTCCTTAGATATGGGGATGGTGCCAGAGGACTGAAGAATTGCAAATGTTACATCCTTGTTCAAAAAAAGGTATATGGATAAACCAGGCAACTGTAGGCCATTCAGTTTGACCTCGATGGTGGGGAAGCTTTTAGAAACGATAATGCGGGACAAAATTGATAGTCACTTGAACAAGTGTGGATTAATAAAGGAAAGCTAGCACAGGTTTGTTATAGGCAAATCCTATTTAACTAACTTGATTGAGTTTTTTGATGAGGTAACAGAGAGGATTGATGAGGACAATGTGGTTGATGTTGTGTATATGGGACTTTCAAAAGGCATTTGATAAAGTGTCACATAATAGGCTTGTCAGCAAAACTGAACCCCATGGAATAAAAAGGACAGTGGCAGCATGGATACGATATTGGCTAACTGACAGGAAACAGAGAGTAGTGGTGAACGGTTGTTTTTCGGACTGTGGTGTTCCCCAGGAGTCGGTGTTGGGACCATTTTTTTAAATATATATTAATGACTTGGACTTGGGTGTATAGGACACAATTTCAAAATTTGCCGATGACATAAAACTTGGAAGTGTAGTAAACAGTAAGGAGGATAGTAATAGACTTCTAGAGGACATCGACAGGCTGGTGGACTGGGCAGACACATGGCAGATGAAATTTAATGCAGAGAAGTGCGAAGTGATACATTTTGGCAGGAACTCAACCCTGAAATGCCGATACACCCATCCCAAGCCAGGATCCTATTTGCCCTCTTATGGAATTTTCCACCTGCAATCCTAGTTTTTTGAATCCGTACCCCTAGATTTCTCTGTTCTTCCACTCCACTGAGAATTTTACTATTTATGGTACATTCTTTGGTCTTTTTCCCTAAAATGTACCACTCCATAGTTTTCTTTATTGAACTGAATTTGCCACATATCTGGCCACTTCCCTAACTTGTCCCTTTACAGTCTCCCACATTCTTCATCACAGTTTAATATCAAAGGGCTTTAATGAGCCCTTTGCAATAAGTCTCTTCATCCAACATTTTTTGAAAGTCAAAGTATATCACATCAACACATTCTCTTTACCTATCCACTCAGTAATTTCCTCAAAGAATTTGACTAAATTAATCAAGACTGACCTGTCCTTTACAAATCCACATTGACTGTGTCTGATTAGCCCATATCTTTCTCAGTGCTTAGTAATGTTATCCCTTGTAGACCAGATAGCCTCACATCAGTTGCCGTTTTCCTACTACTCATGTGAGGCTAACTGGTCTATAGTTACCTGGCTATTGGCTAAGTGACAAGAAAAAGAGATGTGGTGAACGGTTGTTTTTCGGACTGGAGAGAAGTATACAGTGGTGTTCCTCAGGGGTCAGTGCTAGGACCACTGCTTTTTCTGATATCTATTAATGACTTGGACTTGGGTGTACAGGGTACAATTTCAAAATTTGCAGACGACACAAAACTTGGATGCGTAGTAAACAGTGAGGATGATAGTAATAGACTTCAAGAGGACACAGACAGGCTGGTGGAATGGGCAGATGAAATTTAAAGCAGAGAGATGCGAAGTGATATATTTTGGCAGGAAGAATGAGAGGCAATATAAACTAAATGGTGCAATTCTAAATGGGGTGCAGGAACAGAGAGACCTGGGGGTATATGTGCACAAATCTTTGAAGGTGGCAGGACAGGTTGAGAAAGCGGTTAAAAAAAAGCATACGGGATCCTGAGCTTTATAAATAGAGGCAATAAGGGTTAAATTGGCTAACCCCCGAATCCGGGCGTGGAGATTGCGGTGCGCGATTAACCCACGCCTGGTGGTTCCGATGCAGGCAGCACAAGACATTCGTGCTGCCTCCTCACTTACCTGATTGTAGCTCAGCAATCAGGCCTAGCTGCGATGTTCTCACCAGGCTGGCACTTCTCACCAGCAGCGGGGGCCCAAATATTACATGACTTGCTCGCTCCTCTTAAAGGCAGGCTGGACCTCTAAAAGGCAACCTGCACCTCTTATTTGCAAAAATTAAAATATGAGTCTGAATAGAGATCAGACATCGCACACGTAAAACACAGATGCAGGTCCCGTCCCTATGTTTACAAACTGATGAGTTATGTTAAAACATTGAATGAAGGTTGCACACTAATAAATCCCACATCCTCCAATCTGCACGTCAGACCTCACCAATCTACCGATCTGAGTTTGTACCGGGCCTGCGAGAGTGCATGCACCAAGGCTCTCTGCTGATGCACTAGCGGCCTTGGTGCAAGAGGTGGACTGAAGGAGGGGCATCCTATATCCACAGGGGGGCAAGAGGCCCTCCAGACATATGCTCAAGAAGCAGTGGGAGCCATTAGGGAACGAAGTCAATGCCGGGTGCGTAGCACCACGAACATGGATGCAGTGCAGGAAGAAGTTCAATGCTTTGACACGAGTGGTCAAGGTGAGTGAGGTCAACTGTCAAGTGGCATTGCCTACCATCTGCACCACTAACCACATCCACTGCTCCACGCACTATACCCCCATCCCCCACATATCAACAAACTCAATCAGTACTCAACTCTTCCAATCAGATGCTTCCTCTCACCCCCGCACATTACCACTGTTCCAAGCCGCACACCCACAACTCACAGGTCGCACACACTGGCAGCTATTCAACCATGACAGGCACATCAACCAGACATCCTGCAGGACACTCACCAACACATTTCTCGCTTTCTTAAAGGGGAAGGTGGTGCAAAACAGGAAGCAGCAAGTGGCTGCGGTATTTAGCCCCGTGAGCCTGTTCCGCCATTCAATGAGATCATGGCTGATCTGCGATCTAACTCCATATACCTGCCTTAGCCCCATATCCCTTAATACCTTTGGTTCACAGAAATCTATCAATCTCAGATTTAAAATTAACAATTGAGCTAGCATCAACTGCCATTTGCGGAAGAGGGTTCCAAACTTCTACCACCCTTTGCGTGTAGAAGCGTTTCCTAACTTCACTCCTGCAAGTCCTGGCTCTAAATGTTAGGCTAGGTCCCCTTATCCTAGTATTCAAGTATAGGAGACCTCCAAAAACAGTTACAAATGCATCAGCAGCCAGAAGCACTAATCCAGCAACTAACCTGTAAATCCTGCATGATCCCGTTAAATAGCACTAGTGGAGGGTCTTCCAGGCCATCTAAGACATATGCAGCTGGTCGTGGTTAAGACACTGCAATGGCTGGAGCATTGAGTGCCAAAATGGTATCTATCCCTTTAAATCAGCGTTGCTCTCTGATCTAACGAATATTTTCTCTGCTTCACATGTTGCTGGCGTTCGTTATCTGCGCCTGCGTGAACCCATTTACCAAGACGGCGTCCGGCGCACATCATGCTAGAAGCGTGCGCATGCATTCCGTATGGCATTTTGGGACGGCAGGTAGCTGCACAGTGCCTGAAAAACGGACGTTGTACAGCCCAATTTCTAGCCCATAAAGTACAAAAGCAAGGAAGTTATGTTGAACCTTTATAAAACACTGGTTCAGCCACAGCTGGAGTATTGTGTCCGATTCTGGGCACCACACTTTAGGAAGGATGTGAAGGCCTTAGACAGGGTGTAGAAAAGATTTACTAGATTGGTTCCAGGGATGAGGGACTTTTGTTACGTGGATAGACTGGAGAAGCTGCGGTTGTTCTCCTTAGAGCAGAGAAGGTTGAGAGGAGATTTGATAGAAGTGTTCAAAATCATGAAGGGTTTAGGTAAAGTAAATAAAGATAAACTATCCCCACTGGAAGAAGGGTCGAGAACTGGAGGGCACATATTTAAGGTGATTGGTAAAAGAACCAAAGGCGGGGGAAAACTTTTTTACACAGCGAGTAGTTATGATCTGGAATGCACTGCCCGAAAGGGTGGTGGAATCAGATTTAATCATGGCTTTCAAAAAGGAATTGGATAAATACTTGAAGAGAAAAAATTTGCAGGGCTACGGGGAAAGAGCGTGGGAATGGGACTAACTGGGTTGCTCTTATAAAGAGCTGGCACGGGCTCGATGGACCAAATGGCCTCCTCCTGTGCTGTAACCATTCTATGATTCTATGATATGGCTAATCAATGAAAAATATAATGGTTTAGCATTTGTAAAATATCTTTGCCTTGTTTTTCTAAAAGTATGTTAGATTTCAAAACCTGAGGCAGGCAGGGCTGCAGTATTTCAGGAATGATTGATCAGCCAGCACAGCTCATTAACGGGACCTGGAGGGGTAGACCTGCCACTAGAAGCTGGAATTCTTCCCATTTGGATTCAAATAACCCTGAAAGCCAATAGCCTAATGGGCAAGCTGGTCCTGGCTGGACAAGCAGTGGAAGGTTTACCAGTGTTTGGTGTTGGAGGCTGCAAGGCTTATGCTGGTTAAACTCCTCTTGTCAACCTAGACCAAAGCTCTCTGGACTTAGGTAAATGAGGTGTCTCTCTACAGGCATAAAATGTGCACTCCATATCAGGCAAAAGAAATTCTACCTGCAGGAAATTCTTAGTAGCTTGAAAAGCCTTAAACATAGTCATGGGCTTCTGTTCATGTCTCTCTCCCAATGAACAAAAAAAATCCTAAAAACATGTTTTGATTATAGCTTGAGAACTAATCTAAATAAAAGGTTTTTCCTAACATGGCATCAATGTATTTAAGAAGGATTACTGCACTGATCTGAGTGGTACAAATTTAATGCACCTTGGAATGGTAGGGCATGGGTTTGTGTCTGTGATTCCCCACATGGCCAGTTCCAATTTTGGTCAGACCAACCGATGATTCTGTGCTCAAGTGAAATCCCAAGCGGAAGACTGGTGGAAAGCAATTCATATCTATACAAGAAGTAGGCTGACCACGGAAACTGGTAGGGTCAGCATACTTCTCATTGGATAGGTATCAATCGCTTTCCACCAGTTTTCACAAGTACATTAATTTTCATTTTAAATTTCACACAAGATATGAAAAGGAACTAAATCCAAAAGCTTTGCATACTGTGACGTTCCTGAGATTCATTTGATTCAGTCATATTCTGTCGTTGTGGACACTAGTGACCAGTATTATTGATAACATGATGACATTCACACTGATGGACTAATATCTGTGGCATAGGCACTGTAAGTTTATCCAACGGTAACCAGCAGTTGGCTATCATTACTGGATAATTACAGCCATTATCAACCAAAGATCAATGGCTGATTCGCAGTGGGTGGTGCCCCAAATCACTGCCAACTAGTCCTCTTCCACCTGCCATGTGCATACAGCCCAGGCCGGGGTCAGATTTTGCCTCTGGCATATAGCGGGTGGGGCAACTGTTCCGCCTGCCCAATGGCATCAGCGGGAGGCCCGACTGATTTTGGTGGTTGGGCCTCATTCAATTACATAAGGCGAGTTGTCAGCGTTAATCGTGCCGCTCATAGGCAGCTCGCCATTTGGGAGGATGGGAACTCAGGCAGGGTATCTAATCATCATACACCTTACAGCAGCACCTTAAAGAGGAGGGTTGATTGCATCGGAATGAAACGGAGCAGCAGTTTTCGGCAGGAGGTAAATTTATGTAACACCCACAGCAGCAAGGAAATAAAATAATTGCAAGCTAAAAGTAAGGCTCAAAACACAAAAAAGACTGCAGAAAAAAATGGGTGCCAGGCCTGCTTTAAGTTTTCCACAACAGCAGCTAAAGATCGCTTTATATAGCACTGTAACTGTCTGACTCCCGAACTATATTGACTATGGTTTGTGGGCGGCTTAAGGAAGTAGACGTAGCAGTGCAGGTTGAGGTGGAATTTGTGTTTGGGGGGGGGGTCTTGATAATTTCAGTTGACCCCTATTAATACATATTTATTAGGCTGCCTGCCGGTTTCTGACAGGAGCGCTGGCCACCTAAATCGAGGTCTATCTCAAAATCGAAAGGGGGGTGCCTCCAGCGGTGAGTCAGTGTTTTTTTTTGTCACAAATTTTGTCCCTTTACTACCCCATTACAGTTACAGGTGTAAACAGGGCAGTAGCAAGACAAAGATCACCCCCTTAGTATCACAGTGTACATAACTTTACAGAATATCGTAAATAAACTTGTAAAATCAGTCACTGCATGATACAAACAAAAGGCATGAAGGGACTTAGTGGTTTCTGATTTAACTGGACCCCTATAACTCACCACTGTTCAGATGACTGAGTTATATGGGTCCAACAATGAGTCACGTGCACCATGTCACTTTGTGTTTTATTTTGCAATAAGTATCAATTCCTATTTTTTACCCTTCTCACATATTTCTGATAAATCAAACACAATATGATGGTAATTTTATAGGTCCAATTTTAAACATGGCAGTCTGACAAGAAAGGGGCGGGCAGCTAGTTAACTTAACGGTAGATTACTTACCGCTATGTTCCTGATAAGTTCCCATCTGCCGCCATCTGAACCGTGCACATTTGACATTGGCCAATGCGCCCGTCAGAGACAGGTGGCGCCCACATGAATACATGTAAATCGGGATCCTATGACAATTAGTACCCCAAAGCCATTTTTACAGAAAAGCAGTGAAGTCCCGCCCAACCCACCAGTCAAACCTAATGGGATTAGTCTCTCGGAGCCACTGAAGCAGTATTTAAAAGAGCACTCAGCTACACGTAATTGGATCAGAGGATCTTTGTGCTATTTGGATTTCCAGGAGAGTTTCCAACTTCCAGATCACTTCTTTCTGAGAATTGTTGCCTTACAACCCTCAATAAGCTTTGTCTGCTTAGCATTATTATTGGTACCAGTTTAATTTGAATGGAGGAACAGTTGGTGGAAGAGGAGCCGCCTCAGCAACCAGCAGACTTCTGACATCAGACTGGGACCAAGGTCCTAGTGGAAAGGATAAATAGGGCTGTAGAAAGGACTTTAAACCAATAAATGGGGGGGGGTGGGGGGGGTGGGGGGGGAGGCGCTCAGGCAGAAATAATAATAAAAGTGAAAATAGCCGAAAAGGTAAAAAAAAAAGGGGATGAGAGCAAAGTCCAGATGATAAATAGTGTTAAAGATAATATAAATACTTCAGGTTCAAAAAATATCGGAAATAATAATAAAATAACTGATAAAAATACAACAGGAGTGATGAAAAACATGAAGTGCAATAAGTTAAAAAGTGTGAGAAAAACAGCATCAGGGCAAAAAAGCAGGGTAGGTTCTGTGGCCCAAATAAAAGTTCTGTGCACAAATGCACGTAGCATAAGGAATAAAACAAGTGAATTAGAAGCACAAATTCAGTTTAAAGGGTATGACGTAGTGGCTATCACTGAGACCTGGCTACAAGCTGGACATGACTGTGGGTTAAATATTCCAGGTTATAAGGTCTTTAGAAATGACAGAGAAATTGGCAAAGGAGGAGAAGTAGCAATATTGATAAAAGACACTATTACAGCAATAGAAAGAGGGGATATCAGTAGGGGTGAGTAGGCAGCAGAAACTCTCTGGATAGAATTGAGGAATAGAAAAAGATGTAAGACTTTGGTGGGAATTGTCTACAGACCTTCTAATAGAAGTGATGTTGGGGGGGATTTTAACCCCCTCCCCCCGATATGGGTGGGAGAGGGTCGGGGAGAGGGTTAAATTGCAAAAAATGGTAAACCTGACCCCAACCTGCGAACCTGCCTAATTCCAGTTTAACCACAGCGGGTTTGGGGGGAGGCTGAGTAACCCGCTCTGGAGAAGCGGGTCTGTGATTGTAATATTTAAATGAAGCTGCGGTCCTCAGATTTTGGCAGCCATTTAAAATTAACGGTTGCGGTCCGAGTTTCCCAGGGCTCAGGAAACCTGGCAGCTGAAGGGAGGCGGGAGCTGCCGGCTCCAGCAGTGAAGTGCCTTTTCAGCACTACTTGTGGGTCAGGAGGAGCAGGAGTGCTTCCCCCGGCCCCCCAAGCAAACTTTTGGTACAATACGAGACCTGTACATACCGCTAAAGGGCAAGAGCTCTACTCATGTAATTAAACAACCTTGGTCAACAAAAGAGGTAAGAGATAGGATAAAACTAAAAGGGCTTATACAAATACAAAAAATAGTGGTGATACCGTGGATT
This sequence comes from Heptranchias perlo, assembly GCF_035084215.1. Lineage (NCBI taxonomy): Eukaryota > Metazoa > Chordata > Chondrichthyes > Hexanchiformes > Hexanchidae > Heptranchias > Heptranchias perlo. The sequence continues at coordinate 112,158,439 of NC_090327.1, read as the reverse complement.
GGGAGAGATATAAGAACAACAAAGGGATACAAAGAAAGTAGTACGAGCTGCGAAAAGGGAATACAAGAAAAAACTTGCGAGCGATATCAAGGATAACACTAAAAGTTTTTATGGGTATATTAAGAGAAAAAGGGTGGTGATGTGGGCCCCTTAAAGACAAAGGGCGCTAAATTGGGCCGTGTAGCGCCCGTTGTTTCGGCGCTACACGGCCGCTCCGACATCCAAGATGGCGTCTTTGATGCGCACGCACGTTTCCTGTGTGACATGCGCCAGACGTCATCTTGATATAGGAGTTTGCGCAGGCGCAGATAACGAACGCTGGAATCATGTAAAATAGGGGAAAAATGGCTTCAATCAGTGTGCAACGCTGATTTAAAGTGATAGACACCATTTTGGGACTTAACGCTCAACTCAACAAACAGTCTTAACCCCAACCATCTGAACGTGTCTTAGAATGCCTGGAGGACCCCCAACAGCGCTATTTAAAGGGAGCATGCAGGATTTACAGGTTAGTGGCTGGATTATTGCCTCTGGCTGTCAAGACATTTGTAACTATTTTTGGAGGTCTCCTAGACTTCAATACTAGGACGCAGGGACATAGCCTAACATTTAGAGCCATGACATGCAGGAGTGAAGTTAGGAAATGCTTCTACACGCAAAGCATGGGAGATGTTTGGAACGCTCTTCTACAGTCGGCAGTTGATGCTAGCTCATTTATGAATGTTAAATCTGAGATTGATAGATTTCTGTGAACCATGGGTATTAAGGGATATGGGGCTAAGGCGGGTATATGGAGTTAGGTCACAGGTCCACCATAATCTCACTGAATGGTGGTACAGGCTCGAGTGGCTAAATGCCACTGCCACTTGCTGCCTCCTGATATGCGCCACCTTCTCCTGCAAGAAAGCGAGGCTTGTGCCTGGGTGATGTGCCTGTTATGGTTGAATAGCTGCCAGTGTGTGTGGCCTGTGAGTTGTGGGTGGGTGGCTTGAAACAGTGGTAATGTAAAAGAGCGAGAGGAAGCATAAGACGGGAAGAGTTGAGTACTGATGGAAAGAGTTTATTGGTATGTGGGTGATGTGGGGTGTAGTGCGTGGTGCAGTTGGTGCAGGGTGCAGGAGACGCCACTTCACAGTTGACCTCACTCACCTTGACCACTCATGTCAAAACATTGAACTTCTTCCTGCACTGCATCCATGTTCATGATGCTGTGCGCCTGGCATTGACTTCGTCCCCCGCTGCCTCCCACTGTCTTTTGAGTATATGTCTGGAGGGCCACTTGCCCCACCACCCACTGCGGATATAAGATGTCCCTCCTTTTGTCCACCTCTTGCACCCAAGGTCTCTAGTGCATCAGCAGAGAACCTTGGTGCATGCACTCTCACAGGCCTGGTACCAACTCAGATCGGCAGATTGGTGAGGTCTGGTGTGCAGATTGGAGGATGTGGGATTTAGTAATGCGCAACCTTTATTCAATGTTTTAACATAACTCAACAGTGTGTAAACATAGGGATGGGATCTGCATCTGTGTTTTACGTGTGTGATGTCTGATCTCTGTTCAGACTCCATGCAGACAACAGACTGTTATTTTCAGCAAATAATAGGCACAAGCTACCTTTAAGAGATTTCTAAGAAACATCTTCCCTTTAAGAATTGGAGCTCTCTCTGGTGGTGGAAAGTGCAAATTGCATTCATTCCACATGCAAGGCCTGGTCCCTTGGAACCAAACCTGCGTCTTGCCTGCCCAGGGTCTGTCGGGCGCGGGGTATTAGTGCATCGTGCTACCATCGCCCAGAACAGACCTTAACCAATTTTTCCCCCAAACAGAGTTATACTGTAAGTGAAAATAAGGAAATGGCAGACTTGCTAAATAATTACTTTGTATCTGTCTTCACAGCAGAGGATAAAGTACCAGAGATACGAGGAAAACTAAAATCAAAGGGAGGAACTTACTAGGTTTAATATAAGTAAAAAAATGGCAATGGTGATAATGAGACTTAAGATAGACAAATCTCCAGGATCTGATGGTTTCCACCCAAGGGTATTAAAAGGAGGTGAAGAAATTGCAGACGCTTCAGTCATGATCTTCCAAAACTCTTGAGTCAGGAATTTTCCTCTTGCATTGGAAAATTGCCAATGTCACTCCATTTAAGAAGGATGAGAAAGATAAACCAGGAAATTATAGACCTATTAGTCTAGAGTCTGTGGTGGGGAAGTTACTAAAATCTGTCATTAGGGACAGAGTGACTGAGCACTTAGCCAAATATGAACTGATCAGAGAGAGAGCCAGCCTGGATTTCTAAAGAGTAAGTCATGTCTAACTAAGTTGAATTTTTTGAGGAGATTACTAACGTAGTAGATAACGGAGTGTCTATGGATGTTATTTATCTGGACTTCCAGAAGGCATTCGATAAGGTTCCACACAAAAATGAATGTGCATGGAATTGGAGGCAACCTTTTGAAATGGGTAGCGACTTGGTTAGGGAGTAGGAGACAGAGAGTAGGGATACTGGGTGTGTACTAAATAGATAGGATGTGACGAGTGGTGTCCCCCAGGGATTTGTACTGGGGCCTCAGCTTTTCACTATACTTATCAATGATTTAGATGAAGGAATCGAGAGCCGTATATCCAAGTTTGCTGATGACATAAGTTAGGTGGCACAGTAAGCAGTGTTGATGGGAACAGAAAGTTGCAAAGGGACATTGATAAATTAAGTGAGTCAACAAAACTGTGGCAGATGGAGTTCAATGTGGGGAAATGCGAGGTCATCCACTTTGGACCCAAGAAAAATAGATCAGAGTATTTTCTAAATGGTGAGAAGCTAGAGATGTGGAGGAGCAGAGAGGTTTAGGGGTCCTTGTACAGAAATCACTAAAAACTAGCAGACAGGTACAAAAGATAATTTAAAATGCTACAGGAATGTTGGCCTTCATCTCAGGGGGAATACAAAAGGGTGGAAGTTATGTTACAGTTGTACAGAGCTCTGGTTAGACCACATCTAGAATATTGTGTTCAGTTCTGGGCACCGCATCCCCAGTAGGAAATACTGGCCTTGGAGGGGGTGCAATGCAGATTCGCCAAAATGATACCAGGGCTAAAAGGGTTAAATTATGAGGGCAGGTTGCATAGACTAGGCTTGTATTCCCTTGAGTGCAGAAGATTAAATGGTGATCTAATTGAGGTGTTTAAAAAGGATTTGATAGGGTAAATTGAGAGAAACTATTTCCTCTGGTGGGACAGTCCAGAACATGGGGGCATAACCTTAAAATTAGAGCTAGGCCATTCAGAGGTGATGTCAGGAAGCACTTCTTCAAACAAAGGGTGGTGGAAATCTGGAACTCCCCACCACCTCCCCCCAAAAAGCTGTTGAGGCTGGGTCAATTGAAAATTTCAAATCTGAGATTGATAGATTTTTGTTAGGTAAGGGTATTAAGGGTTATGGAATAAAGACGGGTAAACGGAATTAAGATACAGATCAGCCATGATAAAATTGAATGACGGAACAGGCTTTAGGGGTTGAATGGCCTACTCCAGTTCCTATGTTCCTACACAGGGTGTACAGACTAAGAGTCACTTTCTTGCATCTATCTGAGGAGCAGTGCGTCAACAACAACCTTTCTCCAGTCTGAAAAACAGCCGTTCCCCAGGGGTCAGTATTAGGACCACTGCTCTTTTTAATATATATCAATGACCAATGGCACAAGGGTCGGTAACCAGAGGACACAGAATTACAGTGATTAGCAAAAGAGCCAGAGGTGACCTGAGGAAACATTTTTTTACGTGGCGAGTTGTAATGATCTGGAATGCACTGTCTGACAGGGCGGTGGGAGCAGATTCAATAGGAACTTTCAAAAGGTAAATGAGATAAATACTTGAATGGAAAAAATTTACAGAGTTATGGGAAAAGAGCAGGGGAATGGGATTAATTGGATAACTCTTTCAAAGAGGGCCAAATGGCCTCCTCCTGTGCTGTACCTACTATGATACTATGAACCACAACTTGCATTTATACAGTGCCTTTAACATAGTAAAACGTCTCAAGGCGCTTCACAGGAGTGTTATCAAACAAAATTTGACACCGAACCACATAAGGAGATATTAGGACAGGTTGGTCAAAAGAGGTAAGTTTTAAGGAGTGTCTTAAAGGAGGAGAAAGGGGTAGCGAGACAGAAAGGCTTGGGGAGGGAATTCCAGAGCTTAGGGCCAAGGCAGATGAAGGCACGGCCGCCAATGGTGGAGCGATGAAAATCGGTGATACACATGAGGCCAGAATTGGCGGAGTCCAGAGATCGCGGAGGGTTGTAGGAGGAGGTAGGGAGGGGCGAAGCCATCGATGGATTTGAAAATAAGGATGAGAATTTTATAATCAAGACGTGGCCAGACCGGGAGTTAATGTAGGTCAACGAGCACATAGGTGATAGCTGAACGGGACTTGGTGCGAGTTAGGATACGGGCAGCAGAGTTTTAGATGAGCTCCAGTTCACAAAGAGTACAAGGTGGAAGGCCGGCCAGGAGAGCATTGGAACAGTCGAGGCTTAGAGGCAGAGCTCTGAGGTTTCCTGCAACAGGACCTGCTGCCTGCTGGACCAAGGGGCTGCTTGTTGAGGGCTATGATGTTGGGTACTCCATCACCCCCTCTCCCACTCCGTCTTGATCCTCTCCCTCACATTATGTGTTGTCTTATACTGCAGAAAGAGAGGGCGAGAGTTAGTTAGCGGAAAAGATAAGTGGAGACATGTGGGATTTATGCATATAGTGTATGTGTTGCGAGGTGGAGAAGAAGCAAGATGGAATGAGGATGGGGAGGTGATGAAGGTAAAGCCAAGTGTGTGTAATGTGAAGTGAGGAAGGTGTGTTGGGAGGAGTTGCTGGTTGTGCAAGTGCCAGGATGTGAAAAAAGAGTGGTGTTAGTGTGTGGTGTGAAGAGTGCAAAGGAAGAAGTGAGGGTGTTTGGAATGAGAAAGGGAGGTGTTGCAGGGAGCCCTTGAGATTGTATGCTGAAGGATGTGATGGAGGGGACGGAATTGTTCAGAGAGGTGGGGGAGGGGGTGAAAGCAGTGTTGTGAGGTGTTGTTGAGAGAGGTGGGGGAGTGATGACACCCTTGCTGCTCTTGTGAGATCATTGAACCTCTTCCTACACTGAAGCCAGGCCCTGGGGCCGCTGGCACTAACCCTGTCAGCCACCTCTATCCAGGACTTCTGGATATTAATCCTGGGGATGCTTCTGTGGGTGCTGAGGAACAGTAACTCCCTCCTTGCCCTGACCTCCTCCACCAGGATCTTCATAGTGGCATCAGAAAAGCTGGGGGCAGCCCTCCGACTCATTAGTCCCATCAGATTTGTGTGCACAATCTGGAAAGGCAATCTGTCTTCAGGGAACGCAACCTTGCTTTAAGAGATGCATTCCCACTTTAAATAGGCCTCAGGAGGCTCACTGGAAATTGCGGGGATAAAAGTGGGCTCGCTGCCCAGTTCCGGTGCAATCGGACAGGCGGTCCATCAGTCATATTGAAATTATCCCGGGAGTTAAAATCGCCCAGGCCTCACTCCACAGACATCTTGGGGGCTTCCCGCTCACCCCACCTTCTGTCTGCCCAATTAAAATCAGAGCTTATATTTCTGTAAATATATGTATGTCTATACAATTACATCTATCAATAGGGAAAACTATTTATCTCAGTGCAACATCCTGTAACAAATCCCACAAAATCCTATACATCCTGTACTTAGGGCGAGTTCTGCCTGAGTACTGTAGTGTTGCATTAAAAGCCTGAGGTTTTGAAAATGCCAGATCATGTCATAACAACACAATATTTATATCACTTCTTTCTAAGTTACCTGCAAATCACATTCCCTCTTTTTCAGCATTTTTGTTTCTTCGAATAATTTACACCAGTGAAATTGGTCCTCCTCTAGCCATTTAGTAGTCTTTGTCACAAATGAGATACATTCTTTCCTGTATGTGCAGTCAGCCACAGGATGAAGTGCATTACAATAATTAGGTTTTTTTCGGTGGGTGGGGGAAGTAGATGTAGTTTGTCACTGTATGCCTATAACATATTAGGCAAATGAGAAGCACCCTCTCACTTTTCAGTCTAAGGTCAGAGTGTAATCAAGTATTGTGCCATCATCTGGAAAGGAGCACATCAGCCTGGGTTTTGTGTTTCAGTTTGGTCTAACCTAAGATCATTGCTGCTTCAGTTGTGGAATGTATAGTCAGGTTTTTCAGTATATTATCTGGATATGTTTAAACTGTAAACTCGACACCAAGGCCCCGATTTTCAGAGGAAATTGCAGGTGCGTTGGGGCTGTGAAAATCGGGGAATTCCCGAGCGGGTGAGAAAGCTGGCTCCAACCCGCCGACTTCCGGGTTCCCCACAGACACCTCTGTGTGCGCGCGCGCGCCTCACTAATGCGGAAGTCCCGCCGGCAATTAAAGCCGGCGGGATGACAGTTAAAGCACCAAATGTACCTCATTGAGGTATCTAAGGTACTTTATTTCTGACGTAGCAGATAGTTAAAACAATTTTAAACTTACCTGGATGACGTTCCCAATGCTTCCGATTCACGCTTGGTGAAACCAGGTGTGTAGGGCCGGATCAGGCAAAATTAAATAAAATAAAAAAACCATTGCACAAAGTTAAAAAACAAAATAAACGTACCTTTCCACCCTGCTCCGAGGTCCGATGTCCCCCTCTCACCCCGATGTCTCCCTCTCCGATCTCTCCCCCTCCCCTCACCATGTCCCTCTCCGATCTCCCCCTCTCCCCCCCGATCACCCCCTCTACCCCCGATCTTCCTCTCTCCTCTCCCCGATCTCCTCCTCTCCCACCCCCGCCCCGATCTTCCCCTCTCCCTGCCCCGATCTTCAGCGCCCTCCACTCTCTGTTCCAGCGCTGGATGACGTCTCTCTCTCTTTCTCTCTCTCTCTCTTTCTACCCCCACCCAGGGTTACAGCTCCTGTCAGTAGCTAGCCTTTCAATCAGGTTAGCTGCCAGGCGCAAAACCAGGAAACAACCTTAATCACCATCAATTACATCGCGATCATGTCGGAAACGGTCATTTTTTTTATTCAGCTTTGCCACGCACACCTTCACCCCCCCCCCCACCGCCGCTGCCAACCCGCCACCATTTCAAAATTGAGACCCAAAAGTCTGATTTTTAATCAAAGCTTTTTTTCCTCACTTACTTTCTTTGACTTATCATAGAATCAAATAAATTTGGGCAGAGTCGGAGGTAATTTCAGGCCATCGTGACTGTGCCACTGCTAGCTTCACAGCAGGGCTACTTGTTCCAGTCACATTTTCCTCCTTTTTCCCTTTAATATTTTTCTCTGACTCCCGCTTAAATGTTGTGATCGAGTCAGTTCCAATAGCCACGTGTGGTGCTGTACTCCACATTCTAATAACATCTTGTCTGAAACATTTTTCCTAACCTTCCCTTTGTGCATCTGGTTACTAATCCTATTTTTTTTTCACCTTGTAAATGATTCACTGACCAGAGGAAATAATCTTTCACTGTTTATCCTCTCAAACCATTTCATAATTTGAACACTCCCATTATGTCCCTCCTTAACCTTCTCTGCTCCAGTGAATACAACCCTAGTTTTTCCACGTTACTCATCATAACTATAACCTCTCATCTTGACAAAATCCTAATGAATCTACTTTACACCTTTTCCATGATTTCTATTTATTTTCTGACTGCAGACAGTACTCCCAATGCAGCCTAACCTAGTCTTCTACAGTTTCATCATCAGCTTCTTGCTCTTTTTTTCAATGCCCCTAAAGAAAATAAAAAGCAAAAACCTGCAGATTCTGGAAATGTGAAATCGTGATATTAACATGGGATAATAGGAAGCATAATGAAGAAATTAAAGATATTTATGAGACACAGAGGCCAAGTGAATAGCTGAGGCAGTGGCAGTGAGGGGTTAGGACGGTAGAAATGGAAGCACAAAAACCTGGCAAAGTAGAGCAGTCTCCAGCAGCCCAGGAGCCTGAGAGAAGGAAAAAAAGGAGGTCGACACCAAGGTCGCAGACCGCATGGTGTTCCGAGGTTGGGTCCCCACGCCAAGCACCAACCCATCCTGAACCACCCCAACCCCACCCCTGAAATGCCGACACACCCATCCCAAGCCAGGATCCTATTTGCCCTCTTATGGAATTTTCCACCTGCAATCCTGCTTTTTTGAATCCGTACCCCTAGATTTCTCTGTTCTTCCACTCCACTGAGAATTTTACTATTTATGGTACATTCTTTGGTATTTTTCCCTAAAATGTACCACTCCACAGTTCTCTTTATTGAACTGAATTTGCCACATATCTGGCCATTTCCCTAACTTGTCTATGACCCTTTACAGTCTCCCACATTCTTCGTCACAGTTTAATATTAAAGGGCCTTAATGAGCCCTTTGCAATAAGTCTCTTCATCCAATATTTTTTGAAGGTCAAAGTATATCACATCAACACATTCTCTTTACCTATCCACTCAGTAATTTCCTCAAAGAATTTGATTAAATTAATGAAGACTAACCTGTCCTTTACAAATCCATGTTGACTGTCTGATTAGCCCATATCTTTCTCAGTGCTTAGTAATGTTATCCCTTGTAGACCAGATAGCCTCACATCAGTTGCTGTTTTCCTACTACTCATAAACGGTTGTTTTTCAGACTGGAGAGAAGTATACAGTGGTGTTCCTCAGGGGTCAGTGCTAGGACCACTGCTTTTTCTGATATCTATTAATGACTTGGACTTGGGTGTACAGGGCACAATTTCAAAATTTGCAGAGGACACAAAACTTGGATGTGTAGTGAACAGTGAGAAGGATAGTAATAGGCTTCAAGAGGACATAAACAGAAATGGACGGACACATGGCAGATGAAATTTAACGCAGAGAAGTGCGAAGTGATATATTTTGGTAGAAAGAATGAGAGGCAATATAAACTAAATGGTACAATTCTAAATGGGGTGCAGGAACAGAGAGACCTGGGGGTATATGTGCACAAATCTTTGAAGGTGGCAGGACAGGTTGAGAAAGCGGTTAAAAACGCATATGGGATCCTGGGCTTTATAAATAGAGGCATAGAGTACAAAAGCAAGGAGGTTATGTTGAACCTTTATAAAACACTGGTTCGGCCACAACTGGAGTATTGTGTCCAATTCTGGACACCGCACTTTAGGAAGGATGTGAAGGCCTTAGAGAGGGTGCAGAAAAGATTTACTGGAATGTTTCCAGGGATGAGAGACTTCAGTTACGTGGATAGTCTGGAGAAGCTGGGGTTGTTCTCCTTAGAGCAGCATAGAAGGTTGAGAGGAGATTTGATAGAAGTGTTCAAAACCATGAAAGTTTAGATAAAGTAAATAAAGAGAAACTATTCCCGTTGGTGGAAGGGTCAAGAGCCAGAGGTCACAGATTTAAGGTGAATGGCGAAAGAACCAAAGGCGACATAGTGAGTAGTTATGATCTGGAATTCGCTGCCTGAAAGGGTGGTGGAAGCAGATTCAATCATGGCTTCCAAAAAGGAATTGGATAAATACTTGAAGGGAAAAAATGTGCAGGACTACAGGGAAAGAGCGGGGGAATGAGACTAACTAGATTGCTCTTACAAAGAGCTGGCATGGGCTTGATAGGCCGAATGGTCTCCTTCTGTGCTGCAACCATTCTACGATTCTATTCCTTCCCAGTTTTTGAATAGGGGTAGAAAATTCTCCACCTGCCAGTCCTTTGTTACCTCAGAATTCTGGCATGTAGGCTATTTAGGTCTGCTAAATTATCAACTTTAAACCCTATTAACTATTTTAACACCATCTTTTTAATATTAGTTATTCTTGCACATCTCCCTCTGGTACTCCAACAGTCCTTCATTGACTCTTTTGTAAATACAGAGGTGAAATACCTGCCAGTGTTTTATTCTCTACTATATAATTGTCATTTTCGTTCCTTAATCTTCCTATCCTTCCTTTGACCATCCTCTTGTTTTTGATATGCTTCTAAATGCCTTTGCAATTGCCCTTTATGTTGATTGCCAGGCCTAGAAATTCCAGCAGAACCATTCTGGCTGCTACTTTCCTTCCATCGTGACTCTCTCCCAAATCTTTCAGAACTTTTAGATTTTATAGCTGCTTCACTAAAGAAAATAAAGATATTTTTGAGATGTATTTTTACTTTTACTTTTTTGGTCTTAAAAAGAACAAACTGAGTAACCAACTGAACACTACTGATGAAGAAACATCCGACATATAGTTCCACACCCAAGAACAGTAATATAAATAGGGCTGCCATCTACCTCAGTGAATTTTAACATCCCTGTTTTCAGGAACTGGTTCAGCTTGACAGAAAACCGTTCACTCAACATGTCATCATGATCTCAAGTCTTATAGTGATGAAGAAAGAATGAAGAATATTTGGATGATAATGCTTCCTCTATTTCAGTCTTCATCTGAGCAGATGGGATGTCATTGCTGTTGAAGATTTTGAACACTGGATTTCTGTGGAATCCACTTCCAGTGATGCTGTTAAGCGAAAGGCTCAATTCTGACAGATGCATGGACTTAGCTTTTCTCTGGGTCCCTGCAAGACTTTTCTCCTTTAGCTCGAAGAATCAGTGCAAAGACAAATAAAATGCTCCCAACTTTCTGCATGATAGAGGCAGCGCTGCATGTTTCTAACACTTCTGTCGCTACCCTTAATCTGCTTTGGCCGCCTTCATTTTAAGTTCATGGAAATTTTTTTTAAATCACCAATAACTAGTCTACCATGCATTTCTGATGTTCCAGCATTCCAGCTTTATCTCCGGGTTTAACGTCGGCGCGGAAAAGTACAGGCTTCCCACTGGGAATGCAAAGTTCCAAAAATTTTGCGGTTGCGACCCAAAAAAATCAACTATTTTCAACTCCCACCCGCCCCCAACCCATGCGTTCTTGGGGTTTAAAATCACCCCCATATGAACAGCAGTAAAAATATCAGAGCTATAAAAACAAATATCTTGGGCAATTTTTTGCAAAGCAAAAAAATACTAGATTTAACAATTTATGGTGAGTATCTTATTGTACAAACACTTAATGCGCTTGTACCCTATCCCTCTCTCCACTACTTAAAATGGCATTAACACATTTATTTAAAATGGGTTACTACCGCCATTAAGATAGCTAAGAATGAAATTTGATATGAACATGTTAAGCACTAGCGCAATAATATCACCATCAGTAATTTCTAGGTTATATAGATTCAGTCCATTGGTTCAAAGATATATTTTCTCCTTCATTCAGCCTATAAACTAAATTATATTTATTTTGCACTTCGGCTAATATGTAGTTGGTTCACAATGGTTTAAGTGTTCACAGCAATCTTAGTGGCACTATATTGTTTCGAAATTAGAAATTTGCTCCAGGTTAGATATAGGCCACCATACATTTTTGCATCATATGATGCCATTTTCACCATGACGACCTGATGAAATTCCAATATGAAAGCACACCAGAAACACATTCAAAGTGTCCTCATTATTAAATATTCACTGGTACAAAACAGTACACAGCACTTCAGGCCACTGAACAAAACAGGTGAATCAGTGCTTGGATGCACTGCTACACATAGCACATTATTGCCAATGAATAGAAAATAAGTACAATTCAGAACTACAAAGGTTTTATAAAAGGCCATTGTTGTTTAGTGAAGTGTATTTTATCTTTTATATGGTGATGAACAGAACCCAATTTGCTAATTTAAAAACAAAGTTGGTTTCCATTTGTCGCTATGGATGAAGTAAAGTTCGGCCATCAGATCTTCTTGGTGGATCTTCTGTATTTAAATGGAGTTAATGCAGAGTCCCCACCAGTATGATACTAATAGGCTCCAAATAATGACTTCACAGTAGCAAAGTATCACAAACACCACAAGCCTACCATCCCCCATCTAACCACTCTTACCTGAAACATACCATCTCGTGGCTGTTCCAATCTCATGTGGAGCACATTGGTGCATGCCCAGATTTAAAGGAAAAAATTATGCTTTTTTCCCTATTTCTTTTCTGGTTTTAAAATTATCAGAAGACTGAGTTCAGATAAGAATGCTTAAATTTACAGAAAAATAAGATGGAAAGCAGGCAACATATCTCTTCAGCACTGTGCCCATGTAAACAGGAGCAGTTTCACCAACAGGAGTGTGTGCCTACGAATGCTCGGAGCTGCATTCCTGAATGTGACTCTGACGATGAACAAGGTTCATAAACAGATCTGCTTGCAATGACACAATAAAACAACGATGTAATTGATCACATCTGTCCCTACAATGCGTTCATCTCGAGCGTGAACTAAAAGAAACACATCTTTGCAAAATATCTTTATTGCAGCAGATATACTGTCTACTACTGTATAAAATTCTTTCAGCAGCCAATATGAAGCACTACTAAACAAAGTTTTTGAAGCAGATTATAATGATCTTCCAAGAATCTTGCCTTCCTGAAAATAATCCATTGAAAAGCAAAGAAGTTATGTTAAACTTGTATAGAACCTTGGTTAGACCACACAGAGTATTGTGCACAGTTCTGGTCTCCATATTATAAAAAGGATATAGAGGCATTGGAAGAAGGTACAAAGCAGATTCACGGATGATACCAGAACTGAAAGGATATCCTTATCAGGAAAGGCTGAACAGGCTGGGGCTCTTTTCTCTAGAAAAGAGAAGGCTGAGAGGTAACCTGATAGAGGTTTTTAAGATAATGATAGGGTTTGATAGGGTAGACGTAGAGAAAACGTCTCCACTTGTGGGGGAGTCTAAAACTAGAGGTCATAAATATAAAATAGTCACTAATAAATCCAATAGGGAATTCAGGAGAAACCTCTTTACCCAAACAGTAGTAAGAATGTGGAACGTGCTACCACAAGGAGTAGTTGAAGCAAATAGCATAGATGCATTTAAGGAGAAGCTAGATAAGCACATGGGGGAGAAAGAAATAGAAGGATATGCTGACAGGGTTAGATGAAGAGGGGTGGGAGGAGGCTCGTGTGGAGCATAAATGCCAGGATAAACCAGTTGGGCCAAATGGCCTATTTCTGTGCTGTAGTTTCGATGTAACTCGATGTGAATATTCCTATAATTTTTTTTAAATGGGCACATTTCAGGCAGCACAATGGCTAAGAGGGTTGGAGCTCCATGTGTTAGTCCATGTCACGGTAAGTTCAAGTTCATGCCCATTATTCCTCACATCTTGAGTTCCTAGTCTGGGCAGTGCTGTCATGCAAAGATGCCAAATGGAGGTAAAGTGCTTCTCCACAAGGAGGATGAAGGGAAAATAAAGGCCAATCATGGCAGCCATCCCCAGATTCCTCCTGGGAGCCATTAATACAGTGACTGTGTTGGATGTGCAGGAAAAAGTATCCAGTCCTTTCTCAGCCAAGGACAGTTTGTGACATAATAGCCTAGATTTTCCAGCCAACATTACTTAATAATGATGGTTACAACTGGCTTTACAATAATCCAAGCTAGTGTGACTACAAAAAGGGAAGGAATTAAAATTACATGCTTGCAAAGTAAAACATAAAAATAAAGTTTGCCATCAAAATGCATAAAATTAGCTATTCATATCATGTCAAGACTAATTTCTGTACTGCAAAAAATGGAGGTAACATTCCTGGCAATTTTTCTGTTCCACTGACTGGTGGATCTCCCATAGTGTTGCTGGAGAATACGCTTTAGGGTTGCATGATGCTTGGTGAGATTTTCTAATTCAAATATCACTGTGAAATGATTACTCACTTCTCTGTACCTATCAATAAGTGACAAACGTTTTTTTTGTTAATGTACAAAACGCACACGCAATGCTGTAAACAGTGCCTCGTGACGTCACATGTATGTGATGTCAGAATGACACGAAGCTCTTCAGGCGCTTTTGCCTCTTTAAATGAGAAGGTTTTCCAAACACTTTCCTGTGAAGGCAGTGCTCCTTTAAAATTCTAGTCACAGCAGGTGTCTGCAGTTGACTTTTATCCAAAAGGATAAGAATTATTTTTCCCCCTTATTTGCAAACAAAAGGAGAAGCAAGAAAGCAAAGGGATATAATTTCAGAATTAAACTGTAGAATAAACATCCAAACCACTCTATTTTGATTTTGCAAAATAATAATTGGCATAATTGGATTTATAACAACAGTTTTGCACAACTTCCTCTCTTTTTGCTGACATGCCTTGTGATTTATAAAGTGTTTCAAAAATGACACCAGTTATGCAAGATATCAGTGTTTAGCCGTTTCTCTCAGGAAATTGCTCACTAAGTCCTGATGATTATGTCTGCGATGTGGTAAGTCAGGCTGTAATTATTTCCCTTCCAGCTTTGAAGCTTTCCCTAGACATTAAACTGAATCTTTTCAAAGCCTGCCCTGTCATTAATTCCAGCTGTGGGGAACAAGGTTGTGCCAGGAGGGGGCTGGGATCAAGGCCAGTAAGAACGGCACCCTTCCCAAACAAAGCACCAGTCATAATATCAAGTACAATACAAATGCATTCCGAGGATTATACCATTGATGAAGTTGGTATTAATATTAACAAACCTCGGAAAAAATACATGTAAGGATGTAATCAGAAACAGAACTGTTATTACGATTTGCTACATAACTACAGCAGTTAAAAGTAAATAATATGTGATTATATTTGGTAATGTCTCAACAATTATAACGTGTGACACAGTTGTTTTCACTGTGTTGATTTGGTGTCATTTTTATTAAATAACTCCAGAAAACTTAGGTCATCATGTGCATCCATCACAACTTCACACGTCATGCTTTGTTGCAGGCGTGAAACAATCTTTTAAAAAAATAGAAATCCTGTCACTGAACTGCTGTCTGAAGTCTATAAACGGCTTACAATTACCCTCTGAATGACCTCAGCAGCACTTACAATTAGCTGCACTTATCTATTTATACTAATTTCCAACAGGCAAGAACTTGAACAGTAGACATAAAGGAAGAGGCCAGGTTAGCAGCTAAACATTAAAACTGTGCTCCAGACTACCCATTAGCAACACTATGGGAGATCTGCTAATATATAATCTGAAAACCTTGTGTTGGCATGCCTTAAAGAGACACACACCTACATTTTAGTTACACACAGCTGCATTTCAGCAGAATAATACATTGTGCATAACGTGGTATAATAATCCTGTCTTTATAAAAGAAATAGCCTCTGACATACACTGTGAGCAGCCCCACAGGAGGTCTGCTCATAAATATTTTTTTATATATATATATTCATTCTCGTGATGTGAGTGTTATTGCCCATCCCTAATTGCCCTTGAGAAGGTGGTGGTGAGCCTTCTTCCAGAACTGCTGCTGTCCGTGTGGTGAAGGTACTCCCACAATGCTGTTAGGTAGGGAGTTTCAGGATTTTGAAGGAACGGCGATACATCTCCAAGTCAGGATGGTGTGTGACTTGGAGGGAAACTTGGAGGTGATGGTATTCCCATGTATAACGGAAGAAGGGAAAATTAATATTTACATAATTCCCCTTTCTTCCAGATGTAAGGTTTTCCTCATTTTAAGTTGTTCACCACCACATACTGTGTCCTTCAGTTGGGAGAGTGATTATTGTCTGGCCTGTGATAGCCATCAGAACAGCTGTCAATGAAACACTATCACCTGGCACAGGAGCTACTTCTTAGTTGGGTAAGTTGCAGAGTTTTAATTCTCTCTGTCCCCTCTCGACTAGTTCTCCTAGTCCTCACTCCCATGTGGTGTACGGTATGGCAGCCTGGCTGAGAACTGACAAAGTACAGTAAACTGTGGTCAGTGAAAGGCAATCTGGGCAAATCAGTATACTCATCAATAAAAGATTTAAACAGTAACAAATTCCCTGGGAATAACTGGCTAGATTATTTCCAACAAGGAAGAAAGTTGTGCTCAAGGGAGGTTATTTATTTATATAATTCAAAATTATTCAGCACAAAATCATTTAATTCATCTTTATAAATGTTTGTGGCACTCAAAAAGGAGTTATGTTGTCTCTTTAGTTAAAAAACTACACAGAGATAATTAAGGTTGAGAATCCCTACGTGGTCAGTTTTCGGTAAAATATTAAGATGCCTACGTGGCAAAGAAGCAGAATGCAAAATGGTTAGAAAGGGTTAATTAGTTAGTAACTGAGATTGGTACAGATGGCCTGGCCTCCTGCTGGGCCATATGTTTGCGTAGTCAGCAGGTTTGCATGGTCTTATCAATGTAGAGTCTTTGATGTGATTCAAGGACTGGTCTGAATGTCTCCATGTTTATGGCAGATCAATATAGGTAACGAACTTAGCCAAAGTTGAAAGACATTCCAGGTTGGGAGATAAGGAACAGAAGGGACAGGGAAGAACATTCCAAGTTGGAAGGTGAGGAAGTATCCCCTTTGATGTCTAACAGCAACATGGTCAGCACATGATTATTTATGATTGGCCGGAAATAATGTAACCTCGCATGGCAACCTGTGCCCGGCTTATGATTGGTGTTGACCCTCGTTAAGTATGTTCCAACCCTATTGATTTGTATAAAAACGTGTGGATTTCTGTATGTTTTTGTTCTTGCTCTGCCAGCATAGAGGGACTCTATCAGGAGTCCAAATCCATGCTGCAGACTAAGAACCCTGCTATTAAAGTTGTGATGAACTTTAAAATGTATTCGACTTCAGTTTTTACTGAACCAGACTGAGGGGAAAGAATCCGGATCGTCATTTGGTGGCCAGTACGGGGATCTTAACGGTCGTTCACCGAGAGTTCGCGGAGTAAGAGGCGGATTGTCTCAGACACGGAGGAAGGAAATGGCGCCCCGATGTAAGTAGTCTTCATTTACTACGTCGGTTTTCCTCCAATCCGTCAGTCTGACGACGAATCGTCCAATCGCTAACACTCGTGTGGCGTCCTTACAAGATTCAGGTCAGTCTGGCGAATACACAGAAATAGCAGGAAGAGGTCAGTGGTCGAATATCACTGAGGGAATAACTTGTAAGCGGTAGGTCAGTGGTTAATATCACTGAGGGTAGTCAGGGTTTAAGTTCCTGATGATTGGATATAAACAGGAACTATTGATAAAAACTTAGATGCCGCCAAAAAAAGGCTCAGGAATTAATTTGGAAAAATAACAGAGGTACCACAGCCAAAGAACTAATTGCTTTATGGAGACAGTACTGTAAAAAAAAATATGGATAGAATTAAGTGACTAGACAAACGTTTAAAAGACAGAGACCCGAAAAAGAAAGGTCTTGTTGTTTAAGTGTACTGTCCCTTTAAAAAGCCTGTCTTGATCAGTGTTTTTTTTGTCGGTGTTGTGGGCCACGCCCCCTTCTTACTGTGTCTTACGTGTTTTCTTCCTTTGTGTAATGTATCTGTCTTGTCATGTGTTTAATTCTGATAATGCCGAATTAAAATTGGAGTTATTGAGGTTAAGTGACCTATTAAATTCTGGTTCTTATAAAGTGTGGGCATGTTAAATTCCAGACATGGGATCTTCAAAAAATTGGCATTTTGAATGTTTATTTTGTGATTGGCTGTGGTTTAAAAAGAGGTTAAAAATTAACGGGATACATTAAAAAAACTATCAGGATCATTGTGATAGGAAAAGTCGGAAAGCTGGAACAGCTCGGAGCGTTGATTATAATCACATCCACTAAAAGTATGTGAAAAAATAGTGTGCAAAAATATAGTATAAAGCAATCCACAAATGTGAGAAGTAAACAAATCAGTCAAACCTGTGTGAAGAGAAATTTTGAAGGTGGGAACTTAATCTCAAAAGGGAGAAGGATCAAGTTACTCCTACCACAAGAGCAAGTTAATATTAACCCCTTCCATCCCAAGAAGCCAGACTGTCATGCCAAGAGCAGTTCAAACAGATAGAAATGACCCAGTCGGTTGAGAACTGTCTGAGGCTAACCATTACACAGGTGAACATGAGGTAACAATTGGTATAGGTTATATTAGTAAAATTGTCCCAATTACTCGGAAATGCCAAAGGCTACAATTGACTGAGATATAAGTTTTCACGCTACAGTGAAAAATTGATAAGAAAGGAATGTAAAACAAATCATATGAAAAGGAAGCATAGGTTAGACAATTGGAAGTCCATTACTTGAGCTATGTACTGACACAGGGTACTAAATGCCTATCAGTTTTACCCTGCCACAGTATGATAAGGAAGTTTTGACAAGTTCTGGGGCTATTCAATTTTATTTGAAATTAATAGTAGAATACAAGATCTGACCAAAGAGGGGAGACCTTCCCTGACAAATTATATAACTCGCATTGAGAATGCTAAGAAAACTCAACAATTAGATCAACACCTCCTAACTCAAGTGTTAAAACAAAGAGCGACATGGAATGGAGGTGGACATCGTAAAAAGAGATAGGCAAATATGGAGACGTAAAGATCTGTGATAAGTGATATAGCAACTGCCTTTGCCTCAGTTGTTAACACCATTGATTTGACAACATTAGATCAAAAGGTCAGAGATTTAGGGTCTCGCATTAAAGATATATTAAAAGATAAATGAAAATACAGATAAGGAATTGTCTGAGGATCAAATGCTGACCATATATTTGCAAAGGATAGCTACAGTGCTAGAAACACATGCCCAAACCATTAATAAATTAATAAAAGAGGAATATAACGTATCTTAGCAGGCGGCTGCTAATGATATCTGCTTAATGTGGTTACATCTTGAAAACACAGAGATTAGGACTTGGAGTTAGAAATTCCAGTCTGCAGCCCTGCGTACATCTGTATGTGGGAGAGACAGTGTTTATTTCAGACAGGCTGCGTGCTTCAGAGAGAGAGAGACTAGGCAATTTCTCTCTCCTGTTTTGTTTTCTAAATTTGTTTTGGGTATAGGGATTATTCCTTTGGATAAATAAATAATAAATGAAGATTTGACAAATTAATCACTTGGGCTCTCAAGAAGAGCCGCAATGGATTTTCTGTGTTTCTTTTAAAACAGGTGACCCTGGGGTTTTTTTGGGACCACGTGAGTGTTGATGGTGCAGGATTACCAAGAGTAGTTACAAAGTTACGGTGCAACCTTTGCTGGAGAAATTTGGTGCAGGAAACAATCCAGTGGTGTTAAAGATTTAAGACTTTAGCTGCAGACATCAGCGGATACCAAATGTCACAGTGTGGTGATATCAACCTGATTCTCTTCTTTTGAAAACATTTTGATTTGTTTTGTTTTAACCTATTTGTTGTCTTCCGAGACAGAATGCTCGAGGTGGGGAGATATGGGAATTTCTCTAAAGTCATTGAATTGGGCATGATAAAAAAATCAATCTGGCATAAATATACAATCTAGTGGAAGTCAGGAAAGTGTAGTTGAGAATAGTAAATTGATAGCTTTCTCGTGGAGATATTTGTGTCCTTGCCTATAATGAATAATGAGAAAACTACACTCAAAAGCCTGGCCACTACCCTGACATCGGGACCATGCAGGGGGAGATAAGCACTCTAGACACCCCTGATCTTTTTGATAAGATAACCTGAAAACCTAAGAATGGCTACAGTGGACATAAAAGATACAAATGTATGTTGCCATCATCTGAAACGGAGACCAGGATGAAGAACATGATTACAAAGGCCTCTGGCCTGGTGAGCTATTGCAACCACTCTTTAAACAAACCAGTTGCTTTTACAGGACTGAATCCTACAGGACATATGATGTGTGCCATGGAAAATGTTCGGAAATACCATGAGGAAGAAGAGACTGGCCAGCAGAAAGTTAATATCCAAGAACACTAAGCTCATTCCTATGAGATGCTGCTAGTCTGCGGAGATACATGAAGAAGATACAGTGAAGAATGAGTCTCAGACAGGCTCAGTTACTTGACAACAGCACAACAGGAAAATGGTTAATGTGGTCCAGGCGAGTGAGAAATCCTTTTAAACAAGGCACTGACACATGGTCCATAGAGAAACCAACTAATTAATGAAACAGTCAGGAAACACTGGTATCAATCAAAAGGACTGAAATTAAAGTAACGAGGGACACAGTAATTTGGATTTCCAAAATTCAGGGTTAGGTTCCCATCAGTTAACAATAAAGTTGGGAGAAACAATATTTAGAAGATATCCGCACAATGGATACAAAATTATAAAATTATGAGGGGCCCAGATAAAGTAGACAGGAAGTACCTGTTTCCCCAAGCAGAGGGTTCAAGAACTAGAGGATGTAGATTTAAGCTGATTGGCTGGAACAAAATTAAAGGGATGTGTTACTAGACATGCTGTCACTGTGTGTCCACATAGTGTTGGACACAGCCTAGAAGCACAGTGTGGGTTTAATAATACCGGTACCAATCAGGATATTAACTGTACCATGGAGGGCCTAGAGGCGGATCTAAAACCCACTTAAGTTGCATATGCCGGAGAGGGCGAATACTGTGTTACAACTAATTTGAAAACGTTTAAATATGCCAATCTAACTTGTGATATTTTAAGTCCAGAATTCTACTCCATTTCTGAAGTCCTGGTTCGGATTGGACCCAAGGAACTGGTAGAGATACACCGGCATAACCTCACCACCGTACAAGTTTCTGAGAATGTCAGAAAGGACTTAAAAGCATATCAGGACACATTTGGGTATCTGACACCCCTGTTGCCTAAATACTTGAAAGTATTGCGAATGGAGATACGCCTCTCCCAGAAGGTTTATTATAACCTACAACAGGACAGTAACAACATTAAGCATGACATTGACCAAATTAAAGTCACCACCTGGTGAAATGACCCCTGGAATTTGGGACTGAATATACAGATCCATCCTTGGATTAGATTAGTTTCATATGTATTAGTCGTAGTGCAGTTTGTTGTAATGTGCTTCTTGATTTTCATTGCATGTAATAAATGTAAGCAGAGGATGAAGGGTTTGGCAAAGATAATAAAACAGAGCCTGGGTGAGAATGTCCCCATTGTCTCTGTGGTTTCAACTAAGAACACATCTTAATGGTACTGGGAGTAGCACCCGCTGGGGTAAGGTGCATGTAAAAGGGAAGACAATCATAGTTTGATAGGATTATTAGATGCTCTGCCTCTCTTCCACCCGGACTGGTGGCCAACACGAAGGGAACCTGGTTAAGATGAGGTACAGCATCTAACGGGATACTGTAGGGAGAATTTGGATTAAGGGATATAATGGGGAGGGCACCAATTCACAGGTGTAAAATGGTCTGAAAGGTACCATTCAGTCTAGTTAGGCTGGAAACAAAATATAAAGCACCAGAGGATATTTGACTATGTTAGCCTTTTCAAATTAACATGAATAGGTTTAGCTGACCAAGGACATTCGCAGCTTACTTGAGAGATGTTTAGAAGGAGTCTGTTCCTGAGAACAGATAAGATACAAAGGCGTATTGATGAAACATGTTTGTGTTCTATTGGGACTTCTCTAGTTCAAGGGCTAGTCATATTCATTGTTATAATTCTTATAGTTTATTGCTTACTTAAATGTTGCTGCGCTGCAGAACCTGCAGAACCAGTGAGCACCGTAATAATTGGTTATCATGAAATGATAAAAGGGGGGAATGAGAATCCCTACGTGGTCAGTTTTCGGTAAAATATTAAGATGCCTACGTGGCAAAGAAGCAGAATGCAAAATGGTTAGAAAGGGTTAATTAGTTAGTAACTGAGATTGGTACAGATGGCCTGGCCTCCTGCTGGGCCATATGTTTGCGTAGTCAGCAGGTTTGCATGGTCTTATCAATGTAGAGTCTTTGATGTGATTCAAGGACTGGTCTGAATGTCTCCATGTTTATGGCAGATCAATATAGGTAACGAACTTAGCCAAAGTTGAAAGACATTCCAGGTTGGGAGATAAGGAACAGAAGGGACAGGGAAGAACATTCCAAGTTGGAAGGTGAGGAAGTATCCCCTTTGATGTCTAACAGCAACATGGTCAGCACATGATTATTTATGATTGGCCGGAAATAATGTAACCTCGCATGGCAACCTGTGCCCGGCTTATGATTGGTGTTGACCCTCGTTAAGTATGTTCCAACCCTATTGATTTGTATAAAAACGTGTGGATTTCTGTATGTTTCTTGTTCTTGCTCTGCCAGCATAGAGGGACTCTATCAGGAGTCCAAATCAATGCTGCAGACTAAGAACCCTGCTATTAAAGTTGTGATGAACTTTAAAATGTATTCGACTTCAGTTTTTACTGAACCAGACTGAGGGGAAAGAATCTGGATCGTCATTGTGGTTGATAATTTCTGTAGGTGCAAAAGAAAAAGAAAAAAATACAATTCCTGGAAATCTAAATAAAAACAGAAAATATTTGGATTACACATCAAGTCCGTCAACATCTAAAATGAGAAACAGTAGGTTTACATTTCAAGTCTCATGCATGGTCCACATCCAAAATATTAACCTATCTTTCCTCTCTTTTCAGATGCCTATTGACCTGCAGTGTATTTGCAGCACTTTCTGCTTTCATTTTTGTATGTCTAACATCTGCAACTAAAATTTAGCAAGACTGAGTAAAAAGAAAACTTTTTAGCTCACCAAAACAAACTACAAAAAGAAATGTTTTGTACTAGTTTAATCTTGCAATGAAGTTTTTTTAAATGTATGTTTAAAACCAATACAATTAGCTTAATTGCTCATGGATAGAAATATTTCCTTAAGTTAATGTGCCATGTAAATTGTGCTGATACACTGCATTCATAAAAGACTAACTTAATCCTTGACACTCTAATCATCACAGTGCTTTTAATGATACACAGTTATTCTGCAAGATATGAAAGCTTTATGTTTCAAATCATTCATTTCAATATATTTAAACGATAATTCCACAATCTGCTGCCACCAGCAGTAAGTAGCACTTGCAGGGAATGCAACTCAGGAAATCGCAGGCACACAGACAGTGATTTTCCATCCATTAAAACTGTCCCCTTTTCCACGATTATAAAATGATCAATAATTTGTTTGAGAACGTAAGGTACTTAATTATAGGTAAGTTGAAATAAAAACCATGTATTTAATAAAACAATTTTCTGAGTTTGTCTCTAAACTTCAACAGTTACAAAAATTATCATTTAACTGTGTTTTCCACTTTTTTTGTTCAATTGACAGTAACATTTGGGGCCATTGGCTTTGAGGAATAACTGAACCCAGCAGCGTGTGGGAGTTGAACAAACATCAGTAGAGATATAGGTATGGATTCTCCTCTGAAAGTAGGTTACCACTCCATCAATTTATCCTGTCGGTCACTTTCCTCAACTGGAAAATGTAAGTGTATAGGCAGTGGTATTTAATACAACAGTACATTGATCAAGAAGGGGATAGAAAATCTGACCAAAAGGTAAACAGGGGCAAGGAATGGATTAACATTGTTTAACATAATACTGCAATCTTGCCCCAATGAAGACAAAATTCTGGCCATTTTCATAAGGAAAGAGGCTGTTTAATAAATTTGCTGGTGAGAAGTGAAGGCCTTTATCTGCCTGGCTTCATCTGTACTGCCAACATAAAAATATAAAAAAATCATGACATAGGACAGGAACTCTGCCAACTGTCCTTAATTATCCGATCCCGCCCATTCAGTGATAAGTCATTACTGGCAGCATTGAGGCTAGGGTGAATAACACTTCACCTGGCAGTATCTGTTATTAGCGGGTAATCTCATAAAAAAACATACAGACAAGAATAAAATGTAGGTAGAAGTTAACCTAGGATCCTTCGGCTTCATCTGTGTACATTAGAATCATAGAATCATAGAAAATTTATGGCACAGAAGGAGGCCATTCTGCCCATTGTGTCTGCGCTGGCTGAGAAACGAGCCACCCAACCTAATCCCACTTTCCCGCAGATTTTTGGAAGGTCCTGTTGGCAGGTTCCAGGAAATTGCAGTATCCCTGGCCTGACCACTGTTTTAGGTTTTCAGGTCTCATAAAGTGACACTGAAATAAACTGTGATGTTATGTTACTATGGCTTGTTCTTTTCCTCATTTGCTCTTCTTCACTATTGTCTTTTCTGTCTTCTAATTTTATTCCCTGTTACTGGACTCAATATCCACTCCCTCTATCACCAGCATACTGTGGCTTCAGTATGAACTGCAACAACTCATCAAGCCTACTTTGACAGCACCTTGCAGTGCTGCATCCTCTACTTGTGAGAAGGACAAAAGCAGCAAGATCATAGAACAGCATCCCCTCCAGTTACCCCTCCAAATCACACACAATCCTGGCTTGGACTATATTGCCATTCTTTTATCGTTGTTGAGTGAAATTCCAGGAATTCCCAAACTAACAACCATTGTAGATGAACTATCACTAGAAGGACTGCAGTGATTCAAGAAAAAGGCCCACTACCACCTTCTCTAGGTAACTAGGGATGTGCAATAAACGTGGGCCCTGCAGCAAATTTTCCAAAACTAAGCAGTTTTACTGATTTTACTGTCATTTTGTATCACATTTGCTGATGCGTGACATAAACTTGCAAGGTAATGGCCCAGAAATTGCTCAGAGCGGCGAACTAACAGTGCTCACTGCTCCATAGACTTATACTAACACACTAACTTACCACTGTCTTTACTGGGTGCTCTTCCTCAAATAGGAAGTGAAGAAGAGCCCAGCATCAGTTCAAGCGAAGCTAGGACCCATGGGAGAAGCAAGAGGATCGATCTCTCCCCTCGACCAACCAGATTGCAGCATTTTTGACACGCTGAGAAACTGTTACTGCAGGCTGGAACGTGAAATCCAGAAAGTGACAGATACAACATTAAAATCAATGTAAAAACAGTTGAACACAGCAAAAAAAGAGGATAAGAAATAATTGAATTAAATAAAAGAGACAGAAGGGAAAAGTAACAAAAAAGTTTTAATTTTTTAATTTGAAAAAAATTTAATGACCAAAATCTATTAAAATAAGGATTAATGAGACTCCACATTTTTTAATTTAATTTTTAGTTGTTTGGCAGCCATTAAGACTTACCGCGCCATTAAATCTTAGTTTAGATCTGGTATTTTTAAGCGTACCTGTTTTGTGGTGATATTAGTTACTTTGCAGCTGGACAGTTGGCGCTTTTTCAATGATTTCACTGATTGCAGCCGGCGATATCCCTTTAATCGGAAGCTGTCATATCCGCCAGGCAAGTGCCAAGCAATGACCATCTTCAACAAGAGAGAGTCTAACCACCTCCCCTTGACAGTCAACAGCACTACCATCGCCGAATCCCCCACTATCAACATCCTGGGGGTCACCATTGACCAGAAACTTAACTGGACCTGCCATATAAATACTGTGGCTACAAAAGCAGGTCAGAGGCTGGGTATTCTGCAGCGAGTGACTCACCTCCTGACTCCCCAAAGCCTTTCCACCATCTACAAGGCACAAGTCAGGAGTGTGATGGAATACTCTCCACTTGCCTGGATGAGTGCAGCTCCAACAACACTCAAGAAGCTCGACACCATCCAGGACAAAGCAGTCCGCTTGATTGGCACCCCATCCACCACCGTAAACATTCACTCCCTTCACCATCGGCGCACCGTGGCTGCAGTGTGTACCATCCACAGGATGCACTGCAGCAACTTGCCAAGGCTTCTTCTACAGCACCTCCCAAACCTGCGACCTCTACCACATAGAAGGACAAGGGCAGCAGGCACCTGGGAACAACACCACCTGCACGTTCCCCTCCAAGTCACACACCATCCCGACTTGGAAATATATCGTCGTTCCTTCATCTTCACTAGGTCAAAATCCTGGAACTCCCTACCTAACAGCACTGTGGGAGAACCTTCACCACACGGACTGAAGTGGTTCAAGAAGGCGGCTCACCACCACCTTCTCAAGGACAATTAGGGATGGGCAATAAATGCTGGCCTCGCCAGCGTCGCTCACATCCCACGAACGAATAAAAAAAATATCGCCGGCAAACAAGTAGGAGCAAGTTTCGGATTTCCGCGTTTCACTGTGCATGTGCAAACGCCCAAACTTGCTCCTTGATTTTGCCACTAACAGCGGTGAGCGGTATTGAGCGCACCGTTTTTTTCCAAGCAATTTCTGCCCCATTATCAGATGAATGAGTCACAATTCTAGAATCGTGCAACACTGCCATCAAAGGAAAGCACTCTATTAAAACCCACACAACATGACCTTGCATTGTCACACTCTCACATACATAATTCAATCCATAAAAAGATGGGTATGTGGAGATGTGAAAATGGTAGGCAAACAGGAAAATGTTCATTTATATTACTCCTTTGATTATCAGACTCTGAAATATGTTCCATAGCAATAATATACATCAAGCTTTGCATTAACAGTTTTTGATATCATCTCAACCCCCCGATGTACGACTGCCTGTGTGAGTGTATGTATCCGTGTGTGTGTGTATGTGTGTATAATAAAGATCTGCTCTGCAGAAGTAGAGGTGATTTCTTGTGTGAATAATCTATTTTTGCGAATTGTATACATTTATATCTATGGCTAGGAATCTCCTTGGGATTTCTGCCACACGTTTGGCAAAGTTACGGCAGTAGGTTGGGAGCAGCTCCAAAGAAAATCTTGGCCATTCAATTCAACATTCAAACTTTCCCACTCAAATCTCACTTTCTAAAACACAAGCCCAGGGTTATCACTGGTAAACAGAAGAAAAGAAAACCTGAGGGTGCCTTTACAAAGCTATTTATATTGAGTTCTGCAAAGCTGCTATAACACTCCAGCTGTGCATACAGACAGAGAAAAAAACACAGATAAACGCCAACACAAAAAATTTGCCTCATTACTATTTTTAGGCTCCATTGCCAGGAACGATAAGATGATTCAGAATTAAGACAGGGTGAGTCATAACTAAAGACAAATTTCATCTGAAATTAATATACTTTGGAACTGAAACGTTTTTAATTAGAAGATTTTACTGCCTATGTAAGCAACAGATAGTTAAAATCCACAGAAATGTTTTTTTATGACATCTTGTGCAAAGTTGTACTTTTTTTTAAAGCTTCAATTGTAACTAAAATAGTGATTATCCACAAGCGATAGACCCAGACACTACTAACAATTTAGTGATAATTGAAGATGACAGCCCTCAGTGCTTTGACTAGTTAATGTATCACCAAGGTAACCATATCATTGATATAGCAGTTTCAGAACATTGTGTACATGGACATGTGAGTGTACAACCTGACTGGAGCTCCACATGACTTGGTTTGTTAACAAACAGGAAGCAGTTCATGTTAATCATGCTGTGCGGAGAGTTTAATGCTCAGCTAATATTTGTCTGAGTGAATCAGTGCTCCTTACTAAGCAAAACTGTTAACTCCCAAGTAGAACAAACACACTGAAACCTGTCTTTCTGGTCAACTTGAATGAATATGCAAGCAGACAACATCTTGCTCAGCAGCCTTCTAATTTTAAAAAGTTTGCTCTATTCAAGCAGCCTTTATTAACTTGGCCACAGCCACAAGTAAAAGTGGCAGTTCAGTGGTACTGAAAATCTTACATCGACGATTCATCCAATGCTGCATGTGTGCATTCGTGCTCTGGAAAAATCAAGCTGGCGCAGAAAAGGTGCAACAAATCTTTGACACTATGGAGCCGATTTTCAATTGCAGCAGACATTGGGCAGGCGGTGGGCACAGCGATCGCACTGCATGCCCGATCACGCTTGCGAGACGCCAGAACTATTCCCATGGTCGGGACTTACTTGAATTGGATCGGCTCCTCTGCGAAGTAGAGTCAGAAGTTAAATGTTAAAGGAGAGGGAGATAACTGGGGAGGGAGAGATCATAGCCAGTGGCTGGGAACATTTTTGTGGGAACAGGAAGAGCCTTCATATTCCTCCTTGCACGAACAAAAATCAATGCCAAAGGTTGCACCATTAATTACCAACGTCCTAGGCAAGTGCAGTGTACACTCCGCCCCTTTATACCAGAAAACTGCATTGGAGTCCTACAACTAGCGTAGGACCCCAATTTAAATACTTAATAAGGCTCCCACCAGTTTCAGGCGGGAACGCAAGCTGCCCATTTCGAGGCCCACTCAAAAATCAAGTCAGACGGTGGGCGGTCAGTTTTAAAAATAATTTCATCTGCCTACCGCCCAGTTTTTCAGCATGTACGGAGTGGCAGGCAAATGAAAACTGCCCCTATGAATCAAAACACCCCCACAATAAAATAGTGCCAGATCTACATGTGCAGATGGCACAGTTCGCAACTGCGCATACATGATCACATGCTTGAGAATAAAGATCCAGGCTCCATCCCTATTAAAATTGGCAAGTAATAAAACATTGCAATCAAAGAACTCAAAGACAAACTTAAAATGGACCATGGCAAAATACAGTGTGATTGCACATACATGAACTGTTGGATCAGCGACTATGCATATACAATATGCCATGGCAGAAAGCAAAAGAAAACAGATTACAAAGCCACGAAAGGCACCTCTAGTACATTATGGGAACTAATCAATAATCCCAGGCTTCTCAGTTACAAACAGGCCTCCAAGTAAAAGCATTAATGAAGGCACTCAAATACACAAAAGGCAATTTTATAGGTTAGTTTATTAATAATATGATTGTGAAAAGGTAATTTTTTATGCAATTAATATGTTAAGAGCTTTATTTTCAACATTAGAAATTGATGGTAGAAGAAAGTATTTTCAAAACATATTTGGAGCAATTTAATTAGTTCAACTTTTCTTCTTTTATTGGTAGATTTTCCTGACTGCTCAAGCTTGATTCATTGTTTTCAAAAGTTCTTAGCAATTCCTCGCTGGAAGTTTATCTACCTACTCTCCTCGCATTTGATTTGCACAATCCCTATCCTTGCTCTTCTATGAATATCTAAATTTAGTCAATCAAGTCAAAGTGTGACACTGAAACATGTATTTATTTGGTATTACACCAAAGTGAAACACCCAATTGTGACAAACAAAATGCATGCTAGAAGCAATGTTTTTAATATATTACTAGCAGATCTCGTGGTGTTGCTCACAGTGAGTCAGAAGTTATGCTGCTAGGGGATTGCCAGGCATGGAAATAGAGGAGTAGTATATATCTCCACTAAGATCTGTCCAGAGGCAGTGAAGGTAATATTTTTTTTGTGCTGCTGTTGGGAATAGAAAGCAATTCTTTCAAACGCCCAGATCAGGTACAGCACAGCCAGATGTAAAGCAAAAATCCCTCCACTCTGCTCCATCAACAATCTTTCAGCCCCAACCTCAGAAAAGTGTCACTACTGCACCAGTATAACATTTTGTACCCCCCCACCACCACCCATTTCCCATAGTAGGCATCTTGTGCCCCCTATGAGTGAGATTGCCAATTGGTGCTCAATTAGTGACAGATTTATGATAGAGACCAATGCCCACTAAGATTGAGACTGCCCGAACCCATTCCACATAGGACCCTTAGAGCCATCAGCCAGAGGAGGGCTTCATCCCATCAATCTGGGCTGGATTTGAACCCAGTTCCCAGAGGTGAAAGGTCAGTGTCAAACCCATTGCACCGCCCAGCTCGTCGCTCTTGGAAAATAAACACCACAGATGCATAAATAGGTCTGTTCATATGAGCATTTTTTTTTGAGTTCTCAGTGTAAGCAAAAGATAAGCAGCTGCTGTTGCCATTTAAAATACATAAAATAATGTACAGATTCAACAACAACAACAACAACAACAACAACTTGCATTTATATAGCTCCTTTAACATAATGAAACGTCCCAAGGCAATTCTCAGGAGAGTTATCAAACAAAATTTGACACCAAGCCACATAAGGAGATATTGTTCTTTCCTCCACTCCCCTCCCACCCCCACCCTTTCCCTGGCTCTGCACTTGCTTGAAAACTGTTAAATCTTCAACTTCTTCCAGTTCTGACGAAAGGCCATCGATCTGAAACGTTAACTCTGTTTCTTTCTCCACAACTGCTGCCTGACTTGATGAGTATTTCCAGCATTTTCTGTTTTTATTTCTGATTTCTAGCACCTGCAGCATTTTGCTTTTGATTTAAGGAGATATTAGGACAGGTGACCAAAAGCTTGGTCAAAGAGGTAGGTTTTAAGGAGCGTCTTAAAGGAGGAGAGAGAGGTAGAGAGGCAAAGAGGTTTAAGGAAGGAATTCCAGAGCTTAGGGCCTAGGCAGCTGAAGGCTCGGCTGCCAATGGTGGAGCGATTAAAATCAGGGATGGACAAGAGGCAAGAATTGGAGGAGCGCAGAAATTTCAGAGGTTTGTAGGGCTGGAGGAGGTTACAGAGATAGGGAGGAGTGAGGCCATGGAGGGATTTCAAAACAAGGATGAGAATTTTAAAATCAAGGCGTTCCGGGACTGGGAGCCAATGTAGGTCAGCGAACACAGGGGTGATGGGAGAACAGGACGTGGTGCGAGTTAGGATACGGGCAGCAGAGTTTTGGATGAGCTGAAGTTTATGGAGGGTGGAAGATGGGAGGCCAGCCAGGAGAGTATTGAAACAGTCAAGTCTAGAGCTAACATGGGCATGGATGAGGGTTTCAGCAGCAGATGAGCTGAGGCAGGGGCACAAACAGGCGATGTTATAGAGGTGGAAGTAGGTGGTCTTGGTGATGGACCGGATATGTGGTCGGAAGCTTATCTCAAGGTCAAATAGGACGCCAAGGTTGCGAACAGTCTGATTCAGCCTCAGACAGTGGCCACGAAGAGGGATGGAGTCAGTGGCTAGGGAATGAAGTTTGTGGCAGGGACTGAAGACAATGGCTTTGGTCTTACCAATATTTAGTTGGAGGAAATTTTTACTCATTCAGTACTAGATGTCGGACAAGCAGCGTGACAAATCAGACAGTGGAGCGGTCCTGAGAGGTGATAGTAAGGTGGAGCTGGGTGTCATCACCGTACATGTGGAACCTGATGTTGTTTTTTTGGATGATGTCGCCGAGGAGCAGCATGTAGATGAGAAATAAGAGGCGGCCAAGGATAGACCCTTGGGGAACTCCAGAGGTAACGGTGCGGAGTAGGGAGAGAAGCCATTGCAGGTGATTCTCAGGCCACGAATGGATAGATAAGAATGGAACCAGGTGAGGGCAGTCCCACCCAGCTGGACGACGGAGGAGAGGCGTTGGAGGAGGATGGTGTGGTTAACCGTGTCAAAGGCTGCAGACAGGTCGAGAAGGATGAGGAGGGATAGTTTACCACAGTCACAGTCACAGAGGATGTCATTAGTGACTTTGATAAGGGCTGTTTCAATACTGTGGCAGGAGCAGAAACCTGATTGGAGGGATTCGAAAATCGATTTTCAGGATAGATGGGCACAGATTTGGGAGGCGACAACACGTTGAAAGACTTTGGAGAGGAAAGGGAGGTTGGAGATAGGTTGATAGTTTACAAGGACAGAGGCACCATTAGCCTCAATGTTATTTATGCGTAAATAGTACAGCAACTTCAGGCGAGGGGCAGATGCGCAGTTATAGAAACATAGAAACATAGAAAATAGGATCAGGAGTAGGCCACTCGGCCCTTCGAGCCTGCTCCGCCATTCAATATGATCATGGCTGATCCTCTATCTCAATACCATATTCCCGCTCTCTCCCCATACCCCTTGATGCCTTTTGTGTCTAGAAATCTATCTAGCTCCTTCTTAAATATATTCAGTGACTTGGCCTTCACAGCCTTCTGTGGTAGAGAATTCCACAGGTTCACCTCATTTCAGTCCGAAATGTCCAACCCCGTATCCTGAGACTGTGACCCCTCGTTCTGGACCTCCCAGCCAGGGAAAACATCCTCCCTGCATTCAGTTAAATGCAAATATCCAAAAGTTGCTGAACGAGTTGCGCCGCTCCGCCGTTAGCTTTGCGAAAATGGCATCGCACTGTCTGCCTCACCATTGACATGCATTGAATGTCATGAAGTTGCTGTATTTGCGCAGTAGATACGAACTGAACCTGCCGCAGATATTTAGGGTTAGTAATTACAAGTGTAAGTAGTCTTTTAACAACATGATAAGTGTTAATGACTGCTAATCAATCCCTCTGGCACCGAAAATTAATTATTATGATTGTGGAGTCTCGGTCCTTCAGGTTGTGAATTGTTTTAGGAGGTTTTTTAAAAGGTCAAATTATAAATTTTATTTTTTTTTTCTTACTTTTCCTTTCTGTCTCTTTTTTCTCTCTCTCTTAAGCCAATCTTTCTTTCCCTCTCTTTATTTCTCTTTCTGTACCTGATTTGACATTGAATTCACCCCCTTTATTTCACCCTCCTTCTCAGTCCTTTGGCTGTTCATTTCCCTACAGCTATACAAAGCCCTGGTTAGACCACACCTGGAGTACTGTGTTTAGTTCTGGGCACCGCACCTTACGAAGGATATACTGGCCTTGGAAGGAGTGCAGAGTAGATTTAGTAGAATGATACCTGGACTCTAAGGGTTAAATTAGGAGGCGAGATTACACAAACTAGGGTTGTATTCCTTGGAACTTAGAAGATTAAGGGGTGATTTGATCAAAGTTTTCAAGATATTAAAGGGAACTGATGGGGTAAATAGAGAGAAACTATTTCAGCTGGTTGGGGAGTCTAGGACTAGGAGGCATAGCCTAAAAATTAGAGCCAGGACTTTCAGAAGTGAAGTAGGAAAACACTTCTATACGCAGAGGGTGGTAGAAGTTTGGAACTCTCTTCTGCAACAGGCAGTTGATGCTAGCTCAATTGTTAATTTTAAATCTGAAATTGATAGATTTTTGTTAGTCAAAGGTACTAAGAGATATGGGGCTAAGGCATGTATATGGAATTACGTCACAGATCAGCCATGATCTCATTGAATGGCGGAACAAGCTCGAGGGGCTAAATAGCCTACTCCTGATCCTATGTTCCCATGTTCCCAATCCTTAAATCTCACTGGTCAAGGAGATACCCCATTGGTTGCCCCATTCACTCAGGTCCCAGATGCCCTATTTCGCTCACTGTGCGGTTATCAGCTCGCAATTTCAGCAGCTTAGTGGACAAAATTTTTTTGGAGTGCAGGGTGCAGGGACAGGTCTAACTAATGGCAGATGCTGTTAGATGCCCTGATACAGCAAAATCTGGCCCAACAATTCAAGCTCCAGCCAAATACTATTAATTGAGTCTCAGACTTGCAACACAGAAGTTGGCCTCTCCTAAAATGTTTTCCAGGAATTTACAACACTATACAGAAAAGTTTATGAATAAGAATAAATATTTTATTGAGAATCACTTAATTTTGTATGTTATAAATTTACCAACTGGGGAAAATTCCAGATAGCAGCTCTATCCAAATTCACAGTATTTTTGGAGTAATCTGGTTGGATCAGCTTCTCTTTTGGTAGACTTTCCTCATCTCTGATTTGTTGCTTTCATATATGCCTAGTACTTTCTCATTGGTAGGTTTCTGGTTGCTTTGCTTGCTTTTGATTCCTAATTTCCTACTGATCATTCGGATTTGTTGCTATTTTATGAATACAAAATTTGAGTCAATCAAGTGCAGGTGTGACACAGACTTTGCATATCACGTGTAATGCCTGAGGTGTGTCATCTGAGGGGTCACACAGGAAATGTGATGCATGAAGTTTGATGGACAGGAAATGAACACAAATGTACCATTTTTATTGTGTCACTAATGAATGTCCCTTGGTACTGCTCATGGTAACTCAGAGGATGCACTGTTTTACTAGAATAGGGATATTATGTCATGTAAAGCACAATGTATTATTTTGCTGCTAAAATGTATAGGTACATTTTTTTTAAGCCTTCAAAGTCTAACTGATGTTAAGTAAACATAGAGTTACACAGAATTTACAAGACAGAAACAGGCAATTCGGACCAACAAGTCTATGCCAGTGTTTGTGCTCCAAATGAGCCCCCTCCCACATTACTTCATCTAACCCTATTTGCATATCCTTCTATTCCTTTCTCCCTCACGTACTTCTCCAGCTTCCCCTTAAAGACATCTCCGCTATTCGCCTCAACTACTCCATGTGGCAGCAAGTTCTACATTCTAACCACTCTCTGGGTAAAGAAGTTTCTCTTGAATTCTTTATTAGATTTATTAGTTACTATCTTATACTTATACGCTCTAGTTTTGGACTCCCACACAAGTGGAACCATCTTCTCTACATCCACCCTAACAAACCCCTTCATAATTTTAAAGCCCTGTATTAGGTCACCTGTCAGCATTCTCTTTTCTAGAGAAAAGAACCCCAGCCTGTTCAGTCGTTCCTGGTGGTTATGAACATTCAGTTCTCCAGTGCCTCTAAATCCTTTTAGTAATATGGAGACCAGAACTATACACAGTACTCCAAGAGTAGTCTAACCAAGGTTCCATAAAGTTTGACATAACTTCCCTGCTTTTTAATTCTATTCCTCTAGAAATGAACCCCAGTGCTTTGTTTGCATTTTTATGACCTTGTTAACTTGCTTTGCTACTTTTAATGAATTGTGGATGTGTACCCCTAGATCCCTCTGCTCCTCTATCCCTTTTAGACTCTTATTTTCCAAGGAGTACATGGCCTCCTTATTCTTCCTACCAAAATGCACCACCTCACACTTATCTATATTGAAATTAATTTGCCATTTACGCACCCATTCTGCAAGTTTATTAATGTATTCTTGTATTTTGTCGCAGTCCTCCTCAGTATAAACTGTACCCTCCAATTTGGTGTTATTGCAAATTTTGAAATTGTACTTCTGATTCCCGAGTCCAAATCATTTATGTAAATGGTGAACAGCAATGGTCCCAGCACCAATCCCTGTGGAACACCGCTTCCCACCGTCTGCCTGTCTGAGTAACTACCTTTAACCCCTACTTTCTGTTTTCTGTTTTGTAACCAGTTTGCTATTCATTCTGCTACTTCCCACCTGATTCCACATGCTCTGACCTTAGTCATGAGTCTACTATGCTGTATCTTATCATTGGCCTTTTGAAAATCCAAGTATATTATGTTTACTACGTTACCCTTGTCTACTCTATCTGTTACTTCCTCGAAGAATTCAATAAGGTTGATCAAGCAAGTCCTTCCCTTTTGAAATCTATGTTGACTATTCTTTATTATATTTTAAGTTTCTAGATAGTTTTCTATTGCATCTTCGACTAAAGATTGCATTATCTTTCCTACTACTGAAGTTAAGCTAACTTGCCTATAGATTCCTAGACTTGTTCTATCTCCCTTTTAAAATATAGGAATAACATGGCACTATATCATTTTCTAATGAATTTTTATAAATATATAATAGTGCCTCTACTATCACTTCCCTAGCTTCTTTTAGTATGCATGGGTAAAATCCATCCGGACCAGGGGTTTTATCCTCTCTAAGTTTAACTGGTTTATCAATTATCTCCCCCCTTTCTATCTTAAATGTCTTGATACCTTTTTTGATCTCTTCTTCTAATGTCATGTCCACCCCATCAGTCCTCCTTGTAAATAATGAGGCAAAGTAATTATTCAATATTTCTGTCATTTCGCTGTCATTACTGATGAGTTTATCTTGTGCATCCCTTAGTGGCCCTATCCCGATCCTGATTTTCCTTTTGTTATTTATGTGAGTGTAGAACACTTTACTATTTCTTTTTATATTCCTTGATAGTTTAATTTTGTAGTTTCTCTTTGCTTTCCTAATTGTTTTTTGACTTTTTTCCTAACATCTTTGTATTCCCTTTTGCCATCCTCTCCTTTATTGTACTTAGTGTATGCATTTTTCTTTAGCTTCAATTTTGCCCTTATCTTTTTATTCATCCATGGTATTTCATTATTGGCTAGCTTGTTCTTGATTTTTAGCAGAATATATTTCTCATGAACTCGATTGATCAACTTTTTAAATATTTCCCACTGCTGTTCTATCTCCTTGTTTGTCAATATTTTTTTTCTAGTTAGCTTACTTTCCCATTCCCAACCAGCATTTTTGTAATCTATTACTTTGGTCTTTGTTTTACTTATGCCTTTCTCAATCATCATTTTGAGCCTTATTATGTTGTGATCGCTACTGCCTAGATGCTCCCCTATGCTTAATTCTCTTATCTGCTCTGGTTTATTTCCTATTACTAGATTTAGCAGTGATTCCTCTCATGTTGGGCTTCTCACATACTGGGTAAGAAAGGAGTCCCGTACACACTTAAAAATTCCATTCCCTTTTCACCTTCTCTACCTCTCCTTGTCAGTTTATTTGGGGGTAGTTGAAATCGCCCATGATTATTATTCTATGTCTTTTACTCATTTCAAAAATGTTCTTACATATTTCTTCCTACACTTCCCTTCCACTATTAGGTGGTCTATAGAATACCCCTATTAGTGTGATCGACCTCTTCTTATCCTTTATCTCAATCCATATGGATTCTGTTTCTATCACGAGGTAGGTGTGTTCATACACATATGATGGCAAATAAGCAATGCTGAACATTTAAAGAAATAAAGGAATAAAAACTCCAGATGGAAAAGTCTAACTAGAGAAGTTAAAGATGGTATTAGATTAAAAGAGGCTTACAATGTTGCCAAAAAGCCTGAGGATTGGGACGGTTTTAGAAATCAGCAACGGATAACCAGGAAATTGTTAAAGAGGGAGAAAAGTGAACATGAGACTAAACTAGTAAGAAATAAAGAAACAGATTGTAAGAGCTTCTACCAGTATGTAAAAAGGAAGAGATTAACAAAGTAAACATGGGTCCCTTAGAGTCTGAGGCAGGGGAAATTATAATGGGGAATAAGGAAATGGCAGAGGCATTAAACAAATATTTTGTATCTGTCTTCACAGTAGAAGACACAAAAAACATACCAGAAATAGTGGGGAACCAGTGAGGAATTTGAAGTAATTAAGATTATTAAAGAAAAGGTGCTGGAGAAATTAATGGGACTAAAAGCCAACAAATCCCCTGGACCTGGTGGCCAACATCCTAGGGTTTTAAAAGAGGTGGCTGCAGAGATTGTGGATGCATTGGTTTTGATCTTCCAGAATGCCCTAGATTCTAGAACGGTCCCCATGGATTGGAAGGTAGCAAATGTAACCCTGCCATTCAAGAAAAGAGAGAAAACAGGGAATTACAGACCAATTAGCCTGGCATCAATAGTGGGGAAAATGCTAGAATCTATTATTAAGGACGTAGCAATAGGGCACTTAGAAAATCATAATATGATTAGGCAGAGTCAGCACGGTTTTATGAAAGGGAAATCGTGATTGACAAATCTATCAGAGTTTTTTGAGAATGTAACTAGCAGGGTAGACAATGGGAACCAGTGGATGTAGTATATTTGGATTTTCAAAAGGCATTCGATATGGTGTCACACAAGAGGTTGTTACACAAGATTAGGGCTCATGGGGTTGGGGGTAATATATTAACATGGATTGAGGATTGGTTGACAGACAGAAAACAGACAGTAGGAATAAAAAGGTCATTTTCGGGTTGGCAGGTCGTAACTAGTGGGGTGTTGCAAGGATCAGTGCTTGGGCCACAGCTGTTTACAATATATATCAATGACTTAGATGTGGGGACCAAGTATAATGTATCCAAGTTTGCTGATGATACAAAGCTAGGTGGGAAAGTAAGCTGTGAGGAGGACATAAAGAGGATGCAAAGGGATATAGACAGGTTCAGTGAGTGGGCGAGAAGGTGGCAGATGGAGTATAATGTGGGGAAATATGAAATTATCCACTTTGGTAGGAAGAATAGAAAAGCAGAAGATTGTTTAAAAGGCGAGAGTCTAAGAAATGTTGGTATTCAGAGGGATTTGGGTGTCTTTGTACACGAGTCACAGAATGTTAACATGCAGGTATAGCAAGCAATTAGGAAGGCGAATGGTATGTTAGCTTTATTGCAAGGGGGTTGGAGTATAAGAGTAAGGACATCTTGCTGCAATTATATAGAACTTTGGTGAGATCGCACCTAGAATACTGTGTACAGTTTTGGTCTCCTTACCATAAGACCATAAGACCATAAGAGATAGGAGCAGGAGTAGGCCATTCGGCCCCTCGAGCCTGCCCCACCATTTAATGAGATGATGGCTGATCTGATTTTTACCTCAACTCCACTTTCCCACCCTTTCCCCATATCCTTTGACTCCCTTGCTGATCAAAAATTTGTCTAACTCAGCCTTGAATGTATTCAAAGACTCAGCCTCCACAGCTTTTTGGGGTAAAGAATTCCAAAAATTCACGACCCTCTGGGAGAAGAAATTCCTCCTCATTTCCATCTTAAATGGGCAACCCCTTATCAACCCCCTATGCCCCCTAGTTTTAGATTCCTCCATGAGGAGTAACATCCTCTCAGCATTTACCCTATCAAGTCCCCTCAGAATCTTGTATGTTTCAATAAGATCTCCTCTCACTCTTCTAAACTCCAGTGAGTAAAGACCCAACCAGTTCAATCTTTCCTCATAAGACAACCCTTCCATACCCAGAATCAATGTAGTGAATCTTCTCTGAACTGCCTCCAATGCAAGTATATCCTTCCTTAAATAAGGGCACCAGAACTGTATGCAGTACTCCAGGTGTGGTCTCACCAGCACCCTGTACAATTGTAGCACGACTTCCCTGCTTTTATACTCCATCCCCCTAGAAATAAAGGCCAATATTCCCTTTGCCTTCCGGATTACCTGCTGCACCTGTATGTTGACTTTTTGTGTTTCATGTACGAGGACACCCAGATCCCTCCGTACCGCAGCATTTTGTAGTATTCCTCCATTCAAATAATATTTTGCTTTTTTATTTTTCCTCCCAAAGTGGATGACTTCACATTTTCCCACATTATATTCCATCTGCCAAAGTTTTGCCCATTTGCTTAACCTGTCAATATCCCTTTGCAGACACTTTGGGCCCGATTTTAGCACCCGCTCTCGGGTGCGTTCTCGGCGGGGGGCCTCGAAAATCACGAAATGGAGGACCCCGACCGGATTCCGCCTCGATCCCGCCCACTTCCGGGTTCCACGCTGACGCGCCGGCGTGCGCACGCAGCCCCCGCTGGTGGGAATCCCGCAGGCAATTAAAGCCAGCGGGGTTCCACTTGAGAGTATTTATTTAGCTATTTCAGGTCATTAACTGACCTGATTGAGCTGTTTTATTCGGTAGTGTGGGATTTTACCTTGAACTGAGACTGTTTCCCATACTGGGGGAAACACTCTCACTCCAAACGGACGTGTTGCAGCCAGCAGCCTGTGGCAGCTGCCAAGGTGCATTCCACAGGTGGGGGGGGAGAGCCTTCACCAACGCAGGAGGACACTCCGTGACATAGGGCAACGCCTGCCCTCCACCACCCTCCTCCAAGCAAGAAGATTCACCAACGTGGAACCGCAACCCCTGTGCGAGGACACACTTTTCTACCGTGCACAACCCCTCAGACCTACAGCTGCCAGATGGGGGCTGCCTTGACATCCTCGGAGGGCGAACAGCATCACCAGCCTCACCAGCCTCGCCATCCACGCCATCCGCCTCTGACACGTGGAGCTCCACAACAGAGTGCTGTGATACATCCACCTGTACAGCAGGAGGGAGGGCTACCGCAGAGAGAGATGCGTCGCAGAGGGCACTACCCTCGCCACAGGGTCCACAGACCGAGGCTCAGCTTCCTGGACCTCTCTGAGCAGCAGTGCACACGGAGGCTCAGAGTCACTCGACATGTAGCCGTGGACATCTGCAGCCTCTTTCATGCCGAACTGCTCCTGACTGGCCCGTGCACCATCTTCCTATCTGTCACTGTCAAAGTCACCACTGCCCTCAACAACTTCTCCTCCACAGCCTTCCAGGGTGCAACCGGGGACATCGCCGATGTCTCTCAGTCGTCTGCGCAGAAGAGCCCTGCAAATACACCTACACCCACTCTGCAGTGACACAATGGGTGGCATCAGTGGTGGGTCCTCATAGGGATACCCAGGAGCGGGCATTATTGCACAAACCGGACAGGATTGGCGAAGACATGGCAGTAGTGGTGCCAATATAATGTGTGATGTGAGTTGTTCTGAAATTCAATATAAGTAACAGCCATGACAAACCCTCAAACACCCTTGTGCATCCCCTTCATGCTCACGACACGTTTGCCTTACGCTGCCTACTGCACATATGTGATGCATGCCCTGTGGCTGCAGCACAGGTGGTGGCAGGTTGAGTGAGGCTGGCCGTGAGAGAGATGCACGAGAGGGTGAGTATGGGATAGAGCCATGAGATTGTATGAGGATTGGGTTGCGTGGTAGTGGCGGGGTGAGTACTGGCGAGGTGAGTAGGTGCAGGTAAGATGAGGATGGGGTTTGAGTGGTTATGAGGGGTGATGTGACAGAGTAGTGTTGGCAGTGCCGAAGGAGATGTGGGGTGGGGGCAGTGATGTGGCAGACGGAGTGTAGGGGAAAGACTACGTGTACTCACTTTGGCTGACCTACTGAGGTCATTGGACCGCCTCCTGCACTGTGTGCAGGTGGGCGATATGTTGGTGGCACAGGTGACCCCCTCTGCCACCTTGAGCCAGGCCTTCCTGGTGGCGGAGGCGGGCTGCTTCCTCCCGCCCGCCGGGTGGAAGATCTCTGTCCTCCCCCTCCTCCTCACCCCATGTATTGATACCTGGGGTGAGGCATCATTAAACTGGGAGCAGCCTTCCCCCTGGGCTGCTCCATGCTGTAATTTTTCCTATTTGTTGCAGCATCTGTCAGTGGAGGACTGTCCCTTTAAATAGAGCGCCTCCAGCTGACAGATCTTACTGCGCATGCGCAGCCCGCCCGACGCGCAGACCAGCAGCGTGGACCCCAGAGGAGCAGGTAAGTGGCTCCAATTAGTGGGTTGCCTGCTGCGATCGTGCGGGAAACCCACTAATTTCACCGGGCGCATTACCAACGTGCCCGCTTGCCCATCCGCCGGGAACCCGCACCCCTGGTAAAATCGGGCCCTTTGTGTCCTCCTCGCAACTTGCTTTTCCACCTATCTTTGTATCGTCAGCAAATTTGGCCACAAGACACTCTGTTCCTTCATCCAAGTCATTGATATATATTGTCAGTGGCTGAGGCCCCAGCACTGATCCCTGCGGCACCCCACTAGTTACAGATTGCCATTTTGAAAATGACCCTTTTATCCCGACTCTTTGTTTTCTGTTAGTTAGCCAATCCTCTATCCATGCCAGTATATTACCCCCAACACCATGAGCTCTTAGCTTGTGTAGTAATCTTTTATGTGGCACCTTATCAAATGCCTTCTGGAAATCCAAATATACTGCATCCATTGGTTCCCCTTTATCCACCCTGCCCATTACTTCCTCCAAGAACTTTTAATAAATTTGTCAGACATGATTTCCCCTTCATAAAACCATGTTGACTCTCCTTGATTGTATTATGAGTCTCCAAATGTCCTGCTACTACTTCCTTAATAATGGATTCTCGCATTTTCCCAATGACAGATGTTAGGCTAACTGGTCTATAGTTACCTGCTTTCTGTCTCACTCCCTTCTTGAATAGGGGCGTTACGTTTGCGGTTTTCCAATCCACTGGGACCTTTCCAGAATCTAGTGTATTCTGGAAGATTACAACCAATGCATCCACTATCTCTGTAGCCACTTCCTTTAAGACCCTCGGATGCAAGCCATCAGGTCCAGGGGACCAGTCAGCCTTTAGACCCATTAGTTTACCTAGAACTTTTTCTCTAGTGATAGTGATTGTTTGTCGTTCCTCCCTCCCCTTTGCCCCTTGATTTTCTACTATTATTGGTATATTATTCGTGTCTTTTACTGTGAAGACAGATACAAAGGAAGGATATACTTGCCTTAGAGGGGGTGCAACGAAGGTTCACTGGAGTGATTCCTGGGATGAGAGGGCTGTGCTATGAAGAGAAATTAAGTAGATTGGGCTTATATTCTCTGGAGTTTAGAAGAATGAGAGGTGATCTCATTGAAACATATAAAATTCTTAGAGGGCTTGATAGGATAGATGCTAAGAGGCTGTTTCCCTTGGCTGGAGAGTCTAGAACTAGGGGTCATAGTCTCAAGATAAGGGGTTGGTCATTTAGCACCAAGATGAGGAAACATTTCTTCACTCTAAGGGTTGTGAATCTTTGGAATTCTCTACCCCAGAGGGCTGTGGATGCTCAGTCTTTGAGTATATTCAATACTGAGATCGATAGATTTTTGGAGACTAAGGGACAGGACGGGAAAGTGAAGTTGAGGTAGAAGATCAGCCATGATCTTACTGAATGGCGGAGAAGGCTTGAGGGGCCGTATGGCCTACTCCTGCTCCTGTTTCTTATGTACTTAAGAACATAACATAAGAACATAAGTCAATTAAGAAGCTGCAGATGCTGTGACTTGGGTATTTTCTGTTGCTAGAGCATTTGTACATTCCAAATGACTGTGGTGTTTCTTTGTTCACTTTGACAGAGAAATTTGCATTAGACAGTGTGTGACGTCTAACGTGTGATAGACAACTGAAGTGTGATTCAGGGACTGCATACATATAGAGCTTTTAAAATACTAATAGTTAATCTTCTATGGTTTGCTCATGGAGAAAAGAAGAAAGTAAATTTATTTTCCTGTAAAATTGCATAAAATTATAAATCATAGAATCATATGAATCATAGAATGCAGCACAGAAATGGGATTTTCGGCCCATCAACTCTGCGCTGGTATTTTTCTACATGAGCCACCTACTCTAATCGCATTATTTCTGTTTGCCCTCCCACCACCCCCCCCCATATGCTTATTTGTAAGCAATTATTTAATTCTCTTAACAGAATTTATGGACTCCATTTCAACAAGTTAGTGGCAGAGGATTTTGCATTCTAACCATCCTCCATGTAGAATTGTAACTACATCAAGGCCCATTTTATGAATGCATACTTTCAGTGATCAAAGTGAACAGAAAATCGTGGGGAGGATGTCTGTGATTTCGTGATATGCATTCCCAGTGGCCGAGGTTCTCTGCCAGGAGGGCAATTTCATAAAATCAGCCCTATAGTGTTTACATATATTTGGAGGATATTCTGCTTTATAACCATAGGGGTATAATGCCATGCATCACACAATGTATTACTATCAGAATCATTACTATTACTATGATAGCAAATCGGCAGTCCTTTTTACATCTGTCTCGATTTTTATTTCCATTGGCTTCGAGAGATGTAGGGGTACATTTTGACTTTTGCAATAGTGCAAAATGGGTGATAGCGAATGGGCAGATCATTTTACTATTTTTCCAATCTTTGGAAAGCTTTTTCTTTTGCTGCCATCTTGCCAGGTCCCTGGCTGTGAGCTAGGAACCAGACAACGATCAGAGAAGGTAGCAGAGAGATGTAGCAGCAGCTTGGGTCATGCAAAAGGTGTGATGCTCGCAGGCCATAAGGTTGTGGAGCTGTAGAAAACAATGACACCTGCAGCCGAGAGATACAACTTGGGAGCTAGGAGGACCAGAGCTGGAAATGAGTCACGTGAGATGTGGAAGAGAGGTAAGTTTGAGAAATGAGATTAGAGAGCAGGCTTAGGTTCCATTATGTACCTGCCAAAGGCAGAAAATCCAAGAGGGAATAAGTAATTGATCCCAAAGGGGTTCAATTACCTTCCACAGACAGTTCAACATCTCCTTTGGGAGCTGCAGCATTGGGCCTCCTGTGCTGCATCGAAGTGGCATTGCACTGCTCCAACTTTCCGGACTTCCATCAGGGTGCGCATCGCCGATGCACCTTCATAGGTGCCAGCAACCCGCCCTGAGTATATTAATGTCCCTGTCCCTGTAATATGGGATAGGATCTACAGCAAGCTCCATGGGCATCTGGGAGGTGCACTCCGCTACACCAGTGGAGTGGGCATCCCAGAATTTCAGGCCCAGTAAGGTTACAAATAGCAGAAAAGTGTGAAAGACAAACATGATGGGCAACAGTGTATAATGGAAAAACTGTGTTACAGTGTAATGTTTTCCCAATACCATTCTTTGTGGGTGCACCACATAATTTAAAACCTTTAAATTCAAAATATATGAATGTGAGTAATGTAGCAAGAATCAACTTTGACTTTTACCGAAACACTACTTGTGCAGACTGCTGTGAACTAATCCCTTACCTATGATGTCACTGAATACCGATAACATTTTTGATCAGACTATGGTAGTGAGAATTAATTGTGGTTCCTCACTGTTAATAGGGTAGCAGTCATAAACGTTTTTAACCACTAATGCGATTAGGTTCATTGTATAGTTATTTGTCAACCAGGGCTCAGTTCTAATCAGTATTCAGTTATCTGAAGTTGATGGAGTCTACTGAAACTGAATTAGAAGCACCAGTGCACAACAGCTGATCATGGCTCATAATAAACCCTCGGTATTCTACTAAGCCATGTGGGATCAGAATGTCACAGGTTTAATCCCTGGTATGTGCTGAGTTATCTGATTTCAGCTGAGGCAGCAGACGAAGCGCTACAATTAGCTTCACACCCTCCCTGGCAAGGGAGAACTCAACCAAGATTCCCAGTCTTGATCACAATCTAATGTTTCCTGTTAGAAGGTGCATGTTTGTGGACGTTGAGTGAGGACACAATTGGACTGGGTTGTTCCGCCCTCCACAATTGAACAGATCGCCAGCGCTCACCGCCAACGCTCACACATCAATAATGGTCATTTGGGTGAGGTACTGGAGGGTGGCTGGCACACAGGGAGCCAGGTGCCAGCAGGTAGTCAGGTCTTCAGAAAGGGAGGTGAGAAAATTTGGGATTAAAAAAAGTACAGAAGAGTTGGCAATCCCATTACATTTTAGACATTCCTCTATCTTGTCAGATTCCTTCAGTGACCTTTGTCATGAGAAGGCACTTTAAATGGTGTATGCTCACATTGAACAGTGCAACATTTGTTTACCAATCAGCTGTTTAAATCGCTAATGTGCTGCTCAAGCTGCCCACTCAAACTGTCCATACACCAGCCAAGATGCCCCCTGTGAAAATGATCAACTTCATTCAATTAAATTCCACTGCAAGGATCCGAAATGTTAATATTAAAAGAATGCCTACATGTTCAGTTCAACTGTAACAGAAGTGCCTGCTCCCAGCACTACTTAGCTGCC
The DNA here is from genome assembly GCF_035084215.1 of Heptranchias perlo. NCBI lineage: Eukaryota > Metazoa > Chordata > Chondrichthyes > Hexanchiformes > Hexanchidae > Heptranchias > Heptranchias perlo. The sequence goes on along the minus strand of NC_090327.1, from coordinate 112,113,523 downwards.
ACCTTCAGAAGTGGTAATCATTCGGTTACAGTGATTACTTGGGGACCTGTCCAGATCATTCATTATAACCAAATTCCACTGCAGCTGTATCAGGATATATTACTTATCAGGTGATTATAAGTTATCACCTGATAAGTAATGCAGGTGAGTTATACTGCAACTCCAGGCTTTACCTCAATTCGGACTTCCTATACACCTGCTCGTGACAGCTTTTCCAGCCTTACCACCTAATTTCCCAAACCACCAACGATTAAAGTTAGAAAAATGCAACTCTTTATTTCAGTCTCCAAGGCTGACACTGATCACTTCACAGGATATGCAATTCCAGTTTTCAAAGCTGGCTACACTGTGGTTAAAATGTATACTGAAGCTCTTATCTAATTATTTATATTGTGATTAAATTTTGCCCAATATAGACCATCATTTCCCATCCCTCCCAACTACCTACTTTTATAACTAATTTGTAGCTTTATGTATTTATTTACACTAGGGCTCTCAGAAATAATAAATGTATTAAAGTAAACTTTATGTTCCTTTCCTGGTTAAATAGTTCATTATTTGATCTATTAATAAATGGATTCAGACAAGTGGTTTCTGACATACTCCTCCGTGTTGAGTGTCATTTTACTGCATCATTAAGCACACATCTGTCATAAGATACGCACGCACATACATGCAGGAATAATTGACACTGGAAAATCCAAGTCATCCACTTTTGCTAGTGAGTGAGACTCTTATGATGAAATTTTGATTGCCATGGGGAAGCTGGACTATTTCAAGAGTTTTAGTCTATCACGTGCCACATGATACCATGCACATGAAACACAGCTAGACAAGTTTTAGACAGGGAAGAGAAAGAGTTCAGTCAGTATATACAGAGGAAAAACAATTTATTGTTCAAGGCAGCTGAAAAGAAAAAATCTAGAAAGTGGAGGAGTTCCATGTTGTAGAAAGTCAGATGAATGAACCAACTTGGAAATTAAATGCAAGGACAAAATAAAAGCGACAGAGAGAAAACAAATGCAATAAAGTAATGAGAAAAGGAAAGTAAGTTTTAAAGAAAAGAAGCAAGTTGATTAGGGAGGTACTAAACTGGAGTTGTAAATAAGAATGGACACTTTCCGGGAATGAACAACATATTTTTTTTAAATTATTCGTTCATGGAATGTGGGCGTCGCTGGCGAGGCCGACATTTATTGCCCATCCCTAATTGCCCTTGAAGGAGAAGGAAAGACTTTGGAGATACTTTCAGCACAAAGTACTACTCCTCCCTCCCTTCTGTTTAAAATGCACGTATCTCCTATAGCCCCCCATGGAGACCAGCCATTTTAGTGAATATGCCCACCATCTCAGAATCAAGCTACCACTCAGGTCAGTTATGCTGGCTAAAACCAACATTCAGAGTGGTTGTGAAAGTCCTTTATGGATGCAGCCTGCCGCTTTAACCACACTTGTGTTTTTGATACAAGTGGGTGCTTCAGGTAACCATCTCTTGGGTGAAATTCTGACACCTAGGATTTGTGCAACGTTGACAGCTCTGCATTTTGGGTTTCTGCTCCCCTCCAGAGTTGCCCTGCTAATGTAGGCTACATGCCTCCTGCAGTAGTTCAATGGGAGCTGGTGCCTAGGGGGTGACCTCCAGCTGCCTAAACCAGAAAAGATCACTGCAGGCTAGGTGCTGCTGAATACTTGGCTGATATAATTTTTTCCAGAATCTCGTATCCAGGTTTGTGCAAGGACCAGTTTCCACTGAATCCATCTGAACTGGTCTGGGAAGCACATGAATTGTCTCTATAACTAACTCATCAGAGCAGCTCAGGGAGGGAGCAAAGATCAAAATGTTAAGTCTCCATGATGAGGAAAATATATTGCAAAAATGAAGATATCTTCTAATAAGGTACAGATAAGTGCTTCTTAAGGGTTAAGAAATGTAAGATAAATACTCATGTTCACTAAAGTGGGTAATAAATTCAACATATTAGGAGTGTTCTAGCATTCCATTAGATAAGTCAATCATTACAGACAAAAAGAAAAAGAAAGACTTGTATTTACAAAGCGTCTTATGTCTCTCAGAAATGTCTCAAAGCACTTCAGATCTAAAGAATTACTCTGAAGTGCAGGCCCAGGAGTGTGGGTATTTCCTGTCCTAGGCTATGAGAATGGCCACGCTACAACCAATTTCTAAGCCTAAGAATCCCAAAACAATTTGGTAGGTTGATCTTAGAAAACAGTTTAGCGTACTGGTGAAATATAGATACTGGATTTGCACTGGATCTGCTGTTCAACTTGCTACCATGTATATTTATTTTGCATATGGTTCCCCTAAAATATATGGTTCATCATTGTGGTGTTTTCCACCACGTATTGGAATGTTCAGTAGTAATCAGTGGCATCCCATACTATTTGGTATATAACTTGGTGGTAAAAGGAATGATTGTTAGCTCTGAGGCAGGCTACATCCTAATCACTACACATATACAGTTATCTTTCAGTTCATAAGAAGCACAGGCTTCCTTATGAAAGCTACCTTTTACGCATGGGGCTGGTTTACCCCATTGTTTGGAGTGTGATGCTACTAATGCCAAGGTCATGGGTTCAAACCCCATAAAGCTCTTTTGGGGTAAATTTGTATAGACTCGTGTGGACTATAAACACCAGCATTGATCAGTTGGGCCGAATGGCCTGTTTCTGTGCTGTAGATTCTATGTAATTCTATTCACATTTAAGGAGAGCCTTAATGCATACATGAAGGAGAAGGAGTTAGAGGGATGGGGGGACAGGGTGGGAAGAGGCAATTAAAAGGGAAGGAGGCTTGTGTTGAGCATAAACACTGGCACAGACCAGTTGGGCCGAATGGCATGTTTCTGTGCTGTAGATTCCATGACCTATAAATTTGGCCATGCAGCCCCCATTTTTTGAGTGCCAACTGGCTTACTAAGCCCCAAATATGGCCAGGTAGGAAGCGTGCACACATTTCCGGCCAGAAGTGCGCCATCAGCCATATTGGGAAAGGAGTAAAAAGGCGTCCTTTACCCACCACTGAAACAGGAATTAGGCCCTTTGCATATGCAAATAAGGGGCCTTAGGCCTGTTTGAGGCCCCCTCTACAAGATTGGTTTGCCCTGAAGCAGCCAGCACCGGCTGCACTCGGGGAAACCAGATCTGGGGATTGCCTGCGACCTACACGGTAAGTTTTATACATTTACTTACCTGAATGTGGAGCCTGGAGGAGCTCCGGTCTCCTCTCCCAAACCACAATCCCAGGCCTTCAGCCTCCTCTCCCAAACCCCAAACCCAGGCCACTGCCCTCTTTTCCCGATCCCAGACTCCTCTCCTGTCCCCTGATCCCGGACCCCCTGGCCCCAATCTCGAACCCTGGACCCACTTACCTGTGGGCCACTGTGATGGTAGCTGCAGCCCGATATTGCACAACTGTTCGCCGGCAAGCTCCGATGCCACGTCAGCTTCATTATAATGAGGTCCAAGGCCCAATATCTGGGGAGCCTCGAGCCTCACCATTCAGGCGTGGGGAATGTACCCTACGCCCGAATTTCTGGACCTGTGTAATTGAAGTGTACTGGGAGCAAGCCCATGTTTTAATGGGCCCTGAAAATCCATGTACTTACAAATGAATTCAGGATGCATCCTGGGCGGGCAAAGATCAGCAGCAGCAGAAATGGAGGTGGGATCAAGTTACACCAGGTCTACATTATGCCAAGACCTCCTGTGGGGCTTGGGGCGAGGGTGGACGGCTGTTGCATCCATCCCCTTGCAGCCTGATATCATTAATGGAGACGGCATTTCTGCTAGTCCTACCTCTGGTAACCCCAACAAACTGTATGCCTGCAAAAGGCAGGCATATTGGACCTTCCTTGGGTAGAGTTGACACTCCTATAAAGGAGTCGATTTCAAACTTTATCAACATTTTCCAGCCAGCCTTCTAGCTTTGCTGACAATCGGCTGGCCAGTGCCACATTTTTCTTACCCCTCCCCACCGCTACCATCAAGCGGGCATCCCAGCAGCACCAATACTGGCACAGTAACCTGCCAAAAAATATGCAAACTGCTTGAGCTGGGGAAATCTGACAGGGTCAAGCACAAAGATCTCAAAAGGGAAGAAGTCCTGCTCCATCACTGTTATGCCGATGGAGTCAGAGCAATGGTTTTCAAGCCCAGGATCTTTAATGTCCACTTGAACAGTCAAATGGGAATTACAAGGAACACATCTCCAACAATGCAGCAGACTCTCAGTACTGCACTGGAACATCATCTTTCAGTATGAGTTCAACTTCTGGAGTGGAATCCTCTCACTTTGAATGGATATCCAGCCATTAATTTGAGAAAGATTGATGGACACTTGTAGCAGAAATGGAAATGGCATAATCTAAAAACATCTTCAACAGGTGTAATGTTTGCATTCCTTCATGAGGTTATTAAAATCAAGTAACAAGTACAGATTACTCTTAGTTTTATTTCTTATAATCGGAATTTTTATCACATTGAAACTTTTATCTTAAATTAAGGAACAATATTACTATTAAACTACTTTAACTACAAATTTATGACAAAATATAACTTAATGAAGCATCATTTTAATTACACAGAAAATGAGTTTGTTTGTAGAGAACGTGGCAGTGTAGTGCTGCCCCACACGTGCATAATTCAAAAGCAACACTTGTAATAGTGCGTGCAGATAGAGCACACATTTTGACTTTAGTGCCTAAAGAAAATCAGGGGAAGAACCCTGTAACTCACTTGTTCTGTTGTAGCTAATGCTACAAAACTTCTGTTGGGCACTTTGGATGTGCCACCTCCTATTTCTAAAGCAACTACCTCCTAGTTTAATCATTACTAAAAGCAGAGCACAACACAATGGATAAACTGGCTTCTTTTAAAATAAAGGTATGTTTTCTCTGTGAACACACCTGGTATAATTCCTATATCTATGTCACAAGGAGGTTGACCAGAGCTGTCAACATCAGGTATAAGATTTTCATTCAGGAGTCACCTCGCTTCACATCCTTTTTCTCTCTCATTCTTCTTTGATATTATTTTCCTTTTCTTTTTTATTTCTTGTGCCCTTTCCCTCTCTCCTTTGTCTGTTTTCTCTTTTTGCCCTTTCTCGTGTGTTGTCCTGTTTCAGCTTCTCTCTGTTTTTCTTTATTTCTGTTTCTGACTCCACAGCCTATCTGCCTGAGGGGCGAGTAACACTATTGTGGCTTTCTCTTGCTACAGAAGAAGGGAACAAAAAGAATGCTTTGGAGAAAGGACTATCCCAGCATTCACAGCCACAGGGAAAGTCCCCTATTAAATCTGCAGAGCCCCAAAATTTTAATGGAGGAAACTTAATATTGCTACGGGTCCTGGGAAAGCCATGCCTCCATAACATTATTTTGCTCTCTTTTCATCTCCAACAGGAAAAAGCAGAATAAAACTCCAAGCTGTTATTTTACTGGTATAGTGCAGAAGTGAGATGGACAGTCATTGCTCACAAGAGTTTCCCCATCAAATGTAGGAGAATTGGTAAGCATGACAATAAAAGGCAGCTTCAAAAAAATTTAGTTTTATATATAAAGTAACCATTTGTCTAAATAATGAAGAATCTTACAGCAGTTACTATAATGCGTGTCCTTTTAGATGGAAAAACATTTTAAAACTAAAATATACAAACACTATATAGATTCTGAGGTCTTGTGAATTGAGTGACAGCAGTAAAGATGTTTATACCACAACTGTGGCATTGGTGCAAAGTAGTTTCCACTTCTCAGCAATGCTAAAATTGCAGTACAAATCCAAAGTCGGAGCCTGAGTCTAGTTCTGGAGAGAAATGATGCAAAGCTTCTGGAGGATGTAGTCTCACACCACATTGGTTTGACCCCCACATGGAGTATAACTTCAGTGTACTGTCAAACCAGGTTTAAAAAATACTCAGTGTTATCTACCTGGTACTGATTTAAATGCTTAGAGAACCGAGACGCTCCTGACCAGATTCTCTAAACATTTAAATTTTAACTACTGGAAGAGGAGCTCTGTGCGGGCAGGTAAGCTTGTAGACACAAAGTTCTTCCTCCAAGGCAAAAGAACTGCAGTTTGAGCCAGGCAGTATGAACATGGTACTGCTCAACTGGAACCAATATAAATGCACCACTAATGCTTTACTATGAGCCTATTCGATACAGTGTCATTGTACAATTATATTTTATTGTCCTATATAAGCCTGTTCCACAAAGTATCAAAAATTTAAATCAAAATCATATTCTGTTTAAGCAAATCATTGCCATGAAAAGTATTTTGTACTTCATGGAAATGGCATTACAACGGAGAACAGACAGTATTGTTAAAATAAAGCTTCAGTAACCTCACCCAACTGTTCTGCAATCCATACAGCAATTTAGTTCTTATTTAAAATTATAATTTACAACTAACTTTCATCACTATAATTACTTAGCTCATGGTATTAACAGAATATATGATGAGGAGCCACGGAATACAATTTATATCCCATATGTGGCACTCACCATAACTCACTCCTGGCTTTGTTGCTTAGGACTTAACAGGTCAGCCCACCAGTGCAATATAAATCATATCTCATAGTTCCTCATCATGAATGCTCTATTTGCATAGTTCAGGCTCATAAATGAATCAAAGTATATGGCAGCAATACACTACTGAAAAAAATCATAAAGACTCCTTGGGAAATACAGCAATTATATGAACTGAATTTCCTCAGCTGGAGTATTGTGTCCAATTCTGGGCACCACACTTTAGGAAGAATGTCAAGGCCTTGGAGAGGGTACAGAGGAGATTTACTAGAGTGGTATCAGGGATGAGGGATTTCAGTTATACGGAGAGACTAGAGAAGCTGGGGTTGTTCTCCTTAGAGCAGAGAAAGTTAAGGGGAGAAACTGTTTCCACTGGCAGGAGGGTCGGTAACCAGAGGACACAGAATAAAGGTAATTAGCAAAAGAACCAGAGGGGAGATGAGGAGAATTTTTTTACACAACAAGTTGTTATGATCTGGAATGCACTGCCTGAAAAGGTGATGGAAACAGATTCAATAGTAACTTTCAAAAGGGAATTGGATAAATACTTGAAGGGGAAAAAATGCAGGGCTATGGGGAAAGAGCAGGGGAGTGGGACTAATTGAATAGCTCTTTCAAAGAGCCGGCAAAGGCACGATGGGCTGAATGGCTTCCTTATGCACTGTATGATTCTATGATTCAATCAATTTGTACGTTTTCATTTAAACAATAGACTGGTAAAATTAAAAGGTATGAAGATAACACATTAAAACTCATCTTTTTCAGAACTCTGTCGTGAATAGGGGATGGTATTACTGGGGCAGTAAGCTCACCATGCACCAAAGAAATGATCCTGAGAAATTCAATCAAGAGTCTCACCATCAATTATATAAAAGAAAGAGAGACAGAGGGACAGATAGAGATAGAGATGGATGTTTGTTTCAAAGTATTGTGATGAATTTTAACATCTTTTAGTTTTTGCTTCTGGCCCCTTTCTGTGGATTTGCTGAATATTTTTCTTTGAGCAGCGCTTACACCATTGAAGGAAACGGGTCTGGAGTAGTTACTATTTCCAAATGTGTGAAGGACCTGAGTTAAAATACGAAGTTAAATAATAAGACTGCTGAGATTCTCAGGATTAATATAGTACACTTTATTAAACTAATGGTCTATCATTAACAGAATACAAACTGAAAACTTTATGGAAACTAATCTACTCATGCCGTAGTTCATATAACTCAAGAATACAGCCAGTGCTACTTGATGGCTTACTTTTGATAAAGCACTAGCTCCAAAAGCATGTGCTCTATTTACTATCAAGCTCAGCCACCACTCTACATGTTTAAAAAACTTAGAAGAAATAGACAAAAATTATTGATTGACTGGGTGGTTCAATGTGTTGGAACATTCTCCTTTTACCTCTTGACAAGATTTGAATCTTGTTTAGACTGGTGGAATGAAAACCTGTACTAGATTTATCGCCCTGATGGCTGTAAGGGTCCCACATGGAATTAATTTGGACAGTCCTTAATACCTTTGGTGAAATTTTGTGCTAATTAAGGTGAAGAAAGTCAGTGAAATTAACAGAATATTTTCCACTTCTCTTTTGGTGCCAAATGTTAACATCAAGTAGCCCAGATCAGGCATCAATAATACAGTTAAACTTTACCTAAACTGCACAAAAGTATACCTTAAGCATTACCTAGTGCATTAATGTGATTTCTTCATTTCCCGTACCAGTCATCCTTATGACCTTTCTAAGTGGTATTGCCAATTTAAAATAACGTAATGCTAAATGAGGGGGAGTATTATATTGTGGACCTACAGCTATCAGGAACTTGTATGGGGGCTGTTAAGCATACTTTATCACATCAGTCTGGGCTGGATCTAATCCCAGGTGTCTGCAAGGAGAAGATTGTACTCTAACTTATTGAATCACTCGGTTTCCTACGTTTGCACAGTCTTAACCCAAGCTCTTAGTAAGCACAAGATTCTCCATAATACTGTATTATCAAGTAGTAATCTTACTTAGAGGCCATGAATGTGGCTGTTGTGGGAAGTGGAATGCAAGAGGGGTTCTCTGGGATTAGTAATACTACCAATTGTTGAGGCTGAGTAGCAGGACCTTTACACCACGTATAACCAATTGCTATAGCTGGCCTGACAATGTTTAATGTTGACTCTGGATATCTGCTATTTACAATGGAGCTGCTCCAGGATGCTCCCCAGTACATCACAGTAGTAACCTACCTGAGGGTCTCTATAGTGGCAGTAAAATTGACATGTTTTAAAAAATATCAAAAAGTTATGATCGAGGGTTTTTTTATATATATATATTTATAAAAAAGGAAAGTATTTTGAACAAGAAGTATCTCCATAGAGTTTCCTTTCCCTTGAATGAGCACACAAATTCATGAGAATTATTGTTAAAAGTTAGTCATATTGCTTTGAAATTGGATTTTTAAAAAGGGTAATGATGGTGACTCTTTACTTAAAAGGTTAAAATAATTATTCGCCTGCACAGTAATTTAAATCATCCAAATAAAACAATGAAGATCTTGAAGTGGCTCAGTTATCGTTTCCAATGTTATTAGTATCAAAAAAGTGACTTGCTCCACGTAATGTGAGATGGACTCAATTAGTAGGATGTTCTGGAAGAAATGTCTTTCCTTCACCTATTGAGATTTGTCTGAAAAAAACACTACAACATAGGTCACTGCTCCTTTTTGACTACAGGAACTAGAAAGAAATGTGTTCCTGTTTCTCTGACTTAATGTGAACCACCGCATCTGACCAAACAGCTATACTGACAGGAGAGAATTTCACGTTCTCCTTCTATTCCAACTTAATATGAGCAGAGTTACTAACCGGATGAAATACTCACTAAATTGAAAACTGACTCCTGACACAACTCATCAGTTGTAAGGAGCAAGCATGCAATCTACAGTAACCAATGTGTGTGTGTAATCCAATTATGAGCATGAATGAGTTCAAACTGCACACTAAATGGCACCTCTCAATGAGGTGGTGGAGGGATAAAGGAGGTCTATTCTGCCCAAAGAAAGTGAGGAAAAGAGTACTTTTCCATTTTAATGTGGTTCACTTTGGGCCAGCATGCAAGATTGAACTTGAAAATGTGACACTTGGTGCAGTGTCAACTGAATAATGAAAACTACAGTGAGATGCAAATAATGTAGTTTAAGCTAGAATCGATAATTTAATGGTTTACTTTTATTTTTGGTCAATTTGGTGCTAGTTATGATGAAGCATGTCAATTTTGGGCAAGAGAATGCTATTTCATTTTAACCACCTAATGCAGCATTAAGCACTCCCAGGTAATTACAGCATACACAGGCCAACAATACTTGAGAACCACAGCGAGCGAACAGCCCCAACTCAGTCTTTGATATTCATTGCATCAACCATCTTTGTGTGGCCGCTCTGAGTGAGGACTGCTAATTAGTATCATATTATGGGAAGTATAGTGCTGTGGATTCATTCCTACTAACATCCTTAGAGCTGGCAGAGGGAGGAGACTTATCGTTCATCCATCATGCTGCATACACTCCCATGACTCAGATGTGAGTGTCCTAACCCATTGTACCACCCAGTTCCCTGTTCATTGTTCAGTTTTTAATTTTTTAAAATTCCATGCTTCCCTCCTCCAGTACCCAGTAGCCAATACCTCACCGGATATGCACATGTGAGCCTTGGCATAGAACCTGAGCATACTATTCGGCATCAAAACATATCCCAATCATGTCCTCACCTAACAGTGGCATATGTGCACTTCCAGTAGAGGATGCTGAATAGCGATCTAGAGTGGGAACTCTCTCATTTTCATCTTCCTATCGGAAGGACACAATGATCAATTGTATCACCCCTAACACCAGCATGCCTGAGATCAGCTAACTCAGCACAGACCAAGGATTGAACCTGTGATCTTCCTAGTCTTTATGGCTCAGCTAATCATTGGATAACCTCACTGAGCTTTCAGCAGACACATTATTCAGTTTAAATCCATAATTGGGAGCAATTTACAAAAGTAGTGACAAGAAGAGATCAAAGTTAAATCTTTGCTGTTAATTTATAAATTCTACATACAAGATTTAATATTACCCATATTTACAAAGAAACATCCTTTCTACTGAACTGTCATTGCTCTCCTAGTAATTCCTGTTTCTTCCTTTATAAATTAATTTTGACCATAAATATACACCATTTACAGCTACAATTATATGTTTATGCCCTATTTTCAGAACTTCTGATTTGCTGTCCTTTTCCCTTTTTTTCTAATTCCTCCACCACTGCCTGGCACATGAAGAAAGACTAGTTGGTCAATTCCTTCAAGAAATGAGGAGTGAAAGGGAGAATATGGATAGAACAGAAAGCAGGAAAGAAAAATACACAAAAGTGAGAGTTTTGTCTGCATATTGTAGGAGTATTTTGAAAAATTATGCCCATGGTCTTTTTCTCCCTCGCCATTTAAAATTCTTTATATTATCACTGTAGTTTGACTATTGTAATATTGGTATTCTGTAAATAGATCTAGCAGGATATGTGAAATATGATACACATAACCCTCAATGAAACAGAAAATGGATCAAGACCATTAAAATACATTGTACATGGGCAAAGGAAGTTACATTATTGGCAGAAACGATGTACAGAATAATAGATACCTAGAGTGATTACAAGGCAGTAATCTCATCAAGTGGTTCAGGTGACAGTATAACCTATGAGATTGAGGCACGAGCAGTTTATAATAGCCATCTAAGCCCAGAGATGAAATTACAGCCTTGAAGTCACCCTCATGCATCTTTTTTTCTTTTTAATATATAAATTAAATCTTGCGGGGTTATTTTGTTGAGGATTTTTTTTGCAATAGCAGCAAGTGCCACGGCAGACAGCAAAATCCAATGAGTTCCATGTCATTGATCCACAATAATGTCTGCATGGAAGGATTATTAATTGGGACATAATCACTACAAAATTATCAAAATGTGATCTCCACTTGATAACTTGGAAATAACAGTCAGTATACAGAAGTTTATATCACATGTATGAAAAGTTATGGTGTACTATGTGAGGTATAAAAACGCCATTAGCTTCTGTCCAAACTATGTCAGAGCCTTCACAATATGTTCCAACTTTCAGGCCCTCTGCCTGTTAGTATGTTAACATCAGTGCATCTTGGCCAATTAAATAAAAAGTTAATATAAATGGAAACAAATGAATCAATCATCACCCTTACATATTTCAACCTCCTGTCTGCCAACTTTTTCTCCGTGGTCTGGGTAGAGGACTTAGCTGTTTGCCCTCTAGTTTGAATTTCTCAAACACCAGTAATTAGGATAGCAGTCAACTTCCACATCATATGGCCTCCATAAAAAAAATTACTGTGTTCAGAATGCCAAAGCAACAAACACACACACTTGGAATCAGTGCATAAATAAAAATGTGAACTTATTTTAATACATTTTTTACAATATGTATTGTGGATTTTAAGCAGCTCACATACCCTGGAGTGGTGGGGAATGACAAATACACCACTCATGAAATTGACCCTACAAGTCAACCTGCCTGTGGCGCTCAAGAGTTAATAGACCGAACATTGCTCAATAGTGTATTTTTCATACACCATGACTTCCATCATGGACTTCTATATAAATGTGAACATTTTTAAGGAGAAACATGAAGCGTACAATGTTGTGAAATTCCCCACTGCGGCATCAGTTGAGATAGTTTTTTGTCTATTTGACTACTCTAAAGAACACTAGTTCCCATAAATAGATCCTGTACCAGTTTTATCTGACCATCTGGAAAAGTATTTCTCAACGTATGCACACTGACCTGGACATATTTGTCTAAATTATTTTTTTTTCTCTTTCACCCATTAAACTACATTGAAACAGCAAGTTTCTAGATAACCTTTCCACCTTCACAAGCCTACATTCCAGTTTAAAACGTATTATTTCCAGGAAAGCATTAATTATATTGACTTACATTGCTTTCTTCTTACTCGATAACTTGTCAAATATCACACCTATATTTCATTCTACTAATGTACACCATGCACAGCAGATGCAACATAACAAAAATCAAAATTTCAAACACACAGTCAGACAACCAAGACAGAGAAGTTGGCCATCCTTTTGAGAAAAAGTCAAAATGCTTAGTTTAAAATGGGCTTTTTCTTAGTGTCACAATGGAAAATTTTCATACACTCAGACGTAAGCACCCAGTTCGAAACTTAAACACATTCTTAAAACTGTCACCCCACCTTACGCAGCACTGGAAGTGAACATGACTTCAGAACTTTGGATAACATATATTTATTGTACAACTTTCAATATCATTCTCCAGCCCAAACAGCGAAGCATCACACAACGAGCAACACACCACAAACTGTGCCATTAAAAAAACCACAAAACTGAACTGAGGAAGATTCACCAGCAGGTAACTAATACTTCATATTCTTCTTGTATTCTCTGAACCCACAATCTAAATAATTAAAGAAGACACTGGGCCCATCAATTTAATTTTAAAAGAAAATATTACATGAGCAAGCAATCCTCTCTTATCACAATGAAGAGATAATGATGATATGAATATCATAGCAAATGTAAATGTATTAAGAGACTGAATAACTAATCGAAATACAGTAGCATTTTGAAGTGAATTAATTTAAAAATGCATAACCACTGCAACACTTCAGCGTAGTATGACACCAACACCTTTCAGCCAGCTCCAGCTGCTGCAGGTGACTTTACCTTATAATCTCTTTTTGAGGTTCAGTTTAGCATAATAATGACATTATCAGAAACAGGAACATTTAACTTGACGAACGGTTAAATTACTTTTGATACCCTCCCATATTTTCTTACACACAATGTATATTATCCTAGTTCTGGCTGCCCATGCTCTGTGGCCTTTAGTTCTCCATTGCCCTCTTTCTTTCTCTCTCTCTCTCTTTGGGCAGGGTTGTGCTGGCTGTTGCTCAGTCTCAGAGTTGAGCTCTGGTTGTGGTTATGGTCAGGGGTCTGGCTGTGATTCTGCCTCAGAGTCTGGCTGTGGCTGTGGGCTCAGCCTCAAGCGTCTCCTTCGGTTGTGATTGTGTGTGAGGCTGGCTGTGGGCTGCTGGGCGCTGTCCGCTGCTGTGTGGTGCTGAAACCCCCCCCCCAGTCACCCGGGGCTCGCCTGTCACCAGCAGCTGCTGCCGGTTTTCTAACTTTCACTGGATACCGCCGCGGCTCCCACAGCACCGATCGCCCTGGGGCTTAGCTCGGCACAGGTGGGGGGCGTTAAGCGCTGGGTCGAGGACCCGGGGCTTTGGCGGGGAAGAGGAGGGGATGAAAGGTGGGGGGAGAAAGAGAGAGAGAGAGAGAGAGCAGGGGAGAGGGTTGACATTATTACAATCTCACATCATTTCCAAAGACATTTCCGTACATCTGCACAAAAAAAAAACCACACTCAGGGACCCAAACCCTGCAGAGCTCTGCTCTGAATTCATCATTTTAAAAAAATGATACAACTCAAACCTCACAGCACAGCCTTTTGCTGAAATTTCAGGCGGAAGATGGCGGCTGGAAAACCCAACCCACGGCTTGTAGGCCAAATGTTACAAATTTAAAAAAAAAATCTTTGCAAGTCTGAGTCTCTGGGTGTGTATTTGTTTTTTTTTGCATTTTTTTTTTCCTTCTTTGCATTTTGCTCTTTTTTTTCTTGCTGTTGTTGCAGCGATTGTCTTTTTTTTTTCGTTTGTCGTTAGAGACAAACAAATTATTGTTCTTTTTTCCCCATCTTCTTACCTGAGCATGGACTGTTCCTTCTCTTCCTCCTGGCGTTGCCTGTCCATGACGGCCAGGATGATCTTCCTCTCCTCCTCGGTGAGGTGGCTGAGGTCCGGCATTTCGGACATGTCGGCGGCAGCGGGCGCGGGAGAAGCAGAAGCGGCGGCGGCGGCGGCGGTGGAGGAGGAGGCGGCGGCGGCAGGAGGAGCAGCAGCAAGAGGAGATGGATGAGGGTGAGGAGGAACAGGGCCGGGCTGACGAGGGCCCCGAGGCCCCAGCGGAGCCGACATCTTTAACGATGATAATAACAATATATAATATATATATATATATATATTCTTTTTTTTAAAAAAAAACCACCCCACTAACAATTACAGGGAAAGAAAGAGGAAGAGCTGATGGAGACGGCGCGCTGGTCTGCTGATACTCCCGGGCTCGAGTGCTGGAGGAAGCGGCAGCAGCAGCAGCAGCTACGGTAAGAGCAGAAAGCTGGTCCAGTCACATCCAAATTATTTCCACCGCTCGCTGCAATTCGCTTCATAATTCTCTCTCTCCATTTATGCATATGCACTTTACAGGAAAGGGGGGAGGACTCCGCGGGGGAAAAAAAAAACTATTAGTTAAGAACGGCGATGCATTTTATCTTCTTGTTGTCTCTCTCTCTCTCGCAGTCTGTCTGCTAACCCATCGCTAACATGATTAGCGAGCACGTTATTTTTGCATCCAGCCCATCGCCTCCCTTTCGACTTGTGCAGAGAGAGGGGGGAAAAAATTGAAGAAAAAAGCCAAACAAAAAAAAAGCAAAAAAAAGTTCACATTTTTTTAAAAAAGAAAAGCCTAAAAGGAAAGACAAGGCGGGGTCTAATTACGAGACGTAGGACACACACAGCTAAAAGGATATATTAACTGTAAGAGTGAGAGGGGGGAAGAGAGCCGGAGTGCGCTTTCATTGAGAGCGAAAACTCTGCAAACTATGGAGCGGATTATTGATCAGGACCTGGAGCGCTGTCAAATTGGACTCGGCTCAACCCTCCCTATCCTGTCTGACCCAAGAGGAGGCAGAAATCAAATTCCGTTTGGGATCATTGTGATGAGATTTAATTAAGGTCGGTTCTATCTGCCATTATTAAAACATTGGTTTGCATGTATACATTTTTTTTTCTGGAACACACAATATTGAGTTACACAGTAGCCTAAGCATTAATCATCATTTTTAGCATTAAGATTCAGACCCATTTATCTTTGCTCGCTATGAGAGAAGACCTGGTGCATTTAACTTTGCAGTGGGACCGGGTTAAGGTCGTTTTTCCTCGCTTCATATAATATGACACGTGTAGCATTTTCCACCACACTTTTTTTGGGATTAAACGGCAAGTAAGTTATATACTTTTAATCACCGACAAAAATAAGCCTACATTTCAGGGGCCCAATTTAGAGTCGCGCACACATTGTGTCGAGGAACCGGATTTATTTAAACGGTAGCATTTCCAGGGACAATTTTAAATTTGCTAGCTAACAAATAAAGGAAAATGACATCGGGCTATAGAAACGCTCTTCATTATTAAGCTATAAGAAAATAAATCGTTGATATTGCTTTTAATTTTAAAAATACACGAAGTGGAATATTTAAGTCACGTCACCCCATTTCCCTTGGATTCCTTTGTTGCCGAGGGCAGGCTTAAGTTGCATGTGATTGGGAATACAGGACCTCGGACAGCAACCAGCGTGGCTGCCCCCTCTCCAGAATGTGCCAGGACAGTGCCTGTCATCGATATCAGATAACTTCCTTAATATCCCATTTTCTGTCTGGATCTTTAGCTTCACGAAGAACATTTACTTGACTGAATGCATGCTTGGATTGACAGCTATGAGAAAACAACAACAAAGCTTTAACTGGACAGTCACAATCGTCAACTGGGTATATTTTTATTCAGGGCTAATGTAAAAGATCTGACAGCGCAGGGAGAGAAGAGCATTAAATGCTCCGGAACGAATACAAATGTTAATAGGCCTGTATAGAGTTATTTCCTCCCGACTTCAGAGGGTTGGAATAAATTACGACTTGCACGAGTTGACAGTAACTCCAATGATAGGAAGTCATCTCATAAAATTGTGTAAACGCTCAATGAGTTGCCAAAGGACTTTACAATCGGTTCAAGTGAAATCCTTAATTTTTAGAGCCAGTCAAAACCACACACACACACACACATAATATATTCATTGTCAGAAATAAGTTTACTGAATCAGACAAATTGAACGAAAATCTTTTATTGAAAACCTACTGGGTTATAACGATTAGCCAGTGATAAATTAAACTAACAGAGCTATCAAAAGGCTCGGAAACTGGTTGGATCATATAAGTAATTATTTTCATATGGATATATTTGGATTATTTTGTTGCACTAGAAGGGTGATTAAGACGAAAATACAATTAACCAGAATTTACACAATTTACACCATAAGAACTTTGCTGTAAAGATGAAAAGCAAGAAAACAACTGCAAATGCTGGAAATCTGAAGGAAAGACAGGAAATACTAGAAGTATACAACGTTGAGAAAGAGAAAAGATAGCTTAACGTTCTGGGTATTCTGATCAAGGGTCTACACCCGAAACATTAGTTTATCTTCTCTGTGCAGTTGCATACTGTGTATTTCCAGGAGTTTCTGATTTTATAGCAGTTGTACTATATATTCAAATGTCATAAAAATCGATACTTTCTGCATTCTCAGTAAAATAACTCATAAGCTTTTGTCGAAATGCCTTAAACAGTATCCTGTCCTCAACAATAAATAAAATAAAATCTAAATGGCCTTATGACCCCCTTTCACTTTCCATCCATTAGGAAATGTCAATTAATTATCCTCTGTTAACTGTGTGAAGTCTAACAGATAACACGCACAAATCCTGATGTATGATTGTATCCATGTGTAAAAATAAATGGGGTTCTGAGGTGGACAGGATCAGTGTTCCAGCCCATTCCAAAACATTGGAATTTGATCGGTACAAGCATTTCCTGTGTACAGTCTAAATGCCTTGGAAACGTATGGAAATTAGTGTGTTCGTAGTACTTCACCATTTTGAATGGGAGTTGCTGAGGGGGAAACAATCCATTTCAGCAGCAAACGCCCCGGCTTTACAATACTGCACATTAGAAGTTGGAAGAGTAATTTGACGAGTAAAATTAGCCTGGTAAAAATCCTCCATGTCTGACTGTTCATATTCACAAATGTTTAAAAGTCAGAGGCATTCGCGGGAGGAAAGGACGTAAAAGAAAAACAGAAGTTACTGTAATTTAGAAATCTGAATTTAATCAGGTGGCTTGCAACGGAGCGCTATGCCATTACACGATATGTGCACACCATCAGCTACGCTTTAGTAATAACATTTCGTCTCTGTTATTTGTGTTCTACAAGGATACGTTATTCTCAGAATTACTTAATTAAAGCAACTTCATGTGCAATTTTCAAAGGATAATTCGAAGGAGCAGCCCCCCTCCATTTCAGAGTTTAGCATCGTATATATGCGAGCTATATATTTTCTCCTAATTCCCCTTCTTCGCTCTCTGCTCTCCTAACGGTGGTGACTCGTGCTAAGATAAAGTTCCTGAGGAACAGGCACCCCTCTACTAATTTGCTGACAAGGCCATTCTTCACGTCTGAATGTGGGCGTGCTACTAGACCACGGAGACGGGGGATGGGTGAGGGGGGAATCACAGCTAAGCCTGATCATGGCTTCATCTGACATTCACGTGTGCACACTTTCCAGCAAGGCTAGCTGCTTGATGACCAGCAACTAATTTTTGTGCCACCCACCCCATCCCAACCTAGCTCTCAGGGATATTGAGCATTTGTACTGCCAACTGTCTGAGACCAGCTAACTCAGCACAGGCCAGGATGGAGCCTTGGATCTCCTGGTCTGTATAACTTACTGCCCCACCACACAATGCTTTTACTCTCTGGGCCAACAGAGAAGGTCCAAACTATATCTTAACTATCACATTTCAAATAAAAAATCTATGTGTTTGTGTTGATTTTAATTGAACTCTTACCATTTAAAACGGACCATTGTTCCTTCCTTACTATACTTTTAACTGTAGATTTTATTAATAGTTTGAAATAATTAGGAAACAGACTATCTAAAGAAGTATGTCTCACCTTTCTTTACCCTGTCTCTGGATAATTATTTGTCCTGCCTGGGGAACCGAATCAGGGATCACACAATAGGAATGTTTAGTAACAGTTTGTTTCAAATGATTGTCCTGACAGAGTAAGGCGAGTCTGTTCCATTTGCATTTAAACATCATTTGTACCTAGTAGATTATTGGTGGTAGAATCAGAATATTAACAATCCCAGCACCAATACTGTCAATTAGGGTATTTATTTTTCTGATGCATACATATTATTCTTCCAATGTAATTGGTTCCTATAATATTTAGTGGAGGAAATTACCCAATATCGTCTCAGATTTAAGCACTAGATACTGTTTCAGCAAAACAAGATTGCAATATTGCTCGTAAACTAAGCTTAACAGTACAAGTAACTTTCACTTGCCATAGACTAAGTTTCTGTTTTGAGCATTTTATTAACACTTCTTACATTTTGGTCCCCAGGTGAATGCAGCTGCAATTTTATAAATCCTCAGCCTCCAGTTATTCCCTGATCTCCGAGAAGAGACAACCACAACCCAATTAAGTAATGTAGGAAATCATGTAAAAATAGAAAATATTGAGATGGCTGACACCTTATGGTGTATAATGTACAATTTCTTTAGAAGGGCAAGTTAAGTTAATGGCGGTGGGGAACTGTGCACTATAAATCAGTAAACTTGCTTTTCGGAAGAATTTGCACACTATGCAAATCAGTGTTCCATTGATTGTGTTGGCAGTTCTCAAAGAATAATTCTGAGCATTAATAGAAACACACAAGTGATAATGAAGTCAACATTCAAGATTATTTTGTAAATGTCTCTTTTTAAGAACCCATACCTTTTCATTTCTTTTGAAATTATCCCCAGAATGTATTTAGATTTATATTGGATAATAAAATATAATCTTAACTAGCCTATATTGTGGACAGGAAGGTTCAGCAATAGAAGTTATCAATTCAGCTCCATGGTAATAAATTAAACTTGTCTACTTTGCCCATAGTTGGAAGCACATAACTACAAAACAGAAGTATTTTCACCGTATATAGATGCAATAAGATCCTCAACAATGGCTAAATACCCAGCTGTTAAACATTACTCTATTGATAGAGAAAATATATATGCTCAACCTTAATGGGAGCCTTACTTCTTCTTTGCCATATCAGAATGCAGATTTATGGAGCCAATTTATATCTGTATGTCAACACCAACCTAGGAAGTAGACTTACAAAATTAACCAGATATCCAGATTAATAATTTCTAAACACTGGTGAATTTTGGTTAAGCTATTTTGAACCATCATTTCAAACTTTTGTTTTTGGAATTTACTGATATAAAACTAAATTTATTTGTTCAATGTTGAACAAATGTCAAACACAAAGGTGTGGCCAATGAAGGAGTTTGAAATTTCTGTATGTGGCTCTTTACCCAAAAAGGGTTGATATCACTGTTGTAGATTACACTCTGTAAATCTCTTTACAAAACCTCTCTGATGTGTATTTGGTTTTATGTAAATTAAAGTTCATTAACACCAGCTCAAATATCGATGTTGTAGTGTTGTAGTAGCTAATCATCTGACAACTGACTCCGTGAAATGGCGCGCTAAACTTAAGAAATGCTAAATGCCTGGCTTACCTTAGGAGAAAAGTTAATCAAAGTGCATTGTTACCATCTCAAGTAAATGTCAACATTTGAGTGCAACAATCCATTTGGCTGGTGGCATGCAAGTTTGCCTTCTTAATATACAATGGAAAGTGCAATTCTGCAATCTATTTCTCCCCTTTCCAAGTGAGTGCCAAGTGACAATGATGAGGGACTTCAGTTATTTGGAGAGACTAGAGAAGCTAGGATTGTTCTCCTTAGAGCAGAGAAGTTTAAGGGGAGAATAAATACAGGTGTTCAAAATTATGAGGGGTTTTGATAGAATAGATAGGGAGAAACTGTTTCCACTGGCAGGAGGGCCAGTAACCACGGGACACAGATTTAAGATAATTGGCAAAAAAATCCAGGGGGAAATGAGGAGAATTTTTTTACGCCGTGAGTTGTTATGCACTACCTGAGAGGGTGGTGGAAGCAGATTCAATAGTATCCTTCAAAGGAGAATTGGATATATACTTGAAAAGGAGAAATTTGCAGGTCTATGGGAAAATGAGGGAGTGGGACTGTTTTGGATAGCTCATTTAAAGAGCCGGCACAGACACGATGGGTCGAATAGCCTCCTTCTGTGCTCTATGATTCTATGACAAGATTACTGATACAATGCTAGATTTCTTTGGGGTCCTGTGTATAGGCATAGTGTTTCGTTTGATGATAACTATGTGTGAACCATGGATAGTTAATACTGAGCTATAAGAAAATGGTAATTTATAGTAAATGGCAAATTAAACCATTTTGTGAAGTAACATGTAATAATGTAAATTTAATACTTTAACAATAAGAGATGAGCAACTATTTAAGTGTGGTTTATAGAGAAAACTGGATATAAAATTTACATTGAAGCCGCAATTGAGAGAGATTTTCATACTTTTGCAACACAATTTATTAATAGATTATGTTTTAACATGTTACAAACTTATACTGTATCAATCCTAAGATTGTCCAAAATTTAATGACTAGGAATGCAGAAATTTTGGCTGAATAATCTGAAATGGATGGTATGCTTAAAGTGAACCATAATTAATGACTGAAAAGAACGGCCAAGAATGGCAGTCTGTCAGCAGAGAAAAACACTGAGTGTTGCAGAACAGAAAGTGTCTCTACTTTTTAGCTTCGCGAAGGAGAAGACCACAGCATTGGGCTTTCAGATTCTGGTTGGTTATTTCTGTAACATTATAAGTTATATCACGTTATATCACTGTATAAAATATCAATTATGCATAATGTAGGCTAACATGATATGAATATCAATATCAATTTACACAGCATATTGCAATGCGTACATATTCCATTCCCACTTTTCTGCGTTCAAAGGCAAATGATCTAAATCATTCACTCAGAACTGCACATGTGAACAATTCATATCCCAAACCTTGTCTGGAGCATTGGACAAAGACCCCATCATTATGTCTGAAGAGGCGGAGAATATTTAATTTAATAATGTTTGGAGGAAGAGGAGAATGTTGTCTCTTGTAGCATAAATAATCCAGCTTCTGACAGATGGAAGGCTATAAACTCAACTGGAGGGCTCAATTAGAAAGAAAGAAGTAACTTACTTGCATTTATATAGTGTCTGTCATGTCCTCAGGATGTCCCAAAGTGCTCCACAGCCAATGAATTACTTTTGAAGTGTAGTCACTGTTTTATGTAGGGAAACATAGTAACCAATTTGTGCATAGCAAAGTCCCACAAACAGCAATGAGACAAATGTATTGGTGGTGTCAGTTGAGGGATAAATGTTGGCTGGGATACTGGGAAAATGCTCCTGCTCTTTTCTGGATTGTGCCATGGGATCTTTTACATCCACCTGAACAGGCAGGCGAGACCTCCAACAATTCAGAGTTCCATCAGTACTGCACTGAAGTGTCAGCCTAGATTAAGTGTTTAAGTGCTGCAGTGGGACCACAACCTTCTGACTCAAGGGTTAGTGTATTACCGGAGGAGCAAACTGACAAGTACAAGAGACATATAGGAAACAAGAAAGGGCATATCAGTCAAGGGAATCAGGAATTAGCCCCTCAATCCAGTTTCTGTAGACTTTGAGACAAGGAATTTTTCAAGAGCTTAGAGAACCAACAGTGTTATCAATACTGTGCAAACTGTCCTACGCCAACTGTATAATGACTCACATACTTGGATTGAAATATTGCCAGGCAAGGTTAGCTGAGTAGATTGGCTCAATCATTGCTATGTTAACTTTTGCAAAGTTGGAAATCAGTTATCACTTCAAAATTAAATGTAAAGATTGAATAAAGATTATATAGACAATAAAAAAAAGATGACAAAAGGGAGTACGAAGAGGTTAGGAAAGAAGTAAAAAAAAATTAGGAAAGCAAAGAGGAACTATGAAATTAAATTATCAAGGAATATAAAAATAAATAGTAAAGTATTCTACTGACACGTAAATAACAAAAGAAAAACCAGGATACGGATAGGGCCACTAAGGGATACACAAGATAAACTCATAAGTAATGATAGCGAAATGGCAGAAATATTGAATAGTTACTTTGCCTCAGTATTTACCAGGGAGACTAACAAGGTGGACATGACATTAGAAGAAGAGATCAAAAAAGATATAAAGACTTTTAAGATAGAAAGTGGGGGAGATAATTGATAAACTAATCAAACTTAGAGAGGATTAAACCCCTGGTCTGGATGAACTCCGTCTGTGCATATTAAAAGAAGAAAGGGAAGAGATAGCACAGGCACTATTATATATTTATAAAAATTCATTAGAAAAGGCAATAATGCCAGAGGATTGGCAGACAGCTAATGTGATTCCTATATTTGAAAAGGGAGATAGAACAAGTCCAAGGAACTATAGACCAGTTAGCTTAACATTGGTGGGAGGAAAGATAATGGAATATTTACTCAAAGATGTAATAGAAAAACATCTAGAAACCGAAATTATAATAAAGAGTAGTAGGCACGGATTTAAGGGAAGGTAAGGCTTGACCAAGCTTATTGAATTCTTTGAATGAATAACAGAAAGGATATACAAGGGTAATGTAGTAAATGTAATATATTTAGATTTTCAAAAGGCCTTCGATAAGGTACTGCACAGTAGACTCATGACTAAGGTCAGGGCATGTGGAGTCAGAAGACAAGTAGCAGAATGGATAGCAAGCTAGCTACAAAACAAAAAACAAAGAGTAGGGGTTAAGGGTAGCTACTCAGACTGGCAAAAGGTGGGAAGTGGTGTTCCACAGGGATCGGTGCTGGGACCACTGTTGTTCACCATCTACATAAATGATTTGGAGTCGGGAATTGGAAGTTTCAAAATTTGCGGATGACGCCAAATTTGGGGGTGTAGTTAATACTGAGGAGGATTGTGACGAAATACAAGAAGACATTTTTTTTATTCATTCGTGGGATGTGGGCGTCACAGGCAAGGCCAACATTTATTGCCTATCCCTAATTGCCCTTGGGAACATGGTAATGAGCCGCCTTCTTGAACCGCTGCAGTCCGTGTGGTGAAGGTTCTCCCACAGCGCTGTTAGGTAGGGAGTTCCAGGATTTTGACCCAGTGACGATGAAGGAACGGCGATATATTTCCAAGTCGGGATGGTATGTGACTTGGAGGGAAACGTGCAGTTGGTGTTGTCCCCATGTGCCTGCTGCCCTTGTCCTTCTAGGTGGTAAAGGTCGCTGGCAATGAGCAAGTCATTGTAGCCTGTCAAGCCTCACTACCCATTACCTCTGTGGTCCCAGAAACTTCTGGGAAATTATTCTATACACCAACCACCTGCATTAATAAACTTGCAGAAATAATTGGCAAATGAATTCCAATACAAATAAGTGTGAGGTGGTGTATTTTGGTAGGAAAAATAAATTACCCTTGGAAAACAAGAGTCTAAATGGGATAGATCATTAAAAGTAGCAATATAAGTTAATAAGGCCATAAAAATACAAACAAAGCAATGGGGTTCATTTCTAGAGGTATAGAATTGAAAAGCTATGTTAAATTTGTGTAGAACCTTGGTTACAGTTCGCGTACTGTGAACAGTTCTGGTCTCCAAATTACAAAAAGGATATAGAGACACTGGAGAAGGTGCAAAAAAGATTTACACAGAAATGAGAGGTGATAACTATTAGGAAAGACTGAACAGGCTGGGGCTTTTTTCTCGAGAAAAGAAAAGGCCGATGGGTGACCTAATAGAGGTCTTTAAAATTATGAAGGGGTTTGAAAGATAGACGTAGAGAAAATGTTTCCACTTGTGTGGGAGTCCAAAACTAGGGGCCATGAATATAAGATCATCACTAATAAATCCAATAAAGAATTCAGGAGAAACTTCTTTACCCAGAGAGTGGTTGAATGTGGAACTCGCTTACCTAATTCAGTTGATCTGAACTTCTTCTAGTATTGAAGTGTAAACGGTAATATTCCTCATCATATATAGTGTGTCTTTATACTGATTTGCGCTGACTATCCAAAGTTAACTTTGTGAAATTGCTATTATGCAATTACATCAACTAACTCTTTCCAGTTGATGTTACATACAGTCTAAAAGTCAGCAACATCTGTTTCAGCTCTTCTTGGCAGTATTTCAAGTCTCAATCAGTATGTTTTTTTCTTCTGAACTGATGGTAAACAGTAGCTTGCACTAATTTGCTAAATCACAGTGGCTATAAATCAAGGCAAAAAGCAATAAATTGTACAGTTGGTTCACAAAGTAAATGGAAATTTTAAAATGGTCATAGTTGGATTTGTGGCAAAAATGTAATGAAGCTATGCAACAAGAACTTTCTGACAAGATTCAGTCTCCCCATTACAGAGCCTATTTAATGTCAATTATGATAAGATAAAATTCTAATTATGATAATTTTTGTTCTATCAATAAATCATCACACTACTTCTGAGAATCACTGTTGATGAGAACTGGACGTCTTGAGTCACTGAGATTTATGTTGAATACTCATTCTTTAAAAAGATTAGACTGTGAAGCCTCTGTTACAGCAGCAGTACATCCCGTTAGCTGCAATAGATGTTCCACTCTGCTTTGTGAGAAATTCAGTGGGTGCATAACTGGTAGAAGGAAGGGCATCTGCATGAGGATTTATTACATTAGTACTCCTGATTATTTTGGTTTTTTAAATAAATTTGTTGTTATTTTAAGGGATTGATTAATTTTGTTCTCACTTCTGGCCTCTTTGGTTGCTAATGGATGGCTCTTATTGGTGCTGTGGATATGATTTGATCTTTTAATGCCACTTCTGAAGTTTGTTCAGTTGTGTATGTGTGAAGCAGGTGGTTGGTGTATAGAATAATTTCCCAGAAGTTTCTGGGATCACAGAGGTAGTGGGTAGTGAGGCTTGACAGGCTACAATGACTTGCTCATTGCCATAAGCAACATAGCTGAGATAATTTATCAGAGAGCAATTCAACTAAACATGATAGTCCCTCAGTTTCTCAACCAATTTGATGAGAAGCTTGTTTAACCATTCTAGTAATAAACTCCTACTTGTGGATTGCCAAACATATCTGGGACAGTGCCCCAACTACTTGGGTGCACTCCTGCCTAAAACTGCCTAAGATGGCGTTTTTCTAGTGCGTGTATAGCACACATTTTTATTAATATTAAGGGAAATGCCATCATTCTTATCTGTATCTATCATGTCAACTATTATCAACAGCTCCCATCACTGCATTGGGATCCAACTCATCTACCCAAAGAAGTTTTACTCGAGGCCACAACCACAGACAGACGTGGATGGATCTGTGGCAAGCGCTTCAGGTGCATGCTATTTGAAACACAAGTGGTATTAAGAACATAAGAACATAAGAAATAGGACCAGGAGTAGGCTATACAGCCCCTCAAGCCTCCTCCGCCAGTCAATCAGATCATGGCTGATCTTCAACCTCAACTCCACTTTCCTACCTCATCCCATATCCCTTGATTCCCCTAGAGTCCAAAAATCTATCTATCTCAGCCTTGAAAAGACTCAATGACTGAGCATCCACAGCCCTCTGGGGTAGAGAATTCCAAAGATTCACAACTCTGAGTGAAGAAATTCCTCCTCATCTCAGCCTTAAATGGCTGACCCCTTATCCTGCAACTAGGCCCTCTAGTTCGAGACTCTCCAGCCATGGGAAACAACCTCTCCCTCTATCCTGTCAAGCCCCCTCAGAATCTCAAATGTTCCAATGAGATCACCTCTCATTCTTCTAAACTCCAGAGAGTATAGGCTCATTTTACTCAACCTCTCCTCAAAGGACAACCCTCTCATTCCAGGAATTAATCTAGTGAAACTTCATTGCACCGCCTCTAAGGCAAGTATATCCTTCCTTAGATAAGGAGACCAAAACTATACGCAGTACTCCAGGTGAGATCTCACCAAATCTCAACCAATTCTCTATCCTATACAATTGTGGTAAGACTTCCTTACTCTTGTGCACCAACCCTTGCAATAAAGGCCAACATGCCATTTACCTTCCTAATTGCTTGCTGTACCTGCATGCTAACTTTTTGTGTTTCTTGCACCAGGTCGGTAAGTGTCTGCAGCTCAAGGAACTTCGGCTCCGAGTTGAGGAGCTGGAGTCTGAGCTGCACACATTGCGAGGCATCAGGGAGGGAGAAAGTTACCTGGACACTTTGATCCAGGAGGCAGTCAAGCGCCTTAGACTAAATACTGTAGAATTGGCATGTGGTCAGGGACAGGAGGGTATGACTGCGAGTGAGGCAGGTATGGGGATTCAGGAGGTAGCATTGCAGGAGCCTCAGCCTCTGCACTTGTCCAATAGATATGAGGTTCTTGCAGCCCTTGTGGACGAGTGCAGGAACTGCAGGGAGGATGAGCAAACTGGCCACGGCACCGTGGTTCAGGGGGCCATTCAAGTGGGGGGAGTAAAAAGGAATGTGGTTGTAGTAGGCGACAGTATAGTTAGAGGGATAGATACTGTTCTCTGCAGCCAAGAGCGAGAGTCCCGAAGGCTGTGTTCCCTACTCGGTGCCAGGGTTAAGGACATCTCCTCAGGGCTGGAGAGATACTTGGAGTGGGAGGGGAGAGGATCCACGTGTCGTGGTCCATGTAGGTACCAACGACATAGGTAGGACTAAGAAAGAGGTTCTGCTGAGGGAGTTTGAGCAGCTAGGGACTAAATTAAAAAGCAGAACCACAAAGGTGATAATCTCCGGATTATTACCTGAGCCACGAGCAAATTGGCACAGGGTAAATCAGATCAGAGAGCTGAATGGGTGGCTCAAAGATTGGTGTGGGAGAAGTGGGTTTCGATTCATGGGGCACTGTCACCAGTACTGGGGAAAGAGGGTGCTGTTCCGTTGGGATGGGCTTCACCTGAACCATGCTGGGACCAGTGTTCTGGCAAACCGAATAACTAGGGCGGTAGAGAAGGCTTTAAACTAAATAGAGGGGAGGAGGGCTCAGGTGGGGAAAAGTTTAGATTGATAAAGAGAAAAGACAATGAAGTAGTACAGGAAAGTGATGGGGCTAATGATAAACAGAGTGTATCAGGAAGGGACAGAGCATACAAACATAAGAGTGCACTAGCAAAGGGGGCTGGGGTAGGAAAGAATGGTAAAAAGACAAAATTAAAGGTTCTTTATCTGAATGCGTGCAGCATTCGTAATAAGATAGATGAATTGATGGCACAAATAGAAACAAATGGGTATGATCTCGTGACCATTACAGAGACATGGTTGCAAGGTGACCAAGGTTGGGAGCTAAATATTCAGGGTTATTTAATATTTCAGAAGGATAGGAAAAAAGCTAAAAGTGGTGGGGTAGCTCTGTTAATAAAGGATGAAATTGGTAAAATAGTCAGAAATTATCTTGGGTCAGAAGATCAAGATGTCGAATCAATTTGGGTGGAGGTAAGAAATAGCAAGGGAAAGAAATCACTGGTGGGAGTAATATATCGGCCCCCTAACAGTAGCTATACTGTAGGGCAAAATATTAATCAGGAAATAAGGGGGGGTTTTAAAAAAGGTAATGCAATAATCATGGGCACATGGGCGATTTTAACTTTCACATAGATTGGACAAATCAAATTGGCAAAATAGCCCTGAGGAGGAGCTCATAGAGTGTATTAGGGATTGTTTCTTAGACCAATACGTTGGGGAACCAACCAGGAAACAGGTCATTTTGGATCTGGTAATGGGTAATGAAACAGGATTAATTAATGATCTCAAAGTAAAGGATCCCTTGGGAAGCAGTGATCATAACATGATAGAATTTCACATCCAGTTTGAGAGCAAGGATCTAGGGTCTGAAACTACTGTATTAAACTTAAATAAGGGCAATTATAAAGGAATGAGGGCGGAATTGGCTAAAGTGGACTCGGTAAACAGATTAGATGGTATGATGGTGGATAAGAAGTGGCAAATATTTAAAAAGATATTTTGTGACTTGCTAGAAAAAATATATATCCCTGTTAAGAGGAAAGACTCCACAAAAAGGGTGAACCAACCATAGCTAACTAAGGAAGTAAAGGATGGTATCAGGTTAAAAGAAAAAGCATACAACATGGCAAAGATTACTGGTAAGCCCGAAGATTGGGAAAACTTTAAAAACTGGCAAAGAATGACTAAAAGAATAATAAAGAGGGAGAAAATAAATTATGAGAGTAAACTAGCAAGAAATATAAAAACTGACAGTAAAAGCTCTGACAAGTATATGAAAAGGAAGAGGGTAGCTAAAGTAAACATTGGTCCCTTAGAGGATGAGACTGGGGAAATAATAATGGAAAACAAGGAAATGGCAGAGAAATTGAAGAGATAATTTATATCTGTCTTCACAG
Organism: Heptranchias perlo; assembly: GCF_035084215.1. NCBI lineage: Eukaryota > Metazoa > Chordata > Chondrichthyes > Hexanchiformes > Hexanchidae > Heptranchias > Heptranchias perlo. The sequence continues at coordinate 112,084,650 of NC_090327.1, read as the reverse complement.
TAGAAGACACTAATAATATACCAATAATAGTAAAAAATCAAGGGGCAAAGGGGTGGGGGGGAGAAACTAAAAACAATCACTATTACTAGAGAAAAAGTACTAGGTAAACTAATGGGTCTAAAGGCTGACAAGTCCCCTGGACCTGATGGCTTGAATCCGAGGGTCTTAAAGGAAGTGGCTACAGAGATAGTGGATGCATTGGTTGTAATCTTCCAGAATTCATTGATTCTGGAAAGGTCCCAGAGGATTGGAAAACCTTAAACGTAACACACCTATTCAAGAAGGGAGTGAGACAGAAAGCAGTAGTTACCAGGTAGATAGACCAGTTAAGCAGGTCGACCAGTTAAGCAGATAGATAGACCAGTTAGTCTAACATCTGTCATTGAGAAAATGCTAGAATCCATTATTAAGGAAGTAGTAGCAGGATATTTGGAGACTCATAATACAATCAAGGAGAGTCAACATGGTTTTATGAAGGGGAAATCTTGTCTGACAAATTTATTAGAGTTCTTTGAGGAAGTAACGGGCAGGGTGGATAAAGGGGAACCAATGGATGCAGTATATTTGGATTTCCAAAAGGCATTCGATAAGGTGCCACATAAAAGATTACTGCACAAGATAAGAGTTCATGGTGTTGGGGGTAATATACTGGCATGGATAGAGGATTGGCTAACTAACAGAAAACAAAGAGTCGGGATAAAAGGGTCATTTTCAAAATGGCAATCTGTAACTAGTGGGGTGCGCAGGGATCAGTGCTGGGGCCTCAGCCACTGACAATATATATCAATGACTTGGATGAAGGAACAGAGTGTCTTGTGGCCAAATTTGCTGATGATACAAAGATAGGTGGAAAAACAAATTGCGATGAGGACACAAAGTGTCTGCAAAGGGATATTGACAGGTTAAGTGAATGGGCAAAAATTTGGCAGATGGAATATAATGTGGGAAAATGTGAAGTCATCCACTTTGGGAGGAAAAATAAAAAAGCAAAATATTATTTGAATGGAGAAATATTGCAAAACGCTGTGGTACAGAGGGATTTGGGTGTCCTCGTACATGAAACACAAAAAGTCAACATACAGGTGCAGCAGGTAATCCGGAAGGCAAATGGAATATTGGCCTTTATTTCTAGGGGGATGGAGTATAAAAGCAGGGAAGTCATGCTACAACTGTACAGGGTGCTGATGAGACCATACCTGGAGTACTGCATACAGTTCTGGTGCCCTTATTTAAGGAAGGACATACTTGCATTAGAGACAGTTCAGAGAAGGTTCACTAGGTTGATTCTGGGTATGGAAGGGTTGTCTTATGAGGAAAGATTGAACAGGTTGGGTCAATTCTCATTGGAGTTTAGAAGAATGAGAGGAGATCTTATTGAAACATACAAGATTCTGAGGGGACTCGATAGGGTAGATGCTGAGAGGATGTTACCCCTCATGGGGGAATCTAAAACTAGGGGCATAGTCTCAGAATAAGGGGTCGCCTGTTTAAGATGGAAATGAGGAGGAATTTCTTCTCCCAGAGGGTCGTGAATCTTTGGAATTCTTTACCCCAAAAGGCTGTGGAGGCTGAGTCATTGAATACATTCAAGGCTGAGTTAGACAAATTTTTGATCAGCAAGGGAGTCAAAGGACATGGGGAAAGGGCGGGAAAGTGGAGTTGAGGTAAAAATCAGATCAGCCATGATCTCATTGAATGGCGAAGCAGGCTTGAGGGGCCGAATGGCCTACTCCTGCTCCTATCTCTTATGGTCTTATGGTCTAGGACACCCAAGTCTCTCTGGGCACCAACATTTAATAGTTTCTCACCATTTAAAAAATATTCTGTTTTTCTATTCTTCCTACCAAAGTGAATGACCTCACATTATACTCCATCTACCACCTTCTTGCCCACTCACTTAACCTATCTATATCCCTTCGCAGACTCTTTATGTCCTCCTCACAGTTTACTTTCCCACCTAGCATTGTATCATCAGCAAACTTGAATAAATTACACTCGGTCCCTTCATCCAAGTCATTAATATAGATTGTAAATAGCTGAGGCCCAAGCACCGATCCTTGCGGTACCCCACTAGTTACAGCCTGCCAACCTGAAAATGACCTGTTTATCCCTACTCTCTGTTTTCTGTCCGTTAACCAACCCTCTATCCATGCTAATACGTTACCCCCAACCCCATGAGCCCTTATCTTGCGTAACAACCTTTTACGTGGCACTTTATCGAATGCCTTTTTAAAATCCAAATATATTACATCCACTGGTTCTCCTTTATCTACCCAGCTAGTTACATCCTCAAGAAACTCTAATAAATTTGTCAAACACAATTTCCCTTTCATAAAACCATGTTGACTCTGCCTAATCATATTATGATGTTCAAAATCATTTCCTTATTAATGGATTCCAGCATTTTCCTGACGACTGATGTCAGGCGAACTGCCCTGTTTTCTCTCTTCCTCCTTTCTTGAATAGCAGGGTTATATTTCCTACCTTCCAATCCGCTGGGACCGTTCTAGAATCTAGGGAATTTTGGAAAATCATAACCAATGCATCCATTATTTTTGCAGCCATCTCGGATGTAGGCCATCATGTCCAGGGGATTTACCGGATTTTAGTCCCTTTACTTTCTCAAGTACTTTTTCTCTACTGATAATAATTACTTTAAGTTCCTCACTATCATTAGCCCCTTGGTTCCCCACTATTTTTGGTATGCTTTTTGTGTCTTCTATTGTGAAGACAGATACAAAATATTTGTTTAACGCATCTGCCATTTCCTGATCCCCATTATAATTTCTCTTGTCTCAGCCTCAAGGGAACCAACATTTACTTTTGCTACCCTCTTCCTTTTTACAAACTTGTAGAAGCTCTTAAAATCTGCTTTTATATTCTGTTTTCTCCCTTTTTATCAATTTTTTGGTCATCCTTTGCTGGTTTCTAAAACTCTCCCAATCCTCAGGCTTACTACTCTTCTTGGCAACATTATAGGCCTTTTCTATTAATCTAATACTATCCTTAACGTCTTTAGTGAGCCACAGGTGGATTGCTTTTCAACCGTCATACCCCTTAATTTAATTTCCCATTCAACCTTAGCCAACTCACCCCTTATACCTATGTAATTGGCTTTATTTCAGAATCTAATTTCTGACTTAAGTACGTCACTGTCAAACTCAATGTGATAATCTATCATATTATGATCACTCTTCCCCAGAGGATCCTTTACTGTGAGATTGCTAATTAATTCTGTCTCATTACACAGAACATGAATTAAAATAGACTGTTCCCTGATTGGTTCTATGAACTCGTCCTCCAAACTACCTTTGCCAGTTTGATTTACCCTGTCTATTTGAAGATTAAAGTCTCCATGATTACTGCATTACCTTAGGATATGTATAAAAGCTACTGGAATCATATGGCTGAGGAATCACAGCTGTAAAGAAGGAAATTACTACTTGTTGTGTTGAAAGGAATTACAGCAGTTTCTTATATAGTGACCACTGCCGCAATATGAAATTATTCTTGATAGTTAGGGTGAATGAAAACATTTCTATTGGATTCCAATATAAGGATAATTTATGGCATTTAAAGTTGATTGTGTGTTCGTAATTGCTCCAAACTACATGTTATTTTAACCATCATCAAATGAGGACAACACGGTTACACAATACATTGGAATGTCAACACACTGCACTACAACATCAGAGGATGTAGGTCCAATTCTCCATGTCACTGAATTGTCATTCTCAGTTGTGCTAGAGACCAAGCATCTCTCTGTAGAAAGGAGGAAACACTGAGAGAGAGTCATTTCCAGAGTCTCTTCATTGTCAGTGATGCTGGATAGAAACCCTGGTTGCAGTTTGCCTGATATCCCACTCAATTGCAGATGGTGCATGTCCTAGGGATACCAATGAACTGGGAAGAAAAGAGAGGGATTTGATTGTTCCACAAAAACTAAATTCCATTAAAGTTATCTGTTAAAACATATAAACTCCATGTCCTGATGAAGGGTACACACCCAAAACATCATAATCTGTCTTTTCTCTTTATAGATGTTGACTGACCTGATGTCTATTTCTGTCCTTATTTCAGATTTCCAGTTTTCCCTTTTTATTTTATGTTCTACGTTTGTATAACTGACATAAATATGGACATCAATTTACCTTTGACGCAAAATTTTAATAAGGATCTCACATGAGCTTAAGATTGCAGGACACTTTGTATCGTGAACAACAGATCATGTTGTTGAACACTTGAATTGGCATCAGTGATCTGCTTGCGTCCAAATCCATGACATTACAGTCATGTTTCCAACTTTATAATAATCTGTACCGTAGTATTATAAACCAAGAAACATATGGCAGGTATCAAACTGATGTGTGCCTTGTACTGCATTTGGATATTTAGTACATAAGTTCTTTGCTTTCTCACAATAGTCTATCCACACACTACATAATTAAAATATGAAACCAAAAAAATGCCAGCAACATTGGAATTTGATGGATGTGACTTAGAAGCTGTGTCCTTAAAACTGACCTCAATCTTTTCCAGCTTATTAACAACCTGGAGTGAGATGAGCTGGACAGCTGTCTCCTCCATCAGCATCAGTCATTCCTAGGAAGTTGGGCCACCTCCTGTGACCTTGACTGAGCACTTGACGTTGGTTAATTTATCCTTGGCATGTTGTCTGATGTCCATTTGCACTCTCCTGCATTGCCCCCAGATGATCTTACCTTCAAATCCAGTATTTATAATAATTTTTTTGTACTACACACAGCTACTTTTCTGGTATATTTTTTCTTGTTGCCAAAGTTTCTCCAATGATAGTTCACTGTCTCAGTCATCAATATTCCATATGTGTACATCTTTGCATTTGGCTATGATTTTTGCATGCAAAGTAAAAGTATAGGTTTGAGTTTTTAACACCAGTACTCATCTAATCATTAGGAAAAACGATTACTTTGCTCGGTGACTTAAGGTTAAAGATTTAACATTCCACAACCCTATTACCTTTGGGTGAAAACTTCTACCAGACTTGCTGTCTTATTCCTAATTTCCTAATTTTTCACTCATGTCCCCTTGTATTTGAACCCTTTATCATAGTGAACAAAAATAACCTCCTCCCATTATATGGCTTGGACACTATAAACCAGAATACATGTGTAAAAAAAAAATTTCCAAAAAAGCCTACGGACACATAAATAACAGAAAACTGCATCTATGGAGCTGATACATTGATACTAATGAATAGCCCCCTCTCCTAAACTGGGAGTCAATTCAGATGTAGAAAAACCCCAAAACAAGAGATTCTATTTTATTAATTCTGCATGGTACCAAGTCACCCAAGCTGGATTAAAATAACAAAACTGATTCTCCTGTAATAAGTAATCCACTGCATGATGATAAAGCAAGCACTGAGGCCAAACAAGCAGCCACTGAGCTGGCTACACAATGTAATTCTATTAGTCAGAACAAGAGGGCAGCACAGTGGCACAACTCACTGAAGCATCAACATACTGGTATTACAGGTTTGGTCCCTCATTCTCTGAATTCTCAATCTCAGACTTATCCAAAAATACCAACATCTGGGGCTCGATTTTACCAGGCCTGCGGGTTTCCGGCGGGTTGGGTTTCGGGAGCGTGGTCAACACGCTCGGTGAAATTAGTGGGTTGCCCGCGCGAACGTAGCAGGCAACACACTAATAGGAATCAATTACCTGCTCCTCTGGGGTCCACGCTGCTGGTCTGCACGTCGGGCGGGCTGCGCATGCGCAGTATGATCTGTCAGCTGGAGGCTCTCTAGTTAAAGGGGCAGTCCTCCACTGACAGATGCTGCAACCAATGGAACAAATTTCAGCATGGAGCAGCCCAGGGGGAAGGCTGCTCCCAGTTTAATGATGCCTCACCCCAGGTATCATCAGATGGGGTGAGGAGGAGGGCGAAGACAGAGATCTTCCACCCGGCGGGCGGGAGGAAGCGGCCAGCCTCTGCCACCAAGAAGGCCTGGCTCGAGGTGGCAGAGGGGGTCACCTGCGCAATCAACATATCGCCCACCTGCATACAGTGCAGGAGGCGCTGCAATGACCTCAGTAGTTCAGCCACAGTGAGAACACGAAGTCTTTCCCCTACACTCCATCTGCCACTACACTGCCCCAACCCCACATCTCCTTCGGCACCGCCAACACTACTCTGTCACATCACCCCTCATACCCACTCAAACCCCATCCTCATCTTACCTCCACCTACTCACCTCGCCAGTACTCATCCTGCCACTAACACGCGACCCAATCCTCATACAATCTCATGGCTCTATCCCATACTCACCCTCTCGTGCATCTCCCTCACGGCCAGCCTCACTCAACCTGCCACCACCTGTGCTGCAGCCACAGGGCATGCATCACATATGTGCAGTAGGCAGCGTAAGGCAAATGTTTTGTGAGCATGAAGGGGGTGCACAAGGGTGTCGGAGGGTTTGCCATGGGTGTTACCTATATTGAATTTCAGAGCAACAAACAGCACACATTATATTGGCACCACCACTGCCATGTCTCCGCGAATCCTGTCTGTTGTGTCCAATAATGCCCGCTCCTGGGTATCACTATGAGGACCCACCACTGATGCCACCCATCGTGTTACTGCAGTGTAGGTGCAGGTGTATTTGCAGGGCTCTTCCGCGCAGACCACTGAGAGACATCCGAGGTGTAGCCGGCTGCACCCTGGAAGGATGTGGAGGAGAAGGTGTGGAGGGCAGTGGTGACTTTGACAGCGACAGGTAAGCAGTTGGTGCTGGGGCCAGCCAGGAGCCGCTCGGCATGAAAGAGCCTGCAGATCTCCACGACTACATGTCGAGCGAATCTGCGCCTCCGTGTGCACTGCTGCTCAGAGAGATCCGGGGAGCTGCGCCTCGGTCTGTGGACCCTGTGGCGAGGGTAGTGCCCTCTGCGATGCGTCTCTCTCTGCGGTAGCCCTCCCTCCTGCTGTGCAGGTGGGCGTGCAACAACACTGTGTTGGGGGGCTCCACGTCTCTGCGGCAGACGGCGTGGACTGCGAGGCTGCTGGGGCTGGTCATGCTCTTCGTCCTGCGAGGGTGTCCACGCAACACCCATCTGGCAGGTGTTGGTCTGAGGGGTTGTGCAGGGTAGGTGGGTGGTTCCTCGGACTGGGGCTGCAGTTTCGTGTCGGTCTGTCCTCTGGCTTGGCGGGGGGTGGTGGGGGCCAGGGGTTGCCCTATGTGACGCGGTGGCCTCCTGCGTGGGTGAGGGCTCTCCCCCGTTGGGTGCACCTGCCACAGGCTGCTGGCTGCAACACGCCTGGTTGGAGAGAGACTGTTTCCCCCAGTGTGGGAAACACGCTGCGATGCAGGTGAAATCCCACACTTCCTCTTTTGACAGCTGATTCAGCTCATTAACTGACCTCAACAAGCAAGGTAAGTACTCTCAAGTGGAACCCCGCTGGCTTTAATTGCCTGTGGGATTCCCACCAGCGGGGGCCACGCACGCAGCCCCGCACGTCGTCGGGGAACCTGGAAGTGGTCGGGATCGCGGCGCGACCCGGTCACGTGACCTCATATCGGGATTTTCGGGGCACCCCCGCTGGAAACCCGCAGGAAACCCGACCCTAAAATCGAGCCCCTGATTTATCTAAAAAATCAAGGGGAAAGGGCAACCAGGAGACCAGTCTGGCAGGATTTATACATAATTAAATCTGATGAATTTAGTTCTATTTAATTTCATCTTGGTGTTCATCAGCATTGTACAGAGAACAAAACCCACCTGCAAAGGAAACACTCTTGCCAAAGTTTAACAGGACAGGGATAAATAACCTCAATATAGAATGCAGATAGCAGGTGGAATTAGATAAGAGCACACCACATACCTGGCAATATACGCATTTGAATTAACTCTTTGTGTACATAGTTGGCTATCACACCCCTGAAACAATTGGGACTGGGTCACTGCCTCCTGTCTATAAAAGCCAATCGTTCATGAGGAAGGTCCAACAATGTTCTTGTCTGTGTGTGTGTGGCAATATTATAGAAAGATTTCAACAGATCAGTCAGCACCTGTAAAGAATTATTGGCTAATTGACATAGCAGAGATTTTCTGCTTAACCTGTAATATGTTTCTGACATGTGCACAGGTCAAGGATTTCTAAGGGTTAATTTTCAAGGGTCCAGCATCCTTTCCATCACCTTGACAGAGAAAGGCAGACTTGTGCCAGCAAGACAAAGAATGGATTGGTAGGTTAATGAGCTCACCTAGGAGCAAATGAGCCAACCGTTGAAACCGTTACCCATAACAATCTGGAATACTCGGTAATTTGTTATCTCATTTCAGACACTTCCTGTAAGCATTCACACATGAGATCGTTGGAGAAGCTGTGTTCTTGTGTGCACAGCATGGGTTGTCTGGTAATAATCCACTCTTACGAGGGTGGTAGCTAGTTTAATTGGCAGCTCTACTGGCCAACCCCGGATGGGTCAAACTGCCAAACTTCCTGTCAAGAAGGCCGCAAAATCACAAAGACCCATATAATTAGGATCAGCTGTTAAGGTCTGCCGAGAGAGGCAGGTAAGGTGTAGGCAGGTCTACCTTAAGAAACAAGCTGACCAATCTCAGAGCAAGCCTTCGCTGATTCAGTGTTAAGGCGGACTAAAACTGAATTTAACTTAGCCCACCAACTGAGATGAGATGGTGGCTGTTTATTACTTTTTTATTTATGATGAGAATCTGAAGTTAAGTTGATGTAAGGTGAGATTTTCTATAACTGTTACTCTGTATGTTCACTTACTGTAAAATAAATCAGCTTAATGATTCGAGTATGGCCGCATCTCACTAAAATATTAATCAATCTGGCTTTTGGAAGATTAGAAAAGTGCCTGTGAGGCGCATTCAAAGATTGGAATATTCAGTCCATATAACAAGAGAGACTCATTGGCCCCGATATTTACTCGGAGCCAGGAAGAGAGTGGGGGGGGAGGATTTTCGGATGGGAAACCCGGAAGTAAGGGTTTCCCACACGTCATGACAATTATTGATGGTAGGATGTCCTTTAAATTTTTTCATCAGGTTTTGCGCCCGACAGCCAGCCAGATTGATAGGCTGACTGCCTTTTGGGCGAGAAACCATTTGGGGAGAAATCGGGGTCTTTGGGGTTTGGATCAGGGGGGTCGGGGAGAGATCAAGGTCTTCGGGGTTTGGACCGGGAGGGCCAATCGCGGGGGTGGGTGGGGGAAGTCAGACATCGCGGGAAGGGGGTGGGGCGAATCGGACATCATTGGGGGTGTGGGGCGCATTGGATATTGTGGGGGGATTGGGGTGCATCGGACATCATGGGGAGCGGGGGGTGAATCGAACATTGTGGGGGGGTTGGCCGATCGCGGGGGTCCGATTGCGTGGAGGTAAGCTCGGTGAGCCACAGGGAAGCACTGCTGCTCCTCCTGGTCCACAAGCAGTGCAACAAAGGCACTTACCTCATGAATCCAGCCCTTCTCACCTCCTTTTATGGGAATCCCAGCCTCCATGCCTTAAAAATAAAAATTGAGTTAAAATGGAGGCAAGCAACCTCTGTTAAAACCGGAAGTGGGCGGGTTAGAGGCGGGTTTGAGATTTTTAAGATTTTTATCTCCCCACCCACCTCCTTAGGGGTTAATATTCACCCCATTGTTAGACCTTCTATGTTATGAGAATGTATTATTAGGGATTGGGTACTATCGGCAAAGTTCTGAATGTAAGTGATGTGAGGTCTGCCTATGGGAGTCACCAGCACCATTGACTCTGAGAGAATATCTAAGGCAAACTGAAAATTTGTAACAGACACTTTTATGACATTTTGGGTGTGAACCCTTTGTCGGAACCTGAAACATCATAATCTATCTGTTCTCTTTACAGATGCTGAATAACCTGCTGTATACTTTCAGTATTTTCTGTTTTTATTTCAAATTTTCAGCATTTGCTGTTTTTTTACTTTGTAAGACACAATGTACTAAATATCCTTGGCAGGCCTTCTGAGGGCTGTATTATAGTGAATTTCCTTAGTGATTTGGCCATTTGAACAATATTTACAACAATGCAATGATCTTTTCAATGACACCGCAAGTGGACTGGATTACTTGATCATAATTCACTTTGGAGAGGGTTACCAGGAGTTCCAGGAGCAGTTGTCAACCAATGTCACATCCCATAGACATTGGCGAGTCAGCCATGAAAGATCTGTATATTCATCAAAAATGGTACTTGTTGGGCACTGAAAATAACAAAAGATTCCCTTCTATATCAACTTGACAATAACTCATAATATTTTCTTACTTAGATACTAGCACTAATAACACTGCCTACCTATGAGAGCCACAAGCCTGAAATGGGGTCAGTATATCCTATGTAATATTCATGGTTCTCTCCTAATTGTTGCCTTTCTCCCAGTCCCACTATTATTTGGGGTTATGCACCACATGTAACAAATTTTATTGCACATAGTACGTAGAAGAAACTTTCTCCCCAGTTCATCCTTACTTTTTTTCTTATTCGTTCATGGGATGTGGGCGTCGCTGGCGAGGCCAGCATTTATTGCCCATCCCTAATTACCCTTGAGAAGGTGGTGGTCAGCCACCTTCTTGAACTGCTGCAGTCCGTGTGGTGAAGGTTCTCTCACAGTGCTGTTAGGAAGGGAGTTCCAGGATTTTGACCCAGCGACGATGAAGGAACGGCGATATATTTCCAAGTCGAGATGGTGTGTGACTTGGAGGGGAATGTGCAGGTGGTGTTGTTCCCACGTACCAGCTGCTCTTGTCCTTCTAGGTGGTAGATACCGCGGGTTTGGGAGGTGCTGTCGAAGAAGCCTTGGCGTGTTGCTGCAGTGCATCCTGTGGATGGTACACATTGCAGCCACAGTGCGCCGGTGGTGAAGGGAGTGAATGTTTAGGGTGGTGGATGGGGTGCCAATCAAGTGGGCTGCTTTGTCCTGGATGGTATCGAGCTTCTTGAGTGTTGTTGGAGTTGCACTCATCCAGACAAGTGGAGAGTATTCCATCACACTCCTGACTTGTGCCTTGTAGATGGTGGAAAAGCTTTGGGGAGTCAGGAGGTGAGTCACTCGCCACAGAATACTCAGCCTCTGACCTGCTCTTGTAGCCACAGTATTTATACGGCTGGTCCAGTTAAGTTTCTGGTCAATGGTGACCCCCAGGATGTTGATGGTGGGGGATTCGGTGATGGTAATGCCGTTGAATGTCAAGGGGAGGTGGTTAGACTCTCTCTTGTTGGAGATAGTCATTGCCTGGCACTTGTCTGGCACGAATGTTACTTGCCGCTTATCAGCCCAAGCCTGGATGTTGTCCAGGTCTTGCTGCATGCGGGCTCGGACTGCTTCATTATCCGAGGGGTTGCGAATGGAACTGAACACTGTGCAATCGTCAGCGAACATCCCAATTTCTGACCTTATGATGGAGGGAAGGTCATTGATGACGCAGCTGAAGATGGTTCAGCCCAGGACACTGCCCTGAGGAACTCCTGCAGCAATGTCCTGGGGCTGAGATGATTGGCCTCTAACAACCACTATCATCTTCCTTTGTGCTAGGTATGACTCCAGCCACTGGAGAGTTTTCCCCCTGATTCCCATTGATTTCAATTCTACTAGGGCTCCTTGGTGCCACACTCGGTCAAATGCTGCCTTGATGTCAAGGGCAGTCACTCTCACCTCACCTCTGGAATTCAGCTCTTTTGTCCATGTTTGGACCAAGGCTGTAATGAGGTCTGGAGCCGAGTGGTCCTGGCGGAACCCAAACTGAGCATCGGTGAGCAGGTTACATGATTTTTGTTGTTTTCAAAAGTTACTGAGTATCTGGTTACCTTTGAGCAGGTCTGAATTGTCCACATTGTTTGTTCTTGTTACTTTGCTTAAGTGTTGGGCAATTTTAAAATTATTTCCCTCCACTCTCAGAAATCTGACTTTTGCCATTTGTTTTGTCTAATTGAGAAGGTGGGCTGAAGTCCTCTGTTGGTGACCATCAATAAATAGCCTCTAGGAGGTGTGTATAGGCAGCCCAGGATGCTTGGGCATCTTCTTTCATCATGGTATCATAGTAGGTACTGCACAGGCGGAGGCCATTTGGCCCATCATGCCTGTGCCAGCTCTTTGAAAGAACTATCCATTTTGTTCCATTCCCCTGCTCTTTCCCCATAGCCCTGTAAATTTTTTCCCCTCAAGTGTTTATCAAAGTCCCTTTTGAAAGTTACTATTGAATCTGCTTCCACCAACCTTACAGGCAGTGCATTCCAGATCATTACAACCCACTGCGTAAAAAAATGTTTCCTCTTGTCGCCTCTGGCTCTTTTGCCAATCACCTTAAATCTGTGTCCTCTGGTTACTGCCCATTCTGCCACTGGAAACAGTTTCTCCTTATTTATTCTATCAAATCTGTTCATGATTTTGAACATTTCTATCAAATCTCCCCTTAACCTTCTCTGTTCTAGGAAAACAACCCCAGCTTCTCCAAACTCTCCACATAACTGAAGTCCCTCATCCTTGGCACCATTTTAATAAATCTCTTCTGCACCCTCTCTAAGGCTTTGATATGCTCCCTAAAGTGTGGTGCCCAGAATTGAACACAATACTTTAGCTGAGGCCTAACCAGTGTTTTATAAAGGTTTAGCATAACTTCCTTGCTTTTGTACTCTATGCCTCTATTAATAAAGCCCAGGATCCCATATGCTTTATTAACAGCCTTCTCAACTTGTCCTGCCACCTTCAAAGATTTGTGTACATACACACCCAGGTCTCTCTGTTCCTGCACCCCCTTTAAAATTGTACTATTTACTTTATATTGCCTCTCCTCATTCTCCCTACCAAAATGCATCACTTCACACTTCTGTGCATTAAATTTCATCTGCCATGTGTCTGCCCATTTCACCAGTCTGTTTATGTCCTCCTGAAGTCTGTTATTGTCATCCATATTGTTTACTACGTTTCCGAGTTTTGTGTCATCTGCAAACTTTGAAATTATACCCTCTATACCCAAGTCCAAATCATTCATATATATCAAAAAGAACAATGGTCCTAATACTAACCCCTAGGGAACACCACTGTATACTTCCCACTCATCTGAAAAACAGCCATTCACCATGACTCTCTGCTTTCTGTCCCTTAGCCAATTTTGTATCCACGCTGCCACTGTCCCTTTAATCCCATGGGCTTTAATTTTGCCAACTAGTCTATTATGTGGTACTTTATCAAATGCCTTTTCAAAGTTCATATACACAACATCAACCACACTACCCTCATCAACCCTCTCCGTTACTTCATCAAAGAACTCAATCAAGTTTCCTTTAACAATTTAACAATGTTCCTTTAACAAATCCGTGCTGACTTTCATTTATTAGCCCATACTTTTCCAAGTGCCAATTAATTTTGACTCGGATTATTGTCTCTACAAGTTTCCCCACCACCGACGTTAGGCTGTCAGGCCTGTGATTGCTGGGTTTATCCCTCTCCCCTTTTTTGAACATTTGCAATCCTCCAGTCCTCCAGCACCAACTCCATAGCTAAGGAGGATTGAAAGATTGTGGCCAGAGCCTCCGCAATTTCCACCCTCGAATGCATCTCACCTGGACTGGGTGACTTTTCTACTTTGAGTACTGCCAATCTTTTAAGTACCTCCTTTTCATCTATTTTTATTCTATCCAATATCACTACTACCTCCTCCTTTACTGCTACAATGGCAGCATCCTCTTCTCTAGTGAAGACGGATACGAAGTATTCATTTAGTACCTCAGCCATGCCCTCTGCCTCCACAAGATCTCCTCTTTTGTCGCTAATCGGTCCCACTCTTCCTTTAACTATTTATATGTTTATAAAAGACTTTTGGGTTCCCTTTTATGTTAGCCGCTAATCTCTTCTTATAATCTCTCTTTGTCCCTCATATTCTCTTTTTTAGATTTCCTCTGTACTTTCTGTATTTAGCCTGGTTCTCTACTGTATTATTAGTCTTACATTCATCAAAATCTTCCTTTTTCTGTTTCATTTTAATCTCTATATCTTTAGTCATCCAGGGAGCTCTAGCTTTGGATGCCCTTCATTTCCCCCTCGTAGGAATGTGTCTACTCTGTACCCAAACCAACTCCTCCTTGAAGGTCTCCCATTGTTCAGTTACTGTTTTGCCTAACAATTTTTGATTCCAATCCACCTGGGCAAGATCCCTTTTTAACTCACTGAAATTTGCCCTCCTCTGGTTAAGCATTTTCATATTTGATTGTTCCTTGTCCTTTTCCATAACTATTCTAAACCTAATGATATTATGATCACTGTGCCCCAAATGTTCCCCCACTGAAACATACTCCACCAGCCACACTTCATTCCCCAGAACTAGATCCAGCACTGTTTCCTTCGGTTGGGCTAGAAACACACTGTTCCAGAAAGTTCTCTTGAACACATTTCAGGAATTCCTCCCCCTCTTTGCCCTTTACACTGTTACTGTCCCAGTCTATATTGGATTATTGAAGTCCCCCATTATCACTATTCGATAGTTCTTGCACCTTTCTGTAATTTGCCTGCAAATGTTCTTCTATCTCCTTCCCACTCTTTGGTGACCTATAGTATACACCCAGTAGCGTAATAGCTCCTCCATTGTTCCTTAATTCCAATTAAATAGATTCTGCCTTTGACCCTAAAACTACATTATCCGTTTCCAGTGCTATAAGAGTTTCTTTGATCAATACAGCTACCCCCATCTTTCTTTCCTTCCCTATCTTTTCTGAATATCTTGTAGTCAGGAATATTAAGTCCCCAATCATCCCCTTCTTTGAGCCAAATCTCTGTTATTGCCACCATATCATAGACCCATGTGGTGACTTGAGCCTGCAGCTCACCAACCTCATTTACCACTCTCTGTGCATTTACACACATGCACGCCAATCTCATCTTAGATTGCCTCGCATTTGTCCCCTGTCTGATCCCTCCTATTTCTGAACTACTCTTTACTCCAATGCTACTTGTCCCTCCCATTCCTCTGTGCACCTTGATTCTCCTCTCTAATGTTTCATCCTGGTGCCCATCCCCCTGCCAAATTCGTTTAAACCCTCCCCCACAGCACTAGATAACTTACCCGTGAGGACATTGGTCCCAGCTCTGTTGAGGTGTAAACCATCCATCTTGAACAGATCCCTTCGGCCCAGAACTGATCCCAATGCCCCAGGAATCTGAAGCCCTCCCTCTTGCTCCATTATTCCAGCCACGCACTAACCTGTCTTATCCTACTATTCCTATACTCACTAGAGTGTGGCACTGGGAGTAATGCAGAGATCACTACCTTTGAGGTCCTGCTTTTTAACTTCCTCCCCAGCTCCTGAAACTCTGACTGCAGGACCTTAACCCTTTTTCTTCCTATGTCATTGGTTCCCACGTGGACCACGACTTCTGGCTGTTCCCCTTCTCCCTCAAAATGTTCTGCACCTTCTCAGTGACGTCCTTTACCCTGACACCAGGGAGGCAACACACCATGAGGGACTCACATCGGCAGTTGCAGAAATGCCTGTCTATTCCCCTGACTATCGAATCCCCTATAACAACTGCATTTCTTTTGCCCACTCTGCAGCAGAGTCTCCCATGGTGCCCGTGGATTTGCTCCTAATTACATTCCCCCGAGATGTCAACTCCCTCACAGGTATTCAACACTGAATAGCGGTTTGTGAGTGCCACAGTCCCAGGGGATTCCTGCACTGCCTGCCTGTTCCTCCTAATCTGTCTGGTGGTCACCCACTCCTTGTCCGCCTTAACTCTCCGTAGCTGTGGGGTGACCACCTCCTGAAACATGCTCTTAGCTTACCGTATGCATTGTGGTGACACCAGCCACCCTTCAAGCTCAGAAACTCTGAGCTCGAACTCAAGCAGTTGGCGGCATTTCCTGCACATGGTTTTCCAGGACAAACAAAGTGTTCTGGAGTTCCCATGTGGCACAGGATGTGCATGCAATGGGCCCCTGCTGTCCTGCCATGTTAGCTACAGTTATTTAAACTGTTTGTTTAGCTTTAAGGCACTTTACTGTTTATCTGACACTAAAACACATAAAAAGCATTAACCAACCACTAAAAAACACTAGCCACCAACACAATATTCACTAAGAACACTTACCAACTAAATACTTACACTGACTTACCCTCAGCGCTAAAGATTATTATGCTCTTAATACTTAAGATAAATGATAAATTAAATAATTAGTTCTAATTCCTTTGCTCCACCTCTCCTCACACTGTGCTCAATATGAGGTCAGTTTTTGAGTTTTCCCCTCTATCTGTTTCCCCTCTGGGTTAGGGTTTGGGTCTCCCGATAGGCTCTGCTGCTGCTCTCGGGCTCTGTTTAAATCTGCTGCTCTTTCTTCTCCTTCCCTGCAAGGAGACATCTGGGGTATAATTTCAACCCCCAAGAACGGGTGGGTTGGGGGGGGGAGGGTGGGAGTTTAAAATAACAGCTTTTTGGAGCGGGACCACATCCCGGCTCCAACATGCCCACTTTTAGGTTTAACCCAGGCAGGTTTGTCTGCGTGTGGAGAGCAGACACCAGTAAGTTCCGCCCCCACCTAAAGTCTGCGGGCCAAAATTAAAAGGGCAATGTACCTCATTAAGATACCTGAGGTACTTAATATTTTGTGTATTGGAAAATTAAAATGAATTTAACCTTACCTGTCCGATTCACGTTAAGTGAAAGCAGGCGGGAAGGGCTGGATCCATGAGATGAGCGCCTTTATTGCAATACTTGTGGGTCCGGAGAAGCAGGAGTGCTTCATCCAGACCCAACAAGCTCACCTGGCTGACAGGGCCCCCGCGATCGGCCGCTCCCCACCCCCCCAAATGGTGGAGCCCCCCCTCCATGGTAGACCCCCATCTACCTCCGGCTCTTCACCCGAGCTCCAGCGACCTCTGATCATCAAGTCCCAGCCCATCCAATCTTCTCCCCGGCCCATCCGATCTCCTCCCCAGTCCATGATCCATCCCTCCCTCCCTCCCTCCCTCCCTCCCTCCGATTCCCAGCTGTGGCCTGTTACCGCAGGCCTTCCTGCCTGCCTGTCAATCAGGCTGGCTGCTGGGTGCGAAGCCCGGAAGTAAGATTTATTGGCCTCATTAAGGTCACGATCATAGATTGCAACTCGCCAATTTACCTTCTGGGTTTTGCACCCGAAAATCATCCCCCCCCGCTCCCTTCCCGGCTCGAAGTCAAAATTCTGCCTCTGGTCTTTGATTTGCCTGTTCATCCAACAGTATGGCTAACATTGGAAAAATCATCTTGTGGGTTGTGTGGGTGCAGCTTACTAGAGCTTCAATGTATTGCACTGCAATGCTGCTGCTACTTAGGGAAATTGTATCTCTCAATACATTCTCTTTTAGTGAGTCTTTTTTTAAAAAAGGTAACAAAAGTGACCCAGAAAACTATAGTCCAGTGAGTTTGTGGGTGAAGTTGTGGAAACTCTTATTAAAGGTAATATCATGGAGCATCTGGATAGAAATTAAGTCATAAAATATAGCCAATATGGGTTCATGAAGGTGAACATAAAAACATAACATAAGAAATAGGAGCAGGAGTAGGCCATATGGCCTCTCGAGCCTGCTCCACCATTCAATAAGATCATGGCTGATCTTTGCCCTCAAATCCACTTTCTTGCCCAATCCCTATATCCCTAGATTCCCTTAGAGTCCAAAAATCTATTGATCTCAGTCTTGAATATACTCAGTGACTGAGCATCCACAGCCCTCTGGGGTAGAGAATTCCAAAGATTCACAAACCTCTGAGTGAACAAATTCCTCCTCATCTCAGTCCGAAATGGCCGACCCATAGTCCTGAGACCATTCCCCCTAGTTCTAGACTCTCCAGCCAAGGGAAGACCTCTAAGAATTTTATATGTTTCAATGAGATCACCTCTCATTCTTCTAAACTCCAGAGAATATAGGCCCATTTTGCTCAATCTTTCCTCATAGGACAACCCTGTCATCCCAGGAATCAATCTAGTGAACATTTGTTGCACTGCCTCTAAGGCAAGTATATCCTTCCTTAGGTAAGGAGACCAAAACTGTACACAGTACTCCAAGTGTGGTCTCACCAAAGCCCTGTACAATTGCAGCAAGACTTCCTTACTCTTGTACTCCAGGTCCCTTGCAATAAAGGCCAATATACCATTTGCCTTCCTAATTGCTTGCTGTACCTGCATGTTAACTTTCTGTGTTTCGTGTACAAGGACACCCAAATCTCTCTGAACACCAACATTTAATACTTTCTCACCATTTAAAAAATAGTCTGTTGTTCTATTCATCCGACCAAAGTGAATAACCTCACATTTCCCTACATTATATTCCATCTGCCACTTTCTCGCCCACTCACTAAACCTGTCTATATCCCTTTGCATCCTCTTTACGTCCTCCTCACAGCTTACTTTCCCACCTAGCTTTGTATCATCAGCAAACTTGGATACATTACACTCGGTCCCTTCATCTAAGTCATTTATACAGATTGTAAATAGCTGAGGCCCAAGCACTGATCCTAGTAACAGCCTGCCATCCTGAAAATGACCCGCTTATTCCTACTCTCCGTTTTCTGTCCGTTAACCAATCCTCTATCCATGCTAATATATTACCCCCAATTCCATGAGCCCTTATCTTGTGTAAAAACCTTTTGTGTGGCACCTTATCGAATGCCTTTTGAAAATCCAAATATTTTCTACGTTCACTGGTTCCCATTTATCTACCCTGCTAGTTACATTCTCAAAAAACTAATTGATTTGTCAAACATGATTTCCCTTTCATGAAACCATGTTGACTCTGACACAAAGATTGGTGGTATTGTAAGCAGTGTAGATGAAAACATAAAATTACAAAGCGATATTGATAGATTAGGTGAATGGGCAAAACTGTGGCAAATGGAATTCAATGTAGACAAATGGGAGGTCATCCACTTTGGATCAAAAAAGTATAGAACAGGGTACTTTCTAAATGGTAAAAAGTTAAAAACAGTGGATGTCCAAAGGAACCTAGGGGTTCAGGTACATAGATCATTGAAGTGTCATGAACAGGTGTAGAAAATAATCGGACAACACCTTCAGAGATTATCCCCTTCGTCAGGGGAATGAGTGAAAGGTTCTCAAATCGCATATCTTATATTAGGCTGGGACACCATCACACCATCAAAAGGTGTCGTTGGTGTTCAGACAGATTAGCCACGGAGAACAGTACGTCCCAGTACACTGAATATACATTGTGTCAAATTATACAGACAGAGAGAAAGAGACCCAAATGGCAGAGAGAGAATATTAAAAAGATAACTTGTTTTTCCCCTTGCTGGTGGGGTTACGTGTAGCGTGACATGAACCCAAGATCCCGGTTGAGGCCGTCCTCATGGGTGCGGAACTTGGCTATCAATTTCTGCTCGACGATTTTGCGTTGTCTTGTGTCTCGAACGCCGCCTTGGAGAATGCTTACCCGAAGATCGGTGGCTGAATGTCCTTGACTGCTAAAGTGTTCCCCGACTGGGAGGGAACCCTCCTGTCTGGCGATTGTTGCGCGGTGTCCGTTCATCCATTGTCGCAGTGTCTGCATGGTCTCGCCAATGTACCATGCTCCGGGGCATCCTTTCCTGCAACGTATGAGGTAGACAACGTTGGCCGAGTCACAGGAGTATGAACCATGTACCTGGTGGGTGGTGTCCTCTCGTGTGATGGTGGTATCCGTGTTGATGATCTGGCATGTCTTGCAGAGGTTGCCGTGGCACGGTTGTGTGGTGTCATGGACGCTGTTCTCCTGAAAGCTGGGTAATTTGCTGCGAACGATGGTCTGTTTGAGGTTGGGTGGCTGTTTGTCCACCCCAGTCCATCACCGGCATCTCCACATCAGAAAATAATCAATAAGGCTAATGGAATGCTGGTCTTTATATCTATAGGACTAGAGTACAAGGGGGCAGAAGTTATGCTGCAGCTATACAAAACCCTGGTTAGACCGCACCTGGAGTACTGTGAGCAGTTCTGGGCACCACTCCTTCGGAAGGACATATTGGCCTTGGAGGGAGTGCAGCGTAGGTTTACTAGAATGATACCCGGACTTCAAGGGTTAAGTTATGAGGAGAAATTGCACAAATTGGGGTTGTATTCTCTGGAGTTTAGAAGGTTAAGGGGTGATCTGATCGAAGTTTATAAGATATTAAGGGGAACGGATAGGGTGGATAGAAACTATTTCTGCTGGTTGGGGATTCTAGGAGTAGGGGGCACAGTCTAAAAATTAGAGCCAGACCTTTCAGAAGCGAGATTAGAAAACATTACTACACACAAAGGGTGGTAGAAGTTTGGAACTCTCTTCCGCAAACGGCAATTGATACTAGCTCAATTGCTACATTTAAATCTGAGATAGATAGCTTTTTGACAATCAAAGGTATTAAGGGATATGGGCCAAAGGCAGGTATATGGAGTTAGATCACAGATCAGCCATGATCTTATCAAATGGCGGAACAGGCACGAGGGGCTGAATGGCCTACTCCTGTTCCTAATCATATTTTGATTTTCTAAGTGCACTGTTACCACTTCCTTAATAATGGATTCCAGCATTTTCCCGACGACTGATGTCAGGCTAACTGGCCTGTAGTTCCCTGTTTTCTCTCTCTCTCCTTTCTTGAATAGTGATGTTACATTTGCTACCTTCCAGTCCACTGGGACCGTTGTAGAATCTAGGGAATTTTGGAAGATCCCAACCAATGCATCCATTATGTCTGCAGCCACCTCTTTTAGAACCCTAGGATGTAGGCCATCAGGTCCAGGGGATTTTAATCCCATTTATTTCTCCAGTTCTTTTTCTTTACTAATATTAATTACTTTAAGTTCCTCACTCTCATTAGACTCTTGGACTTGTCAATCTAATTTACTGATTTTCTTTGAGGAGTGTGACAAAGGAGCTTGATGGGGTAAGGCAGCGGATATAGTGTACTTGGATTTCAGTAAGGCCTTTGATATTGTTCCTCTGGAAAGGCTGAAAATAAAGAAAGTGGGAATCAGTGGACATATTTTATGATGGATATGTAATTGGTTGACCGATCGAACCCTGAGGGTGGTGGTGCAGGGATTGTCAGCCGCCTGGGAGAATGTTACAGGGGTCTGTTTTGGGAGCTCTTTTGTTTAATGTCTTCATAAATGATCTGGAGCTAGAAATCCAATCATAGTGGTTACATTTGCAGATAATACAAAACTAATGAAGGTGGTAGACTCCAAATCTCAACAGGAGCATTTGAATATACTTGGCAATTGGACAGATAGGTGGCAGATGAAATTCAATGTAGAGAACTGCAAAATGCTTCACATAGGGACAAAAAAAATCAGGAAGGGATTATTACTTAAACAGAAAGAAAATAATGTGCATGGAAAATGGAAGAGATTTGGAGGTTCCGATTGACAGTAAATTGAAGTTATCGCAATAATGTTTGGTGGCAGTGAGTAAAGCAAATCAGATGCTGGGAAGTATAAAGATGTCAATATTGACCCGAAATAATGAGGCAATCCTACCACTTTAAAAATCATTGGTGCGATCGCATTTACAATACTGTGTACAGTTCTGGTCGCTACAGTACAATAAGGATATTGAGCTATTGAAAGGATACAGAAGAGGGCAACCAGAATGATTGAGGGGATGGAGAGATTGGTTTATGAGGAGCGATTATGTAAATTTAGCAGGTTCTCACTGGGAACGAGAAGGTTGAGTGGTGATATGATTGATGTTTTTAGGATTCTAAAGGGACTAGATAATGTAGACCATGATAAGCTGTTTCACCTGATCGAGAATAGTACAACCAGAGGACACATCCTGCTTTGAAGAGGGGTAAATTCAAAACCAATCTGCAGAAACATTGGCCTCGATTTTTACAGGGTGGTGGGAAGGGTGCATGGGAGCCCGGTAGCGGGCGACGAACCTGGCAAGGTCGAGGACGCGGAGGCCCTGCCAATCTTAATGACAGGGCCTCATTTGAATGAATCTCTGCAGAGTCCTGCCTGACACCCGACCAGATTCACAGCCTGGCAGGAGTGGGCATCTGGCAGCATGAGGCCTCAGCCGGGGACCCGTGGGAATGGTCCCCGCAGTCAGCAAAGGAGCGGGGGAAGGCTTTGGCACGATCGAGGTGGGGGAGAAGGCTCTGGCAAAGATCTGGAGGGGGGGTAGCAAAGGAGGCCCAAGGCTTCCTTGTGAGGCCTGGAAGAGCATTCTGGCCCACAAGGAAACCTAAAATAAAACTTTAAAACTTACTTTCTGGGCCTCTTCTGGACCATGATCCGCTCCCAGCAGGGTTGGTCTGATGGAGAAGCCGTCACTGCTCCCCCGCTCAGGCCTTCAACTAAAATTGCAGATCGGATCCTGCTGACTTCATCGGACCCAATCTGCATATTTAAAAAGGGACCCCGCTTCCTTCCTGTGGGGGGCCTGCTCAAAAGAGTAGGTTAAGATCGGGACCCGGCGGGAAGGCAGCGGGATCAGAGGACGTAAATGACTGGTCTTATTTTAACGGCCCCCCTGCATGACTTCTGCCAGGCGGGAGCAATTAAATTTGAAGGTATTATTTCAGTGAGTGAATGGTAAATCTATGGAACAGGTTCCCTAGCGAGACAGTGGAAGCAGATAGTATTGATTAATTCAAATGTAAATTAGATAGATTTCTTTCAGAGAATAATACTTTAGGATACGGTATATGAGTAATTTGAGATATAAAATATGGTAAGCGTAGCTTGCTTGGGAGGAACAGGTGACTTTGGACCTATGGTTCCCAAAGCTCTCCATCACTGGGGTTTTCCTCGCCTCATGTCTGGGTCTATTGTAGACTAATTGATAGAGATTGATTGCCATCGTTAGTCAACAACTCCATTATCGTTGTATCAAGTGACTACTAGGATGGTAGAAGGTGAACTAGATGGACCTTGGTCTTTTTTCATTTAGCACTTGCTAAGAACACATTCAGGCTTTGTGCAAATAATTCATGCATGAACATAATCTGCCCATAACAATTTAAAACATTTACTGAATATGCACAAAATGAAGCAAAAATGGATTTGATAACACGCATGCTGCAAATGGCCCAATAACAGAGAGAACTTGTACTCATACTATCCAGTTTCAGTTCACAGAAATTTGGTGAAAAACACCAAAGGCCCGATATTTATGGGGAAGTGGGGAGGGTGCGAGGGAGCCCGAAAGAACCTGCCAAGTCCGGGGACGCGGAGGTCCTGTCGAACTTAACAGCAGGACCTCATTATCACTATTTTGTTCTGTTTTCCTCCCTTCAGTCGGCAAAATTGACCCTTGGGGACGGTCCCTGGCAATCGGGTGGGGGGAGGATCGACAATCGGGGTTTGTGGTGGGGAGAGATCGGCCATTGGGGCTGGAGCGAGAGAATGGCCGTGATTTGCACGGGGGAGGCCGAAGGCTTTCTTGAAGGGCTAGGGGGATACATAAGAACATAAGAACATAAGAAATTGGAGCAGGAGTAGGCCAATCGGCCCCTCGAGCCTGCTCCGCCATTCAATAAGATCATGGCTGATCTGATCCCAACCACAAATCTAAAGAACACAAGAAGTCGGAGCAGGACCCGGCCACATAGCCCCTGGGCCCTCTCCGCCACCCACAGGGCAATGACCGATCCGAACTCAGCTTCATGTCCAATTTCCTGCCCGCTCCCCATAACCCCTAATTCCCTTTACTTCTAGGAAACTGTCTATTTCTGTTTTAAATTTATCTAATGATGTAGCTTCCACAGCTTCCTGGGGCAGCAAATTCCACAGACCTACCACCCTCTGAGTGAAGAAGTTTCTCCTCATCTCAGTTTTGAAAGAGCAGCCCCTTATTCTAAGATTATGCCCCCTAGTTCTAGTTTCACCCATCTTTGGGAACATCCTTACTGCATCCACCCGATCAAGACCCTTCACAATCTTATATGTTTCAATAAGATCGCCTCTCATTCTTCTGAACAAAAGTAGCGCTGCGAACAGTACACTCCTGCTCCTCCTGGCCCACAAGGAGTGCTGGAAAAGGCACTTACCTTGTGGAGCCAGCAGCTCCCACCTCCCTTTCACTGCCTGGTTTCCCGACCTCTGGGATGGCAGGACACTTGGACGCCCCGATATCCGCCACCATAAAAAAGGCGATGGGAGCTTGCGCTGCGTGTCGGGAACACGCTCTCCGTATTTCAGTCTTTAACCCACTCCCCCATCTGACCCTCTCCAGGTCATCATGGGGAGGTTAATATTGAGGCCCAGGTGTTACCTTTTACTATACTTACTTATGTAGATTATGCCGTACAAATATAGCGCTGTGCTATATTTTCAAAGAATGGGAATTGCTAATTCATTTCCAATGTAAAAAATACATAGCACATTTTTTAAAATTTCCATCTAAATCACTTTCAAACCTAAATTCCAAATCAGAATTTTCATTGGCAAAATGTAACTGGTTTAGGAGCTACCCTGGGATTTGACGACAAGATGGTTCTGATTTCCCATTAAGTTCACCCCTGTTTGGAATGTCCACTTATATTACACCAGATACACTAGCGTTGAATTTCATATAGTTCAGTGAAAAATGACCACAACATTGAAACAACATTTTCAGAAGATGACCAACTTGATTTATCTACAGCAGAATATAAGTGTAATGAAAGAAGATAATTCAACGTGAATTAAAGGTGCTGCTTAACAATAAAAAGCTAGTTGCATTGGTTTTGGATCAGAAACGCTAGTTCTGTTTTAGATATGTCCTCTTTGGTTATCATGTTTGGCAATTTACCTTTTGTTTAGTTTTGATGCACCAAGAGTGAAGATTTTTAATGTAAAATATATCAGTGTCAGCATTAAAGAGTTTAATATGAAATGTTTGAAGATGAGTGGGAGCATTCAGAAGAGGTATCTGAATCCTATATTTTAAAGGCCATTAATCACCTTGCAAAATCACAGAACCAATTCATGATTATCCTCTCACACCCCCATAAACCCAAGTAATTTTCTTGTTGGAACTCCAGCAGACCGTATTAGGGCATAATCTCATTACGTGCAGTTTACTTAGGTTATAACATTAATAGGACTGGTACTGGTATTTCAATCTTTAAGTCAACTGAACAGGTAGATGTCAAGCTTCCAAATTCCACATTTTTGGATTTAGAAGAAAAGAGAAAATAAAATATTTATGTACAAGTTAACGTAGTATTTTTACTCACATTAAGCAGTTTATCAAGAAAAAGCTGTACTATATTATGAAATCAGTTTAATATTCTACCTATGTTGTATTACTTTTTACATGTTTAATTTAGTCTACTGACATTTTAAATATAACATTAAATAGACTGTTGCACAGGAATCATGCACATTAGTTTGACTGTAAATACAATATAAATGTGACTTTTTCAATTATGGATTAACATGCTATTCATTAAAGTATGAATCTACTAACAGGTCCATCATTAATGACATCTTGAGGTGTCTGTGTTAACATTGGAGTGAAGTTTCTCATTTCCTTTTTTTTTCATTTATTCCTTATTCATTTAGTGATACGGTTTTAATTTTCTGTGTAGTTTTGATTGTTTATAGAGGCCAGTGTGTCATTGTGGAGAAAAATTAAATTCCAACTTAAGAATTTTTAAAAACTACAAATTTGACTTTAATAGGTCTTAATTAATTTAAATCAAATCTGCATATTTAAATAATTATTGACAGGCTTTTAAGTTTATTTAGAAGGTCCAAATATAACCTTTAAAGAATTGCTAATTGCATAAGTCTCACTTTAGCAGTCATTGTGGCCCAGGATGTGGACCTTCGCATTCTATATCATCAGTTATGCAAACTCAAAACCAGATAATAGACTGTGTTCTAATCCTTACCAAATTATCAGTTGTTGTACATCGAATGAAAACTGCTGGGGAGAAGAAATGATAACAAGTAAATGTAGAAACATTCCTATGACCATGGAAAAGATGTGTAGGTTGCATCTGCAGAAGAATCCGATAGTGGATTATCTTCAACCTATATTGGATTGGTGAGGACTGGATAGTAAGAGAATGGTGATAGCAAGGGTTATGGTCTGACCCCAAATGAAATGCACATCTTATGAGAAACACATTAAGCACCTTACTGAAGCCAACTGTTTCAAATCCCATTAAGTATTTAGAAGCAGACGCAACAACTGATGCCAGCCTTTAAGGAGAAACTTCTTTCTGGAGAGGTTATGATGGAGATGGGGAATGAAATACATGCAGGGAACCATAGAACCTTGTTCCAGATTTCACACTCCAATCTAGCCAGTTTTAGTGGTAAAAGGGATTTCAGATCTTCTGTTTGATCTGGGATCTGACCACAAATATGGGTCACAATGTCTGTTCCCATTTGGCAAACAGGTTAATGGAAGTAATCAGGATAATGCCAAGAATATAGTATCGTGAGGAGAAATACTCAGACAGCAAAACAACCAGATTAGGGTTAGAGGGGCAAAGATAAATATGCATGAATCAACAACAACTTGCATTTATATAGTGCCTTTAACAACAACAATTTAATGTAGTAAAGCATCCCAAGGCTCTTCACAGGAGCGCTATCAAACAAAAATTGATACCGAGCCACATAAGGAGATATTAGGACAGGTGACCAAAAGCTTGGTCAAAAAGATAGGTTTTAAGGAGCGTCTTAAAAGAGGAGAGTGAGGCAGAGAAGTTTAGCAAAGGAATTCCAGAGCTTAGGGCCTAGGCAGCTGAAGGCACGGCCGCCAAAGGCGCAGCGATGAAAACTGGGGATGCATAAGAGGCCAGAATTGGAGGAGTGCAGAGATTGCATAAGAACAGAAGAACATAAGAAATAGGAACAGAAGTGGGCCATACGGCCCCACAAGCCTGCTCTATCATTCAATAAGATCATGGCTAATCTTCTACCTCAACTCCACTTTCCCACCCTATCCCCATATCCCTTGATTTCCTTAGGGTCCAAAAATCTATCAATCTCAGTCTTGAATATACTCAGTGACTGAGCATCCACACCTCTCTAGGGTAGAGAATTACAAAGATTCACAACCCTCTGAGTGAAGAAATTTTTTCTCATCTCGGTCCTAAATGGCCGACCCCTTAGCTTGAGACTATGACCCCTAGTTCTGGACTCTCCAGCCAGGGGAAACAGCCTCTCAGCATCTACGTTGTCAAGCCCTCTAAGAATTTTATACGTTTCAGTGAGATCACCACTCATTCTTCTAAACTCCAGAGAATATAGGCCTATTCTACTCAATCTCTCCTCATAGGACAACCCTCTCATCCCAGGAATCAATCTAGTGAACCTTCATTGCACCCCCTCTAAGGCAAGTATATCCATCCTTAGGTAAGGAGACCGAAACTGTATTCAGTACTGCAGGTGTGGTCTCACCAGAGCCCTATGTGATTAGACCATAAGAGATAGGAGCAGGAGTAGGCCATTCGGCCCCTCGAGCCTGCTGCAAAACCTCATTGCTTTTATACTCCAACCCCCTTGCAATAAAGGCCAACATACCATTTGCCTTCCTAATTGCTTGCTGTATCTGCATGTTAATGTTCTGTGATTCATGTACAAGGACATTAAAATCCCTCTGAATACCAACATTTCTTAGTCTCTCACCTTTTAAAAAACATTCTGCTTTTCTATTCTTCCTACCAAAGTGGATAACTTCACATTTCCATACATTATATTCCATCTGCCACCTTCTCGCCCACTCACTAAACCAGTCTATATCCCTTTGCAGCCACTTTGTGTCCTCTTCGCAGCTTACTTTCCCATCTAGCTTTGTATTATCAGCAAACTTGGATACATTACACCCGGTCCCCTTATCTAAGTCATTGATAAATATTGTAAACAACTGAAGCCCAAGCACTGATCCTTGCGGCACCCCACTAGTTACAACCTGCCAACCCGAAAATGACCCGTTTATTCCTACTCTCTGTTTTCTGTCCGTTAACCAATCCTCAATCCATGCTAATATATTACCCCCAATCCCATGAGCCCTTATCTTGTGTAACAACCTTTTGTGTGGCATCTTATCGAATGCCTTTTGAAAATCCAAATATACTACATCCACTGGTTCCCCCTTTATCTACCCTGCTGGTTACACCCTTGTAAAATTCTAATAGATTTGTCAAACACGATTTCCCTTTCATAAAACCATGTTGACTCTGCCTAATCATATTCTGATTTTCTAAATGCCCTGTTAGTACATCCTTAATAATAGATTCTAGCATTTTCCCTACTACTGATGTCAGGCTAACATAAATGTTCCCTGTTTTCTTTCCAGGAGCCAATCTCGGGAGGTTGTAGGGCTGGAGGAGGTTACAGAGATAGGGAGGGGCGAGGCCATGGAGGGATTTGAAAACAAGGATGAGAATTTTAAAATCAAGACATTGCCAGACCGGGAGCCAATGTAGGTCAGCAAGCACAGTGGTGATGGCAGAACGGGACTTGGTGCGAGTTAGGATACAGGCAGCAGAGTTTTGGATGAGCTCAAATTTATAGAGTGCGCAAGATGGGAGGTCAGCCAGGGGAACATTGGAATAGAGTCAAAGGCATGGACGAGGGTTTCAGCAGCAGATAAGCTGAGGCAGGGGTGGAGACAGGTGATGTTATGGAAGTGAAAGTAGGCGGTCTTGGTGATGGAGAGGATATGGGGTCTGAAGCTCAGCTCAGGGTCAAATAGGACGCCAAGATTGCGAACAGTCTGGTTCAGTCTCAGACAGTGGCCAGAGAGAGGGATGGAGTTTGTGAATAAAGAACGGAGTTTGTGGAGGGGACCAAAGATGATGGCTTTGGTCTTCCCAATATTTTATTGGAGGAAATTTCTGCTCATGCAATACTGGACATTGGACAAGCAGTGTAACAAAAAAATTAGAATCCTAGAAACATTTGAAATAAAGTGATAGAAACTAATATTTATGATAAGACATCCCAGAATGATAGATGGTGATATATTTTTCAAGAGTACAGGGCATTCGGGAGATATAGAGATCTGCCTTGTATGTAAGGGATATCTAGGAGGTTAATATAGTTGAGTCAGGACCATAGTCAATGGTATGAAATCTCAGAACAGATGTGTTCAATAAGAAACGGGTCAGAAAAACATTTGGAGTTTACTACAGATCAGCAGGCCAAATAAGAATAACATTACTTTATTATGGTATTAGAAGTGTAAGTGAAAAAAGGAAGGCTTTACTAATGGAAGATTTCAATCAGCTCAATATAATTTAGGATAACCAAGTGGGAAGGCTGAGTTTGTCAATGTAATGCATGGATGCTTCCTGACTATGTTCTCATGAGGGGTGACTTTCTTCTGCACTTGATCCTTGTGAATGATCCAGAGAGGAAAAGTAGAGGAACCACTAGCAATAGTGATCATAGCATAACTTTTAATTTGATATAGGAAACAGCAGATATGTAACCAAACCATAGTAAGTGACTTTAGGGTTATGAGAGAAGGGAGAGGGTGATTATTGAGACCAGTAGAGGATTACGGAAGCAAATCAAAAGGCCAAGAGAAAATTGGAATGGGACATAGAAAAGGATGAAAAACATGCCAAAAAATTCTTCCAGTACTATAACAGCAAGCTGAAGATAGGGTCAAAGTTAAAACATTAAGGCATCCACATACAATTAAACATGAGAATGATTACTTTTTGGGAGATTTTTATAGGAAGACGACTAACTATGTACCAGATAGCCTAGGATTTTTGACAATAATAAACTAGAGGTTCTAGATGGGGTAAAGGGGTGGACAATCAATAAATCCTGCAGGACATTAACTATACTCCAGAGTATTTAAAAAGAGACAAGAGATTTGTAAAGTACTGATTATCATTTCGAAGAATAGTAGATAGGGTCCAACAGACTGGAAATAGGCAAATGTAGTTCTCAGTATTCAAAACGAGCTGAAGTATGAAAGCTGTTAATTACAAAGCCATGAGCCTGACCTCAATAATCATAAACAAAATTAAGTACCTGCACAAAAATAATCCAATAAATGATCAACACAGCTTCAGTAGGGTAGATCTTGCCAAATCAACTTCATAGATTTTTTGAAAAAAGGAGGCGACATCCCAAATTGACAGTAGGCATGAGACAAAGTCTACTTATACTTTCAAACAGTCTTTTAGAAAGTATCACATGAAAGACTTTTATAAACATAAGTCTATGGATAGCTAGGCTAAGACATGAACATGGATTAATAATGGGCCAAAGGAGAGACAGAGGATAGTTGCAAGGGCAGCCAGGTCGCAAAGGGGGGGGGGGGGGGCGGGGGGTAGAACTTCAGGAGTCTGTGCTGGGACCCCTCCTATTCCAAGTAAGGATATATAGGTGATTGTATACTCAAGGGAGGCAGCCAAGATCTTACAAAGATAGGGTTTCTACCTGGGTTGATCAGTGACAAATGCAATTCAATATAAAAAAGTGCAAGGCCCTGCATATATTGGATGTAAAAATAGGAGACAGATGTACTTTATGGTTGGAACAGAACTGGTCAAAGGGAAATTTGAAAGAGATCTAAGAGTGCTCGTTGACTTACCATTCACCAACGCCAAACAGTGTGAGGTGACAATGAATAAAATAATAGGATTCTGGGTTATGTTCTGTGAAAGTATTGCATATAATTCAGGATCCTGAAGAAGTGCAGGTGAGAGCAAGGAGGCTGATACCCTCAGAGGGAAGAGCTAAGAGGAACACTTGCTTGCAAAGCCAATTTTAACTACAATTCTTTTAACTTCATGGGTTTAGGGGATTGGAAAAGACTATTCACTGATTATTCTTTGATTGGTAGATTTTAACTAGCCATTTTTGGACCAATCAGGAATCAGCCTTTACCAGCCCTCCTGGAAAGTTTAAGGAGCTTAAGTATCCATGTTTTCATATTTCAAGGATGGGGAAAAGGGAGGGGGGCAAAGGCTTGAATTTTTTTGTGTATGGGGGCTTTGTAATTTGTGTGTTGTTGCTTACTTTTCTGCATCATCATAGGCAGCCCCAAGCTTCAAAACATTGAATAGCCCTGAGCTAGGGATCTTCAGCCTCAAAAGGACACGTCTTGGAGGGAGCCTTGTAAATAAATTACTTAACAGGATACAGAAAGTTAACCGAATACCTTTAAAGGGCCAGGGCAGCAGAACAAGAGTGCACAGGTTCAGGGTAATTAAGGTCAAATTTAAAATCAGTATCAGGAATTTTTTTTTACATAGAGGGCATTCAACAGTTGGAGTCGATTGCGAGGCAAGACACTGCTTTCTGTAATGGGAAGGTGTAAGGATTGGTATTATAGGACGAGATAAAATGGTTGAAGGAACTTCTTTATCCAAACTCATCTTGGAATGCCCATTGATCATATATTTAGATTACATTACACAAACAGCTTTTAGGCCAAGCTGTGAACAAAAATGGATTGAAATGCAGGTCATCAGAACTGCAGCAATTGCTGACAATCTTGGCATATATGCTGTCTGTGAGTCATTCTTAATGGAGTAAATGAGTATTTGTCCTTGTCTGTGATTTGTTTTGGCAGGACCATGGTACAAATTGTGTCAGGATGCCCTACATTTGCAAGTGTAGGTTGGCATACTTCCGTGGGTAAGATATGGTTACAAGTACTTTTGAAGTTCTTTAGATGAGAATTCAAATTATACCAAACATACACTTTGTATTCTTTTCAGAACATAGTTAAAAGTGCTTTTGAAATCCTTGTAACCATATCTTGAAAAGGTTACCATTCACCATCAGCTGTTGATGTTTGCCTACTGGATATCTACCCAGAGATGGATCATTCCACAGATCTTTGATCTTAATTATCACCATGAAGATTGGCTAAGCAGCAACAGACACAAACTATAGCTATGCTGGTCGCACCCAGCTGATTCAAACTTCAACAAGTAATGCCCACTTAAGTGTAGCACTGACTGACCCTATAGATCACCTGAAAGAAGCAACAGAGCGGCCAATACTTGCACTATATCGGAATCATGAAAAGAATACCAAGTGTAGGTTTGGCCATATGATTGGGATCATTTAAAAATTGTCTCAAACAGGCATTGGCTACATTGGACCACCAGTCAAAATATCCAGATGACTTCTCGACTCAGACAAAGCAGATCATATCTAGTCACTGCAGTGCAACCAGATCTCATCCAAGAAGTTGGCTATTGGCATGGGCTCTCAATATTATTTAAATGAAAAGTGTGCTGCAGTATTGGCTAAAAAGCTGAAATAGGTGGGGAAAAAAATCAGAACTAAAATTTCATGTAAGCGTACCTCAATGCTAAGTGAAAAAATTGTGTCACCAGCTCACACCAGGTGGAAGTCAGTATCAGTTGCAGATGATTTTTAGACAGAATCAGAAAACCGGTGGAAGGTAGTTAAATCTTTTTCCAACATCATGTCAAATTCACCTATCCTTTTGAGGATAGTCATATGCCATACCACTATACAGAAGGCAGGCCTGAAAACCACAGCAAAGTTTGGGCTTTACGCTATTCTACTTGGGTTCAGCACTACTGACCACTTGCATCCCATATGGACTGGTGTGCCTTTACCTGCCCAAAATCTACATAAGCGACAGCAATACCCATGGATTGAACACACAACCTTTGCCAGTGGACACCAGCTTACTGGAACATAGTTTCCAGAAAGTAAATTGAATATAAACTCCATCATTCAGAGACTCAATCAATAAGCCGAGAAACTTTATTTAACAGATAAACAAATCAGTGCAAAACAATGTATTTACCATAATTTACAAACGATACTATCTTCCACGATATTGCAAAAAGACACTTCACGAGCAATCTTTCAACATTCATTGAATCTCATATGGTGAACCATGCAGTGTTAAACTAGCCCAATTTCTCGGCTGGCTACAGACTGCAGACTGACTTATGAGCCACAGAAGTATCTTTCCAAGTCTTTTGAAGATGTACTTAAACAAAGTCCATTAATAAAAAGCTACATTTCCCTTAATTATATTGGTTATCCATCAGTTACATAGGATATTTGCCCCCCACTTTAAAAAAGCTGAGTTAGTTGGTATTTAACACTTCATCAATCCAGACAAAGATAATATAACCCAATGCCCCCGAATTCAATTAGTATATTAAACCCCATCCTTTGTTTTACAAGGAACTAGTCACAGATTTACATAAACATTCCCCCATCGATATCCATTCAGGCAATCCATCTTGGTTTCCAGTCATGTACAATAGCAACGATCAGATCATGCATACCAAGGACTTCCAGAACAATGCCTGTCTCTGCCTTTTCCTGAGGGGCAAATATTGGCCAGACTGAAATGTAAATTCCCTTCAGTTTAACATTTCAGTCTGGCCAATATTTGCAATTACTAATCTTAACTGTTTGTAATGTTACTAGCAATAAGGAATTCAAATCAATAATCTTATACAGATTAAAAATACATTTTTGTCACAACCATATTTACTGAAATGACATCTAAACCCAATGTCAGCAATGAGAATTTCCATCAAATGGCAGTACCTAATCATCCTGGTCAACATCAAGCACAAGGAAGTTAATTATCTTGTGAAGCTACTCACCCTAATAGCATAAGTGCTAGGGTTCTCAAAACCCTGGCTGGAGAACTACTGGTCCCCTCACTTAACCAACTTAACTGTCTGTATCAAGCAGCGTTTCCTCATGAGTGTAAAGAAAGAATTGCATTTATATTTTGCCTGGCACAGTACTCAGGACATCCCAAAGTACTTCACAGTCAATGAATTACTTTTGAAGTGTAACTACTGTTGTTACGTAGGCAAATGTAGCAGCTAATTTGCATATAGCAAGATCCCACAAACACCGTCGAGACAAATGGTCAGGTAATCTGTTTTGGAGGTGTTGGTTGCGGGATAAATGTTAGCCAGCACACCAGGACACCCCTGCTCTTCTTCAAATACTGCCATGGTATCTTTTACATCCCCCTGAACAGACAGATGGGGGAAGAGTAGTTAACTACAAGAATACATGCTTAGAATACAATGAAAGGAATTAAAGTTTATAAGGATAAATACAAACAGACAACATTCTATGCTACAGGTGCAGTTTAGACCCAAAAGGCCACTGGCAGGTTTTAGATATGATGTGGAGATGCCGGTGATGGACTGGGGTTGACAATTGTAAACAATTTTACAACACCAAGTTATAGTCCAGCAATTTTATTTTAAATTCACAAGCTTTCGGAGATTTTCTCCTTCCTGAAATGACATTTTAGATAGCAATTTGTACCCTGTTTTATGAAGTCAGCTCATTAAGCATAGCTTGAAGTGCAGATTTGGATAGGTGTTAAGGAGCACATAAATGGCAGGAGTGGAAACTTGTAACTGAAATTTAAAGGGGACAATTAAGGGGAGGGTCAGATATGGAGAACAAAAATTCCAAAAGCCTTTGG
Organism: Heptranchias perlo; assembly: GCF_035084215.1. Taxonomy (NCBI): domain Eukaryota; kingdom Metazoa; phylum Chordata; class Chondrichthyes; order Hexanchiformes; family Hexanchidae; genus Heptranchias; species Heptranchias perlo. The sequence goes on along the minus strand of NC_090327.1, from coordinate 112,050,247 downwards.
AAAGGTTCAGAAGGTATTTCAACACATTAGTGACCTTTGCCAAGTTTAAGGGGCAGCAGAGCAAAAGGTGATAGGCAAATATAAGGGAAAGAAAATTTAAAGAGCATGGGCCCGATTTTACCAGGGGTGCGGGTTCTCGGCGGGTAGTCCAGCGGGCGCGTTGCTGCGCGATCGTAGCAGGCAACACACTAATTGGATCCACTTACCTGCTCCTCCGGGTTCCCCGATGCTGATCAGCGCGGTCGGGCGGGCTGCGCATGCGCAGTAAGATCTGTCAGCTGGAGGCGCTCTATTTAAAGGGGCAATCCTCCACTGACAGATGCTGCCACAAACAGCAAAAATTACAGCATGGAGCAGCCCAGGGGGAAGGCTGATCCCAGTTTAATGATGCCTCACCCCAGGTATCATTAGATGGGGTGAGGAGGAGGGGGAGGACAGAGATCTTCCCCCCGGCGGACGGGAGGAAGCGGCCTGCCTCTGCCACCAAGAAGACCTGGCTCGAGGTGGCAGAGGGAGTCACCTGAGCCACCAACATATCGCCCACCTGCACACAGTGCAGGAGGCACTCCAATGACCTCAGTAGGTCAGCCACACGTAGTGAGAACACGTAGTCTTTCCCCTGCACTCCGTCTGTCACAACACTGCCCCCACCCCACATCTCCTTCGGCACTGCCAACACTACTCTGTCACATCACCCCTCATACCCACTCAAACCTCATCCTCATCTTACCTGCACCTACTCACCTCGCGAGTACTCACCCCGCCACCCAATCCTCATACAATCTCATGGCTCTATCCCATACTCACCCTCTCGTGCATCTCTTTCACGGCCAGCCTCACTCAACCTGCCACCACCTGTGCTGCAGCCACAGGGCATGCATCACATATGTGTAGTAGGAAGCGTAAGGCAAACGTGTTGTGAGCATGAGGGGGATGCACAAGGGTGTTTGAGGGTTTGTCATGGCTCTTACTTCTATTGAATTAAAGAACAACTCACATCACACATTATATTGGCACCACTACTGCCATGGCTTCGCGAATCCTGTCCGGTTTGTGCAATAATGCCCGCTCCTGGGTACCACTGATGCCACCCAGTGTGTCACTGCAGAGTGGGTGTAGGTGTATTTGCAGGGCTCTTCTGCGCAGACGACTGAGACACATCGGGGATGTCCCCAGTTGCAGCCTGGAAGGCTGTGGAGCAGAAGTTCGGGAGGGCAGTGGTGACTTTGACAGCGACAGGTAGGAAAGATGGTGCACCGGGCCAGCCAGGAGCAGCTCGGCATGAGAGAGGCTGCAGATGTCCACGGCTACATGTCGACTGACTCTGAGCCTCTGTGTGCACTGCTGCTCAGAGAGGTCCAGGAGGATGAGCCTCGGTCTGTGGAACGTGTGGCGAGGGTAGTGCCCTCTGCGACGCATCTCTCTCTGCGGTAGCCCTCCCTCCTGCTGTACAGGTGGATGTGTCACAGCACTCTGTTGTGGAGCTCCACGTGTCAGAGGTGGACGGCGAGGCTGGTGATGCTGTTCGCCCTCCGAGGAGGTCATGACTGCAGCTACAGCGGCCCCCATCCGCAAGATGTACATCTGAGGGGGTCCGCAAGGTAGGTACATGTCTCTGGACCCCGGGGTAAGTGTGCAGGTTGGTGACTTCGACCATCAGGAGGAGGGTGGTGGAGGCCAAACTTTGTCCCAAGTGACAGAGCGGCCTCCTGCAATGGCTGAGGGTCTCCCCCCCGCACCTGTCAAATGGACCTTTGCAGCTGCCACAGGCTGACGGCTGCAACACGTCCATTTCAACTGGGACTGTTTCCCCCAGTGTGTGAAACAGTCCCATGTTTATCCAAAATCACACAGTCCCTTAATCAGGTCAGTTAATGACCTGAACAAGCAAATACACTCAAGTGGCATCCCGCTGGCTTTAATTGCCTGCGGGATTCCCACCAGCGGGGGCTGCGCACGCACCCCCGCAAGTCAGCGCGGAACCTGGAAGTGGGCGGGATCGAGGCGCGATCCGGTCCCGCTCCGGGATTTCTCGATTTTCGGGGCCCCCCCCGCCGAGAACGCACGCGATAGTGGGTGCTAAAATCGGGCCCCATGAGTCTACAGGCAAATGACAGCAGCCCAGCACCCAACACCATAAGATGGCTGCTGAAGTGGATGTGATTCTGCATGAGAGGACTTCAAGCAGGGTGGCCCTCTATGTCACTCCACATGCCTGCAAGGTATGCCTGCAGACAATTTTCAGGCCACAACTGTTACTGTCAACAAATGTGCCAGCCCTATGTTATAGTGGTATCCGCAGTTATCCTTGTAGCAGATGGCACAGTTCTGCATCTAGCTCTCTGCTGACCCAGACTCTGAAGACTGTTTCCCATTCTCACTGCCAGGTAGGTGTGTCAGAGCTTGTAGAAATGGCTGGTGGCATCTTGCTAAGTGCAGCTGCTGTTGATTTCCCTGGCATGCCTTTTCCAATGCAATGCCACTGAAGGAGTGATATACTGTGATTGGGGTGCTTCAGAGGTATATCCAGCATTAAGGTAAGTCAGGTATTCACATATCTTAGTTATGCTATCAGGTCTGCTGCCCTAGTTTCCTTGGGGAATAGGAACCTCGTGCACTAATTGACTGTCAACGTGAAGTCTGGCCACTTCTGTCTGCAGATGTGGGTGTGAGGATGGACAAAACCAACTCTCAGAGCCTGACCTCCCTACCGGTCCCTCCAAAGGTCCTCCTCCAAACACCTCAGACAGGATTCTCATTGGTGACAGTAATTGGCTGGGTGAAAAAAATTAAACACATGACATAAAGGGGCTTATGACAACCAAAGTACCAGCAGAAAAAAAAATGTACAGAAATGTCAACAAAAATTACAAAAATATTGCAGAACAAAGCCTGTGCCCTTTAGAAATGACATTGCATGCCTGAGTGTCGGGAAATAGTGTACAGAACATTCCCCCTCCCGAAAGAATATTTAAATAAAATGCACAATCATTTTCCACTACTGGCTGCTCAATTGACGCTGTTGCAGTAGTGGAAAATCTAGGGTTATGATTCCAGGCCTGCAGGGACTTGGAATGCAACAGATCAGGGTTTACTCATATAGATTGTACCTGAAGTTTTTGCTTGATTACATTGGGGGAGGGGAAAGAAGGGAAACATCAGATAGATTAATCTTCAAGGCTTTGTCTGATTAATTTACTTGCCTCTGGAGAATGCTATGCATGGTCAGTTGCAACAAGCAAACTTTTTTTTATTTTCAAAACAAAAATCTTCTCAAAGCAGTAGAAACGTTAAAGACAATATAATCCATAACAATTAATAGCTTTATTACATTTGTGTCCTTTTATGTTTATCTGTGTATGAAATGAATGTGATCATAAGACCAGTATTTGAATTTTGATAAATTGAAGTAATTCAAAGTGGGTAAATTGGTAAGTCAGTCAAAACACAATGCTGAAATGAGAATCAGATACTTGACTTACATATTTTCATTTATCTTTACCACTTAAATCATGAGAACAGTTTTTTAAACCGATGTTCTCCATATTTAGTTGTCTAATGTACATTAAAAAAATCCCAGTTATAGATTATACAACTGTCATTTTTAGAATGCAAACAAACTTCTTCAAATATTGACTCTGTACTTCCATATTTTCACCATTATTGCATGTGATCAGTATTTAAATAGTTTAATGAACACTAAGGCTTTAAGAACATAAAGCGCTCAGTTACTAGATAGTTGGCATAATTTGAGTTCCACGCAGTGTATTGTTATGATAATTTATTTCCAGAAAAGTTAAGTTGTCCAGGAAAGCAGGTTATACATAAAATTCTTAATGAAGTTATATTTCAAATGTTTATCTTAATCAGCTTCTGAAAAAGTATTTTAAATCCTTAGGCAACATTATTTGGATTTTTGTAACTCCGTCTAAATTTTGCAAAAGTTCAGTTCTGAAATATTGCCCAATAATTAAGACACTCTGTTGTAACACAGACAGAATAACTATTTCACCACAGCCACGATATGCTTCTTCTTCTCGGAGACAAATGGTACGGATCCTGGTTTGCTGTGCTTGCGACGATTCAGTTCCCTGAAAAGATGAGTGAGTTTGTAATGAGGTACTCTTGTTTGGTTAAATACTTATTTAAACATTAATATACTTTCATACCTACTGCTAATTGTAGCATCTTCTCTTCAAATGCCAAAAATCATACACACATCTACTTGCATTTATATAGCACCTTTAATGTAGTAAAACATCCCAAGGTGCTTCACAGAAGCGTTATCAAACAAAACAGACACTGAGCCACATAAGGAGATATTAGGACAAGTGACCAAAAGCTTGGTCAAAGAGGTAGGTTTTAAGGAGCGTCTTAAAGGAGGAGAGGTAGAGAGATTTAGGGAGGGAATTCCAGAGCTTAGGGCCTAGGCCACCAATGGTGGAGTGATTAAAATTAGGGATGTGCAAGAGGCAAGAATTAGAGGAACACAGAGATCTCAGAGAGTTGTAGGGCTGGAGGAGGTAACGGAGATAGGGAGGGGCAACACCATGGAGGGATTTGAAAACAAGGATGAGAATTTTAAAATCGAGGTGTTCCCAGAGCGAGAGCCAATGTAGGTCAGTGAACCTCCTCCAACCCTCCAAGATCTCTGTGCTCCTCCAAATCTTGCCTCTTGTGCCTCCAGCTGCCTAGGCCCTAAGCTCTGGAATTCCCTCCTTAAACCCCTCCCCTCCTCTCCTCTCCATCTCTCCTCCTTTAAGACACTCTTTAAACCTATCTCTTTGACCAAGCTTTTGGTCACTTGTCCTAATATCTCCTTATGTGGCTTGGTGTCAATTTTGGGTGAACGGGACTTGGTGTGAGTTAGGATTCACACAACAGAGTTTTAGTTGAGCTCAAGTTTATGGAGGATGGAAGATGGAAGGCCGGCCAGGAGAGAGTCATTGGCAGACCCTATTTGTCAGCTAAAACAAAAAAAAGACTTTACGTTGTCTCAAAATTGATGAGAAAGCAAATTACATATTTTTTTTAAAAAAAAACAGTTGCTGGGGGTTGCGGAGGGGTTGGAAAGGAAGGCTTTCCACAGACATTTATTATAAGCTCAAAGGTACCCTCTTCCTACCTCTCTTCCTGCAAAGACCACATCTCTTTCTCCCAATGTCTGTCTCCATCGTATTTGCTTTGACGTCTCCACTTTCTGTACTGCAGCTTCTGAAATGTCCTTTCTCCTATAGGCGACAGGGCACGTGTCCACGTCCGCCCCATTTCCCTTGCTTAGCGCTCTCACTCACTCCCTCTGTACAAATGCCATCTATATATTCACTTCTTCCCAAACTAGGGTTGCCAACTCTGGATGGACGTATTCCTCGAGGTTTCATCACATAACCTCCCACCTCCAACTACTCCATCCAGTCAAAACTAACTTTTTTTCCCATCTCCAATATTTTTGTAACTAATGAACAAAAGTGCTCACAGAAAATGAAAAAAACGCTTTCCTAATCTCCCTGTTGTTTGCCATTTCAGCACCCCACCACCCACCTCCCTTACACAATTTCTCTTAGTCCTGGCTATGCTGGAGCCATCTGGTCTGGTCAGTGATTTCAGCTATCTCTCCCATTTTTTTGCCCATTTCTGTCATCTAACTGCCACTTCACCCGCCCCCATTTTGAAAGTTTTTTTTTAAAAACTGTGTGCGCATCTTTCTCATTACTTGCCCCTACTTCTAACCATTTTCCTGCCCTCTAGTTCTTTTAATGTCTGTTTACTTCCTCATTGAGATAATCCTTTCATATCACTTCTTTATAGCTTTTTTAAAAATCTGTTTGCAAGTGATTAAATCCATTAACTGGCACTCCACTAGGAATAATCATTCCCAATTCTTGACTTCTGCCTGGCCTCCTCTCCACTCTCCTCCATTTGTTCATCTCTATAAAAGGAGCTTACTTAACTTTCAATTTCCAGCTTTGTCAAAAGGTGAAGACCCAAAATGTTAACCTCTCTACACTCTTTTCAAATGCTAATGTTCCTACGCTGTATTTCTAGCATTTCCTGTTTTTATTTATACAGCAAGGAGGTAACATTAGGAAATGAGAATTCTGGATCCTGGATGTGAAGCAGGAATCTGATCTTTACTCATACATTAACCCTTTGACAGCTAGCAGATGCAGTAGCAATTTTTAGCTCTGTGGACTATCCAGTTTTGTAGCTTTTCAGCTGCTACACTGGGACATTGAAACAATTATTAAATTAAACAATTAATAAATCTACACAAACATCAGTAATAGACTACTGTATTAACCCTAATCCTTAAAAGTACAGTTAACTAACTGTAGAGATGATTTTGAAGTTCAATGGGAGCTCATTCATAAAAATCAGCTTATAGGTAAAATATTAAAAATTAAACACAGCAATTTTGCTTTCAATGTTGTCCCTCCTCCATTGACTAATTTTTTTATCATACTGAACAGGCTAGTGCTCTTTTCTCTAGAGAAGACTTAGAGGTGACCTGAGAGGTCTTTGCAATTATGAAGGGATTCAATAGGGTAGACGTAGAGAAGATGTTTCCACTTGTGGGGGGGGTCCAAAACCAGGGGCCGTAAATATAAGATAGTCACGAATAAATTCAATGAGTAAAGATATTTCTCCTGAATTCCTTAAGAGAGTGGTGAAAATGTGGAACTTGCTACCACATGGGAGTGGTTGAGGCGATTAGCATTGATGCATTTAAGGGGAGCTAGATAAGTACTCAAGGGAGAAAGGAATAGAAGGATATGTTGAGGGTTGGATGAAGTAAGCTGGGAGGAACTAGTAGAAACACAGATTAAAAAATGCAAAAGTGTCATTCTTCAGTTAAATAGATCTAAATTAGTTGTGGCTCATTCCAAGATTAGTTCACTAGTTGCTGTTAGTGCCACTCTGTAACCAACTCTTAGATGATGTGCAAGAGTGGATGGGAAGATTAATTATTTTACCTCCCTCTCTGTATGAGAGCACTTCTCCGCTACTTGCCATCACCTGAGGGTACAGGCAAGATTGGAAACACCAGATGGGTTACTGTGGATCCAAACTCATTCTACCTCTCTGCAGCATAGTGCATTGGAAAACCCACTAAGATTGCATTCATCAAATAACAATGGCATATCTAGTCAGGTTATACGTAGCCTAATTTTTGAACTGCAGCTTTATGTTTGAATGTAGTATATTTTGGGTACTTTTAAAAAGTTCTGAATCAAACTTTAGTTAAAATAGGACGTAGAAAACATTATATACAGGGTGTTGTATTGCAGGATAGTTTTTGAAACATACTTTCTGCGTCGTGCTTCCCTCATAATGCGCAGTTCCTTAGACTGGTTGTAAATCATTTTAGGCAAATGACGGTGACGGGCTATACGTTTGATGTGAGGATGGTGCTGGAATTTTTCTTTAAGTTTTTGGTTGTAGTTCAAAGCAGCCTTCTCTCTCGGTGCAAGCTAAAGCAGAAAAATAAATGGTATTAATGCATCTAAATTCTTCAATTACACTATTCAAGAACACAAAATACAACTAAGTTCTTCAGATTTGGGTTTTCAAGCTTCATGTCCCTCCCAAACCACTGACAATTTTTAATAAAGTTTTTTAATTACTAATTTATCAGCATTAATATTCCTTGCAATGTAACTTAATCAATATTTATTAAATACTATTTAGTACTTTGGTAACATCATAATTCAAAGTCTAAACATTTTCCTTATGGTAGCATACAGTTATTTGCATTAAAACCAGTAAAAATAAATCTTAACAGAAAAGTTGGAATACAAACTGAACCAAAGAAAAGAAACTCAATATGCTGAAGTGTTTTGATTGTAAGGATATCTGATCAAAATTAAACATCAACAACATTTAATTGTGTAACTAAAAGGGACCATTTTAAAATAAAATTGACGACATTATCTCTTGCCTTTGCCCAGCAACAATTATGTAAAAACCAATTAAAAAGGTGAAGTGCCATGCCAGGGCAGTACTTTAAAGAGATTACACTTTACATAGTCCAAACAAATAAAATGATTTAAAAGTTAAATAAATATCCATGAACAAAAAAGCAAAATCTATTACATTTTAAAGGATGGTTTAAAAGGAACCACTTGGAATTTTTGTCAAATGTGAGAAATTTAAAAAGGTGCATTGATAAAATGAATTCCAGCCGAAATAGGCAACAGTGGCATACTGTTGTATTTATACACAGATGAAATTTTAATGAGCAGTTCATCAACTGAACATCAGTATTCTTTTTATACTCTTAACAGATTACAGAATATTTGTGGCCGAGGTGGGGGAAGAGAAATGAAAAGACCAAAAGGAAATATTGAAAATGCATGGTCCAGTAGTTCAGTTGTGGACTACTATTGCAAGGGGAGGCAAAGGAGAAAATAGATGACCATGTACACACTTTGAATGTCTAATAAGCAAATCCTCTCCCGTCCAAGTGGGCAACATTTCAGCTCAAAGTGTTTTTTTAGCTTTTTGAACTAAAATTATCAGCACAATCACTGAATGTTCCCAATTCTGTAGAGAAGCACACATCAGATTATGGAGCTTCAGAATGAAACAAATGGCTAAGAAGCATTTTTGCGGATTGAGGAAAAATATAAATAGCTGGGGGGTTGGGGGGAGGGAGAAGAAGAGGAGAATAGGAAATAATAGGAATGTTAGAATTGAATTGAGAGGGGTGGTACTGAGAGAGGGACATGTGCTGAAAGGATTCCGAAGTTCATTTACAGTCCAGTGCCTAAATATTATTACCACGCGCAAATTGGCATAGGGTCAAACAGATCAGAGAGTTAAATGCGTGGCTCAAAGGTGTGGGAGACAGGGGTTTTGATTCATGGGGCACTGGCACCAGTCCTGGGGAAAGAGGGAGCTGATCCATTGGGACGGGCTCCACTTAAACCGGGCTGGGTCCAGTGTCCTGGCGAATCGAAAAACTAGGGCTGTCGACAGGGCTTTAAACTAAAAAAAGAGGTGGTGGGGGGGGGGGTTGAGGTGAGGGGAAATTTATACATCTAAAGAAAAAAGTCAAGGCCATAGAGCAGTGTAGCGATTTGGCTAAAGATAAGCAGAGTGTAACAGGAAGGGACAGAGAGTTTAACAGTAATAGTGCATCAGTGAATAAGGTCAAATCAGGGAAAAATAGTAAAAAGATAAAGCAAAAGATACTTTATCTGAATGCACGAAGCATTCGTAGCAAGATAAACTAATTAATGGCACAAAGAGATAAATGGGTTTGATTTAGTAGCCAATAGGAAAAAATGTTAAAAAGGCAAAATTAAAGGCACTTTATCCGAATGCCTTCGCAACAAGGTAGATAAACAGTGCCCCGCGCTAGTGAGTAAGGATGCAAAGAGGCTTCAAGGGGATATAGACAGGCTAAATGAGTGGGCAAGAACATGGCAGATGGAATATAATGTGGAAAAATGTGAAGTTATCCACTTTGGTAGGAAAAACAGAAATGCAGAGGATTTTTTAAATGGTGAGAGATTGGGAAATGTTAATGTCTGGGTGTCCTTGTACATGAGTCACTGAGAGCTAACATGTAGGTGCAGCAAACAATTAGGAAGCAAATGGTATGATGGCCTTTATTACAAGAGGATTTGATTACAGGAGTAAAGATGTCTTACTGCAATTATTATAGGGCCTTGGTGAGAACGCACCTGGAATATTGTGTACAATTTTGTTCTCCTTACCTAAGAAAGGATATACTTGCCATAGAAGGTTCACCAGACTGATTCCTGGGATGGTGGGATTGTCTTATGAGGAGGGATTGAGTAGACTAAGCCTGTGTTTTCTAGAGTTTAGAAGAATAAGAACATAAGAAATAGGAGCAGGAGTAGGCCAATTGGCCCCTCGAGCCTGCTCCGCCATTCAATAAGATCATGGCTGAAATGATCCTAACCTCAAACTTAAATTCATGTCCAATTTCCTGCCCGCTCCCCGTAACCCCTAATTCCCTTTACTTCTAGGAAACTGTCTATTTCTGTTTTAAATTTATTTAATGATGTAGCTTCCACAGCTTCCTGGGGCAGCAAATTCCACAGACCTACTACCCTCTGAGTGAAGAAGTTTCTCCTCATCTCAGTTTTGAAAGAGCAGCCCCTTATTCTAAGATTATGACCCCTAATTCTAGTTTCACCCATCCTTGGGAACATCCTTACCGCATCCACCCGATCAAGCCCCTTCACAATCTTATATGTTTCAATAAGATCGCCTCTCATTCTTCTGAACTCCAATGACTAGAGTCCCAATCTACTCAACCTTTCCTCATATGTCCATCCCCTCATCAGTTTCACTTTAGACAAAGATATAATAGCTCAAAACTCTCTGGCTACCACACAACACATTTTTGAGTCTTCCACCAGATAATGCAATATGCAAGATGGAATATTGTATACCAGTTAGAGATGAGGCAAGTTAGACATGGCATTAGGACAAAGATGGGCTTTTTAAACAATGGGATGATGACAGCTGTTTTGTGGAGGGGAACAATTCCTGAGGAAGCTCAATGAAATCAGCAAGTACTGAGCTGAGGAAGGTTCTTGAGTAGTGAGCAACTGCATTGAGGGAGCTGGCAGTATATCTCTGACGATAGGAGTCTGATGGATGCTGGTGTGGGGAGGGAGGGCTGGCACACCTTAGAGGTTGGAAGAAGCAGAGGCATGAGCAGATAGCCTAAATAAGCTTAGTGATAACACTGCAGCATTACCATTGATTTGATTGTGGCACATTCTCAGGAGATGTTTATACTGTCAGTTGCAACTTATATAGGGTAGTTCACATTGTTACACTATATACCCAACCATGTATATATGAAGTATTGTGAAAGTGTTCTATAAAAATAGAAATCTAATATAGCCTGTCTCACGTGGGTAACTTACATTTATATCAAAATAAATATTCCCATAACAGGGGATCAACCCTGGTTCAATGAGGAGTGTAGAACAGCATGCCAGGAGCAGCACCAGTCGTACCTAACAATGAGGTGCCAACCTGGTGAAGCTACAACTCAGGACTACATGCATGCTAAACAGCAGAAGCAACATGCTAAGTGATTCCACAACCAATGAATCAGATCAAAGCTCTGCAGTCCTGCCACATCCAGTCATGAATGGTGGTGGGCAATTAAACAACTAACAGGAGGAGAAGGCTCTGCAAACATCCCCATCCTCAATGATGGCGGAGTCCAGCACCTGAGTACAAAAGACAAGACTGAAGCGTTTGCAACCATCTTCAGCCAGAAGTGCCGAGTGGATGATCCATCGCGGCCTCCTCCCAATATCCCCACCATCACAGAAGCCAGTCTTCAGCCAATTCGATTCACTCCACGTGATATCAAGAAAATGATATGAGTGCACTGGATACAGCAAAGGCTATGGGCCCCGACAACATCCCGGCTGTAGTGCTGAAGACTTGTGCTCCAGAACTAGTCGCTCCTCTAGCCAAGCTGTTCCAGAATAGCTACAACACTGGCATCTACCCGACAATGTGGAAAATTGCCCAGGTACGTCCTGTCCACAAAAAGCAGGACAAATCCAATCCGGCCAATTACCGCCCCATCAGTCCACTCTCAATCATCAGCAAAGTGATGGAAGATGTCGTCGACAGTGCTATCAAGCGGCACTTACTCACCAATAACCTGCTCACCGATGCTCAGTTTGGGTTCTGCCAGGACCACTCGGCTCCAGACCTCATTACAGCCTTGGTCCAAACATGGACAAAAGAGATGAATTTCAGAGGTGAGGCGAGAGTGACTGCCCTTGACATCAAGGCAGCATTTGACCAATGTGGCACCAAGGAGCCCTAGTAAAATTGAAGTCAATGGGAATCAGGGGGAAAACTCTCCAGTGGCTGGAGTCATACCTAGCACAAAGGAAGATGGTAGTGGTTGTTGGAGGCCAATCATCTCAGCCCCAGGACATTGCTGCAGGAGTTCCTCAGGACAGTGTCCTGGGCTGAACCATCTTCAGCTGCTTCATCAATGACCTTCCCTTCATCCTAAGGTCAGAAATGGGGATGTTCGCTGATGATTGCACAGTGTTCAGTTCCATTCGCAACCCCTCAGATAATGAAGCAGTCTGTGCCTGCATGCAGCAAGACCTGGACAACATCCAGGCTTGGGCTGATAACTGGCAAGTAACATTCGTGCCAGACAAGTGCCAGGCAATGACTATCTCCAACAAAAGAGTGTCTAACCACCTCCCCTTAACATTCAACGGCATTACCATTGCCGAAGCCCCCATCAACATCCTGGGGGTCACTATTGACCAGAAACTTAACTGGAACAGCCATATAAATACTGTGGCTACAAGAGCAGCTCAGAGGCTGGGTATTCTTCGGTGAGTGACTCACCTCCTGACTCCCCAAAGCCTTTCCACCATCTACAAGGCACAAGTCAGGAGTGTGATGGAATACTCTCCACTTGTCTGGATGAGTGCAGCTACAACAACACTCAAGAAGCTCAACACCATCCAGGACAAAGCAGCCCGCTTGATTGGTACCCCATCCACCACCCTAAACATTCACTCCCTTCACCATCGGCGCACTGTGGCTGCAGTATGTACCATCTACAGGATGCACTGCAGCAACTCGCCAAGGCTTCTTCAACAGCACCTCCCAAACCAGCGACCTCTACCACCTAGAAGGACAAGAGCAGCAGGCACATGGGAACACCACCACCTGCACGTTCCCCTCCAGGTCACACAGCATCCCGACTTGGAAATATATCGCCGTTCCTTCATCGTTGTTGGGTCAAAATCCTGGAACTCCCTTCCTAACAGCACTGTGGGAGAACCTTCACCACACTGACTGCAGCAGTTTAAGGCAGCGGGTCACCACCACCTTCTCAAGGGCAATTAGGGATGGGCAATAAATGCTGGCCTAGCCAGCGACGCCCACATCCCATGAACGAATAAAAAAAAATTGCAACTCCATCCACTCGGTCTCCAAATCTGATAGATTATTAGCCTAACATGTCTGTCACTGCAGCTTGCTGTCTCAGGGTGTAAGCGGTTGGGAATGCAAAGCTTCAAAATCGGCTAGAAAATGATTTGAATTTTTAATTAAAAAATTGTATTTTTCTTCTTTCATTGTTAATGGCAGAAATGCATTATGCTACTTATGGCATATAGCTCCTTTCAGTGACATAACTTATTAATAAGTATTAGTAACAGAAAGATTTTCAATAAACCTTTAAAGTCAGGACACTAAACACGAGAAATTAAATAGACTGCTTTTTAATTGCAATTAAATTTACTCTTAAAACGTTAATTCTTACAGCTGCTGAGTCAAATGGGGCTAAGGATATGACACAGTGAAATGTTTATTAATAGGTTATCAAAAGTTAAAAATGTAATTGTTTAATTGCAAAAGAAATTCCAATATTCTATCTGCCTGAAATACTTAATTTGCTAATTTCAATGAAAGGTCAAGGGGACATCCCACTTTTTGAAGTACTATAGTATACAGATTAGAATAGGACTTCATTCTTTAGCAATGTGCATCCGTAGAGTCCACTTAACTTAGTTTGGCATAAATCAACATTTCATTCTCAGTAATTAAAATGCATCCAAAGAATTGAATTGTAGCTTTCACCGCATGTTCCTGTACATAAAATCTACACAACTACAAATACACCACCACAGAACTATTGTAAGCAAGCATGGGTACTCATGGAATAAACTGTATATCTCACTGGGTGATGACTTAAGATATTTAATATATTTACATAAGTGTACCAAAAAAATCCAGATTATTATACCAATCATGTGATGCCATATAATGTTGATTAAATGTCACCATCACTATTATTACTTTTTATCCACAATATAGTTCTTCACTTTTCAATTGCATTCTGAACCGTAAGGAAGAAAAATTGTTTTATATATAATATATATATATATATATATATATATATATATATATATCACTTATGAATGAGTCATCAGGTGGAGTTTCAATTTTTAAGCTCTGCTGACCACTTAGACTAATACCTGGGAGAACATTCACCTATGTGTTTTCTACTTGTACAAAAATCATTCTTCCTTTTATTATTAATAATGAAATGAGTTTGTGAACATTTTTCTTGGAAATACCAATTTTGCATCATTAACACAATATGCACATTACCGTGGTAATCTATGGAGACATCATACATCTCAAGTTAACTGCACATCACATAATAACTTTTGATAATTCCCCCATACAGCTACTTAACAATTAGAGAAATAAAGAACCTTGTAAATAGAGGAAAAAAAACATGCATCTCATCCAAGCCTTTAGTCCATTTATTTTTGCCACCTTTTTGCGTTCATCAAAATGACGTACATCAATTTTACCTGAACGGAGGCCCAACCAGTCCCCATCCATCACCAACTTCCTCTGCCTGGCTGAACTTGTCCTTACATTGATCAACAACTTCTTTAACTCCACTTACTTCCTCAAAATAGGTGTCGCTATGGGAACCCGTATGGGTCCTAGCTATGCCTGCCTTTTCGGGGGTAACGTGGAATGGAACATTCCTTGTTCCAGTCCTACTCAGGTCCCCTCCTTCACATCTTTTTCCGGTACAATGACGACTGTGTTGGTGCCACTTCCTGCTCTTGCCCCGAACTGGAAAATTTCATCAACTTTGCTTCTAATTTCTACCCCTCCCTCACCCTCACATGGTCGATCCTCAACTCTTTCCTTCCTTTCCTTGACTTCTCTATCTCCATTTCTGGGGATAGGCTGTCCATCAATATCTTCTATAAGCCCACCGATTCCCACAGCTACCTTGATTACACTTCCTCCCACCTCACTTCCTATAAGGACTCTATTCCCTTCTCCCAGTTTCTCTGTCTCCGTCACATCTGTTCTGATGATGCCACCTTCCACACCAGTTTTGATACACCTTCCTTTTTCTTCAACTGAGGATTCCCCTCTAATGTGGTTGACAGGGCCCTCGACAGTGTTCGTCCATTTCCCGCATTTCAGCCCTCACCCCTTCCCCTCCCTCCTAGAACCACAATAGGGTTCCCCCTTCTCCTCCCCTCCCCTCCCACCTCACCAGCCTCCACATTCAACGGATCATCCTCCGCCATTTCCGCCACCTCCAGCACGATGCCACCACCATATCTTCCCATCTCCTTTCAGCATTCTGAAGGGACCGCTCCCTTCACGACACCCTGGTCCAATCTTCCATCACCCTCAACACTCGCTCCCCTTCCTCCAGCACCTTCCCATGCAAGCGCAGGAGATGCAACACCTGCACTTTCACCTCCTTCCATTCCCACCGTCCAGGGCCCCAAACACTCTTTCCGGATGAAACAACATTTTACTTGTACTGCTTCCAACTTAGTATACTGTATTCGCTGCTTACAATGCAATCTCCTCTACATTGGGGTGACCAAACTCAAATTGGGTGATTATCTTTGCTGAACACCTCCGTTCAGTACGCAACCATGACCGTGAGCTTCCGGTCGTTTGCCATTTTAATTCTCCATCCCACTCCCACTCTGACCTCTCTGTCCTTGGCCTCCTACACTGTTCCAATGAAGCTGAATGCAAGCTCTAGGAACAGCACCTCATCTTTCGATCAGGCACTTTACAGCCTTCCGGCCTCAACATGGATTTCAATGACTTCAGATCATAATGTCAGTTCTGACGGAAGTTCTTCGACTTGAAACGTTAACTGTTTCTTTCTTCACAGATGCTGCCTGACTCGCTGAGCTTCTCCAGCATTGACTCTTCTTACTTCAGATTTCCAGCATCCACATATTTTGCTTTTGATTCAGATCATAACCACTGCTCCAATTTCTGATAGCAGATATTAGTAATGGTTCTGCTGTAACCATTTACAGCCCCACTAGACCCATCTTTTGTTTCTTTACTTGTCCCGTTATCATCCCTTTTTGCCTTGCACCATCATCCCTTTTGTCATTTAATGACTCCTGCCATCCACCCTATCACAGACCTTCCCTTTTGTTCTTCACCCCCCCCACCCCTTTTTCTCTGGCTTTGTACTCGCTTATAAACTGTTACATCTCTAACTTCTTCCAGTTCATCGACCTGAAAAGTTAACTCTGTTTCCGTCTCTACAGGTGCTGCCTAACCTGCTGAGTGTTTCCAGTATTTTCTGTTTTTATTTGAGGTACATCCATGTTGGGGAACAGAACAAGTTTGCACTTTGCAAACCTAATGCAAGCATCAAGCAATTTCAGGTAAATTGCAGCATAACTAGATCTAGACGGTAAGGTTGCTCTACCCCAACAGCAATCTTAGAACCTGCAACTTAGAAAATATCCCTAATGCACCATTGAGTTTGTAGACTTCCCACACCTACCATCCTTGTGGCCTCTGAATAAGGTATTCAATTTAGAAATAATTTGTGGTGAACTACAGGCAATGTTGTGCTGTGGATTCACCTCTATTAGGAATCAGCCTGAAACTGCTCAAAATAATATTAGATTCTTAAAATCAGCAAGACAATCATTTTCTCACCAGTCCCAGATATGAAAGAACAGTTTGCTACCCAATTGCACTTAGCCCTTTTTCCCAAGCTCCCTTGCCAACAAAATGTTTATGACTCAATTACCTTACAGGGATTTTTTTTTTACATTTTAATACTGCTCTCAGGAAAACTATGGCTGGAATGGGAGCAGAAAAAATGTTTGTATAAAAATAATCAACTTTCTGAAATACTGCTACCATAGGTTTCCAAAGCTGGTGACACAATTACTCCAATATTACCATTATACCTATTCATCCTAGCAGTTCCAGGACCTCAGTTCTATCCTAATGTACATATTCTTGTCAACATAATTTATTCTTTTCCCTCCTATCACCACCAACTTGCATTTATATAGTGCCTATAACACAAAAAAAACCAAGGCGCTTCATCAAGGGGTGAAGAAAAAATTAGCTATTAGGAGGGGTGGCCAACAGCTTGGTCGAAGAAGTGGGTTTTAAAAGGAAGAGAGGGAGCTGGAGAGGTTTAGGGAAGGATTCCATAATCCCAAAAGGAAGAGAGAGCGCTGGAGAGGTTTAGGGAAAGATTCCCGAGTCCAGGCAGTTGAAGGCATGGCTGCCAATGATGGAGAGTAGAAGATATGCACAAGAGGCTGCAATCAGAGGAACAAGTGTTGTAGTGCTGGAGGAAATGATAGCCAGGTATGGGTGAAGTCATTGAAGGGTTTAAACGCAAGGATGAGGATTTTAAATCTAAGGTGCTGGGGGACCGGAAGCCAATGTCGGTTACTGAGGACAAGGGTGATGAGCAAGAGGGACTTAATGCAGGATAGTATACGAGCAACTGAGTTCTGGATGAGCTGAAGTTTATGATGGGTTAAAAATGGGAGGCCAACCAGTAGAGTATTGGAGTAATTGATTCTGAAGGTGACAAAGACATGGATGTGGGCTTCAGTGACAGATAGACTGAGCTAGGAATGAAGGTGGAAATAACTGAGTCTTTGGATGGAGTGGATATGGCGTCAGAAGCCCAGAATGGGGTCAGTTAAGACAGAGGTTCTGAACAGTTTGGCTCAGCCTGAGACAATGACTAGGGAGGGGGAATGGAGTCAGTGGCGAGAGTATGGAGTTTGTGGCAGGGGCCAAAAGAGATTGCTTCAGTTATCCCAATGGTCAGCTAGAGGAAAATGCAGCTCAACCAAGACTGTATGGAAAAGCAGACTGACAGCACAGAGGCAGTGGAGGGGTTAGGAGAGGCAGTGTAGAGGTAGAGCTGGGTGACATTATCATTGTATGTGGAAATTGACTCCATGTCTGCAGATGAGGTCACCAAGGAACAACATGCAAGTGAGGAAGAAGAGGGGACCAAGAATGGTTCCCCCTAAGGTAACCGTATTGAGTTGTGAAGGGAAGCCATCGCTAGAGATGCTGGGTTACAACTAGATAAATAAGAGTGGAACCAAGTGAGGGCAGTGCCATCCAACTGGACCATGAAGTGAGACGTTGGAGGAGGATGATGTGATCGACTGTGTTGAAATTTGTCGAAAGGTTGAGGAAGGATAATGCAGCATGTTATTGGTTACCTCGGTAGAGCCACTTTGGGAGGAGCAGAAACCTGATTGGAAAGATTCGAACAGGAAGTTGCAGGACAGATGGGTGTGGATCCAGGAGGTGACAATGAGTTGAAGGATGTTGGAGTAAGAAGAAAACATAGGAACATAGGAACAGGAGTAGGCCGTTCAGCCCCTCGTGCCTGCTCCGCCATTTGATAAGATCATGGCTGATCTGTGATCTAACTCCATATACCTGCCTTTGGCCCATATCCCTTAATATCTTTGACTGCCAAAAATCTATCTATCTCAGATTTAAATTTAGCAATTGAGCTAGTATCAATTGCCGTTTGCGGAAGAGAGTTCCAAACTTCTACAACCCTTTGTGTGTAGAAATGTTTTCTAATCTCGCTCCTGAAAGGTCTGGCTCTAATTTTTAGACTGTGCCCCCTACTCCTAGAATCCCCAACCAGCGGAAATAGTTTCTCTCTATCCACCTATCCGTTCCCCTTAATATCTTATAAACTTCGATCAGATCACCCCTTAACCTTCTAAACTCTAGAGAATACAACCCCAAAAAAGAACTTGCATTTATATAGTTCCTTTCACAACCTCAAGAAGTCCCAAAGCACTTTTGAAGTGTAATTACTGTTGTAATGTAGAGGGCAACGTGGTAAGAAAAAGCCAAGGTGGCTGACTGGTCGTGTACAAATCTTAAGGGATCTACTACTCAACTAAACAAAGTACAAAGAACAGCTAAAGAAAACGAAAGCTGCTATTAAAAGCAGCTGAAAGGATAACGGAAAAGAGCATTGTAGACAATTGTGGAAGTAATGGGAAAGCTTTTTCAATTACATGAAGAGTCAGCAGACTGCCAAAGATCGTATTGGGCCTTTGAAGGATGCTCAAGGACAGGTTACGAAGGACTGACTGGGTATGGCAGAAATATTAAATGAGTACTTTGCATCGGTCTTCACTCTTGAAGATGCTCGACTGTTATAAATTAATCATGTTAATAAGAAAACTAGTACTATTAACATAATGTTAATATTACTAGTTTATATTAGTAATAAT
Source organism: Heptranchias perlo (assembly GCF_035084215.1). Lineage (NCBI taxonomy): Eukaryota > Metazoa > Chordata > Chondrichthyes > Hexanchiformes > Hexanchidae > Heptranchias > Heptranchias perlo. The sequence goes on along the minus strand of NC_090327.1, from coordinate 112,031,147 downwards.
AACTAATTATATTATTAGTAATATATTAATTATACATTAATATAACATTGTGTGTTATGCCTCGATGATGTGTTAAAGTCTCTGGAGTGGGACTTGAACCCACAACCTTCTAACTCAGAGGTGAGAGTGCTACCACTAAGCCAAGCCTGAATAGAAAGGGAGGCTAAAGATGGGGCAGTAATTTTCAAGGACAGGGGTTGAGGGTATATTGAGAGGGGATGATGACAGTGATTTTGAAAAGGGAGGGGAACAGTCTCTTAGGAAAGGGAACCATTTATTATGTCAGTTAGCATGGGGGTCAGGAAGGGTAGTTGGATAGTCAGAGTTTAGTGCGAACCTGAGGGAGCAGGAGGGGTATATCGTGGCTGAGATGAGCTTGGAGAAAGTATAGGGGGAGATAGAGAGAAACCATCTCCCCCTATACTCTCTGGGGGTTCAAGGCCAGGGGTAAGGTGGGGACTGGGGGAGGTTTGGCATGGTAGGCTTGGCATTGTAGGCAAGGGGAGGAGGGAGAAGCAGCAGAGACAGCTGAGCGAATGGTCTCTATCTCAGTGATAAAGAAATCCATGAGCTACTCAATCTTCTCACTATAGGTGAGGGTGGAGGAGGAGGCAGGGGAAAGAGGTTTAAGGAAGCAGTTAGTAGTGTAGAAAAGGCACCTGGGGTTATTCTTGCTCTCCAGGGTGAACCAGAGGACACAGATTTAAGGTGATTGGCAAAAGAACCAAAGGGGACATGAGGAAATTTTTTTTTTTTAAAACGCAGCGAGTAGTTATGATCTGGAATGCGCTGCCTGAAAGGGTGGTGGGAAGCAGATTCAATCATGGCTTTCAAAATGGAATTGGATAAATACTTGAAGGGAAATAATTTGCAGGGCTACGGGGGAAAAGCAAGGAAATGGGACTAATTGGATTGCTCTTACAAAAAGCCAGCACGGGCTCTATGGGCTGAATGGCCTCCTTCTGTACTGTAACGATTCTATGATTCTAACTTAGAGTAGTGTGTGATCTTGGCAGAGGAGAGAAAGAGCTTGATGCAGTCCAGCCAGATCACTTGATGGATCGCTGTGGCGCATCAGGTACGCTCATATTTTGTGCCCCTTAAACTCGGGAGTGAAATTGGGGGCCATACCATGGAGAAAGATAGGGATAGGAGATAATAATGGTTTTCCTCGGGACGAGGGCATTGAAGGTGGAGGTGAGGGACTGGATGGGCAAACCAACAGCTGCAGAGATTTTGCAGCAAATTGACAAATTAGTTGCATTAATTTGCCTTGCAAAGTACAATTTTATATAATCGTACTACTTATTTAGTATATGCCCTCTGGATTTACAATATGCCCATCGTTATATTCATAAAGAAACTTGTTCCAAAGATAAGTTCATTGATTTGATAAATGATCTTTGACAGAAACTACCACTTGGAAATAACTCCTTTGGAATTAACCCTATTGAAATATACTTTTTGAAACTGAAAACATAACAAATTAATTCATGAAGTCAGTGGTAAATGTCAAAAATAATCTTCACTGTAAAAGAGTGACAGCAGTTTTGTAAAGGACTATATCTAGACTGGCTTTGTACTCATTTTCAAATAATATCTTTCAATTATTTTTCCCAGTGTGGGCCTTAAACTTTACGGACTAACAGCATAAAGATACTATGGTATTAGGCTTAATGCAATCTAGGTCATTTTAAACCTGCCAAGCAAAAAGACAAATCATTTTACCCTAATTAAATCATAGCCTTCACTTTTACACCTCAATCAATGAGGAGTTCCAACTTTCATTACCAGTTAAATAAATGTATCAAGCTTCATCCAGTCAAGTTCATTTTCCTAAGCCTTCCTAAATAGCTGCTTCTGTCTTAATAAATCCCTGTCTCACTCTTTTTACTGAAAACTGTCGAAGCAATCTAAACTGTAAGAGCTTTTATTATAATTAAAAGCAATGATTTTCTTTAATTCAATTTATTTAAGACGATCAAATTGCTGCTGATCTAGTACAACTGCAATGCTTCTCTAGACAAAAAAAGTATCAATTAAGTAAATTATGAAAGCCGTCAAAATACGTGCAACCAAATGGGTGCTTTTCGCTAGATAATCAGTAGATTACCAGGCCAGAAAATCTGCTAGAATGCTGAAGGGAATATTATCCAGGTATATTTTTCACTGTTATTAAATACAGCAATTGTAAGTCAATTGCAGTTATGATTTTAAGGCTTCAGTCATTCCATTCAGGCAAACCTGTACTTTGTGAAGTATTTAAAACTTGATAAAAAAAAATCTATTCTACAAATCTGGAATCTAAATTGTCAGTTTGTCATTTATTTTTTGGGTGAGAGGAGAATTCTAAACAACTAGTATTTGCATAGCACTTCTCAAGCAATGAAAGAATCTGATATGCTTTGCAGGGAGGTAACGGACACCAAGCAGGAAGCAAAAGAGAAATTAGAGAAGGTGATGGACAGTATGGTCAAGAGTTAAGTTTTGAGACAGCTTTTGAAGGTGAAGAGAATTCCAGAATGCACGAGTACTGTCGCTAAAAGCTCTACCACACCTGACAGAGCAAAAAGGTGCAGGGCAAATTCACAGCACACCAGAATCAGAGTGGAAGGTGCTAGCTGGGACATAGGGCTGGAGTAAGTTGCATTTACATTACCAGTGGCTCCCATGCAGATTTAGTTCTGGCAATATATCCACAAATATTTTTTTAAAACTCCTATTCCCCAGTACTAACATGTGAAGGCTTGAGATACCTGAGCATTGCTTTCATTGCAATTTCTATCCAGTTGTATCCTTTCTCGATTTAATTGTCTTTTCTCTTTGCTCCTCTTCACAATTCCAGCTGGGTGAGCTATGTACTTGGTACCTATTCCACAAAACTAGGATTGAGCAGGATTTTATTTTGGTCTTGGATGCCTGTAACTACTATAACCACCAGGCCGGCAGTAAATAACTAATATTGCACCAGGTGTGCATTACACCACAACGGCTTTGCTGGAAGACAATGTTAACAGAATCTTAGAAGTGTGGGAATGAGATAGCTAAGTTATCATTTGGGATGCATTCAGAAATTTTGGAAGGAGGCAACTGGTTAGATGAGAGATTTTGCAACCTTAATAAGTACTCTCCATAAATTTGTGGACTGAGGGATATGAGCCTGATGGACAAGAATGGATGCACTAAGTTCATTAGAGGTAAATAGTTGCTGGCAGCCAAGTACTAGACTTCAGGTAACTGGCTTTGAGCCTTTAGCTTATCAGAATGCTTTTCAAGCTGACATCTGCCGAAGATAAGATTTTAGAGACCATCTTAAAACAGGGTGTTGTGAAACACCTGTAGAATGATACCCGGACTTCAAGGGTTAAGTTACGAGGAGAGATTACACAAATTGGGGTTGTATTCTGTAGAGTTTAGAAGGTTAAGAGGTGATCTGATCGAAGTTTATAAGATATTAAGGGGAACAGATAGGGTGGATAGAGAGAAACTATTTCTGCTGGTTGGGGATTCTAGGAGTAGGGGGGCTAAATTTAAATCTGAGATAGATAGCTTTTTGGCAACCAAAGGTATTAAGGGATATGGGCCAAAGGCAGGTATATGGAGTTAGATCACAGATCAGCCATGATCTTATCAAATGGTGGAGCAGGCACGAGGGGCTGAATAGCCTACTCCTGTTCCTATGTTCCTAAGTGCAAAGTCACCGGGACTAGTCAGTATGGCTTTACTGGAGAGGGGGGCGAGGGAAAGAGAGAGAAGATCATGTTTAACAAACCTGTTAGAATTCTTTGAGAAGGTATCAGACCTTGTAGATAAAGGAAACTCCATGGACTTTGTTTATTGGGACTTCCACAAGGCTTTTGATAAAGTACCACATAGGAGGTTGCTCCATATAGAAAGAAAAACAAAATCAGTGAGTAGCTATTGGAGTGGTTTGGCAACTGGCTACATCAAAGGAGACCAGGATAGTAATGCATAGAGTTGCATCAGAATGGCAGGAAGTGACCAATTGGTTGCCCCAAAGATCAGTAATGAAACCATTGCAATTCACATTGTATATCAATGATTTGGAAGTGGGGAGAGATTAACTTGTCAAATTTGTCAATGACAGCAATGTAGTGGGAGAGTTGCAAACAATCAAGAGAAAACTGATCAGGTGCAGAGAAATTTTAAAGAGATTGGGAAATTGAACTGAGAAATGACACAATGTCACCAAGTGTAAAGTGATGAGACTAGAAAAATAAACATTGAAGCAATAAATAAAATGGTGTTACCATCCATGGGATACAGCACAGGAAAAGGATTTGGGGGTATTGGTGGACAGATCATTGAAACCACCTGCAGTGTGTGGCTGCACAGGTGGAATGGAACTAAATCATATGGTGTGATATTGAGCCTATATGTGGTATTGATTTCTCCCCATCTGGAGGACTGTGTGCAGTTCTAGTTTCCATATTACAGGAAGGATGAAAATTATGCAGCAAAAGGCTAACTGTCCGATACCCAGCATCAGATATATGAGCTACAAGGAGAGACTACAGATGCTGAGTTTGTTCAATTGGGGAAGAGAACATGCAATGAGAATTTTATTAGGCATTCAAGGATACGTAAGGATATCGACAAATTGAACCCTAAGAAACAGTACCATGGCACAAAGAATGACAACGAGGATGCATGGGATGAAGGTCAGAAGAGGGAAGTTGAAAAGACATTCAGATATATCCATTTCACGGAGGGTGGTGAATTTTTGGAATGGATTGTCTATGGAGGCAAGTGAGGCTGATAGCATCAGTACTTTTAAGAAGGAATTGCCCAGGCATTTGACGAGAAAATCCATTGAGCAATACAGGTAGTGAACTGCGTATTTTGCTTTTGAACTCCAGTGGACCGAAATGGTCCTTTCCTGCCCTGTACATTCCTATATAAGGTTACAATACATGTCATACCACTGTTGGTGTATATCTAACAAATTCAGACAGTTGTAGGAATGCATGAACAACTTACGTCCTCCAGGAATGAGCCAAAGCAGCTGTTGGGAACCTTAACATGAAAAGGAACTCCTTTACCCCTGATTTTCTCCCCTCCTCTACTGAAGGCACTCTCATATGCTGGAGTACAATTACACAGGCAGCAGCAGCTCTCCCAAGTGGGCATTTTACACGTGCAAGTCAAGATAGTGAGTGTCAGTGGGTTATTCAACTTTTGAGAGACACCACAATCAAATGTAATCTAGACTTCACTAAATGTCCTATAAGTACACTCCACCAGAGATCACTAGACAACTTTTAGAAGCAGGAGCCCCGATTATTTTTCCCCCTCGCTAGCTTAGTGTCTGAGGCTAACTCAGCACAGACCAAGGATTAAACCTAGGATCTTACTGATGTGTTTGGTTCTGCTCCAGACGTTTATCAATTGAGTCACCAGGGAAGCTGAGGCAGAAGGAATTCAAGCAGAACTTAATTATCTTAGCTGGTGAGAGTAGATTTACACATACTGAGGTGTTTTGCAAGTTAAGAGGGCAGAGGATTAGCCTCCTCCATTTCTGTGGGTATATGAATATGCAAGAGTAAGTGTATGTGTGAATGAATGTTTTGTTTGTGGGGGAAGAGAGAGAGAAAGAAGGAAGAAATGAGTTCATAGGAGGGAATGAAGGGAGATCAAGTAGTTTGGGTAAAACAGTGAATTAGTAGTCCCACAATCTGGGGCAATTTAAATTAGATAACTTCAAGTACATATTGTGTTAATAAATGTTAATATAGGAGGTGCTATTTCATGGAGATTGTGCTCGTGATTTTCTATCCGTTAAGTGTGTGGTTGGATGCTCCCCACCGGGCTGGCATATTCGTAAAATTGGCCCTAGGATGTTAATTGTGGTCTAAATTGATGCTCCTGTAACTGCATGCTAATCCTTCTCTAGCATTTATAGTTATATTTGTTTGCATTATATTGGAAAATGCTTAATCACAAAAAAATTCCCCATTCAAATAACTGTCAAAAAACAATATTTAGCAAACCCAATTTTGTAGCTAATGAATAACCAAGATTGAGTTTTTATTATCATATACATGACATCCTCTGGACACAAAAATAATTAATATAAATATATCATTATGAACATAGTTAACCAAGTAGATCCAAAGCAAAATGCATAATCAATACTGAAGACATTGTTTTGTTGTGTATTGACTCAATTAAGTTACTTTTGAAAAACAATAAGAGTCAACTATATAGCTACTCTGAGAAGGCTGGAACGCAGAAACAAAATATTTGTTGCATAGCCTCAGGCTGAACTCTACAATTACTGACTTAGTAAACCTCCAACCAACGCTATACACCAGATACATCGACGACATTTTCTTCCTATGGAACCACGGTGAAGAATCACTGAAGAGACTACACAATAACATCAACAAGTTCCATCCCACCATCAAACTCACCATGGACTAGTCCTCAGAATCGGTTTCTTTCTTGGACACACAAATCTCCATCAAAGACGGGCACCTCAGCACCTCACTCTACCGCAAGCCCACGGACAACCTCACGATGCTCCACTTTTCCAGCTTCCACCCTAACCACGTCAAAGAGGCCATCCCCTATGGACAGGCCCTGCGAATACACAGGATCTGCTCAGACGAGGAGGAACGCGATGGACACCTACAGACGCTGAAAGACGCCCTCGTAAGAACGGGATATGACGCTCAACTCATCGATCAACAGTTCCGACGGGCCACAGCGAAAAATCGCATAGACCTCCTCAGAAGACAAACACGGGCGCAACCAACAGAGTACCCTTCGTCGTCCAGTACTTCCCCGGAGCGGAGAAACTACGCCATGTTCTCCGCAGCCTTCAACATGTCATCGATGACGACAAACACCTCACTATGGCCATCCCCACGCCTCCACTACTCGCCTTTAAACAGCCACCCAACCTCAAACAGACCATCATTCGCAGCAAATTACCCAGCTTTCAGGAGAACAGCGTCCACGACACCATACAACCCTGCCACGGCAACCTCTGCAAGACATGCCAGATCATCGACACAGATAACACCATCATACGAGAGGACACCACCCACCAGGTACATGGTTCATACTCCTGTGACTCGGCCAACGTTGCAAGAAAGGATGCCCCGGAGCATGGTACATTGGCGAGACCATGCAGACACTGCGACAACGGATGAACGGACACCCCGCAACAATCGCCAGACAGGAGGGTTCCCTCCCAGTCGGGGAACACTTCAGCAGTCAAGGACATTCAGCCACCGATCTTCGGGTAAGCGTTCTCCTAGGCGACCTTTGAGACACAAGACAACGCAAAATCGTCGAGCAGAAATTGATAGCCAAGTTCCGCACCCACGAGGACGGCCTCAACCGGGATCTTGGGTTCATGTCGCACTACACGTAACCCCACCAGCGGAAAAAAAAGTTATCTGTTTTTAATACAACTGGTCATTCTCTCCCTTTCTCTTCCTTTCGGATGTTTCTCTCTCTCTCTCCCTCCCTCTCTGTCTGTCTTTGGTTCTGGCCGTTTGTATATTCAGTAGTCTGGTATCTAATGTTTCTCTGTCTGAACACTATTCAATTCATTTGATTGCCTTGATAAGTTGGAAAGATTATCTGTAATCACCAGGCATTGTTCTCTGACTATATATGCGGCAATTTTCAAGGAATCAGATACTCACCTGACGAAGGAGAAAGCCTCCGAAAGCTTGTGATTTTCAAATAAAACTGTTGGACTATAATCTGGTGTTGTAAGATTCCTTACATTAGTAAATTTGAGTTAAGGGGGGAGTGGTGTGACTCGTGTCCAAAACTAAGTGACAGACCTCATATCTGCACATCAACTGAGTTCAAATCCCGCCATGGCAATTAAATTCAATTAATTAAATAAAATCTGGAATAAAAAAAACTAGTATCAGTAATGATGGCTATGAAACTACCAGGCATGGATGTTAGGGAACTTGGGGAAATAAATAGTGATGTCTTGAGGAGTGTACATATTACAGAGAGGGAGGTGCTGGAAGTCTTAACGCGCATCAAGGTAGATAAATCTCCGGGACCTGATGAAATGTATCCCAGGACGTTATGGGAGGTTAGGGAGGAAATTGCGGGTCCCCTAGCAGAGATATTTGAATCATCCACCGCTACAGGTGAGGTGCCTGAAGATTGGAGGGTAGCAAATGTTGTGCCTTTGTTTAAGAAGGGCGGCAGGGAAAAGCCTGGGAACTACAGACCAGTGAGCCTGACATCTGTAGTGGGTAAGTTGTTAGAGGGTATTCTGAGGGACAGGATCTACAGGCATTTGGAGAGGCAGGGACTAATTAGGAACAGTCAGCATGGTTTTGTGAGAGGAAAATCATGTCTCACGAATTTGATTGAGTTTTTTGAAGGGGTAACCAAGAAGATAGATGAGGGCTGTGCAGTAGACGTGGTCTACATGGACTTCAGCAAAGCATTTGACAAGGTACCGCAAGGTAGGTTGTTACATAACGTTAAATCTCATGGGATCCAAGGTGAGGTAGCCAATTGGATACAAAATTGGCTTGACGACAGAAGACAGAGGGTGGTTGTCGAGGGTTGTTTTTCAAACTGGATGCCTGTGTCCAGCGGTGTGCCTCAGGGATCGGTGCTGGGTCCGCTGTTATTTGTTATTTATATTAATGATTTGGATGAGAATTTAGGAGGCATGGTTAGTAAGTTTGCAGATGACACGAAGATTGGTGGCATTGTGGACAGTGAAGAAGGTTATCTAGGATTGCAACGGGATCTTGATAAATTGGGCCAGTGGGCCGATGAATGGCAGATGGAGTTTAATTTAGATAAATGTGAGGTGATGCATTTTGGTAGATCGAATCGGGCCAGGACCTACTCCGTTAATGGTAGGGCGTTGGGGAGAGTTATCGAACAAAGAGATCTAGGAGTACAGATTCATAGCTCCTTGAAAGTGGAGTCACAGGTGGATAGGGTGGTGAAGAAGGCATTCAGCATGCTTGGTTTCATTGGTCAGAACATTGAATGCAGGAGTTGGGATGTCTTGTTGAAGTTGTACAGGGCATTGGTGAGGCCACACTTGGAGTACTGTGTACAGTTCTGGTCACCCTATTATAGAAAGGATATTATTAAACTAGAAAGAGTGCAGAAAAGATTTACTAGGATGCTACCGGGACTTGATGGTTTGACTTACAGGGAGAGGTTAGACAGACTGGGACTTTATTCCCTGGAGAGTAGGAGGTTTAGGGGTGATCTTATAGAAGTCTATAAAATAATGAGGGGCATAGATAAGGTCGATAGTCAAAATCTTTTCCCAAAGGTAGGGGAGTCTATAACGAGGGGGCACAGATTTAAGGTGAGAGGGGAGAGATACAAAAGGATCCAGAGTGGCAATTTTTTCACTCAAAGGGTGGTGAGTGTCTGGAACGAGCTGCCAGAGGCAGTAGTAGAGGCGGGTACAATTTTGTCTTTTAAAAAGCATTTGGACAGTTACATGGGGAAGATGGGTATCGAGGGATATGGGCCAAGTGCAGGCAATTGGGACTAGCTTAGTGGTATAAACTGGGCGACATGGACATGTTGGGCCGAAGGGCCTGTTTCCATGTTGTAACTTCTATGATTCTATTGTCGTAAAAACCGATCTGGTTCACTAATGTCCTTTTGGGAAGGAAACTTGCTGCCCTTACTCAATCTGGCCTATATGTGACTCCAGACCCACAGCAATGTGGTTGATTCTTAACTGCCCTCTGAAATGGCTTAGCAAGCCATTTAGTTGTACAATCTCGCTACAAAAAGTCATAAGAATAAGACTGGACGGACCAATAGGCACCGGACACGGCAAAGGCAAACCAAGCCCAGTTGACTCTGCAAAGTCCTCCTCACTAACATCTGGGGACTTGTGCCAAAATTGGGAGAGCTGTCCCACAGACCAGTCAAGCAACAGCCTGACAGCCATACTCACAGAATCATACCGTTCAGCCAATGTTCCAGAATCTTCCATCACCTTCCCTGGGTATGTCCTGAGGTGGCGGTACAGTGATGTACAGTTAGGAGGTAGTGGTCCTCAACATTAACTCCGGATCTCATGGCATCAGGAGAGGCTTACCGCCCTCCCTCAGCTGATGAATCAGTCCTCCTCCATGTTGAGCACCACTTGGAGGAAGTACTGAGGGTAGCAAGGGCACCACTACTGACCGAGTCCTGAAGGACATAGCTGCCAGACTGGGCCTGCGGCAGCTGGTGAGCGAACCAACACGAGGGAAAAACCTACTTGACCTCGTCCTCACCAATCTACCTGTCACAGATGCATTTGTCCATGACAGTATTGGTAGGAGTGACCGCCGCACAGTCCTCGAGGAGACAAAGTCCCGTCTTCACACTGAGGACACCATCCAACGTGTTGTGTGACACCACGCCCGTGCTAAATGGGATAGATTCAGAACAGATCTAGCAGCTCAAAACTGGGCATCCATGAGGCGCTGTGGGCCATCAGCAGAAGCAGAATTGTATTCCAGCACAATCTGTAACCTCGTGGCCCAAGGCAGGGGATCAATCCTGGCTCAATGAGGAGTGTAGAAGAGAATGCCAGAAGCAGTACCAGGCGTACCTAAAAATGAGATGCCAACCTGGTGAAGCTACAACACAGGACTACATGCATGCTAAACAGTGGAAGCAACATGCTATAGACAGCGCTAAGCGATTCCACAACCAACGGATCAGATCAAAGCTCTGCAGTTCTGCCACATCCAGTCGTGAATGGTGGTGGACAATTAAACAACTAACGGGAGGAGGAGGCTCTGTGAACATCCTCATCCTCAATGATGACAGAGTCCAGCATGTGAGTGCAAAAGACAAGGCTGAAGCATTTGCAACCATCTTCAGCCAGAAGTGCCGGGTGGATGATCCATCTCGGCCTCCTCCCGAGATCCCCACCATCACAGAAGCCAGTCTTCAGCCAATTCGATTTGCTCCACGTGAAATCAAGAAATGGCTGAGTGCACCGGATACAACAAAGGCTATGAGCCCCGACAACATTCTGGTTGTAGTGCTGAAGACTTGTGCTCCAGAACTAGCCGCGCCTCTAGCCAAACTGTTCCACTACAGCTACTACACTGGCATCTATCCGACAATGTGGAAAATTGCCCATGTATGTTCTGTCCACAAAAAGCAGGACAAATCCAATCCGGCCAATTACCACCCCATCAGTCTACTCTCAATCAGCAAATCGATGGAAGATGTCGTCGACAGTCTATCAAGCGGCACTTACTCACTAATAACCTGCTCACCGATGCTCAGTTTGGGTTCCACCAGGACCACTCGGCTCCAGACCTCATTACAGCCTTGGTCCAAACATGGACAAAAGAGCTGAATTCCAGAGGTGAGGTGAGGGTGATTGCCCTTGACATCAAGTCAGCATTTGACCGAATGTGGCACCAAGGAGCCCCGAGTAAAATTGAAGTCAATGGGAATGAGGGGGAAAACTCTCCAGTGGCTGGAGTCATACCTAGCACAAAGGAAGATGGTAGTGGTTGTTGGAGGTTATTCGTCTCAGCCCCAGGACATTGCTGCAGGAGTTCCTCAGGGCAGTGTCCTGAACCCAACCATCTTCAGCTGTTTTATGAATGACCTTCCCTCCATCAAAGGTCAGAAATGGGGATGTTTGCCGATAATTGCTCAGTGTTCAGTTCCATTCGCAACCCCTCAGATAATGAAGCAGTCCGTGCCCGCGTGCGGCAAGACCTGGACGACATCCAGGCTTGGGCTCATAAGTGGCAAGTAACATTCGTGCCACACAAGTGCCAGGCAATGACCATTTCCAACAAGAGAGATCTAACCACCTCCCCTTGACATTCAACGGCATTACCATCGCCGAATCCCCCACCATCAACATCCTGGGGGTCACCATTGACCAGAAACTTAACTGGAACAGCCATATAAAAACTGTGGCTACAAGAGCAGTTCAGAGGCTGGGTATTCTGCGGCGAGTGACTCACCTCCTGATTCCCCAAAGCCTTTCCACCATCTACAAGGCACAAGTCAGGAGTGTGATGGAATACTCTCCACTTGCCTGGATGAGTACAGCTCCAACAACACTCAAGAAGCTCGACACCATCCAGGACAAAGCAGCTCGCTTGACTGGTACCCCATCCATCTCCCTTCACCACCGGCGCACCGTGGCTGCAGTGTGTATCATCTACAGGATGCACTGCAGCAACTCGCCAAGGCTTCTTCGACAGCACCTCCCAAACCAGCAATCTCTACCACCTAGAAGGACAAGGGCAGCAAGCAAATGGGAACACCACCTGCATGTTCCCTTCAAGTCACAAACCGTCCCGACTTGGAAATATATCGCTGTTCCTTCATTGTCACTGGGTCAATGTCCTGGAACTCCCTACCTAACAGCACTGTGGGAGGACCTTCATCACACGGACTGCAGCGGTTTACGGTGGCGGCTCACCACTACCTCCTCAAAAGGCAATTAGGGATGGGCAATAAATGCTGGCCTTGCCAGTGCGCCCACATCCCAAGAACGAATAAATTTTAAAAAAAACTCCAGGATCAGACACTTTAATGGCCATATCTTTAAATCTGCAAAACCTGTCACCAAAATGATTTTTTTAATGATTAAATACCTTGCCCTGAGCAGTACAGTTACCTTGCATGCTTGAAGACAATTTAAAAAAAATAAGTATACATATTTAAAAATATAGTTTTTGCAGTATATTTTGCCAATAAATACTTAAAGATATGGTCATTGAAGAGTTTGATCCTGGAGTAACTTCTCTAACCTGGACACATGCACTAGTATTCCATTTGCAAATAAAGTAGATCCTATTTAGGAAGTTACATAATGGATTTTTTTTCTGCAGATTCCTCCCTAATGGAGGACTCTCAAAATTCTAGGGCCAAATCTTGCTGGAGCGGGGCATCTCACGGCGTACGCTATTAGTTAGACTTTTTCCTGCACCCTTCAGCTCAAAATTTTTTTGCGCTGTAACTTGCTGGAAGTACGAGCCAATAACGGCGTGGCGAGGGCAATGAGGCATCTCGTACCTTACTGAATGGCAGGACCAACAGTCTTATCTCTTTAACCAATGAGATTTAAGGATTAAGAAAGAAACAGAAAAACGACAGAGAGGAGGGTGAATTAAGAGTCAAATCAGGTTCAGAAACAGAAATAAAGAGGGAAAAAAAGATTGAATTAAGAGAGAGAGAGAAAAAAGAGACAGAAAGGAAAAGTAAGAAAAAAAATTAAAAATTGTGTAATTTTAAAAATCTCCAATAAGAATTTACTACATGCAAGAATGAAGCAGAACAGTTTAAACTGTTCACTTTCAGGGCCAGAGGTTGATTGGCATTGCATTAACAATTATCACGTCGTTAAAACGGTACTTATGCTCTTTAATTATGTGCACTAACTTTCTGCTGCGAGTTTAATGGGCAATTAATGTGTCAATCCAACAAGTTCTTAATAACGGGGAGGCTAAGGGCGAGATGCCGTTTTGTGCGAAGCAAACGGCGGAGCGGCATATATCAACAAGCAAATTCTGGAGATTCGCAACTCACAGTGCATCTCTTTATCCATTAATAACAGCGTGCGTTGTGAACTCGCTGTTATTTTTCCAGGAGGATTTGGCCCTCTCTCTCGTCTCCTCTCATACCATAGGTGACATTCCAATTCTAAAATGACGAGTATACCAGTACTCTGGTTACTAATAACAGTTGGGTTGGCTAAGGTTACACATCACTACGAAACGTATTTATTTCTAATTCTGTGATAGTGGGCAATGTCCTCTTGGAGTGATTTGCTTGGCTCAATTCAAGCCGTTGTTATACCATACGTTATAGTCACGCCTATTAAATATTTGTAATTGTATGAAGGTTACACATCACATTCTAATCTTTGCAACTATTTTTTTCTTTGAAAAATTGTTTGAAGAGAAAGTTCAGCACACAAACATTCCAACCCACATAGCAACAAAGTAATCAGCATTTGCTAAAACTACAAAGAAATAGTTTGCACCATTACACATCTTTTCTCAGCTAAATATTTAATATTTAATGGTTAAAAACACAAGGACCTGTAAGATAGGATTTAGATCACACTTGTGTAGCTGCCTATAGCTCACTTGTGATTTCAATACTCATGAGTTATCAAGTAACCCCATTTGTGGATATAAATGCTATCCTTCATCTCTCTCTGTAAAGCTGTTGGAAAAAGTCTTACATAAATTTTAAAATGTTTCTGGTAAGGATCTTGAGCACTAAGAGGATATACTGTACATAACAAATATCCTTTTGTAAAATCCTGTAACTCAATAGATAATTACTCTGTATTTAACACATTGGGTTAATTTTTAAAATAAGTCACAAGTTCTCATTACTTTACTCTTCATACATTGTCCAATCTCTAGGACTTTACAAAATAAGTCCTTCCTGATCACCTTAAGATTGCGGTTTACTGTGTATAATGTATTTTCTGCACAGTTATTAAATGCTGAACAGAGCAGTTACAATGCTGTATCAGTTATAAAGCAATGTCAAGCAGGGAAGGGAAAGGGGGAATGGAGTTTTTGTATTGTGCACGGGACTCCTTTCTTACCCAGTATGTAAGAAGCCCAAGAGAGGAATCACTGCTGGATCTAGTCATGGGAAATGAACCCAGAGCAGGTAAGAGAAGTAAACATAGGGGAAACATCTAAACAATAACGATCACAACATAATACGGTTTAAAATAACCTTATTGAGAAAGACACAAGTAAAACAAAGACCAAAGTAATAGATTGGAAAAAAAGCTAATTTTGAGGGAATGAGAATGGAACGAGGGAGGATAAACTGGAAAAAAATATTGACAAACAAAGCAATTGACAGATAGAGCAGCAGTGGGAAGTATTTAAAAAGGTGATCAATAGAGTTCAGGAGAAATATATTCTGCTAAAAAACAAGAACAAACTAGCCAATAATGAGACACCATGGATGACTAAAGAGATAAGGACAAAATTGAAACCGAAGAAAAAGGCATACACAATAAAGGAGAGGATGACAAAAGAGAATACGAAGAGATTAGGAAAGAAATCAAAAGAACAATTAGGAAAGTTTGTTAGGAACTACAAAATTAAATTATCAAGGAATATAAAAATAGTAAAGTATTCTACAGACACAAATAACAAAAGGGAATTCAGTATAGTGATAGGGCCACTAAGGGGTGCACAAGATAAACTCACAGGTAATGACAGCAACATGGCAGAAATGTTGACTAATTACTTTGCCTCAGTATTTACCAGGGAGACTAAAGGGGTGGACATGATTGGGCCATGTAGCGCCCATTGTTTCAGCGCTACACAGCCTCTCCAACACCCAAGATGGTGTCTTGGCTGTGCACGCACGTTTCCAGCGTGACGTGCGCCTGACGCCATCTTGGTATAGGAGTCAGCGCATGCGCAAATACCGAACGCCGGAGGCATGTAAAGTGAGGAGAAAATGTATACAATCAGTGTGCAACGCTGATTTAAAGTGATAAACACC
Organism: Heptranchias perlo; assembly: GCF_035084215.1. NCBI lineage: Eukaryota > Metazoa > Chordata > Chondrichthyes > Hexanchiformes > Hexanchidae > Heptranchias > Heptranchias perlo. The sequence goes on along the minus strand of NC_090327.1, from coordinate 112,015,634 downwards.
ATTTTGGGACTTAACACTCAACTCAACACAGTTTTAACTCCAACCATCTGAACGTGTCTTAAGAATGGCGGAACAGGCCACTTGCTGCCTCCTGATATGCGCCACCTTCTCCTGCAAGAAAGCAGGAGTGATGTGCCTGTCATGGTTGAACAGCTGCCAGTGTGTGTGGCCTGTGAGTTGTGGGTGGGTGGCTTGCAACAGTGGTAACGTGTAAGGGTGAGAGGAAGCATCTGATTGGAAGAGTTGAGTACTGATGGAAAGAGTTTGTTGATATGTGGGTGATGGGGGGGGGGGGGGGGGGGGGTGTAGTGCATGGAGCAGTGGATGCGGCTGGTGGTGTAGTTGGTAGGAGACGCCACTTGACAGTTTACCTACTCACCTTGACCACTCATGTCAAAGCATTGAACTTCTTCCTGCACTGCATCCACATTCAAGATGCTGTGCGCCTGGCATTGACTTCATCCCCCGCTGCCTCTCACTGCCTTTTGGGTATATGTCTGGAGGGCCTCTTGCCCCCACCCCCTGCAAATATATGATGTGCTTCCTTCTGTCCACCTCTTACACCAAGGCCTTTAGTGCATCAGCAGAGAACCTTGGTGCACGCTCTCTCACTGGCCTGGTACAAACTCAGATCGGCAGATTGGTGAGGTCCAGCATGCAGATTGGAGGATATGGGATTTAGTAATGGGTAACCTTTATTCAATGTTTGAACATAACTCATCAGTTTGAAACATGGGGACGGGAGCTGCATCTGTGTTTTGCATGTGCAATGTCTGATCTCAGTTTAGATAGCAGACTGTTATTTTCAGCAAATAACAGGTACCAGCTATATTTAAGAGATTTTTAAGAGATAGCCTGCCTGCTGGTGGAAAGTGCAAATTGCATTAAAAATCCTCGTGTCAATGCTGATTCGGAATGCTGCTTGGAGTTAAGTCCTCAAGACTCACAAAAGTCTCATCCTGCCTGCGCAGGGGCCACTGGGTTAATAGCGGATCACGCTACCCCGCCCAATAATAGGCCCTATCCAATTTTTACCCCCGATATCTTTTCTGTTCTCTTCTTCTAATGTCAAGACTTTCAAGATAGAAAGGGGGGAGCTAATTGATAAACTAGCTAAAATCAGAGGATAAAACCTCTGGTCCAGATGGATTACATCCACACATACTAAAAGAAGCTAGGGAAGAGATAGTAGAGGCACTATTATATATTTATAAAAATTCATTTAAAAAAAAATTCGCTCATGGGATGTAGGCGTCGCTGGCGAGGCCGGCATTTATTGCCCATCCCTAATTGCCCTCGAGAAGGTGGTGGTGAGCCGCCTTCTTGAACTGCTGCAGTCCGTGTGGTGACGGTTCTCTCACAGTGCTGTTAGGAAGGGAGTTCCAGGATTTTGACCCAGCAACAATGAAGGAACGGCGATATATTTCCAGGTCGGGATGGTGTGTGACTTGGAGGGTAACGTGCAGGTGGTGTTGTTCCCATGTGCCTGCTGCTCTTGTCCTTCTAGGTGGGAGAGGTCGCGGGTTTGGGAGGTGCTGTCGAAGAAGCCTTGGCGAGTTGCTGCAGTGCATCCTGTGGATGGTACACACTGCAGCCACTGTGCGCCGGTGGTGAAGGGAGTGAATGTTTAGGGTGGTGGATGGGGTGCCAATCCAGCGAGCTGCTTTGTCCTGGATGGTGTCGAGCTTCTTGAGTGTTGTTGGAGCTGTACTCATCCAAGCAAGTGGAGTGTATCCCATTACACTCCTGACTTGTGCCTTGTAGATGGTGGAAAGGCTTTGGGGAGTCAGGAGTTGAGTCACTTGCCGCAGAATACCCAGCCTCTGACCTGCTCTCGTAGCCACAGTATTTATATGGCTGGTCCAGTTAAGTTTCTGGTCAATGGTGACCCCCAGGATGTTGATGGTGGGGGATTCGGTGATGGTAATGCCGTTGAATGTTAAGGGGAGGTGGTTAGACTCACTCTTGTTGGAGATGGTCGTTGCCTGGCACTTGTCTGGCGCGAATGTTACTTGACACTTATGAGCCCAAGCCTGGATGTTGTCCAGGTCTTGCTGCATGCGGGCTCGGACTGCTTCATTATTTGAGGGGTTGCGAATGGAACTGAACACTGTGCAATCATCAGCGAACATCCCCATTTTTGACCTTATGATGGAGGGAAGGTCATTGATGAAGCAGCTGAAGATGGTTGGGCGTAAGACACTGCCCTGAGGAACTCCTGCAGCAATGTCCTGGGGCTGAGATGATTGGCCGCCAACAACCACTACCATCTTCCTTTGTGCTAGGTATGACTCCAGCCACTGGAGAGTTTTCCCCCTGATTCCCATTGACTTCAATTTTACTAGGGCTCCTTGGTGCCACACTCGGTCAAATGCTACCTTAATGTCAAGGGCAGTCACTCTCACCTCACCTCTGGAATTCAGCTCTTCTGTCCATGTTTGGACCAAGGCTGTAATGAGGTCTGGAGCCGAGTGGTCCTGGCGGAACCCAAACTGGTAATTTGAAAATGGTATCGTGCCAGAGGACAGCTAATGTTATTGCTATATTTAAAAAGGATGATAGAGAAAGTCCAGGGAACTATAGACCAGTTAGCTTAACGCCGGTGGTAGGAAACATAATGGAATCCTTCCTCAAAGATGTAATAGAAAAACATGTAGAAACTGAAAATATTAGAAAGAATAGTCAACAAGAATTTCAAAAGGGAAGGTCATGCTTGATCAACCTTATTGAATTCTTTGAAGAAATAACAGATCGAGCAGACAAGGGTAATGCAGTAGATGTAATATACTTGGATTTTGAAAAGGTCTTTGATAAAGTACTGCATAGTAGACTCATGACTAAAGTCAGAGCATGTGGAGTCAGGGGACAAGTAGCAGAATGAACATAACACAAGAACATAACAATTAGGAACAGGAGTAGGCCATACAGCACCTTGAGCCTGCTCTGCTATTCAATATGATCATGGCTGATCTTCTACCTGAACTCCACTTTCCCACCCTATCCTCATATCCCATGATTCCTTTAGTGTCCAAAATTCTACTGATCTCAGTCTTGAATATACTCAACAACTGAGCAGTCACAGCCCTCTGGGGCAGAGAATGCCAAAGATTCTGAGTGAAGAAATTTTTCCTCATCTCGGTCCTAAATGGTCGACCGCTTATCTTGAGACTATGGTCCCTAGTTCTTGACTCTCCGGCCAGGGGAAACAGCCTCTCAGCATCTTCCTTGTCAAGCCCTCTAAGAATTTTATAGCGTTCAATGAGATCACCTTTCATTTTCTAAACTCCAGAGAATATAGGTCCATTCTACACAATCTCGCCTCATAGAACAACCCTCTCATCCCAGGAATCAATCTAGTGAACCTTCGTTGCATCCCCGCTAAGTTAAGTATATCTTTCCTTAGATAAGGAGACCAAAACTATGCACAGTACTGCAGGTGTGGTCTCACCAGAGCCCTATATTATTGCAGCAAGACCTCATTACTCTTAGCCTTCATTGCAAGGGGTTGGAGTATAACATACTATTCGCCTTCCTTTTTGCTTCCTGCACCTGCATGTTAACTTTCTGTGATTCGTGTACAACGACACCCAAATCTGTCTGATTGACAACATTTCTTACTCTCTCACCTTTTAAAAAATATTCTGCTTTTCTATTCTTCCTACCAAAGTGGATAATTTCACATTTCCCCACATTATACTCCATCTGCCACCTTCTCGCCCACTTACTTAATCTGTCTATATCCCTTTGCAGCCTCTTTGCATCCTCCTTGCAGCTTACTTTCCCACCTAGCTTTGTATCAAATTCACAAGCTTTCGGAGGCTTCCTCCTTTGTCAGGTGAACGATGTGAAAATCGTTCACCTGACAAAGGAGGAAGCCTCCGAAAGCTTGTGAATTTAAAATAAAATTGCTGGACTATAACTTGGTGTTGTAAAATTGTTTACAATTGTCAACCCCAGTCCATCACCGGCATCTCCACATCATAGCTTTGTATCATTAGCAAACTCGGTCTCTTCATCTAAGTCATTGATATACATTGTAAACAGCTGAGGCCCAAGCACTGATCCTTGCAGCACCCCACTAGTTACAACCCGCCAACCCGAAAGTGACCCGTTTATTCCTACTCTCTGTTTTCTGTCCGTTAACCAATCCTCAATCTATGCTAATATATTACCCCCAATCCGATGAGCCCTAATCTTATGTAACAACCTCATGTGTGGCACCTTATTGAATGCCTTGTGAAAATCCAAATATACTACATTCACTGGTTCCCTCTTATCTGTCTTGCTAGTTACACCCTCAAAAATTTCTAATAGATTTGTCCAACAAGATTTCCCTTTCATAAACCCAAGTTGAATCTGCCTAATCATATTATGATTTTCTAAGTGCCCTGTTACTATGTTGTTCTTCATAGATTCTAGCATTTTCACTGCTACTGATGTCAGGCTAACAGGCCTATAGTTGTTTTCTCTCTCCATCCTTTCTTGAATAGTGGGGTTACATTTGCTACCTTCCAATCCACGGGGACCGTTCTAGAATCTAGGGAATTCTGGACAATCAAAACCAATGCATCAACTATCTCTGCAGCCTCCTCTTTTAAAACATTAGGATGTAGGCCATTGGGCCCAGGGGATGTCAACTTTTAGTCTCATTAATTTCTCCAGTTCTTTTTCTTTACTAATCTTAATTACTTTAAGTTCCTCACTCTCATTAGACCCTTGGTTCCCCACTATTTCCAGAATGTTTTTTGTGTCTTCTACAGTGAAGACAGATACAAAATATTTGTTTAACGTCTCTGGCATTTCCTTAATCCCCATTATAATTTCTGCTGACCCTGCATCTAGGGGACCCATGTTTACTTTTGCTATTCTCTTCCTTTTTACATACTTGCAGAAGCACTTACTAGTTACTTGCTAGTTTACTCTCATATTCTATTTTCTCCCTCTTTATCAATTTCTTGGTCATCCGTTGCTGATTTTCAAAAACCCTCCCAATCCTCAGGCTTACTACTCTTTTTGGCAACACTATAAGCCTCTTCTTTTAATCTAATACTGTCTTTAACTTCTCCAGTTAGCTACGGTTGGATCATTTTTCCCGGAGTTTTTATTCCTCAAGGGAATGTATATTCGTTGAGAATTATGAATTATTTCTTTAAATGTTTGCCATTGCTCATCTAGTCATATATTTTAATCTAATGGACAGCAAGCTGGCCACAAATCAGAGAGTAGGGGTTAAAAGTAGTTACTCAGACTGGCGGAAGGTGGGAAGTGGTGTTCCACAGGGACCAGTACTGGGACCACTGATGTTCACCATTTACTTAAAGAATTTGGACTTGGGAATTGGAAGTACAATTTCAAAATTTGCAGATGACACCAAATTGGGGAGTACAGTTAATACTGATGAAGACTGTGACAAAATAAAAGAATATGTAATAAACTTGCAGAATGGGAATGTAAATGGCAAATTTCAATATAGATAAGTGTGAGTGGTGCATTTTGGAGACCACATACAAGAGTCTAAATGGGAAAGAGAAGTAAAGGGATCTAGTGGTACACATTCACAAATCATTAAAAGTTAAGACCATAAATAATGCAAACAAAGCACTGGGGTTCATTTCTAGAGGAACAGAATTGAAAATTGTTAAACTTGTATACAACTGTGGTCAGACCACACTTGGCGTACTGTTCTGGTCTCCATATTACAAAAAGGATATAAAGGTGCTGGAGAAGGTGCAAAAAAGATGCACAAGGATGATACCAGAACTGAAAGGTTATAACTATCAGGAAAGACTGAACAGGCTGGAGCTCTTTTCTCTAGAAAAGAGAAGGCTGAGGGGTGACCTAATAGAGGTCCTAAAAATTCTAAAGGGGTTTGATAGGGCAGATGTAGAGAAGATGTTTCCACTTGTGGGGGAGTCCAAAACTAGGGGCCATAAATATAAGATAGTCACTGATACATCCAATAAAGAATTCAGGAGAAATTTCTTTACCTCGTGTGTGGTTAGAACGTGGAACTTGCTGAAGTAGTTGAGACGAATAGCATTGATGCATTTAAGTACATGAGGGAGAAACAAATAGAAGGATATGCAGATAGGTTAGATGAAGTAGGGTGGGAGGAGGCTCGTGCGGAGCATAACCGGCACAGACCAGTTGGAACGAATAGTCTGTTTCCATGCTGTAAATTATATGTAAACTGCATACTTAGTTAGTGCAATTTTGTAAGTACTTAAGGCATTTATGTAGGTTTTGATTGCCTCAGAAGTGCACAATCGCCCATGCACTAGAAATGTGAGGCATCTGTTAAGGAGATCTGCATCTTGAGATCAAATGATGAGGCTACACTCAAAATGGAAGGAAGTACTTGCAAGTATCATAAATTCTATATATCAAACTTTCCTGCCATCTGTTAAAAATACTTTAGACTTTTATTCTTGGCTGTATTTACAGTTTATGAAACTAGAATCTTCTGATTTTTAAAAATCTTGTATAGTATAGCACATTATTGGTATTAAGACAGATTTTTTGACCGTGTGGAACATGCGTTAGAGGTTATAGTGACCTGATTTGACAGCCTTACAGAAAAGTGAGTGCCAGTCTATGGATTTGTTGGATTCATTTAGGAGTGATTGGATTTGTTCTAATTTCAAATTCAGTATGTGAGTTGTTTTCAAAATACTGGAATGACTACTGCTATGTGGTTGTCAGGGTTACAAGCAGCATATGTTCACTACAAATAGCTGTTATGCTTTTTAAATTGGTAGACGTTTTTAGCATATATCAATATAGTTTGGGATAGTAATTTTCCTTCAGAGGACTTTGTTCCTGATTGGACAAGACTTAGAAGTGACAGTGATATATGACTATAATAGTTCTTAATTTAATAACCTCTAAATGATCCCATTTCAAAACAATTAAGATTGATCTAGATTGTTGTAGCCACAAAGCCCTTTTTTCAACTACTGAGGAATGGGAGTTCCAGTCATCATATGTAGGACTTCCTGGATGCAAACTAAAAAGGTAAATATATCTATACAGGAACCAAAATTACCCATGCTTTATATAAAATCTATTTGCTCTGCCTCAGACTGTTATCTAGCATTACAATTTGGATATGAATCCAACCAGCCAATTATTTTATTGACTATGTATAAACACTAAATCTGTTAAGTCATTTCAAATTCATTCCTAAAAGGCTCATCCATTTTTGGCATTTCTACATAGGTATTGACACTTAAATGATAACTTTATTACTCACAGATGCTCCAAACACATTCCATTCCCCCCTGCCTCACTTCAAGGCAAAATATTTGGTCTACAAGAAGGTAGTAAAATACCCTAGTCAAGTAAAGAGTTCATACGATCAAGAGCCAATAAGTAGATTGATTATACTAAAAGGACACACAAGACAGCATGCAGAGCAGTTTCACTATGATTTTTAAAAAATTATAAAAATACTTGTGATGGGAAAGCAACAAAATAAGTGCCTTGCTAATATACTAACCAATAGATAAGCCTTCTTATAATAACTTTCTCACTCAGCCGTTTATGCTGTGCGATTACTGGATAACATTCCAGAAAAGGCTAGTGTTCAGTGGACTGTGAATATCTATTCACTAAAGCACTGGTACATCAATTTTAAAATCTGTACTGATTGAGTGTCCTGAGTTGTTACATACTAATTGACTTATGAACTACAGCACAAGCACAAGATACAGATCCATGCTTATGGTTCTCTACATGCACGTTTTCAATTTTAACAGGAGTTTTGGGCAGAACGGAAAGAAGAGGGAGGACGTTCCCATGACAGTTTAAAAATTCAGAGTAGGATGATATTTGTGTCATAATGGTCAATGCCAGGAACAGAATAATGTTGCAGTTATGAAAAGTTATGAAAAGCAATGAAAAGGTAGGAGATAAAGAGTAGGGATTATGGGTATGTACTCTAATTGGCAGGATGTGATTAATGGTGTTCCCCAGGGATCTTTTCTGGGGCCTCAGCTTTTCACTATATTTATCAATAACTTAGATGAAGGAATAGAGAGCCGTATATCTAAGTTTGCTGACGACACTAAGTTAAGTGGCACAGTGAATAGTGTAGATGGGAGCAACACGTTTCAAAGGGAAATTGATAGATTAAGTGAATGGGCAAATGGAGTTCATTGTGGGGAAGTGGGAGGTCATCCACTTTGGACCTAAGAAAAATAGATCAGATTATTTTCTAAATGGTGAGAAGTTAGGACCTGTGGAGGGGCAGAGAGATTTAGGGGTCCATGTATAGAAATCATTAAAAACTAGTGGACAGGTACAAAAAAATATATAAAAGGTGAATGGAATGTTAGCCTTTATCGTAAGGGGATGGAATACAAAGGAGTGGAAGTTATGTTACAATTGTATAAAGCTCTGGTTAGATCATATCTGAAGTACTGCATTCAGTTCTGAGCACCGCACCTCGGGAATGATATATTAGCTTTGGAGGGGATGCAGCCCTGATTCACTAGAATGATACCGGGTATAGAAGATTAAGGGGTGATTTAATTGAGGTGTTTAAGATGATTAAAGGATTTGATAGGGTAGATACAGAGAAACTATTTCCTCTGGTGGGGGAGTTCAGAACAAGGGGGCATAACCTTAAAATTAGAGCTAGGCTGTTCAGGGGTGATGTCAGAGAGCACTTCTTCACACAATGGTTGTGGAAATCTGGAACACTCTTCCCCCAAAAAGCTGTTGAGGCTAGGTCAATTGTGAAAATTTCAAAATTGAGATTGGTAGATCTTTGAAATAAAAACAGAAAATGCTGGAAATACTCAGCAAGTCAGGCAGCATCTGTGGACGCTCCTTAAAACCTACCTCTTCGACCAAGCTTTTGGTCACCTATCCGAATATCTCATGTGGCTCGGTGTTAAATTTTGTTTGATAACGCTCCTGTGAAGCGCCTTGGGATGTTTTACAACATTAAAGATGCCATATAAATGCAAGTTGTTGTAATAATTGCAGTTACCCTGTTCCAATTTCCCATATGATAACAGGATTTGATACAGTAGATACAGCGAAGCTAATTCCTCTGGCAGGGGAATCCAGAAAAAGGGGGCGCAATCTTAAAAATTAGAACTAGACCATTCAGGAGTGAAATCAGGAAGTTTTTTTTTTAATTCGTTCATGGGATGTGGGCGTTGCTGCAAGGCCAGCATTTATTGCCCATCCCTAATTGCCCTTGAAAAGGTGGTGGAGAGTCCCCTTCTTGAACCACTAGAGTCCGTGTGGTGATGGTTCTCCCACAGTGCTGTTAGGTAGGCAGTTCCAGGATTTTGACCCAGCGATGATGAAGGAACGGCGATATATTTGCAAATCGGGATGGTCTGTGTGTGACTTGGAGGATAACGTGCAGGTGGTGTTGTTCCCATGTGCCTGCTGCCCATGTCCTTCTAGGTGGTAAAGGTCCCGGGTTTGGGAGGTGCTGTCGAAGAAGCCTTGGCGAGTTGCTGCAGTACATCCTGTGGATGGTACACACTGCAGCCACGGTGCACCGGGGTGAAGGGAGTGAATGTTTAGAGTGGTGGATGGGGTGCCAATCAAGCGAGCTGCTTTGTCCTGGATGGTGTCGAGCTTCTTGAGTATTGTTGGAGCTGCACTCATCCAGGCAAGTGGAGAGTATCCCATCACACTCCTGACTTGTGCCTTGTAGTTGATGGAAAGGCTTTGGGGAGTCAGGAGGTGAGTCACTTGCCGCAGAATACCCGGCCCATGACCTGCTCTTGTAGCCACAGTGTTCATGTGGCTGGTCCAGTTAAGTTTCTGGTCAATGGTGACCCCCAGGATGTTGATGGTGGGGGATTCAGCGATGGTAATGCTGTTGAATGTCAAGGGGAGGTGGTTAAGACACTCTTGTTGGAGATGGACATTGCCTGGCACTTGTGTGGCACGAATGTTACTTGCCACTTATCAGCCCAAGCCTGGATGTTGTCTTGCTGCATGCGGGCACGGACTGCTTCATTATCTGAAGGGTTGCGAATAGAACTGAACACTGTGCAATCATCAGCGAACATCCTAAGGTCAGAAATGGGGATGGAGGGAAGGTCACTGATGAAGCAGCTGAAGATGGTTGGGCCAAGGACACTGCCTTGAGAAACTCCTACAGCAATGTCCTGGGGCTGAGATGATTGGCCTCCAACAACCACTACCATCTTCCTTTGTGCTAAGTATGACTCCAGCCACTGGAGAGTTTTCCCCACGATTCCCATTGACTTCAATTTTACTAGGGCTCCTTGGTGCCATACTCGGTCACATGCTGACTTGATGTCAAGGGCAGTCACTCTCACCTCACCTCTGGAATTCAGCTCTTTTGTCCATGTTTGGACCAAGGCTGTAATGAGGTCTGGAGCTGAGTGGTCCTGGCGGAACCCAAACTGAGCATCGGTGAACAGGTTATTGGTATGTGCCACTTGATAGCACTGTCGACGACACCTTCCATCACTTTGCTGATGATTGAGAATAGACTGATGGGGCGGTAATTGGCCGGATTGGATTTGTCCTGCTTTTTGTGGACAGGACATACCTGGGCAATTTTCCACATTGTCGGGTAGATGCCTGTGTTGTAGCTATTCTGGAACAGCTTGGCTGGAAGCGCGGCTAGTTCTGGAGCACAAGTCTTCAGCACTACAGCCGGGATGATGTCGGGGCCCCATAGCCTTTGCTGTATCCAGTGCACTCATATCATTTTCTTGATATCACGAGGAGTGAATCGAATTGGCTGAAGACTGGCTTCTGTGATGGTGGGGATCTCGGGAGGAGGCCGAGATGGATCATCCACTCGGCACTTCTGGCTGAAGATGGTTGCAAACGCTTCAGCCTTGTCTTTTGTACTCACGTGCTGGTCTCCGCCATCATTGAGGATGGGAATGTTTACAGAGCCTCCTCCTCCTGTTAGTTGTTTAATTGTCCATCACCATTCATGACTGGATGTGGCAGAACTGCAGAGCTTTGATCTGATCCGTTGGTTGTGGAATTGCTTAGCAATGTCCATAGCATGTTGCTTCCACTGTTTGGCATGCATATAGTCCTGTGTTGTAGATTCACCAGGTTGGCACCTCATTTTAGGTACACCTGATGCTGCTTCTGGCATGCTGTTCTACACTCCTCATTGAACCAGGGTTGATCCCCTGGCTTGTTGGTAATGGTAGAGTGAGGAATATGTCGGACCATGAGGTTACAGATTGTGCTGGAATACAATTCTGCTGCTGCTGATGGCCCACAGTGCCTCATGGATGCCCAGTTTTGAGCTGCTAGATCTGTTCTGAATCTATCCCATTTAGCATGGTGGTAGTGCCACACAACACGTTGGATGGTGTCCTCAGTGTGAAGACGGGACTTCGTCTCCTCGAGGACTGTGCGGTGGTCACTCCTACCAATACTGTCATGGACAGAAGCATGTGTGACAGGTAGATTGGTGAGGACGAGGTCAAGTCGGTTTTTCCCTCGTGTTGGTTCGCTCACCACCTGCTGCAGGCCCAGTCTGGTAGCTATGTCCTTCAGGACTCGGCCAGCTCGGTCAGTAGTGGTGCTACTGAGCCACTCTTGGTGATGGACACTGAAGTCCGTCACCCAGAATGCAGAGTACATTCTGTGCCCTTGCTACCTTCAGTGCTTTCTCCAAGTGGTGCTCAACATGGAGGAGGACTGATTCATCAGCTGAGGGAGGGCGGTAGGTGGTAATCAGCAGGAGGTTTCCTTGCCCATGTTTGACCTGATGCCATGAGATTTCACTGGGTCTGGAGTCAATGTTGAGGACTCCCAGGGCCACTCCCTCCTGACTGTATATCACTGTACCGCCACCTCTGGTGGGTCTGTCCTGCTGGTGGGACAGGACATACCCAGGGATGGTGATGGAAGAGTCTGGGATATTGGCTGAAAGGTATGATTCTGTGAGTATGGCTATGTCAGGCTGTTGCTTGACTAGTCTGTGGGACAGCTCTCCCAATTTTGGCATAAGTCCCCAGATGTTAGTGTGGAGGACTTTGCAGGGTCGAATGGCCCTGGTTTGCCTTTGTCGTGTCCAGTGCCTAGTGGTCCATCCGGTTTTATTCTTATTATGACTTTTTGTAGTGAGATTGTACAACTGAGTGGCTTGCTGGGCCATTTCAGAGGGCGATTAAGAATCAACCACATTGCTGTGGGTCTGGAGTCACATATAGGCCAGACCGGGTAAGGACGGCAGGTTTCCTTCCCTAAACGACATTGGTGAACCAGATGGGTTTTTACGGCAATCTGGTAGTTTCATGGCCACCATTACTGATACTAGTTTTTTTTTATTCCTGATTTTTAAAAACATTTATTTAATTGAATTTAAATTCCCCAGCTGCTGTGGCGGGATTTGAACTTGTTACTCTGGATTACTAGTCCAGTAACATAACCACTATGCTACCGAAAGTGTAGTGGAAATCTGAAAATGCTCTCCCCCAAGGTGAATTGAAATTTAAAAGACTAAGAGCGACAGATTTTAATTAGGTAAGGGTATCAAGTGCCATAGATCAATGGCGGGTAAATGGAGTTGAGGTACAGATCAGCCATGCTATAACTGAATGGAGGAATAGCCTCCAGGGGCTGAATGACCTACTCCTGTTCCTATGTTCAACCCTCTTACCAATCTAACCTTGAATGCTGACAGTTTCTGCTTCGACCACTAACCCTGGAAGTGAATTCCATACCCTCACAACTCTGTGTAAAGAAGTTACTCCTGCCCTCTTCTAAATTTCTTACTTTTAACCTTGTATCTATGGCCCCATGTTCTTGACCCTTCTAACTCTTCTATTAATGCCCAATCTCTACTTTCATGGGAAGCATCTTGGGATGCTTTTCTACATTGAAGGTGCGACATAAATGCAAATTTACTGATGAGAGTCCCAGGCTGATGGTGGGAAGCAGCAATAAAATCAAAGATATCTCCAATGAGATTTTTTTTGGGATCAGATGGCTCTGGATTAGACAAACCCAAGTTGTAGCCCCCACTAAAATGAATAGATCTGCACTTGGATACAGCTGGCTCCTCCCAGTCAGTGACAGTCAGATTGGTTTGACAGGAAGGACACCTGGCATAGCAGGTGTCAGTTCAGTTGTAAGTTTGAAGTTCCTTAAAGTAGCAAGAATATGTTTGTAATTACTTCTTCCCCATGGCTTGCCTTCCCTTTAAACAGAAAATCTACTGTATTAAGTGGGCATCCTCAAAACAACAGTAAAAGCATTTCAAATCCGAACTGACACAGTTCATATGATATGCAATGTTGTGTTCAGATTGGTATAAAAAACTTGATGGTAAAGAATCCACTTTGTTTTGAAGGTCAGATTATCCTTTCGCCCTGCCCTATGCCAAGAGGTGTCATCTCGAGTCCCTACCTTCACACTTAAGAGGGTGAGAAAGTATCTCTCTTAGCCTGTTTATTGCTGAGAAAGGAAGTTCTAATAACAATTTCAAATAATACATGGGTCATCAGCATTAACAATCAGGTAACAACCAACTGACTAGTCTGTGGGACAACAAGGGCGAATATGATGTTAATAGAAAAATCTTTAAGTATGGAACAAAAAGTTATTGACAAAACAATTGCCAGATCCTGGGGAATGTAGTCTAGTCTGATAGAAATCTCATCACATATAGGACAGAGTGATGATATTTTACTTTTGAGTAAGATAAGATGGTGGCTCTAAAACAATCAACTGATCAAATAACACAGCTGGTTTCATGGCCTAACAACGTTGATGGGTTATTACTCATAGAATCTTCAAAATGACCGATTCTTTTATTTTATTGGTGTACTCGAAATTCTATAGCACTGACATTGAAGCAAGAGACAGCATAGCAGGGCTAATTGGTTCTTGCAGTATTTCACACTGTAAAATAGTGCATCAGTAGTCATAAAGTTATCCTATAAATGTTTCTGTAACAAGCTAGGACCAGATGTGGCTTATAGGCACTTACATACGTTTAATGCCATTTTGCTTGTAATGTGCTTTTCAACTTTCCTCCATAATTCAAATGCCCATTGTATAAAATATCATGGAACTGTTGCAATTAAATATGCAATGAAATTCTCCAGAAGCAGCCCAGTATTATATCTGGAAAACTACTTTGGTAAATTATCTGAATAATAAAACCACTCAGTTTATAAAAACCCTCAAATAACCATATAATCACACATCATAGAAATAAATCTCAAGATTTATGTACAATGCTAACAGGAAACTAGTAGTCAGGTATTATTCATCATGCACATTCTCGTCAGGATGAATGCAGTGGGAATTCTTTAAATGCTACCACTTACCACACCAAGCTTTTCAGAAGCGTTAGCCTTCCACAAACGGATATTCATTTCATCAGAACCACATAGTATGTATTTGTTGTCGGCAGACCACTTTACACACATCACGTGCTGCATACGTTTTGTATGGTACACCTCCCTAGAAAATAAAATGGTTATATTAATAGAATGATGCTTTACAGCCAGCATTACTATTTGAAACAGAAGGCGTATATGAAAAAAACCAGAAAGCTTTCTTGTGGATCAAACACACCCAAACAAATGGACCTACAGTTGGTGCTGCCATCGGTGAAGTAAATAGAAAATGCTAAATCTAAAATTGTTCTCCATTATGTTTATTCCCATTAATGGTATATTTGCTCAAAAAGTTTGTTCATGAGAAATTTTACACCCAAATTGCACAATCATCACTTTCTATACAATTTGTTGCAGTTTCACTAATTTCTGCAACTCATCACACTGCAAGTTAAAATAACCACGTGAAACCTGGTTTACATGTAATGCAAAACATTTACATTGCCAAGAGTATTAAAGAACAATTGAGACACAAAAACCTGGGAATTCCTGAAAAGTGGACAAAATAAGGGAGGGGGGTGGGGAAGAGAAAGGCAGTTTTCTTGTTGGCACTCAGTGCATATACTGTATATACATGATTACTGTATTCACATGAAGTTAAGATCAAGGCAGATTTAAATAAGGAAAATGCCATTACTAACAAATGCAGGATCAGTTAAAAGGAGATTTTTAAACAAACAGTGTTCCACTGTTCTTTTAAAAAATGTACAATAGCATTTTATTTTTTTCAAAAGTGTATTCTTCCTCAGGTTCAGCAGTGTCACCTGTGCAAAATCAAAATGAAATAGCCTAATAAATCGGCTTTTCAAAGTTAAGCAATTTCAATGATTAAGTTTCTAAAGATTAAATACCTCACTTTAAATGATTAAAAAATCACTGCCAAGCCGATTGCTTATTTTCAGGAGAAACTGTAGCAATAGGGTTAACTTTTTTTTTTAACTTGGTTTGGTATCACAGGGTTGGCACTTGAACTGAGTGGATTCCAGGAGACAGTGTTAAGGGATTCAAAACAGACAAGTGTTCTTTGTCAATGCTTTGCCAGTTTAACGACATTGAGCACGTAAATCCTTGAGACCAGTTTTATCAATAAGAAGATTAAACTTTGCTAACTTTTAATTCAGTGCAGATATAAAGCATGTTAATTGGACAACTAATATTTACAGATGTGTTGTACCATTTTAATTGAAATCCTAACCTTGATAAAGAGTAGTTGGCCAGATTGTCAGGAAATAATGATGCTGCTCTGATAGTATTTAATTTCTGCATCTGCTTTAACAAATTAGCAAAATCAGTACAAGATGAGATATGGTGCTACCAGAGAGCTAGTTAACTTAACACAAGTATAAAAGAGAGATAACTGAAGAAAGAAATTAGTCAAAGAAAATTGTCAGTAAACCAGGAAGAAAGTCAACAGATGATTTTCCCCATACAGACTCTAAAGACATGAAACAGTGCACCACAGAATGGTGTTTCAACACGATGATTTACCTGTTAATCTGATCAATGAGGACAAATGTCTTTATGCAATCATCCAAGTTAGACTTAATACTGGAGTACCTTGCTAGTTAAACGACAAGTGTTGACTTTACAAAGTATATATGGTAATCCTGGAAATTAAATGTTGTTACTTTTAGTTGAACTCAGTGAAGGTGGTGCTAGTGTAATTGATCTAAATTTGCAATTTATATGTTGATGGGTTCAGTTAAAATAATTTAGGACTGATGTCAAGTAATTGCTCTTCACAAAGAAAGTGATCAACTTAGAGAATAGATTTCCAGTGCTAGTAGTGGAGGCGAAAACTATGGAATCTTTTAAGAAACAATTGGATGCCGATACTGGGGAACTCTAGGATCTCTATGGATGGATGAATTAATATGGGCTGAATGGTTTACTTCACCCGTAATTATCTTGTGAATTACAAATACATTAAACCGTGTTTTGTCCTGTCCTGGGCAAGTCCGATATGAATGAAGAAATGGCTGTGGTTGTGTTCTTTTCAGTCGTCATTATGTAAGGGCAATGCTAGACCGCTGAATGGAATCATGGAAACTATAGACATAAACCAAAATCTCAGCCAATTTCTCCTACATATTACAAAAAAAATGGGAAAAGGTACAAATTGATCACTCCTGTGCTGTCCTATGTAGCCTTTCTAGCAAGGCACTCATCTTCTTTCATAACATAGCCTTAACTCTTAAGTCAAAAAACCTTCCTCTGTAACCAAAATAAAACACTGGCAACTTCTTTACAAATATGAATCTTGAGAAATCTAAACACTAAACTACTACAATATACAATGTGTAAACTTTTTGCATGGCTGTTCAAACATTCTAAACCAGAAAAAAAATCACAGAAAATTATTTCTATCTATACATTAAAAGTAATAACTAGAATGAGATTCAACTTTTGCAACAAGAAAATGCTGAAACACAGAGTTTGGTAAAATAATGCTGTTTAAACTCACAATACAAGGTCCTTGATTACGCTGACCTTTGAAAAGTACATTCATCTATGCTCAGCAAACAGTGGAAATTTCTGCTAAATCATGGTCTTAAGCTTTTAAAAGCTGTATTAAAATCAATATGCAACATCACTGATCAATGGTGTACACAAATAATTATTTTTGTTTCGACTTCTTCAGTATTAGCACTGTTAAAGTCATATCTACAAAGAACAAATTAATAACATCATAGCATTCTTTCATAAATGAAGGCTGAGGAATGAAAGGAATTGTGTGTGTTAAATAATTATCGCCCCTCCAACAAATAGGCTCTACAGAATAAGTTCGGAATATGCAAATTCCCAAATCTACAAACTATAACTAAACTTCACCATCTAAAATTAAAATGTCTGATGTTTGAAATTACAATATACTCGTATGAAACAGAGTTTTAATACAAACTGGATGATTGCTTTAATCAATATTAGCCCCCAAAATGTAGTATCCTTTATCAGAGTAGCTCCCTACGCTTTCCATTTTATAAGCGGTTCATAAAAATCTGAACTTCTGGTTACTTAAATTTTTTAACATCTCTTGATTAACTCAAATAAAAGCAATCACACAGTATTGGAAAGTTCCAGCCTTAGGGAAGCAATTTATCCAGACATTGATGTTTAGCTAAAATCATTTTTGTTGTTCCAACCTTCCTTCTCTCCATTCCAGTAACTTGAGCACATATCAAGGCTGACACTTCAGTACAGTACCAATGGAGTGCTGCACTATCGGAGGTGCCATCTTTCAGATGAGATGTTAAACCAAAGTCCTATCTGCCCTGTCGGATGGACTTAAAAGATCCCATGGCACTATTTGAAGAGGAACAGTAGAGTTCTCCCAATGCCCTGGCCAATATTTATACCTCCACCAACACCATTAAAAATGATTTTCTGGTCATTCATCTCATTGTTGTTTATGGGACCTTGTGTGCAAGAATTGGCAGCCACGTTTCCTACATTTCAACTGAAAATACACTTCAAAAGTACTTCATTGGCTGTGAAGTGCCTCAGGATGTCGTGAGGACTTGAAAAGTTCTATGTAAATGCAAGTTCTTTCTTTACATCTGGCTACCTCATATTGCTTGGCTTCTTGAACTCTCATTTCATATTTTCGCTACACTGTTCATACGAAGGGTTCAACATCCAAAATATTGACTTCTGTTCTCTCAACAGATACTGCCTGACCAGCTGAGTGTTTCTAGCATTTTTCTGTTTTTGTTTCATATATCCAGCATTTGCAGATTTTTTGTTGTTGCTTTTTTATTGGTACTTTTAACTTTATTTGTTTACTCTTTCTTCTCCTTTCACTGAAATTAGGTGATTCCACTGTCTGAGTGGTAGTGACAGTGACAGACTGAGATTCCCTCACAGGAAGAAATATTTTGTGTATATACATAAACATTGCTTTGCTGCTTAATTGAGAAACCTTGTGATTTAGCTATTAGTTTAAGAGTTTTATAGCTGCAATTAGTTAATCATGGGAAGGGATGTATTGCAGAACTGTAATTTGCAAAAAAAGTGGAAAGAATATAGAATTACATAGGATGTACAGCACAGAAACTGGCCATTCGGCCCAACTGGTCCATGCCGGTGTTTATGCTCTATTCGAACCTCCTCCCACCCCTCTTCATCTAACCGTATCAGCATAACCTTCTATTCTTTTCTCCCTCGTGTTTATCTAGCTTCCCCTAAATGCATCTATGTTATTTGCTTCAACTACTCCTTGTGGTAGCACGTTCCACATTCTAACCACTCTCTGGGTAAAGAATACTAGCTGACAAGAGAACAAGCAAGAGGATTCACTCCTTCAATTAGGTAGAAGGCCTTTGTCAGTTCATTCATTTATTTTACCCGTTGGGATTGTTTGTTCTTTAAACTTTCCTTTAATATAATGATGTGGCTGGCAGATGTGCAAAGAGTCACAGAGGCTGTAATTTCAAGCCTTAGAGAAGACAATTAGCAACCTACAGAGCTGACAGCTGCAGCCAAGGTAGAACATCTTCCGGCGCCTCCCAAATTTGGTAACTATCAATCAGTTCAGTTTGACGATACAGTTTGTTAGATTAAGAACTTTACTGCATGTACTGTCTCATTATATGAATTTTATATTAATTGAATAATTCTTGTAGAACCTCTTCCATAGCCTATTATATCATTGTGGAATCTACATTTTAAAAATAAAGCCTGATCTTAGCGGGACTAATGTGAGGAATTGAAAGTTCTGAACCAAGGACAAAAAAAATGTAAGTAGACCTTTGCATTAGTCCAACACAACCATCTAACAATTCTCCTGTTTTTCTGTTATGTAAGTTACATGTCATTCTACCGACACTGCCTCTCGTGTTTTCTCCTTCCCATTTGTTCTGAATCTATTAAAATGTTCTGGAGTCATTTTTTCAGTTTTGATCAAGGGCTGTACACCTGAAACATTAACTTAATCACAAGATATTTACAGACAACGAAGACCATTTGGCCCATCTGGATTCATCCATCTAACCAACCCTTTCTTAAATGATTCCAGGGTTTTAGCCTCCACTATTCTATCAGAGTTTATTCCACCTGATGAACATTCCTGTGTGAAGAAAAATTTCCTGATATCTGCCACAAAAGTACTTTTCTCTAGGTTGAATCAGTGTTTTCTAGTTCTACTCCCACTGTTTAATTTAAAATAGTATTCTAGGTTAACATTTGCTATGCCGTAACAATCTTACTTATCTCAATAAGATTATCTCTCTGCCTCGGAGACTGAAAAGCCCACGTTTTTCCAGTATTTCCATATTAACTCAGACCCCTGGACGTTGGAGATCAGGTTCATGGCTCTTCTCTGCACTGCCTCCAATGCTTGAATGTCTCTCTCGTTTCTTGCTGACCAAAACTGGATGCAGTCTGATTAGAGTTCCTTGGTTTCTTTCAGCTTCATTCAGCCATTTCAGCATCATTCAAGTGTTTCTATTTTTTCTGTTCTCTCCACAGATGCTGATCTTTGTTCCCAGCATTTTTGGTTTTTGTTAAATTCCAAAAAAGGTTTGAAATAGATAATTTAAAGAGATTGTTTTAAAAAAAAACAAACGAAAAAGTGCAGAAAGGGTCAAAGAAAAACAGAAAGAAAGGCAAGTTCAAATCAGGAACGCAAACAAAACACTATAGGGAAGAAGGACATAAGCAGCAGAATCTAAAAAAAAATCTAAGTATATCCTAGTGAATATTCTATAGCATTGCTCAGATAAAAGTTAAAGGAATAATTTAATGTATGAATAAGTCAATCTGTGCCCTATAACCGCCAGTTACAAAAATAATTCCATGCCAGTTATCCACATAAAGAAGTGTGACATTATTCTATGCTATCTCATTTTTTAGATATTAGTAAATCCCCCATGCACCGCTCACAGAAAGTATGTGAATGCAGTATTTTTTGAGATTAATAACCATCATATAATGTAAAATGTAGATGTGTGTCCTTTTAAAGCTGCAAAGTCCAATTGCTGTTAAGTAAACACTGAGTGAGATCATACAGATGCCAGTTAAGAGACTGCTGGCATTGGTAGTGCGCGTTCTAGGAGATTTGCTTTGTTTATTCACACTTCTATATATTATCAAAATGAGACCAGAACTAGGGGCCATAAATATAAGATAGTTACTAATAAATCCAATAGGGAATTCTTTACCCAGAGAGTGATTAGAATGTGGAACGCGCTGCCACAAGGAGTAGTTGAGGCAAATAGCATAGACGCATTTAAGGGGAATCTAGATAAACACATGAGGGAGAAAGGAATAGAAGAATATGCACATAGGGTTAGATGAAGAGGGGTGGGAGGAGGCTCATGTGGAGTAGTTGGGCTGAATGGCCAGTTTCTGTGCTGTACATTCTATATAATATATATATATATAAAAATAAATGTCTTATTACCAGTTAACACTCATGAACTTTTCAATGTTAATTGTATTTACATCCCACCCCCCCCATTACTTTTGTAATTGCCTGAAGATGGCACTCTAATGGGGCTTTCTAATGTAGAGCACGCTTTGTCATGTTTTTTGAGTCACAACAGACTTTGACTGCAATTCCCGATTAAAAAGCTGGTTTGAGTCTGCCTACAGTTCCATGTTCTCACCACTACGAAGCTCTGAAGCAATTTAGCATTCTGAAACTTTTCTTTGGCAGTTATCTTGGAAAAGGTTGAGTATTAGGAAGTTTAAATTTTCTTCCCAACTCTTTAATTTTTTTATCATTTGAATTGAGTGTTAATGCACCCTCCTCCCCCCACCAACAGATAATCTTAATCTTTGAAATCAGAGTCCCCATGCCCATAGACTGATTCACAGTGGAAGTGTGTGGAAGCGAAAGACTTGATGTACGTTTCAGATTTATTCCCCACTGAACTGTAAATTATAATTTAATGCTATAATTATAATCTAATATATTATAATGTAATAATGTTATCTTATAATTTATGTTTACATTCTTCACCTAGAGTTATCAACTCCAAAAGATATACTTTGCAGCAATTTTTAAAAAAATTCATTTTCAAGATGTGGGGCAACATTGACAAACCTGCATTTATTGTCCACCCCTATTTACCCCAAGAAGGTGGTGACAGGTCTTCTCTTTGAACGATTACAGTCCTTGTGCTGCTGGTGCTTGCACAATGGTGTTAGGTAGAGAATTCTAAGATAATGACCCAGCAACAATGAAGGAACAGCAATATATCAAAGGCAGGATGATGTTTGACTTGGAGGTGAGTGTGTTCCCATGACATTGCTGCTCTTGCCCTTCTCACTGATATAGGTTGCAGGGGAGGGAGTTCCTGTCGAAGCAACCTTGGCTAGTTGCTGCAGTGCATCCTGTAGATAGCACATAACTGCAACCAGAGTGACTGATGGTGGAGGGGGTGAATATAGAATCCAGTGGCAGTGGCGCAGACTGCCGTGTCCCGGATGGTGTTGAGCTTCTTGAATACTGCTGCAGCCACACCCATCCAGGTTGGGTGGCAAAGATGGTGGAGAGGTTTTGAGGATCAGTAGGTGAACCACTCATTGCAGTGTACTTAGCCTCTCCCCATATCTTGTAGTCATGGTGTTAATATGGCTGGCCAGTTAAGCTTCTGATCAATGGTAACCCCTAGAATGTTGATGGTAGCGAACTTAGCAATGGTGGTGCTGTTGAAAGTCGGGGGAGCTGATTGGACCTTTTCTTGTTGGAGATGGGCAGTGTCTGGCACTTGTGGCACAACTGTTACCTTCCACTTGTCAGCCCAAATGTGGATGTTGTCCAGGTCCTGCTGTAGGCTGGCATGGGCTTCATTATCAGAGGAATTGTGAATGGAGTAGAACGATGGAGGTCAGGAGTTAGCAAAAAGCCCACTCCTGACCTCAGGATGGAGGACGGTCATTGATGAAGCAGCTGAGGATGCTGTCCTGAGGACCTCCTGCAACAATGTGCTGGTCTGTGATGATTGGTTTGCAACAACCATGGCCATCTTTCTTTCGGTCAGCTATGACTCCAAGCACTGGAAGACTTTCCCATTACACCCATTGCCAAAGTTTTGCTATGGTCCTTTGGTGCCATACTTGGTTGAATGCTGCCTTGATGTTAAGGGCAGTTATTCTAATCTCTCCTATGGCATTCAGCTAATATTAATGCCTGGAGCAAGAACTGCTATACAGATCTTCAGCACTGCAGCCAGGAATTTATCATGGCCCAAAGCCTTGGCTGTGTTCAGTACACTCAGCTACTTCTTAGTGACATGTGGAGTTAAGTGATTTGGCAGAACACTGGCATTTATGATGGTAGGACCCTTAAGAGGACGCCAAAGTGGGATTGTCCTAATTGCACTTGTGGCTAAAGATATTTGTAATAACTTCAGCTTTGTCCCTTGCACTCACGTGCTGAGTCCCACCATAGTTGAGGATGGGTATGTTCATGGAGCCTCCTCCTACCCATCAGTTGCCTGTTAATCCGCCACTATTATTGACAATGTCGTAGGGCTATAGAGCTTTGCACTGATACATTGGTGTGATGCTGCTTAGCTGTCTAGAACATGCTGCTTTTGGTATTAGCATACAGGTGGCCCTGTAGCTTCACTAGGTTGGTGCCTCATTCTGAGGGATGCTTGATGCTGCACGCCTTTCTACACTCCCCATTGAACCAGGTTTGGTCTTGATGGTGATGGAGGTGTGAGATATGTTGAACCATAAGGTTACAAATTGTGGTGGCATACAATTATGCTACTGTTGAATGCCCGCAACACCTCATGGATGTCCAGTTTTGGGCTTCTAGATCTGTCCTTAGTCTGTCTCACTTAGCGTAGTGGTAGTGCCAAACTACATGATGGAGGGTTTCCTTACAATGAAGATGAGATTTTGTCTTCACAAGGAGTGTGCTGTGGTCACTCTTACCAATGCCTTTATGGCATACATGTCCTATTCAACAATGGTGATGGATAAGTCTGGGTTGTAACCTGATGGATATGATTTGAGTATTCTGTCAAGCTGTTTCTTGACTAGTGTGTGGGACAGCTCTCCCAATTTAAACATCAGTCCCCAGATGTTCGTGAAGAGGAACTTTCTTTGTTTCAGTCTCATTTACACCACCTTTATTTTCCTGTGTTACTTCTTTTTTGCCTTACCACTTTTGCTTTCCTTTTTTCTCATTCTCTTACTTATTCAGGCAAGTGGCTGGGTTAGAAGCAGCACCATCAGTAGCCATTGCAATCAGGGCAGGGAGAAAGTATACTAGAGACGCTGCTGAATGTGGGGTCTGAGATTACACTGGTTGGTGGTTTACCGTGAACGTGGAGTCTATTAGGGGAGCTGGCATTGTCACCCTACTTAGTCTTCAACAGTCTGGGTTAGTCAGCTCCTTCAAGGTGGGCTCGGCTGGCCAAGCATTGATGGCAATCCTCCTTCCCACTCACAGTTCTAGCACAGAGGCACAGATAAATGAGGTGAGCTCTTTTTTTTTTAAAAAAAAGCACCCACTTTCTGGATGAACTCACTGGTAGAAACATCTGAGCTGTCATTGTGGTTTTATGGATTTAAAAAATGTTTTCTCTGCAACACAGCAGACTGAAATAGACCTTTCCTAGCCTTGCTACTCTCCCATTCTAACTAGTACCTGCAGCATGGTGGATTTCTGAGGCAGGCCCTCACTGGAGGGAGACAGCACTGCTAATAGGAATGGGTTGCCCATGTCAGCCACAGGCACTCCTGCTGTGAAAGCCAGCAGTGCTGTCTGATTTGATGCTTTTTTTTTAAAACCACATGATCAGAACACCATGGCCCAATATTAACGCAGTGACAGGAGCGGAACACGATAGTGGGCAACATACGTGCAACATCATGGGATGCGTAGGAACGTCCTATTATCATTTTACTTCCGGGTTCCGTGTCTCCAATATGCATGAGCAGGTGTGATGCAGACCTGCATGACAAAATTTCACCGACTATTTAAGGGCCCAGTTCACAGATGCAATGGTGGAGGTCTGGAGATCGATGGTGAGGTGTTTGAAGGAGAAAACTAAGGGAAATGTCTGCAAAGAGAGCAAAGATGGCATCCAGATTCAGTGTCATCTCTGTATGTTCTGCTGGGTGCAGTGAGGGTTAGGAGAGAGGTACTCTTTCCCAGCAGTGTGGGGGGGGGGGGGGTGGGAGGGAGAACTGTTGCCACCACTAAGGTGGCGTGGCAACAGGTGGCACACAAAGTGAGCAGCAGGAGTGTTGTGATGAGGACCTGGATCCAATGCAGGAAGCATTTCAATGATCAAACCAGGTCAGGAAAGGTAAGCAAAGTTGCAGATTTATCTACATCCTGTTGTGCACCCTCGCTCACTCTATCTTGTCACATCCATTTCACTTTCAGCAGCACTCATCATCCGTTTCAATGCACATCCTTACTTTCCCCTTCCTCCATCCACCTCTGCCACTCACTCCAGTCCTCATGTAATCTGATAACACCTCAGTCAGCTCCTGATTCTCAGCACAAGTCCTCAAATGGCACTGTCAAAACACTCCTCAAATGCATGCCGGTGCCACTCATGATGCATCTGCCTGATTGTCACCTTCATCGGATGCACACATGCTTTAGAGCCACCCATAGGTCTGTCGTATTACCATTGCAAGATAAGAGAGCATAGAATGCCAGGGAGAGGGCGAGAACCAGAAGCGGACCCCCACAGATCGTGAATCTTTACCCAGTCGAGGAGGAAGCATTACAGATTAGCTGCATATCTGCCTCCCTCAGCATTGGAGATGGCGAGATTGGTAGTGCATTGGAGCAGGGTGATAGAATATCTCAGACCCACATCTCCTACAATACAAAGACATCTTGAGTTGACTTAATCACTATCAAATATGATCACCTTAATCACTTGCATTTCAAAATTTGTAGAATAACATGATTAAATCATATCCGTCTCTTCTTTCCTCCAGGGCCATCATGCAAAGAAAACAAGCTCCTTCCCAGAGATTGAGAGGACTCCTCAGAGGAGCTCATGCCTGCTGAGGGCGTACCATCACAGGACACATGGGTCACAGCACCAACGCAGATAGAAGCACATCGATGGGTCCTCTTAGACAGTTAGGTGGGATGTCACCTGGTGAATCACACACCACAAGTGAGCATGAGCAGAGAGTGGCAGCAGGGACTGTTGTGGAGAGTCCGCGTTGGATGGCGCAGTCCTCTCCAGGTGGACAGAAACGCTAAACCGGGGGGGGGGCGCAATGAAAAGGAGAATGCTATTGGCTCAGCAGCAACTGTGCAAGTACTAGGAGTCCTGCCAGGCACACTCTCCACCATGTCATAGAGGATGGAAGAGTTCAGCTCAAACATTTGTGGAGTGATGCCACAGTCTCCTTGGAAGATACAATATTCAATTATGAGTCTGGCCGCCTCTATGGAAGTTGAACCACGATGCACAAAAAATTGAGAAATAGGAAAGGATCTAAGACTATAGTGGGAGTTGTGTACAGGACCCCTGGCAGCAGCTCTGAAGTGCTAGATTGTATAAACGCAGGATTACTACCAGTGCCTCGTGCTAGTGAGTATAGGAACAGGAGAATAGACCGGATGAATGCGTGGCTGCAGGGATGGTGTAGGAGAGAGGGATTTAGATTCCTGGGACATTGGAACCGGTTCAGGGGAAGGTGGGACCTGTACAAGTGGCAGGGGGATGGGAACCTGAGTGGGGAGTCAGAAGAGAGTAAAGTTGAGCGCAGCAAGAGAGGGGAAGACCCAGGGGAAATTTACAATACAAATAGTTGTTCAAGAACAAGTGAAAGGGAAAAGTGTAGAGCAGCAGAAAGAAAGTGTACTTTAGGCACTACAGATAAAGTGAAAACTAGAAGGCTTAAGGCGATTAACCCAGCATCAAAGCTGAAGGTCAGGCTTGGGTGTGTGGCCCAACTAAGAGTTCTATATACAAATGCACGGAGTGTAAGGAATAAATTAAATGAACTACAGGTACAAATTCAAATTGGAGGGTATGACATGATAGCTATTACTGAGACATGGCTGCAGGATGGTCAGGATTGGGAACTAAATATACCGGGTTATAAGGTCTACAGGAGAGACAGGGAAAATGGAAGAGGGGGAGGAGTACCCTTAGTGATTAGAGATGAAATCACTTCAGTGATAAAGGAGGATATAACGAGGGGTAAGCAGCCAGAGATATTATGAGTTGAATTGAGAAATAGGAAAGGATCTAAGCCTATAGTGGAAGTTGTGTATAGGACCCCTAGCTGCAGCTCTGAAGTGCTAGATTGTATAAACGCAGAGATTAGACAAGCGTGTAACAAAGGCATAGTGGTCTTAATGGGGGACTTTAACCTTCACATAGATTGGGAAAAAGCAGACTAGCAACGGTCAGAAAGGTAATGAATTTCTTGAGTGTATCCGGGATAGTTTTCTACAGCAATATGTCCTGGAGGCAACAAGGGCGCAAGCCATACTAGATTTAGTAATGAGTAATGAACCAGATTTAATTTACAGCTTAACTATGCATGAACATCTATCCAATAGCGATCATAACATGATCGAGTTCAATGTAGTGTTTGTAAGGGAAAAAAGTGAATCAGCTAAGATTCTAGACTTGGGTAAGGCCGACTTCAATGGGATGAGACAGAGACTGTCCACAGTAAACTGGGCAAATCTGTTAATGGGTAAAATGACTGATGAACAGTAGGAAATGTTTAAAGAAACATTTAACGTGATACAGAACCGGTTCATACCCCTGAGGGGCAAGAACTCTACTTGCCAAAAAAAACAGCCATGGACAACTAAAGAGGTAAGGACAGTATAAGACATAAGGAAAGGGCATACAAAAAGGCAAAAAATGGCACAGATCCTGGAGAATGGGAAAGATACAAAGATCAACAAAGGATCACAAAACAGATAGTAAGAGCTACAAAAAGAGTGTATGAAAAGAAACTTGCAAGGGATATCAATAGCAATACGAAGAACTTTTATAGTTATATTAGAAAAAGAGGGTGGTCAGGAGCAGTGTTGGCTCCTTCAAAACTGAAAGTGGGGATATTGTCATTGACAATGGGGAAATGGCGGACATGTTGAACAATTACTTTGTGTCAGTATTTACAGTAGAAAGAGAGAATAGCATGCCGGAAATCCCAAGAAAACTAATATTGAATCGTGGACAAATCCCCAGGACCAGATGGTTTCCATCGCAGGGTTTTAAAGGAAGTAGGTGAGCATACTGCAGATGCCCTAACTATAATCTTTCAAAGTTCTCTAGATTCAGGAACCATCCCTCTAGATTAGAAAATTGCACGTCACTCTGCTTTTTAAGAAAGGAGAGAGCAGGAAACCAGGGAATTATAGACCAATTAGCCTAACATTTGTTGTGGGGAAAATGCTGGAGTCTATAATTAAGGATAGGGTGACTGAACAATCTCGAGAATTTTCAGTTATTCAGAGAGAGCCAGCATGGATTTGTGAAAGGTAGGTCGTGCCTGACAAACCTGATTGAATTTTTTGAAGAGACGACTAAAGTAGTGGACAGGGGAATGTCAATGGATGTTATTTATATGGACTTCCAGAAGGCATTTGATAAAGTCCCACATAAGAGACTGTTAGCTAAGATAGAAGCCCATGGAAATGAGGGAAAAGTACAGACTTGGTTAGGAAGTTGGCTGAGCGAAAGGCGACAGAGAGTAGGGATAATGGGTAAGTACTCACATTGGCAGGATGTGACTAGTGGAGTCCCGCAGTGATCGGTCTTGGGGCCTCAATTATTCACAATATTTATTAACGACTTAGATGAAGGCATAGAAAGTCTCATATCTAAGTTTGCCGATGATACAAAGGTTGGTGACATTGTAAGCAGTGTAGATGAAAACATAAAATTACAAAGCGATATTGATAGATTAGGTGAATGGGCAAAACTGTAGCAAATGGAATTCAATGTAGGCAAATGTGAGGTCATCCACTTTGGATCAAAAAAGGATAGAACAGGGTACTTTCTAAATGGTAAAAAGTTAAAAACAGTGGATGTTCCAAAGGGACTAAGGAGTTGAGGTACATAGATCATTGAAGTGTCATGAACAGGTGCAGAAAATAATGAATAAGGCTAATGGAATGCTAGCCTTTATATCTAGAGGACTAGAGTACAAGGGGCAGAAGTTATGCTGCAGCTATACAAAACCCTGGTTACACCGCACTTTCGGAAGGACATATTGGCCTTGGAGGGAGTGCAGTGTAGGTTTACTAGAATGATACCCGGACTTCAAGGATTAAGTTACAAGGAGAGATTACACAAATTGGGGTTATATTCTCTGGAGTTTAGAAGGTTAAGGGGTGATCTGATCGAAGTTTATAAGATATTAAGGGGAACAGATAGGGTGGAGAGAGAAACTATTTCCGCTGGTTGGGGATTCTCGGACTAGGGGGCACAGTCTAAAATTTAGAGCCAGGCCTTCCAAGAATGAGGTTAGAAAACACTTCTACGCACAAAGGGTGGTAGAAGTTTGGAACTCCCTTCCGCAAACGGCAATTGATGCTAGCTCAATTGCTAATTTTAAATCTGAGATAGATAGTTTCTTGCCAACCAAAGGTATTAAAGGGATATGGGCCAAAGGCAGGTATATAGAGTTAGATCATCGATCAGCCATGATCTTATCAAATGGCAGAGCGGGCTTGAAGGGCTGAATGGCCTACTCCTGTTCCTATGTCCTTGTAGGCCCAGACGAGAACGTTGCAAGCTTTGTCTGCCAACATGTCCGCTGGCTTCTACATGCTGGCAGATAGATTATAGAATCATAGAATGGTTACAGCACAGAAGGAAACCATATGGCCGATCGAGCCCTAGCCGGCTCTTTGTAAGAGCAATCCAGTTAGTCCCATTCCCCCGCTCTTTCCCTTAGCCCTGCAAATTTTTTCCTTTCAACTATTTATCCAATTCCTTTTTGAAAGCCACGATTGAATCTGCTTCCACCATCTTTTCAGGCAGCACATTCCAGATCATAACTACTCGCTAAGTAACAAAGATTTTCCTCATGTCGCCTTTGGTTCTCTTGCCAATCACCATAAATCTGTGTCCTCTGGTTCTTGACCCTTCTGCCAATGGAAACAGTTTCTCTTTATTTACTTTATCTAAACCCTTCATGATTTTGAACACTTCTATCAAATCTTTCCTTAACCTTCTCTGTTCTAAGGAGAACCACCCCAGCTTCTCCAGTCTATCCACATAACTGAAGTCCCTCATCCCTGGTACCATTCTAGTAAATCTTTTCTGCACCCTCTCCAAGGCCTTCACATCCTTCCTAAAGTGTGGTGCCCAGAATTGGACACAATACTCCAGCTGTGGCCAAATCAGTGTTTTATAAAGGTTCAACATAACTTCCTTGCTTTTGTACTCTGTGCCTCTATTCATAAAGCCCAGGATCCTGTATGCGTTTTTAACCGCTTTCTCAACCTGTCATGCCACCTTCAAAGATTTGTGCACACGTACCCCAGGTCTCTCTGTTCCTGCACCCTCTTAAGATTGTACCATTTCTTTTATATTGCCTCTCCTCATTCATCCTGCCAAAATGTATCATTTCGCATTTCTCTGCGTTAATTTCATCTGCCATGTATCCGCCCATTCCACCAGCCTTTCTATGTCCCCTTGAAGTCTAATTACTATCCTCCTCACTGTTTACTTACACTTCAAAGTTTTGCGTCATCTGCAAATTTTGAAATTGTGCCCTGCACACCTAAGTCCAAGTCATTAATATATATCAAAAAAAGCAGTGGTCCTAGTACCGACCCCTGGGGAACACCACTGTATACCTTCCTCCAGTCTGAAAAACAACCGTTCACCACTACTCTTTCCTGTCACTTAGCCAATTTTGTGTCTATGCTGCCACTGCCCCATTTATTGCACGGGCTTCAATTTTGCTGACAAGCCTATTATGTGGCACCTTATCAAATACCTTTTGAAAGTCCATATACACAACATCAACTTCATTGCCCTCATCAACCCTCTCTGTTACTTCATCAAAAAACTCAATCAAGTTAGTTAAACATGATTTGCCTTTAACAAATCCGTGCTGGCTTTCCCTTATTAATCCACACTTGTCCAAGTAACTGTTAATTTTGTCCTGGATTATCATTTCTAAAAGCTTCCCCACCCCTGAGGTCAAACTGACTTGCTTGTAGTTATCGGGTTTATCCTTACACCCTTTTTTGAACAAGGTTGTAACATTTGCAATTCCTAGTCCTCTGCATCATCCCTGTATCTAAGGAGGATTGGAAGATTATGTATGGCCAGCACCTCTGCTATTCCCATCCTTACCTCCCTCAGCAAACTAGGATGCATCCCTTCAGGACCGGGTGACTTATCTACTTTAAGTACAGCCAGCATTTCTAGTACCTCCTCTTTATTAATTAGACGTGAGTTTCCAAGGCATCACTGATTTCCTCCAAGGCGCTCTCCCGCAGATGCAGGATTGATGTGCCGCTGGCTGGCCCAGGAGAGGGAGGATGGTGATAATACTCAAAGTATTTGCATGTCTCACCTGTTGCACCCCCCCCCCCCACAACCCCAATAACCAGTACCAGACATGCTGCCTCCTCTTCCGTTGGCCCAATAACTTTCAGTCGCTGATAACATGTGATCGCCTGGTCCAGCAGGCAGCCTTCCTTGTCGGAGGCTGCAGAGGTCTGTGACCACCTGACGTGACAATCTCAGCCTTTGGAAGCACTGCTCCTCCAACAGGTCAAGGAAGCTTAGCCTCTGTCTGTAGACCCTATTATTAGGCAGATAGGGCCTACTGCGAACTCGTCCCCTCTGTTGCTCCCCTCTCTGCTGGCCACCTGCAGCTCCCTCCACATCACGCTTTTGCTGCTGTTGATCCTCATTATCCTGCTCTTCCTCAATCCAATCAAAAGCAGCCATGGCGCCACCCATCGTGATCATCTCTGTCTGAACGCCTCCAAACTCTCCAAGTAAGTCTCTCACACCAATTACTCTCACCAAACTGTGCCCCACAGGGAACTGAGAAAACAGCTGAAACAGCAATCTTGCCTCTGTTGCCCTGATTACTTTCCCGACCCGGCAAACTCATGCAGCACCAGTTAATTTCAAATTGGACCCCCAATTGCATTCAAGAAGCCCGATTTAAAAATGTTAATACGCCTTCCGACTCTCCACGATGGGACACTCAGATGTCCTGACATTCGCCAATGTAGCTTCTCAATATAGCTGCACTGAGAAGTTCACCACAAATGGTGACACAGTAAAAACAATAAAACAAAACACACACAAATATATAAAACAGATAATGAAAAGGAAAAACACAACGGCATTTTAAAAAGCACCAAACCAGAAAAATTAAAAAGAAACCTCAATATTCTAATAGATGAAATAACATAAAAAATAATTTTTAAAAAATCACCAACCTGCTATGTCCCTTGTCTGTAGGGAAAATGCGAATAGATTTATCAAAGCTGGCTGAAACAAACTCCTTTCCTGTTGGAGAGTAATCTACATCAAGTACTGCCGATACGTGATCCATATGCACCATTAGGGGGGTATCAAGGTGGCGCATGTCAAATGTATATAAGCTGCATAAAGATAAGAAAATTGATGAACTAGTCTATCACTAGATTACACACAGAAATTTGAGATACTTTATTAATGAAAAATGGCAGCCAGGAAAGGACCTACTGGTCCACGCTGCTTTTTGGGGAAAAGAGGCAGAATTTATGCTATTTTAGTATACTGTATATACACATAATTTAAAGTTTGACCACAAAGGTTACCAATGAAAATACTTTTATCATTAAATATTCCCCAACATTTTTTTTGCTGTAGCATATTTACCTACTTTAAATTTGCTTCATCTTCATTTTTAACATTGCCCTGCCCCTTTCAGAAGTTCTGCCACTTACGGCATTCTTCATCTTATTCAAAGACAGAGAAGCCTTATTCTACTTCCACTACCTGGACCTTAGGAAGTGACTAAACTATGTCTTGGTTTTAAAAATTGCTTTAACAGCCTTTTGTGTAAAAGGTCATGTAACAACTTAAGATAACAAAAACAGGTTGATAGTTTCAGATTTCTGACATGAGCACTTCCTTTTCAAAACACAATCTAGTCTAACTGGCAATGAAAAATTATCCAGTCTCTTATGCAGGAAAGCAGGAATGTAGGCTGAGGGAGTACCCCATACTTTCACAATTTTTTTCCCCCTTCCTGAGCCTCAGCTCAGAAGTCTGTACCATGTTAATAAACAAGCTATTTTGCTTACTGATGGCATTTTTATGCAAGAGCAACATTGGTGTAATCACTTTTTACAATGAAGAACTGCAACTCTATGACATGAAGCTCCAAATATTCATTCCAAGACTTTATCCCAGATTGAGTAAAATCAAGTCAATTCACAATTTGTATCACATTAAAAAAAAAAGCTATATTCAAGTAGAAGTGCTGCAGATTCCTACAAGTTTGGATAAGTTAAAAAAAACAGTTCTGTAAAGGTAATAAAGAAGATGTGTAAACAGAGGTGATGGCAGATTAAACCAATCTCCAGACCCAACTGTTGAATCTCCACCATCTGAACTCCAGTTTTAAGACCACTGTGCAAATATGGTCTTCTGTGGTTTGGGCCATAAAGTGCAAAGCTAGGTAGGGGGGAAAAATCTAAAAGCATTCCCTAACTGGTTTTCACTCTTGGGGGTAATGTTAAAAATATTTCCAGTGGCTTCAAAACAAACAAAACTATTTTGTATGCATGTGACATCATGTAAATGTCATCACACAAATAAATTCAGATTGGGTTTTGGAGTTGCCAGTGTGAATCGGCCCTCCAGCCTGGAAATTCAAGTAGATCTGGGAGACCAATTACAGCAGTATTGGTAAAAGTAAACAAGTCACTGCTATAACCCTGGAAGGAAGGTTACTTGCTCAACCTTGCAGGTAGGGAATGATTTGTAGTGCAAAGAGGTATCTGATGAGAGAAAGAAAGAGAATTTCAAAACAGGACAGAGACTGGGCAGAGACTGGGAAGGAGATGGAGATGTAAAAATTTTGAAACAGAATACAAATGGAATTGCTTTCTTTCATTTTCCTCAAATCGTAATTGAAAATTTAATGAAAACAATTTTTTTAGTTTCCCCTCCCCAAACGGTTAACTCAACTTTGTTACCATGGGCAAAATGTCCATGAGTGGCTGTGATTTCATTATATGGCAAAAGACTTGTAATGAAACTAAAACTTCTTAAAACAGACAGTGACAAGCAATCAATTCATTCACTTATAATCAACAATAAATTCCCATCAACTACTTTAAAAGAAATCAATGAGCCTTTTCAAGATCGTCACCGTGAACATCCATAAAATTAAATTTAGTGCAGTTTTAGCAAAAACGGCACGATGAGATTTTGGCTGCAACTATGAACAGTAAGCACTATCTACATGATGAAGTACAACAAAAGCTTTCCCAAATACAAAACAAATTATGCCTAAGGGCAGAGGATTCCATTCTTCTGCCTTCGCATGTAATAAATGCTGAGAAATAAATTAACCTCATCTTCCTTGGAAAGTTATTATTGATAGCTACTTCTAGCTGGGATTGGGAGAAACAAAACCCAAGAAACTGGTTACAGGTCCAGAATTCTGCTGCTAGAACAATGTACAGTATGGAAGTACTGCCTTGTTCTTTTGCAAACATAATGGGCAAAGCAGGGTAAAGACTGGAAGTAATTAATGCGGACAAATTCCTCAAAGTTTTGACAATGGTAGTTGATGGAAACAAGAGAGCTTGGAAAGATTGTACTCGGGTACAAATGAATACAATGCATGCCCCCAGGTTGAGTCAATGACAGTTAACACGGCATTTTAATTTCTACATACAAGGACAGATCTCCGCTATTTTCATTTCCTATATATTATCTATGTGGACTACCTTAAGTTACTAAGAAAGTCCAAAATCATCTTCAGTAGACATTCAAACAATATAAATTCAGTATACAGGGGAAGCATGAAAGAAATAGATATAAAATACTTATCCCTTTAGCTTTCCTATAGCCTGCAATTAAACAAAAATTAAACATAGGAATAAATTCCACTTTCAGATATCTTTTCAATATAGTCAATTTATACTCTCCAAGAACCTGGGACTAGCATTTGGTGAAGAGGGAATGCTCCACTGATAATCCCCGTCAGTACTATTGACGAACCGGATTCTTTCCCCTCAGTCTGGTTCAGCAAGAACTGATTCGAGTACACCGTAAAGTTCAAACAACTTTAATAGCAGATCTTAGTCTGTAGCTTCAATTCAGATTCCTGAGAGAATCCGAACGATTCTAACAGAATAAGGAGAGACAAAGACAAAGACAAAAACTCATACCTTTATACAAATCCATAGAGGTTGGAACATCATTAACACAAAAGTCAACACCAATCATAAGCCGGGCACAGGCTGCCATGCGGGGTTACATTATTTCCGGCCAATCATAGACAATCCATATGCTGACCATGTTGCTATTAGACATCAAAGGGGTTACTTCCTCACTTTCCAACTTGGAAGGTTCTTCCCTGTTCCTTCTATTCCTTATCTCCCAACCTGGAATGTCTTTCAACTTTGGCTAAGCTCGTTCCCTATATTGATCTGCCATAAACATGGAGACATTCAGACCAGTCCTTGACTCACATCAAAGACCTATCATTGATAAGACAATGCAGGCCTGCTGACTAAGCAACCATATGGCCCAGCAGGAGGGCCAGGCCACTTGTATCAATCTCAGTTACTAACTAATTAACCCTTTCTAACCATTTTGCATTCTGCTTCTTTGCCACATAGGCATTTTAATATTTTACTAAAAACTGACCACGTAGGGATTCTCATTCCCCCCTTTTATCATTTAATGATAACCAACCCTTGTTTACTCATCAGTTCTGCCTAAGCAGAGTCTCATACACGAATCTGTTCCATTGCCGCCTTACAGCAGATTTTAACGCAAGCAACGATCAGGCCAAAAGTAAGTATTGCTACAATTAGAATAACTAATCCATGCATCAAGTACGATCCCCATGAGCCACTGAGGAGCCATTCTAACCAACCTTCTCCCAGGGTCTGGTGTAATTTTGTTACGGCTTTCTGTATATGCTCAACCAGATTAGTTATATTTTCTGAGTTATCTGGTATGTAGGTGCAGCATTCTGATCCAATCAGTGCACAGGTTCCCCCTTTTGCGGCTAACAGGTAGTCTAAAGCCATGCGATTCTGCAAGGCCATTGTCCGAATGGCTATCATTTCTGCATTTGTATCCTTCAGTGCCACTGCGGTGTCATTAGCTACTTCTTCTAATACCGAAGCCATCTGCCGAATTTCCTTAATTGTCCTGGCTACCCCATACCCAGGGAACAAAATAGCGAAATATCGCTCCGTTTCTGTAATTTCCCTTTTAGACCTATATTGGTAATGATCCGCTAGGGAAGGCAAGTGATGAACATGGGGTACTACATATCCTAAATAACAGGACCCGATCCAGTTCTGAGGCAACCATGGGTATGCCTTATGGCCGCATATGAAATACGTACCATTATATGCAGTTAAATTTCCCTTTTTAGCCATATATATAAGAGGCTGAGAGTCAAGGTGATTCCACAGCAACCCACTGGTTTTATTAAGCGTTGGGGCCCATTGGCCCTGGAACATGCCCTGGGTAGTCAGGTTGACTATGGGCGGTAGCCAATAGTGGGTGGTGCTGCAATCACTATGTCCCATAAAAGGGCCATTATTTGGGGCATTCTTATTCCAACATACCGTCCCGTTTGGTCTAGACGTATTGGTCAAGAGCAAGAACGGGGGCTTATGGGCTTGATTGTAATTAGGCTGGTACCATCCTCTAAACTCATTAAGACTATACCCCGCTGATGCCCATTCTATTGTTTCCGGGGTTCCTATCGCATTTCCCGAATTGTTTCGTCTAATGACCCATTCCGCAGATTCATGGGACATAAAGGGAATCGGCTTTAAAGGGATACCTCCCTTGGAATGGATAGGAATGTGAGAACACACCCAACAGCTGGAGATACCCTGCCGTTTGGCATACACATAACTCATGTACAGGAAGGTGTTAACGTGCAGTTCGCGCTTTTGGAGTTGGAGATCTCTCTTTCGTCTCTGTAGCAGAGAACCCCCTAATCTTGGATAGTTAAAAATCTCTATGGGGGCTAACCCATTACGCTTTCTCCCTTGGTTAAATCTCAGGTACCGATCGTACCTCTGTGTATCTCTCTCTTGTTCACACAACTCAGAGGTCTTTTCCCCTTCACGTTTACAAACATAATCATATTTGCACTCAGTCCAATAACAAGGTATTCCTCCATGCGATATTCCAAACTCTATCGAGCGGTGGGGCTGCCTCAGGAGCCCGGCACATCCATCTATCCGGGTGATGTTCCACCTTCCGAATCCGTCTGGGTCATTATCGTTGCATCGAAGTACGTCTCCTTCGCATAAGTGGTGTATGCGCTTAGGCTGGTCCCGTCGACATGTTCTCCCTTTGGTTACTCCCAGGGTCAGCAAGAGTTCAAGGCAGAAGATCCAAGGGAAGACTTTCATAACTGGTCACGATACCTATATAGGGAAGATTTCTTAGAAGAAAAGAAAAGTTAGCATTTTAAGTTTGAGACGTGGAACTGATAGTTTTACAGTGGTGGAGGTGAACCCAAGCACTCTTCCCCTCTACCTTCACAGCGGTAGGGGTGGTGAGTAGAACCTGATAGGGCCCCTCCCAACGAGGTTCCAGTCCTTTCCTTGTCCAATTCCTGATTAACACGTACGTTCCCGGTTCAATTTTAGATGGACTGGCGATAGGAGGAAGTTCGACGTAGGCAGCTCGTACCCGAGAGTGGAGGCTTCTCAATGCCTTAGTTAATGACAAAATATAGTTAGTCATTTCTGTCGTCATGTGGTGAAAGTGGACAGTTTTCGGAACGTTTTGATTCCACGGGGTCTTGAGGGGTCTCCCGTATATAATTTCAGCAGGACTTAACCGTGCTACCCCAGCCGGAGTAGTACGTATCTGAAATAAGGCTATAGGAAGAAGTTTAAGCCAAGTAGTACCAGTCTCTGCCTGCAGTTTAGCCAGTTTATTTTTCAAAGTCTGATTAGCTCGTTCGACCAACCCAGCGGCCTGTGGCCTGTAGGCACAGTGTAACTGTTGTTTAATGCCCATTTGGGTGCAGAATTCCTTGTTCACCTGACCCACAAAATGAGGGCCGTTATCTGAACTCAATTGATTTGGGATTCCGTATCTCGGGATGATCTCTTTCATCAGAACTTTTACAACAGTGGAGGCTTTGTTATCTGTTGTCGGATAGGCCTCTATCCATTTACTAAATACATCAACAATAACTAGGACATATTTATAACCCTGACATCTTTCCAACTCAATGTAGTCCATCTGGAGGGTCTCAAAGGGACCTTCCGGCAAAGGGGTCTTTCCCCATTCGCAAGGCACTCCCTTCCCAGGGTTGTATTGTTGACAAATGAGACAGCGACTGCTGATGCTCTGAGCTAGGGCTTGCAACCTAGGATGCCACCAAGTGGCCAGCAGCGTACCACTAACAGCTTTGGCACCACAATGAGTTGCAAAGTGTACACATTCAATAACCCATACTGCTAATTTATCTGACATACAGGTCTGCCCCACAGGGGTAACCCATAATTTAGATACACAGTCATAAGTACAACCAAGTTGTTTCCACAATTGTTTATCACAGTCAGGAGCGTCCTCCTGTAATTTAATGACGTCTTGGATGGTTGGCATTGGCTTTTCAGAGGGAGACTTGCTCTGTTTTGAGCTTTTAGTCTGACTCATCATTCTAGGGACAACCACCCTCTGTGTCTGGGACACTTCCTTAGCTTCCTGATCAGCATATCTATTCCCTATATCTACTGGGGTCTGTCCTGTCGTGTGGGCGGGGCACTTTATAACCGAGATCTGTCTTGGTAGCATAAGGGCTTGTAACAAATCTGAAACTAACTTCTGATGGGAAATCTGCGTACCTACAGAAGTCAGAAACCCTCTGTTTTTCCATAACTGTCCAAAGTCGTGAACTACCCCGAAAGCATATCTCGAATCTGTATAGACATTAACCCTTTGGTCTTTCCCGAGGACACAAGCTCTTATCAATGCAAACAGCTCCGCTTGCTGGGCAGAATATGGAAACTCAAAAGCAGCAGATTCGACAGTTTTACCGTCCTGGTCCACTATTGCATATCCAGAAAGTTTCTCTCCAAAGGAACCAATAGAGGCACTCCCATCCACGTACATAGTTATGTCCGGATCTTTTATTGGGACATCAGATAGATCATCTCTGACAGAAGTGTCTTCCTTAATTAAAGATAAACAATCATGTCCTGGATCAGTCTGTTCCATGGGTGGTTCTGTGAGAAAACATGCTGGGTTGATAGTAGTACAATGTTTAAATCGCAGTCTAGGATTATTAAGCAGATATATCTCATACTTATTCTGTCGAGCCATGGTAAGATGTTGAGTCTGCAGCTGTCCTAATAATGCAGTTACCGAGTGTGAACTGTATACAGTGATGTCCTGTTGTAAAGTCAGATTAGCCGCCGACTGTAGGCTATTGTAAATGGCCGTTAAAATCTGAGTACAAACTGGATGTCCTAGTGCTACTGGATCTAACTTCGAAGAGTAGTACGCCACCGGTCTATGCTTGTCGCCATGTTTTTGAGTCAAAACAGCAGTCGAGCAATCAGCGAGGATAGTACAGTACAACTGAAAGGGTCTGTCATACAAGGGTCTCCCCAATGCGGGTGCTTGTGACAAAGCTTCCTTTAATCTCTCAAATGCTCCCAAGGCATCAGAATCTAGTTGAAATTCACCCTCTATGCTGGTGTATGGCGTTAATAATTTAGTGTCCAAAGCAATGTTAGGGATCCACTGTCTGCAATAGTTTACCATTCCCATCCACTGCCGGACCTCCTTTGCAGTTCGAGGCACAGGGAATTGACAGATTGGTTCAATCCTGCTTCTTTCTAGGCTCCGCTCAGTTGCTGAGAGCATAACTCCAAGAAACTTAACCCTCTGTTGGCCCACCAGTACTTTCGACTGGGATACTATGTACCCTAGCGAGGATAAGTGATTTAGCAATTGGGCAGTGTCTTTTCGGTTACTCTGCTCATCAGGGCTGGCTATCAACAGATCATCCACATACTGGACTAGTTCAGACCCTTGTTTCAAAGTCAAGGTCTGTAATTGTTCCTGTAAGCATCTAGAAAATAATGTTGGGGAGTTAACAAAGCCTTGTGGCAGTCGGGTCCAAGTATATTGCTGTCCCTTGTAAGTGAAGGCAAAAAGGTACTGACTTGATGGGTCTAGCGGTAAGGCGAAAAAGGCGTGTTGAAGATCGACTACTGCAAAGACTTTGGCTGTTGCAGGAACTTGAGCCAGAATATGAGCTGGATTGGGCACTAGCGCGTGGAGTGGCTGTACAATGGCATTGATTGATCGCAAATCCTGTACTAATCTGTACTGGTCTGGCTTGCCTGGCTTTGGAACTGCCAGTATCGGCGTGTTACACGGGGACTGACATTTAATCAAAATCCCTTGTTTTAACAACCCAGCGATCAATTTGTCAATGCTTGGTATCGCCTGTTGCTTTAGTGGATATTGTCGAATAGAGGGTAATACAACATTTTCCTGCAGGGCAATATGAATAGGAATCATTTTAACGCATCCCACCTGTGTGGGATCCTCCGCCCACACTTGCGGATTAACATATTCTGGTTTTTCATTGCCCACATGGTGGCGCAATTGTGCCCTGTTAACCCTTGGTGTCTGGTAAAACAGAATAGTCCGACCGCATGACAGGGTCTGTTTCTGTCGATTATTTGAATCAGCTTGTTCGACTGTCTGTTTTACCATGGGTCCTAAATCTTTCGCATGGTACGGGTAATTCACCTCCCAGGTGATATGTGGGGCTCCCTTTATTTCAAAGGGTCCTGGGTCCCATCCTATTGTTTTTGCAGCACCCCGAGGGATGTAACCTGTAACAGGTGCTTCCTTCCACAACTCTGAGGGGATCTCAACATACTCTGCTCTCCCTTCTGGTCCTGTAACCATAGCCCGGCGAATAACCTCCCATTCCGTTCCTATATAGCTTCGGTAAAAGTCCTCCAATTCCTTATTTCTCCCACTCATATCGTAGGCCAAGGTTACATGAAGGGAACCCTCATCTTCGAAGTCTAGAGACCACCATTGTGGGGTGATGGAAACATAACACTGCATTTTGGGAGCCCATGGTTTCACAATCAGTCCTTCGTCCCCGCATTCAATGCTCAGGCGGAATGCACATAGCAAGTCTCTAGCCATGAGGTTACAGTCTAGTCCACTTGTAATTACAAATTGGTGTTTCACTGACTCATTTCCAAATTGTACTTCCACTGGTTCAGATATCGGGTATTGGCTCACTTGTCCCTGAAAACCAGACAGACTCTGTTTTTCCCCGGACTCAGGGAGATTGAGCTCCGATCGGACAGATGACATGGTTGCTCCGGTGTCTACCAAGAATGTATGTGGGTTTCCTTTAATCATCAGTGACAAAACGGGCTCCTGCTCTGACTGGATCCCGTTTACCACAAGGTTAGCTAGTCAATACTGGGGGAACGGATTGTTTTGGGAAAAGTCCGTATATCTTCCTCGTCCTCGATTCCCTTGCCAACCTCCTCTTCGCTGCCCTTGCATATGGCCCCCTCTTCCCTGTCTACGGGAGGGACATTCCTTGCTCCAGTGGCCTAGCTGACCACAATTGAAACAGGCATCTGACCCTGTTTGTCTCCCTCCTCCTCTTTTCCCTTCAAAATTACGTCTCGGAGGAACGTAGGGTGGGCCATAGTTAGGGGCGGTTGGTCCGTTAGGGTGTGTATCGTACCCATACCCTTCTCTATTAACCCATCCTGGAACACAATACTGAGGCTCCATCTGATATCCTGTTCTGTCTGAGGTGCGTTTCGGCCCTTCCTTTTTCACCACATACTCAGTTTTAACTTGAACTTGGGCCTGACCTTCCTGGTGCTTATTATCTATCCAGTAGTATTTTACTGCCCTATTCATCTGGCTGGAAGTATTCTCTGACCAGTCCATATTATTAGTCCTAATTGCTTGAGAAACCGGAATCGGTAGGCAGTTCAGTAGCATAGCGCAGTACTGTGGTGAGTCTCTTCCCTCACGGTACGCTGTGTCCCCTGATTGATTCCGGTATACTTCCGAGAATCTTTCCAAATATTCATCTGCTCCTTCTCCCTTTTTAGGCCTGGTGTCTAAGATCTTAGTTATGTCAATTGGTTTTTGTAGAGTAGCACTAAGGGCACCCAAAAGACGCTCCTGGCGCTCAACATCATTGTTTGGTATCTGTGCTACCAATGCGACATGAGTCCGGACATTCAATTGGTCCAGGAATTTGGTATGTTCAGCATGGGTTAAAACTTGCTGTATTAGCGACCATAAGTCCCTTGATTCTGCATTATAGACAGAAACGGTAGTCTTAAGGAATTCTATAAATGCGGTAGGTGACTTTCTCCTATCCGGCACCCCAGATAGAATGGCCATTATCTCGTTAGGTTTCCATGGACAGTACACATCTATCGTTCGGGAGTTGCCGGCTACTCCAACATTGTCTGGGTTTGGGTCAAAAGTAGGATTAGGCATCGGCCTCATTGGTAACTGACGAGGGGTCGGCTCATCCCTAGC
Source organism: Heptranchias perlo (assembly GCF_035084215.1). Classification (NCBI taxonomy): domain Eukaryota; kingdom Metazoa; phylum Chordata; class Chondrichthyes; order Hexanchiformes; family Hexanchidae; genus Heptranchias; species Heptranchias perlo. Next base: position 111,973,540 of record NC_090327.1, on the reverse strand, counting down.
TAGTGTCTCAGTAGTACGTTCTAAGTTTAGTGATGGCAAGTCGTCTCCTGACTCTTCAGTTTCTGCGTCTCTAAGTCCCTGACTGTCCAATCTCTGATCTCTCTGCTGACTTAAACTAAGTGGGCTGACTGAGAATTTAAATGTTGGAGCCAATAATTCCCTAGTTTTACTTCTAGTACGGGAAGCAACCGGGGAGACAATTTGAGGCATTATCACAGGGGTCTGAACAGTCTGTACCATAGGCCCTGAAGAATAGATATTACTGTACTCAGGAGGGGCACTAGGACCCTGGGGAGCTACACGGGACCTACAATTCCACTCATCCAATTCATCATCGTCTCCCCCAGCCAAGGCAAGGCCAATCATTGGATTACATAATCCACTTTTCTCAACCAGTTTGGGCTCGCCCGAAGTCTTTTCAGACCTCTTTTTAGAGCACTTTTCATGAGCACATTCTCCTTTTAGGACCTCTACGGACTTGACCACCCCTCCTTCAGTGAGTCCTATCCCTAACTTCAACGCATTATCCTGCCAACTTGCTAATAACGAAGCTTCTTTCAGTTCTTGACAGTACTGTCTCCATAAAGCAATTAAATCTTTGGCTACTTTATTTCCGTTATTTTTCCAAATTAATTCCTGTGCTTTTATGGCAGTATCTAGGTCTTTAACTCCTCCCAATGGCCATTGACCATTCCCCAGTTTTTTATTCAACCCGCCTGACAATTGTCTAAATTGTTTTGCCTTGTCCGGATATTTTTCACACAAAGTCTGTAAGGCACTCCCTGGTTCTGCAGAGGTATCCAGACAACTACCCATTCTATGTCCCGTTTTCCTTTACTCTTAGTCAACTAATTAATACAACCGTATTTGAACAGAATTCAAAGATGGACCTGACTCCTTGTGCCTCACAATCCCAAGTGCCTTTGGTCTCTACACCCACTTCAGGGTCCTGACCTTCGCGTGGGGGATCTCCCCTCTTAACAACCGGTCGAAGGCTGCGTGTTGAGACAGGCACTTCCTCCCTTAGTCGATCAGCACAAGCAATCAGTTCCTGTTTATACCCACTCACCAGGAACTCGAACTCTAACTCTCAGTGATAATTTTAATCACTGACTCAAGATTCTGGTTTATAACAAATCAACAAAAACTCGAACTCTAACTCTCAGTGATAATTTTAATCACTGACTCAAGATTCTGGTTTATAACCAATCACCAAAAACTCGAACTCTAACTCTCAGTGATAATTTTAATCACTGACTCAAGATTCTGGTTTATAACAAATCACCAAAAACTCGAACTCTAACTCTCAGTGATAATTTTAATCACTGACTCAAGATTCTGGTTTATAACAAATCACCAAAAACTTGAACTCTAACTCTCAGTGATAATTTTAATCACTGACTCAAGATTCTGGTTTATAACAAATCACCAAAAACTCGAACTCTAACTCTCAGTGATAATTTTAATCACTGACTCAAGATTCTGGTTTATAACAAATCACCAAAAACTTGAACTCTAACTCTCAGTGATAATTTTAATCACTGACTCAAGATTCTGGTTTATAACAAATCACCAAAAACTCGAACTCTAACTCTCAGTGATAATTTTAATCACTGACTCAAGATTCTGGTTTATAACAAATCACCAAAAACTCGAACTCTAACTCTCAGTGATAATTTTAATCACTGACTCAAGATTCTGGTTTATAACAAATCACCAAAAACTCGAACTCTAACTCTCAGTGATAATTTTAATCACTGACTCAAGATTCTGGTTTATAACCAATCACCAAAAACTCGAACTCTAACTCTCAGTGATAATTTTAATCACTGACTCAAGATTCTGGTTTATAACAAATCACCAAAAACTTGAACTCTAACTCTCAGTGATAATTTTAATCACTGACTCAAGATTCTGGTTTATAACAAATCACCAAAAACTCGAACTCTAACTCTCAGTGATAATTTTAATCACTGACTCAAGATTCTGGTTTATAACAAATCACCAAAAACTCGAACTCTAACTCTCAGTGATAATTTTAATCACTGACTCAAGATTCTAGTTCGATCACTGACCCGAAGTTCTAGTTCGATCACTGACCTACCGCTTACAAGTTATTCCCTCAGTCCCTGTACTGACCCTCAGTGATATTCAACCATTGACCTCTTTCTGCTATTTCTGTGTATTCGCCAGACTGACCTGAATCTCGTAAAGACGCCACTCGAGTGTTAGCGATTGGACGATTCGTCGTCAGACTTAACAGATTTAGGAAAGCCGATATAGTAAAGAAAAGTTTACTCACACCGGGCGCGCCCTTCCCGTCCTCTGTGTCCAAGACAAACCGCCTCTTACTCCGCGAACTCTCGGTGAACGACCGTTGAAATCCCCGTAAGGGCCACCAAATGACGAACCGGATTCTTTCCCCTCAGTCTGGTTCAGCAAGAACTGATTCGAGTACACCGTAAAGTTCAAACAACTTTAATAGCAGATCTTAGTCTGTAGCTTCAATTCAGATTCCTGAGAGAATCCGAACGATTCTAACAGAATAAGGAGAGACAAAGACAAAGACAAAAACTCATACCTTTATACAAATCCATAGAGGTTGGAACATCATTAACACAAAAGTCAACACCAATCATAAGCCGGGCACAGGCTGCCATGCGGGGTTACATTATTTCCGGCCAATCATAGACAATCCATATGCTGACCATGTTGCTATTAGACATCAAAGGGGTTACTTCCTCACTTTCCAACTTGGAAGGTTCTTCCCTGTTCCTTCTATTCCTTATCTCCCAACCTGGAATGTCTTTCAACTTTGGCTAAGCTCGTTCCCTATATTGATCTGCCATAAACATGGAGACATTCAGACCAGTCCTTGACTCACATCAAAGACCTATCATTGATAAGACAATGCAGGCCTGCTGACTAAGCAACCATATGGCCCAGCAGGAGGGCCAGGCCACTTGTATCAATCTCAGTTACTAACTAATTAACCCTTTCTAACCATTTTGCATTCTGCTTCTTTGCCACATAGGCATTTTAATATTTTACTAAAAACTGACCACGTAGGGATTCTCATACTATCAATAGTATTACTGCTGGAAGTACTGAGAATCAATGAGTTACGGTGCTTTTAATTCAAATTTGATCTACTTTCCCTTTAGTGTGTGCCAGTGTTTGCTGATCAATAGCAAAACTAGAATCAGTGCTTTGGTGTAAATGTAGTGAATAAAAGGCTTGGAGGGATCATCAGTCCAGGATTTTCAGTACTTCTTGTAAGATTTGTTCCATGGAGATTCTTGTTGGTTCTATCAGTTATCAAAAGACACCAATCCTAGGCATTCACTGAAATCTATTAACTGTTGGTTTTAAACCATATTTTTCTTTTTAAATCCAGGGAACAGGAATTACGACTCTTGTATAATGCTAACAGCTTCCACAATTCACAGCAAATTTCATTACAGTCTCCAATTTATTTCACAGTAGCTCTGACTCTTCCTGGTGACACTGTGTTCAAGATTCCATGCTGGCATTAATCAGGATTTTTCAGAATGGAGCATCAAAACATCAGATTTTATGTCTGAAATGCACAGTAAAAAGGGGTCCTCCATGATCATCAAAACTCATGCATTTTTAGTGACGTACTCATCTTCTGAAAGAGTGTATCCTAGAAGATGACAAAATTGGTACAGAAATGGGAATATGTCTGATACGAGTTTGAACCAAGTAGCCAGCACAAACTGAATTTGCACTTAGTGTACAATTCAGCTGAATGAAATCCAACCAGTTTAGAATTTTTGTTTGTATTAGATTGAGCTCGTCATTACTCAGTGCCAGTTTGACTTCCTGAAAAACTTAACTATTTTTTCTTTCTTTTTATTAATATCAGTGACCTGGACACGAAGGAATACTGTCTGAAAAGTGGGTCGAGTTCACCAGGAAGCATTAGCAAAATAATTGTTGGTGAGGCATTATTTATTTAGATAGGTTTTTTCAGAACAGTATTCAGTGCATCTCTCTTATCTTCATACATTAGTCACTGCATAGCCAATAATTAAAACAGCAGTATAATTAATTTACTGGAACTTCTGGGACAAGGCCTCTTATAACTCTAGTTTCTGTGGCTTGGATGGGGCAAGTCCAGTTTCAAGAATTTTAAACAAATTCCAAATGGCAACCTGCATATGAATCAAGCTGACTCTAGGAGGAATAATTTAGTAAAACAGAGCCTGTAACCAAACCTATTGCCTACTACATCCTGCATCTGATCTTTATTTTTAAGATAACTATATTGAACGCTCTTGTATGGCTCTCAGAATTAAATTATAAGGTATCTACTGTATTCCCACACAAGCACAGATCCATCCTCTTTCCTTGCTCCTGGCTTTATACAAATAATTCTAATCTTTTTACAAGGAATTACTTGTAATCTTCATTCGCTCCAGTAAAAATAAAAGCTTCCAAGGGATTCCAACACACAGTGTTAGTCCGCAGGTCCATGACAACCTGTCAAAATAAAATGTGTGTGTTAAAAATAAACAGATGTCACATTTTAATTCTATTCAATTTGGTACAAATGGCAAATTAAATGTCATACCTTCTTCAAAGGGGTTGCCTGCCTTGTATCATACAGAACAATATTTCTATCTGAAGCACAACTTGCAAGAAGGTAAGTCTAAAATGGAACACAAATTGAACACATTTAACACCATTATGTCATTACAGAAACCAAAACCAACAACACGCAATTAAACCAAGTCTATTCAAGAATCGAGATGGGTTCTGAAGCATAGCTAACAACAAATGGTCTGCTATCCTGGGTAAGTGCTTACCATTTCATTATTCTTAAAAAAGTTAAAAATACACCTAACCATCTTAAATACATTTAACGATCTTCAATTTAAACTGAGCTTAACGTGCTATTTTCTCATGGCTAAAGATTAAGCTTCTACTACAAGACATGCCAACCTAGGACACTAGCAAAAGCAGAACCGCAGCTTCAAGAAAGCTAACAGTCCCATAAAAGCTGACAACTTTTAAATAGCCCTGATTTATAGACCTATAACCAAGGCCACTGGTTTATAGTGACTGAATTATTTAAATTCCATTTTTATTACATACAATTCCAGGATTTCATACCAGCGCTATGCAATTGCATTCTACATAGGAGCAGGAATAGGCCATTCAGCTGCTTGAACCTGTTCCGCCAATAAATTAGATCTTGGTTGATCTGTACCTCAACTCCATTTACTTGCCATTGCTCCATATCCCTTTATACCCTGACCTAACAAAAATCTATCAATCTCAGTCTTGACAATTTCAACTGCCTCAGCATCCACAGCCTTTTGGGGGAGGGAGTTCCAGATTTCCACTATCCTTTGTGAAAAAGTGCTTCCTGATTTTACTGCAAAATGGCCTGGCTCTAATTTTATTATACCCCCTTCTTCTGGATTACCCCATCGGAAGAAATAGTTTCTCTGTGTCTACCCTATCAAATCCCTTCATCATTTTAAAGACCTCGATTAGTTCACCCCTCAAAACTTCTGCACTCGAAGGAATACAAACCAAGTTTAAGCAACCTGCCCTCATACTTTAACTTGGTACCATCCTGGTGAATCTGTGCTTTAACCCCTCCAAGGCTAATATATCCTTCCTGAGGACCTCAGGAAGGACTCCTTGTGTCTAAAATTGAACACAGTACTCCAGATGGCACCTGACCAAGGCTCTGTACAACTGAAGCATCACTTCCTCACTTTTGTATTCCAATCCCTTTAAGATAAAGGCCAACATTCCATTAGTCTTTTTGATTACTTTTTGTGCCCAAGCACCGGATTTTAGTGATTTGTATACATGGACACCTAAATCCCTTTGCTCCTCCATAGCTTCTAGTTTCTTACCTTTAAGATAATATTGCAATTTTTCTTTCTCAGTTCCAAAGTGGATGACCTCACACTTCCCCAAACTGAACTCCATCCGCCATAGTTTTGCCCACTCACTTAGTCTGTCTTATGTCCCTTTGTAATTTCCTGCTCCCATCTACACAACTTATTGTGCCTCCTAAATTAGAGTCAGCTGCAAACTTGGATATACAACTCCCCATTGCTTCATCTAAGTCACTAATATATATGGTAAGAAGCGGAGACCCCACTACAATTCCCTGGGGAACACCACCTGTCACATCCCGGAAATCGGAGAAGGTCCATACCCCTATTCTCTGTCTCCTAGCTCCCAACCAACGTCACAATGTTACCCCCAATTCTGCATGCTTTCATTTTTGCCGATAATCTCTTGTGTGGAACCTTATCAAATGCCTTCTGGAAGTCCATATAGAAAACATCCATAGGCACTCCGCTATCCACCATGTTCGTGACCTCCTCAAAAATTTCAACTAGATTAGTCAGGCATGACCTACCCTTCACAAATCCATACTGATTGTCATTGATCAGCTCATACTTGTCCAAGTGCTCAGTCACTCTGTCCCTGATGATAGATTCCAATAATTGCTCCACAACTCATGTTAAATTGATGGGTCTGTAGTTACCTGGTTTTTCCCTCCTCCCTAAATAATGGAGTGACAGTTGCAATTTTCTAATCCAAAAAAGGTACAATTCCTGAATCTAGAGAGCTTTGGAAAATCATGACTAACATCTGCAATTTTCTCAGCTATATCCTTTAATACTGAGGTGGAAACCATTAGGTCCCGTAGATTTGTCTATCTTAAGTCCCATTATTTTCTCCATTACCCTTTTAAAAACACTTGTATTACATCCAATAAGTTCATCCCCTTGACTTATTTTTAGGTTCCCTCGTACTACTGGTATTTTGTTCTCTTCCTCCGCTGTGGGAACAGATACAAAAGTATTAATTTAACAAGCCTGCCATTCCCTTATTGTCCATTTAGTCTCGCCTGCATCTGTCTTTAATAGGCCCATATTCCCCTTTAGTACTCTCTTTCTTTTAATATATTTAGAGAAACTTTTCCTGTTGGCTTTCATATCCCTTGCAAGTTTTTTTTCATATTCCTTTTCATACTTCGTTACTTTCTTTGTATTCTTTTTGTTGCTTTTATAGCTCCACCAGTCTACTGGATTTCAACTTTTCTTTGCATTTGTGTAAGCCTTTTCTTTTAGCTTGATATTGCCTCTTACCTCATTTGTTGACCATAGTTGCTTAACTACACAAGTAGAGCCTTTGCCTTTAGAAGTATGTACTGGTTTTGTATAATACCAAATACTTCTTTGAATACTTCCCATTGACTGTAGGTTTACCCATCAACAGTTCATCCCTTCAATATTTGCCATACTTCCAATTAAAACCTTGGTTTGTGACTCTCCCTTCTCCCTCTCAAACATAATATCAAATTCAATCATATTATGGTCACTATTTTCAAGGTGTTCCCTTACCATCAAATTATTAACTAATTCTTGTTTGTTACTCATCACTAGTATGGCCTGATGTTCCCTCATCAGCAATAAAATATATTGTTTTCTAGAAAACTGTCCTGAATATATTCCAGAAATTCATTGCCTTTACTACTTAAGCTGTTCTGCTTCTCCCGGTCTATATGAAAATTAAAATCTATTATAATCACGTTCTTTTTGTGACATGCTTCCCTGATCTCTGTATTTACACTTCTTCCCACTACATCACTACTTTTAGGAGGTCTGTAGACAACTCCTACCAGAGTATTGCATCCTTTGCTGTTCCTTAACCCTACCCATAGTGTTTCTACTGCCTGATCATCCTTACTGATATTGATTCTTTCTACTTCTGTAATTGTGTCATTTTTGTCAGTATTGCTGCTCCTCTTGCTTTTCCAATTTCCCCATCCGTTCTAAAGATCCTACAGCATGCAATATTTAGCTCCCAATCATGTCCAGCTTGTAGCCAGGTCTCTGTAATGGTTACTACATTATACCCTTTAAGCAGAATTTGTGCTTCTAACTCACTTGTTTTATTTCTTATGCTATGTGCATTTGTGTACAGAACTCTTATTTGAATAACTGCCCCCACCCTGCTCATATGCCCCGACCGTTTTCTTGCACTTTTTGACCTGTGTGGATTTTCCCCTCCAACTCCCTAATTAGTTTAAATCTTTCCCTACTGGCCTATTTATCCTTTCCGTAAGATGGTCCATTTTTCTGCGAAAACCAAAACTCAGTGGCCTTGCTTGTAACATGCAAAAACAAGTAGTTACACTGAGAGGGCAGTGCAGCATAAACATATCATAACTTAAGTGTCAAGTATATTCCTCCATTTGAATTGCAAGAAAAAAGGTACATAAAAATGCGTTTTATTTTTGCAGTGGCACATTTGGAAATGACTGAAATAGGCACGGCGAGCACTAAATATTATTTTCTAGGGGGTCAGAGGCTGGGGCTACTCCATCCGAACCAGGAAATTTTAATTTTTCACACTTTGCTGATTTTCTAGCATTTGGAGGTTACTATAATTTTGCATTGGGAGCTGAAAATAATTAACATGGAAGGATTATAGATATTTTAAATGTTGAAACGAATTAGTACATAGCAAGCAAAGTACAGAGGGCCTATATGTAAGCATATACCATAGCTGAATTATGCACTTACTTATGTCACTATATTAGGTCTTACACGTGGCACACACTTATCTACAAGCGAGGGCACAGAGCAATAGAGAAAGGGCATTGAGAAATAGAGAAAGGGCATTGAGAAATAGAGAAAGGGCATTGAGAAATACCTGTGGGGAGGGGGAAGGATTAAGTGAGAGAGATTTGGGTGAGTGGCAGAGGGTAGATATTGTGAGAACAGACAGATGCTACCTGAATACAGAACAGTAGAAACAAAAGGGAGAGAGAATGAGGGAGAGAAGCAGCACAGAGATGGGTAAGAGGGAGAACATATCCTCCACATTACCATAATCAATGCTACAGCAGTCCATTAGTAATGTCTATTTCCATAATCTTACAAGTAACATTTTTAATGCAAATATTTTGATCTACATGACCACCGTGGATGCATATCTGTTAGCCATTTTACCAATACTCTACTTCAGTTGGCTCTTTTCTACACCATAAGTAAAGCTGTTAAAAAGTGAATTCATTTTCAAAAAATCAGAACAGTGCACAATATGCCAATTGCCATGTTGAATTTATTTCCGTGTTTTGCGGTCACAAATTTGGCTGTCTTGATTCTGACTGGCAATAACATTTGTTGATTCCAAACAATTGCGCAAGAAACAGCATTAGACTATAACTTGATAGGTACACCATCTAAAATTAAAGGCATGTGTTTTAAAATATTACCAGGATAGTCATCTATGCATATACTTATATTAAAAATGCACAAGGAAGCTTCATGAATTTCTCCTCGACTTTTTTTTAAAACATTCCCACAGCTCATGAGCAACTGTCAACAGTGAATCCTGGTCAACCTCAAGCGAAAATAATACATCAAGTAGTAAAAATCCTAAGAACGCCATGAAGCTACCCATTTACCGTAATGAAGTGAATTAAGAAATCAGCTATAAACTTCTGCTATGATCAAACTACATGTAAAATCTAACCCTGCAGTCAGTAATTGTAAAAAAACCCATACACCAGCAAAAATAACCAGCTGCTAGCATCTAAACAATTAATTACTACTTAGTTCGGTTGTAATTGACATTTCAGGTTCCAATAGTGGCTGCTACTAAAACTACGTGATTTTTAAAAAACTTTTGTTGTTAGCAATTACTTCCTAGTCAGTAGTTAGATTAGATTAAAGGGCAAAAATAAGTTCAATTAAGTTTAATACAAAAATGTTTCTACACATACATGCCGGATACCTCACATCAATGTTACCCATTCCATGGGACACTGGAACCAGCACTTGAGACAGGAAGGAGCTGTACTGCTGGGATGGGCTCCACCTGAACCGGAATGGGACCAGTGTCTTAGCCGAAAGGATAAAAAGGGTTGTCGATCGGACTTTAAACTAGTAAGAAGGGGGGAAGGATCTGGTAAAAATAACAAGTCTGAAGATAATAGAAATAGGAGATGAGAGTAAAGGTCAGACCAAGGTAAGGAATAAGGGTAACATAAATGGTCAGGGAACAAATACAGTTATATAACACGAGTACAAAATGATTTAAAAATAAAGTGAGGAGAATAATTATTAAAAACAAATTAAATTGACTGTACAGCAATATGCACAGCATCCAAAACAAAACGAAGGAACTGGAGGCAATACTTTGCAGCGAGGAGCTAGATGTAATAGGGATAACTGAAACATGGTTATGTAAAAAAACAGGACTGGCAGTTAAATATTGCAGGATATAACGTATTTAGATAGGATAGGGAAGGAAAAAGGGGGGGGGGGGTGGAGTAGCTGCACTAATTAGAGACAACATAATGGCAATAGAAAAAAGGGAAAGAAGTAATATTAAGATAGAAACAGAATCCAAATGGATTGAGACAAAGGATAAGAAGGAATCAATCACGTTAATAGGCATATTCTACAGGACACCTAATAGTGGAAGGGAAGTGGAGGAGGAAATCTATGAAAAGAGTAAAAAAAACATTAAACAATAATCATGGGAGATTCAACTACCCCCAAATAAATTGGCAAGAGGTAGGGAAAGGGAAATGGAGTTTTTACAGTGTGTACATGACTCCTTTCTTACTCAGTATGTGAAAAATCAGTGCTCGATCTAGTAATGGGAAATGAACAGAAAGCAGATAAGAGAAGTAAGTGTGGGGGGAACATCAGGCAACAGCGATCATAACATAATAAGGTTTAAAATAATGATTGAGAAAGACATAAGTAAGACAAAGACCAAAGTAATAGATTGGAAAAAAGCTAATTTTGAGGGGATGAGAATAGAACTAGGGAAGGTAATCTGGAAAAAAAACTGACAGAGATAGACCAGCAGTGGGAAATATTTAAAACAGTGATCAAGAGAGATCAGGAGAAGCATATTCCTCTTAAAAAAAAGACAAGAACAAACTAGCCAATAATGAAACACCGTGGATGAATAAAGATATAAGCATGACATTGAAACTAAAAAAAGGCATACGCTAAGTACATAGACAATAAAGGAGAGGATGCCAAAAGAGAATACGAAGATAGAAAGAGGAGAGATAATTGATAAACTAATCAAACTTAGGAGAGGATAAAACCCCGGGTCCACACATATTAGAAGTTAGGGGACAGATAGCAGAGGCACTATTACATAGAGATAACAATTCATTAGAAAAGGAATAGCTAATGTTATTCCTATATTTAAAAATGGGAGATAGAACAAGTCCAGGGAACGATAGACCAGTTAGCTTAACGTCAGTGATAGGAAAGATAATGGAATCTTGACTCAAAAGGGGCAACAGAAAAATATCTAGAAAATGGAAATAGAGTAGCCAGCATGGATTTCAGAAGGGAAAGTCATGCTTAACCAACCTTACTGAATTCTTTGAAGTAACAGAAAGGGTAGACAAAGGTAATGTAGTAAATGTAATATATTTGGATTTTCAAAAGGCCTTCGATAAGGTCAGAGCATGTCGAATCAGGGGACAAACAGCAGAATGGATAGCAAGCGGGCTACAAAACAGAAAAGTAGCCATGATGTGGAGATGCCGGTGATGGACTGCGGTGGATCTTACAACACCAGGTTATAGTCCAACAGTTTTATTTGAAAATCACAAGCTTTCGGAGGCTTTCTCCTTCGTCAGGTGAGTGTGATGACCTGACGAAGGAGAAAGCCTCCAAAAGCTTGTGATTTTCAAATAAAACTGTTGGACTATAACCTGGTGTTGTAAGATTCCTTACAAAACAGAAAAGAGAGAGATGGGGTTACAAGTAGTTACTCAGGCTGGCGGAAGGTGGGAAGCGGTGTTCCACAGGGATCGGTGCTAGGACCACTGTTGTTCACCATTGACATCAACGATTTGAACTCGGAAATCGGAAGTACAATTTCAAAATTTGCGGACGACACCAAATTGGGGGGTGTAGTTAACACAGAGGAAGAATGCGTTAAAATGCAAGAAGACATTAATAAACTTGCAGAATGAGGTTCTCATTGGCAAATGAATTTCAATTTAGGTAAGTGTGAGGTGGTACATTTTGATAGGAAGAATAAGGAGATCACATATTGCTTGGGTAATAAAAGTCTAAATGGGGTAGAGGAGCACAGGGATCCCAGGGTACAGACACACAAATCACTAAAAGTAGCAAGGGGGGTTAATAAGGCCATAAAAAGGCAAACAAAGCACTGGGGTTCATTTCCAGAGGGGTAGAATTGAAAAGCAGAGAAGTTATGTTAAACTTGTACAGAACCTTGGTTAGACCACACTTGTGCACAGTTCTGGTCTCCATATTATAAAAAGGATATAGAGGCATTGGAGGAGGTACAAAATAAAATCACAAGGATGATACCAGAACTGAGAGGATATACTTATCAGGAAAGACTAAATAGGCTGGGCCTCTTTTTTCTAGAAAAAAGGCTAAGGGGTGACCAACATAAGAACATAATAAATAGGAGCAGGAGTAGGCCAATCGGCCCCTCAAGCCTGCTCCGCCATTCAATAAGATCATGGCCGATCTGATCCTAACTTCAAATCTAAATTCATGTCCAATTTCCTGCCCGCTCCCCGTAACCCCTAATTCCCTTTACTTCTAGGAAACTGTCTATTTCTGTTTTAAATTTATTTAATGATGTAGCTTCCACAGCTTCCTGGGGCAGCAAATTCCACAGACCTACTACCCTCTGAGTGAAGAAGTTTCTCCTCATCTCAGTTTTGAAAGAGCAGCCCCTTATTCTAAGATTATGCCCCCAGTTCTAGTTTCACCCATCCTTGGGAACATCCTTACCGCATCCACCCGATCAAGCCCCTTCACAATCTTATATGTTTCAATAAGATCGCCTCTCATTCTTCTGAACTCCAATGAGTAGAGTCCCAATCAACTCAACCTTTCCTCATATGTCCACCCCCTCATCACCGGGATTAACCGAGTGAACCTTCTTTGTACTGCCTCGAGAGCAAGTATGTCTTTTCTTAAGTATGGAGACCAAAACTGTATGCAGTATTCCAGGTGCAGTCTCACCAATACCTTATATAACTGCAGCAATACCTCCCTGTTTTTATATTTATCCCCCTAGCAATAAAAGCCAACATTCCGTTGGCCTTCTTGATCACCTGCTGCACCTGCATACTAACTTTTTGATTTTCTTGCACTAGGACCCCCAGATCCCTTTGTACTGCAGTACTTTCCAGTTTCTCGCCTTTAAGATAATAACTTGCTCTCTGATTTTTCCTGCCAAAGTGCATAACCTCACATTTTCCAATATTGTATTGCATCTGCCAAATCTCCGCCCACTCACCCAGCCTGTCTATATCCCCATGTAGGTTTTTTATGTCCTCCTCACTCTCTACTTTCCCTCCCATCTCTGTATCATCTGCAAACTTTGATATGTTACACTCGGTCCCCATCTCCAAATCGTTAATATAGATTGTAAAGAGTTGGGGACCCAGCACCGACCCCTGCGGAACACCACTGGCTACAGGTTGCCAGTCCGAGAATGAACCATTTATCCCAACTCTCTGCTTCCTGTTAGATAACCAATCCTCCACCCATGCCAGAATATTATCCCCAATCCAGTGATTCTTTATCTTGAGCAATAATCTTTTATGTGGCACCTTGTCGGATGCCTTCTGAAAGTCCAAATACACTATGTCCACTGGTTCCCCTTTATCCACCCTATATGTTATATCCTCGAAGAACTCAAGCAAATTTGTCAGACATGACTTCCCCTTCATAAAGCCATGCTGACTTTGTCCTATTAAATTATGTTTATCCAAATGTTCCGCTACTGTCTCCTTAATAACAGACTCCAAAATTTTACCCACCACAGATGTTAGGCTAACTGGTCTATAATTTCCAGCCTTCTGCCTACTACCCTTTTTAAATAAGGGTGTTACATTGGCAGTTTTCCAATCTGCCGGGACCTATGCCGAGTCCAGAGAATTTTGGAAAATTATTACCAAAGCATCCACAATCCCTACTGCCACTTCCCTCAAGACCCTCGGATGTAAGCCATCAGGTCCAGGGGATTTATCCGCCTTGAGTCCCATTATTTTACTGAGTACCAATTCCTTAGTGATTTTAATCGTATTTAGCTCCTCCCCGCCTAGAGCCCCGTTTGTCCAGTATTGGGATATTCTTAGTGTCCTCTACCGTAAAGACTGAAACAAAATATTTGTTCAGCATTTTTGCCATCTCCATGTTTCCCACCATTAATTTCCCGGTCTCATCCTCTAAGGGACCTACGTTTGCCTTAGCCACCCTTTTTCTTTTTATATAACTGTAGAAACTCTTGCTATCTGTTTTTATATTTTTTGCTAATTTATTTTCATAATCTATCTTCCCTTTCTTAATCAATCCTTTCGTTACCTTTTGCTGTATTTTGAAGACTTCCCAATCTTCTATCCTCCCACTAAGTTTGGCTACCTTATATGTCCTTGTTTTTAGTCGGATACTGTCCTTAATTTCTTTATGATGTGGAGATGCCGGTGATGGACTGGGGTTGACAATTGTAAACAATTTTACAACACCAAGTTATAGTCCAGCAATTTTATTTTAAATTCACAAGCTTTCGGAGGCTTCCTCCTTCCACATTTACCTGAGGAAGGAGGAAGCCTCCGAAAGCTTGTGAATTTAAAATAAAATTGCTGGACTATAACTTAATTTCTTTACTTAGCCACGGATGGCTGTCATTTCTTTTACACCCTTTTTTTCTCAGTGGAATATATATTTTTTGAAAGTTGTAAAATAACTCCTTGAATGAACACCACTGCTCATGTACCGTCTTACCCTTTAATCTATTTTCCCAGTCCACTTTAATCAATTCCGCTCTCATACCATCATAGTCTCCTTTATTCAAGCTCAGTACGCTTGTTTGAGAACCAACCTTCTCACCCTCTGATTGGATATGGAATGTAACCATGTTATGGTCACTCATTCCAAGGGGATCCTTAACTAGGACATTATTAATTAATCCTGGCTCATTACACAGGACCAGGTCCAAGGTTGCTTGCCCCCTTGTAGGATCAGTTACATACTGCTCAAGAAATCCATCCCTAATACACTCAATAAACTCTTCTTCAAGGCTGTCCTGCCCAATTTGATTTGTCCAGTTAATGATAGTTAAAATCCCCCATAATTATAGCTGTTCCCTTATTACATGCCCCGACTATTTCCTGATTAATACTTCTTCCAGCAGAGTTGCAACTATTATTAGGTGGCCTATATACTACGCCCACTAGTTGTTTTTTTCCCCTTATTATTCCTTATCTCTACCCAAACTGTTTCATTATCCTGATCTTTTGTCCCAGTGGACCTGATAGAGGTCTTTAAGATAATGAAAGGGTTTGATAGGGTATACATAGAGAACATGTTTCCACTTGTGGGGGAGTCCAAAACTAGAGGTCATCAATATAAGATAGTCATTAATCCAATAGGAAATTCAGGAGAAACTTCTTTACCCAAAGGGTGGTAAGAATGTAGAACATGCTACCACAAGGAACAGTTGAGGCAAACAGCATAGATGCATTTAAGTGGAAGCTGGATAAGCATACGAAGGAGAAAGGAATAGGAGATATGCTGATAGGGGTAGATGGAGTCGGGAAGGAGAAGGCTCGTGTGGAGCATAAACGCCAGCATGGACCAGTAGGGCCGAATAGCCAGTTTCTGTGCTGTGAACTCTATGTACCTTTTGAGCAGGAACCACCTCATTGCTGCACATTTTGCAGAGCTTTGCTGAGGTGCATTATGGGGTGGTTTTGGGGCAGAGCGCGACGTTTAAATTTACATTGATTTGTCAACAAACATTAGCTGTCCACAAAAATGCAGACACAGTTGGTACATATACCTACATTCCAGATGTGTTTTCTGAAGAGACTGGAGGCCAAATGGCCCAGAACAAATTATCAACTAATCATACTGTATCGCCCAAGCTTACAATCTTTCCCCCACCCAAATAAAAAAATAAAATTTAATTAGAGTACAATATTTATAAACAGCGTAAGTTTTAGGCTCTGTTAACCCAAGATCTGAGGGTCTCCAAAGCAGTCTGCTCAGTTCTTAACACAACTTCCACAAGAAGCTGATCAGCCATGGGTCACACATGAAAACACAATTTGCTGCCATGGGAAATATTTTCCACGTAACTTATGAACTGCCAGCTTTGGCTCAGTGGTAGCGCTCTCGCCAGAGTCAGACGGCCATGGGTTCAAGCCCTGCTCCAGACACTCAAGCACATAAACTAGGCTGACACTCTAAGTACAGTATTTAGGGAGTGCCATCTTTAATTTTAAAAGCCTCTACTAAATGACCTCTTAGCCTTTTCTCCTTCAGTAGAAATAGTCCCACTATCTCAAGTATCTCTGCCCAACTATAGTTTTCCATTCCAGGCATCATGCTGGTGAATTATAAAATTAATATCCTTTCTGTAATGAACCCCCAAAAACTGTGGCTTAACCATCCATGTACACAACAAAAACAAAAGTGAACCCAGCACTGACCCCTACATCAATCTAACATTAACTATACTCAAAGCAATCAAAATACAGTGAGCAAAGCAAATTAGAATGACCTCAAAGATCATACAATAGCAGCATTTCTGAAACCATAATTTCAAAAAAAAGTGACAAACTAAAATGGACTGCACTACATGATTCGCTTAAATTTTCAGGAACAGTGTTACTTTCTGTGATTGACTTAGTGCAGTGTGCCTCGTCAGCTGACGTGTGAAAAACTAGCTGTAGGTGTGATCTAACGTGAGCACAGCCAGTGAAAAGGTCACGTGAAAATCTCTGACCAAGCTTTTGGTCACCTGTCCTAATATCTCCTTATGCGGCTCGGTGTCAAATTTTGTCTGATAATTCTCCTGTGAAGCTTCTTGGGATGTTTTACTACGTTAAACGCGCTATATTAATGCAAGTTGTTGTTGTTGTACTGCTAAGCAAGACTGGTTTAAGTAAAACAAGAGACAAAGTTATTTTCCAATTAAACATCCATTCAATCTGGACTCTACAGATTAAATTTTCCATTATTTATTGTACGGGATGAAGAACAATGGCTTGGTGCATCCAAACATAATGGGGTTAAATTGGATAACCCCCGAAAACTGGCACGGAGATTGCGGTACGCAGTTAATTATCGCCCGTTTATTGCGCTGCAGGCAGCACGTTAAGTTGGTTCTGCCTGCTGATTTCAGAGATTGCTGCAAGCAGCCAGTACTACCCGCGCTGCTGATAGGCTGCACACATCAGCAAGGGGGCCGATATAGTGAGTGGCCAGCGCTACTTAAAGGCAGTCAGCACCTTTAGCCAACTTAAAGGGGAGGTACATTGCGGCTGGAAGTGGTGGGAATCATTTGTAAACTGAATCTGTGCTCTAATACTTTGAAGAATGGCCCAACATGAGGGTTTTTTCATGCTGCACTGGAGGCCTTGGTGCAGGAGGTGGAGAGGAGAAGAGATATCCTCAATCCGCCGGGGGGGGGGGGGGGGGGGGCGGTCTCAAGACCTACAATGAGGAGCCAGTGGAAGGAAATAGCGGTGGAGGTCAATGCCAGAAGTATAGCTCCAAGGACACAGGTGCAGTGCAGGATGTTTAACGATCTGACAAGAGTTGTCAGGGTGAGTTCAGAAGGCATATCCCAGTAGCCAGCATTTTCTTGCCGTGCTGGTTAGAATACAGGGGGCACAGAGGACTGCCGTTGAATTGAAGAATCATAACTGCTGCCAGGATAGTGGCATTCACCTGCATGATGCACTGCCTGTGGTCACAGACCAGCTGCACATTGAGGGAGTGGAATCCCTTTCTGTTGATAAAGATTGCAGAGTTCAAACGAGGAGCACGCAAGGCAACGTGCACCATGAGGAAGCCTGCAATGAGTGCAAAACCTTGTGCTCGCTCATCCTGCTTGTCTCTGGCAAGTGGGAATGAGATGTATGTGTTTTTCATCGTAAAGAGAGCCTCAGTGACCTCCCTTATACAGCAGCGCACTGCAAACTTGAGATGTTGTTTATATCTCCAGTCACAACCTGAAGGTAGCCAGAGGCATTCAAATTCAGAGCTACAGTCACCTTGACAGCCACAGGCAATGTCGTCCTTGCCCTGCTTTGAGGCTGCAGCAGTTGACAGATTTCAGTGACTACCTGTTTTGTGAAGCGAAGGCATCTCATGCACCGGTCCTCGCTGAAGTTGAGGTAAGAGAATTTCTCCCTGAAAACCCTCCGCGAATGTGGTCTCCTGCTGAGTGCTCTGCTCCTGCTCCTCCACCTCTAGCAGCTTGTCCTGCTCTGCGTGGCCTTTCTACATTCTCCCAGTTATGTTCAATTTCCAGAGGAAGCCCTACCAGACGACCTATATCTGGAAGATACTTCTTTCACCATAATATGGGACAAACAGAACTGCAAGATCAGCCAGGCCACTCCCCGTAGAATATTAAAAACTTTAGCCAAGTCTAGAAAACCTCCAAAAATGCCTAAAATTGCACCAGCAGCCAGAAAAAATAATCCAGCAACTAACCTATAAGTACTACATGATCCCTTTAAATAGCAGTGGTGTTGGGGGGGGGGGGGGGGGGGGGCGCGTGGGGAGGGGGGGGGAGGGGGTGTCCTTCATGCTGTTTAACATCATATTGAGCTGAGCGAGGTGGAGCGTGGAGTTCCAAAATGACAGCATGGGTTTCAAATCAGTTTTGCACACTGATTCGCATCACGATCTGCCTGCTCTGCATGCTGCCGGCGGTCGTTAAGTGGCACAAACCCATTTACCAAGATGGCACACTGCGCACATCTTGGACCTCATTTTGAAACGTTAGGCGCTACGTGGCAACCTAATAAAATGGGTGCTACACAGCTCAATTTAACCCCCAATGTTTCCCATCTCGTCCTTCAAATAATAAATTGTTATTATTCAAAAACCTATATTTTGTAGGTTTCTTTATTTTTAAAAATAGTGGGCACATGACGCATTAAGTAAGTACTTAACAAAATAAGTTAAGTTAGGTGTTCTGCACATAAACATTATACACATTCAATTTAAAATGAGCAGAATGTAACTTAAGCATCCACTTACCTATCAGATAATAATCAGTTTTATCTATTAAAACTGATTATTTTCTGCTGCACTCATTTTTACATTACTAATGTGCAAAGTCAGGTTGTGCTTAAATCAGTGATGTTTTTACATAAGTGGATGAAGCAGTACACCACAACTTTATGTCCATTAGGATTAAGCTTGACCAGGTATGCATTAACCCAGGCGTCAGTGTACATGTTTATGTGATTATATATTTCAATTCAGGATCTTACCAGACGTCCTGAAATGAATTACTATAGTTTCTTAGTTGAACGCTGACCAAAAATCCATAACAGAGTAAAGAGCATATGATTTTGAAAAAAAGTGAAAAAACCTACACAGAATTTGTTTCTGAACCTCAGCCACTGGGAATTCCCTTGCCCTTTTTCTGCAGTCTGCCCACTCATCTAAAATGAACACAAAGTGCTTCAATGGGGGAATAATAGCTAATGGTCCAAGGTTTATGTAGCAGTCCATGGATGGCATTATAGGCTTGGTGTATTCTCTAAACTTCTTCCACAACTGCATTACTGATACCTGAAAACAAAATGTTCTTGCCCTCTACTGATTAAATGTGAAAAATACTGCACACACTGGAAAATGTCTTCCAGTTTTACAAGCAGAAGAGACTTGCCAGTTTTAGACTGATAAACAAGAAAACTGAAGATCGATTTTAGTTGAAGAATAATAATTTTTAAATCATAAAAGTTCAACACTATCTCCTGTAAAATAATGTTCAAAATCATGTTTATTTTTTCTAGTCAAATACTGTACTTATTTACTTTCAGTAAATTACAGGATTTTTCTCTGAAGTAGCAGTATTACCTCTATTGGGTTGAATTTGACACTGCTGATACTGTCCACACCCCAAGTAAATGAGCGGATTGGGCTGGTCCTCTGCTCATCCCAGATGTCCACCTGCTGTCCACATGTTGCAAATACACCATCCCTCCAATGGTGATCAATTCCTGTGTAAACAGTCTAAGCACAAGCATAGCAATCATATTTATTAGGAATTCTAAGCAAGCACGCAGTACTAAAAGTATACAACAATGCCAGGGTAAAATACAACACACTTAAGATATAAAAATCCAATTTGGCACATTTTCCAACTTTGCTTGTGCTCAGAAGCAATTCATTGAATAACTTGTTGATTCATAAAGGAGGGAGGAAAAGTATAGTACAGACAGGAGGGGGCAATAGAGGGAAATGACTGAAGGGAATGACTCAACCATTTTCGGTAGAGGCAGGCTGAACTGCAGTGACACTTTCACACTTATTTGCAGCCTTAACACGGTTTTACAAGCCGTCTACGGAACAGATGTAATAAACTCTATCACATCTGCTTCTTCACCTGATCTGAAGACATGTAGGGTCAGCTAGATGAATTGAATCATAAAGCTACTTTTAAATGCCCAATAAATCCCAGTCCCACCAAGTCTCCTTCCATGTTCTGCTCCAGTGATAGATGGTAAACAGGGATATGGCAGAAGGGATCAATTTCCTTTGAAATTATGGCACTCAGGGTGCACCTGTCAGAGTAGCTGCGCACTACTTCAACTATCACCACAATCAGGTGGATGGGTGTGATGCATTCATAAACATGCAGATTGCTTGTCCTAACCATGAAGTGATCCCATCCCCATAATTTGGAACAGGATTCATGTCAACTACACTTCTGACAGCAGAGCAAGGACCCTGGAATGCATTTTCTTGGGAGAACTTTTTGCACCAATGTCCGGTGGCTTGATATGACCTCATCATGCACAACTCTCCATAATCTCTCACTAAACACACATTGGTAATGGTGCCCAAATGTGACCAGCACAACTCGATGGTTTATTTCCTTGAAGTACTGGTTCCTACTGCACATCTTTCATTTATCAATTATTATACAAAACATGGCATACCTTGCCTAGTATTGTGTGTATTGGCTCTTCTTGCTCCTCATATGCAGGACTCTCCATTTTCCACTGTTTGATGGTCTTATCATCACCAACCTTTAAAAAAGTCACTCTAGTTCATGTTGTTGCAAATAAACAAAGCTAATTCTTTTTTACTATCATCTTTACTATTACAGTACCAGTTAAGAGCTAACAACAATTTGTGGAGCAACTGTGGACCACATGATGCTGATGTAGTTTCTCAGATTGATAAATAAAACTTCACATAGCTATGACAGAAACTTTTAAACATTTTTGGGAGGGGAGAAGTGTAATTTTCTATAACAAAACCTCAAATACCAATAAAAATTCATCTTTACTTAAAAAACGCCAATGTTAAATACTAGGTGTTCATAGTTGGATATCCAATAATATCATACTCTTTGGTCTTCTATACAAAACATAAGTCCTTAGGTCTTCACTTAACCTCGTTTTGTCCCATCTGTATCTAGATTACATCATTAATTCCACTAATCTCAGTGATTGAGTTATGATTGTTAACATTAAGGGGGCAGTACATGAAGTATCAAAAGTACTTTGAGTTTTGAAATACAGTTGATTATTCAGAGCATGTTGCTTGAGAGCTGAGAAAATATAACTCAATGTAAGCATAGTCTCCTATCTATTCAGTGGTAGCCAGAGAATCTCTTGCAATGGCATCTCTTCCCGTTCCTGCACCGTTACCTCCGGAGACTGCCAAGGATCTATCTTTGGCCCCATCCTATTTCTCATCTACATGCTGCCCCTCGGCGACATCATCCGAAAACAACGTCAGATTCCACATGTACGCTGACGACACCCAGCTCTACCTCATCACCATCTCTGTCGACCCCTCCACTGCCTCAGATTTGTCACGCTGCTTGTCTGACATCCAGTATTGGATGAGCAGATATTTCCTCCAATTAAATATTTGGAAGACCGGAGCCATTGCCTTCGGACCTCACCATAAACTCTGTTCCCTAGACACCGACTCCATC
The DNA here is from genome assembly GCF_035084215.1 of Heptranchias perlo. Lineage (NCBI taxonomy): Eukaryota > Metazoa > Chordata > Chondrichthyes > Hexanchiformes > Hexanchidae > Heptranchias > Heptranchias perlo. The sequence goes on along the minus strand of NC_090327.1, from coordinate 111,951,520 downwards.
CCCCTCCCTGGCCATTCTGAACCAGACAGTTCGCAACCTCACCGTCCTATTTGACCCCAAGCTGAGCTACTGACTCCATATCCTCTCCATCACCAAGACTACCTACACGCACCTCCGTAACATTGCTCGTCTCCATCCCTGCCTCAGACCATCTGCTGCTGTAACCCTCATCCATGCCTTTATTACCTCCAGACTCTACTATTCCAATACTCTCCTGGACGGCCTCCCACCTACCATCCTCCGTAAATGTGAGCTCATCCAAAACTCTGCTGCCCATATCCTAACTCACACGAAGTCCCACTCACCGATCACTCCTGTGCTTGCTGATATACATCAGCTCCCGGTCCAGCAACACCTCGATTTTAAAATTCTTATCCACATGTTCAAAGCCCTCCATGGCCTCGCCCCTCCCTATCTCTGTAACCTCTTCCAGCTTTACAATCCTCCGAGATTTCTTTGCTCCTCCAAATCTGGCCTCTTGCGCACCTCCGATTTTCTTCGCTCCACCATTGGCGGCCAGGTTTTCAATTGCCTAGGTCCTAAGCTCTAGAATTCCCTCTATAAACCTCTCCACGTCTCTACATCTCTCTCCTCCTTTAAGTCACTCCTTAAAACCTATCTCTTTGACCAAGCTTTTGGTCCATTGTCCTAATATCTCTATGTGGCTCGGTGTCAAATTTAGTCTGATAACACTCCTCCGAAGCACCTTGAGACGTTTTACTACGTTAAAAGCACTATATTAATGGAAGTTGTTGTTGTCTCAACTGGTCAGGAATGGCCATTTGTTTTATAAAACAAATATACAGAAAACGACCTCAGCAATAAAATCTTACAGGGCTGCAGCATGTGATTATTGAGTACCAATCTATGGAACGTAGGAACAGAAGTAGGCCATTTAGCCCCTCGATCCTGTTCTGCCATTCAATTAGATCATGGCTGATCTGTACCTTGTATTCCCTTAAGCTTGGAAAGTTGAGAGTGATTTAAGGTCGCGTCTCAAGGGAATACAAGCCAAGTTAATGCAACCTGTCCTCATAATTTAACCCTTTAAGCCCTGGTATAATTATGGAACTAAATAATCAAGCTGACACTTAATAAAAAATTTTGCAAGAGAAAAATGAGATAGAACGAAAGTTCTAATGTATCACAACATTTTTAGTGCAGAAATAGAAGGGCTGCGGATGGATATCTTGACCTGATATAACATGGTCATTGACTGGAGGTGGTGAGCTGGAACACAACAAATGACCCGTCAGCTATCGTTTATGTAATACAGACATGAATTTTGACCCAAACATTAATAGTCCCTGGCAAATGTCTATTTTATCGACTGAAACTTAACAAATGAATTGGTCAGAAAGACACCTAATACTTGCTTGACACCCATTGAATAAACAGGTCACAATTTTAAAAACCTGTACCCTTTGATAAAGTAAGCAGTCGTAAGTTTATGTTCTAGGCACAGAAGGCATCAAGGGGTATGGGGAGAGAGCAGGAATATGGTATTGAAATAGAGGATCAGCCATGATCATAGTGAATGGCGGAGCAGGCTCGAAGGGACAAATGGCCTAGCAGGCTCGAAGGGACGAATGGCCTACTCCTGCTTCTATTTTCTATGTAAGCATCATCTGAAGTTGTTTCTCTCTATAAATAAACTTTAAGAGGTACCGTTATACTTACTGAAAAGAACGACGTACCACAGAATCTGGAACAGAGCCCTCTGACAAAACCTGTATGTGCTTGTAAAGTACGGATGCATTCACGGTTCATCAAGTTCCAAACTTTTATCTACATAAGAATAACAAGAAAGATTCACATTATGTCAAGAACTCATACACAAACTGTACCTCTTTCTGAAAGTGGTAGAGAGTGAAAATCCAGTTTTAATATAATTTTTACATATTTAAGAATTTTAACCAGTCAGAAATGTCAAGTGATTCCAAAACTGGGAATTTAATCTATACAGAATGCCTGAGATAATTTGGTAGAATGCAAAACCTCCAGCTGGGTTCATCATTACGTAAATTGGTACTAAAGAAACCATGTTTCATTTTAGGAGTGATGGGGCCATTGCAGTAGCATCTGTTATCGTTGCTCATATACAGATAAAAGTTTAAACTGGATTCTCTTGGTCCTGGATGAGAATCCTGTAGCTCCAGCATGCACTCAGCTAGTGGGGGATGCATACAACATTGGAATCTCTAGAATCTGCATTCAGAACAAGGAGGAAATCCAACTATACAACTGCAACAAAAGCCATGCTGACAGACCTGCTACATAAGTTGGCTGAGCAGCTCTTTTCCAACTTTAAGAGATAATGAAGGGGGGAAAATTTGGCACTAGGCAGGGGAGGTCTTGCAGGACTTAAACGTTCACCAAGGAGGTTATAATGAACCTTTATAAAACACTGGTTCGGCCACAACTGGAGTATTGTGTCCAGTTCTGGGCACTGCACTTTAGGAAGAATGTGAAGGCCTTAGAAAGGATACAGAAGAGATTTACTACAATGATTCCAGAGATCAGGGGAAAGCAGCAAGAGCCAAGTTCGTGGCACCATGGGTGGCTCTGCTGCACAGAAGGGGAGGAAGAAGAGTGGCAGGGCTATAGTGATAGGGGATTCAATTGTAAGGGGAACAGACAGACGTTTCTGCGGCCGCAAATGTGAGGCCAGGATGGTATGTTGCCTCCCTGGTGCTAGGGTCAAGGATGTCACGGAGTGGCTGCAGGTTATTCTGGAGGGGGAGGGTGAACAACCAGCAGTCGTGGTCCATATCGGTACCAACAACATAGGTAAAAAAAGGGATGAGGTCCTGCGAGATAAATTAAAAAGCAGGACCTCAAAGGTAGTGATCTCAGGATTACTACCAGTGCCACGTGCTAGTGAGTATAGGAACAGGAGAATAGACCGGATGAATGCGTGGCTGCAGGGATGGTGTAGGAGAGAGGGATTTAGATTCCTGGGACATTGGGACCGGTTCAGGGGAAGGTGGGACCTGTACAAGTGGCAGGGGGATGGGAACCTGAGTGGGGAGTCAGAAGGGAGTAAAGTTGAGCGCAGCAAGAGAGGGGAAGACCCAGGGGAAATTTACAATACAAATAGTTGTTCAAGAACAAGTGAAAGGGAAAAGTGTAGAGCAGCAGAAAGAAAGTGTACTTTAGGCACTACAGATAAAGTGAAAACTAGAAGGCTTAAGGCGATTAACCCAGCATCAAAGCTGAAGGTCAGGCTTGGGTGTGTGGCCCAACTAAGAGTTCTATATACAAATGCACGGAGTGTAAGGAATAAATTAAATGAACTACAGGTACAAATTCAAATTGGAGGGTATGACATGATAGCTATTACTGAGACATGGCTGCAGGATGGTCAGGATTGGGAACTAAATATACCGGGTTATAAGGTCTACAGGAGAGACAGGGAAAATGGAAGAGGGGGAGGAGTACCCTTAGTGATTAGAGATGAAATCACTTCAGTGATAAAGGAGGATATAACGAGGGGTAAGCAGCCAGAGATATTATGAGTTGAATTGAGAAATAGGAAAGGATCTAAGCCTATAGTGGAAGTTGTGTATAGGACCCCTAGCTGCAGCTCTGAAGTGCTAGATTGTATAAACGCAGAGATTAGACAAGCGTGTAACAAAGGCATAGTGGTCTTAATGGGGGACTTTAACCTTCACATAGATTGGGAAAAAGCAGACTAGCAGAAAGGTAGGGAATTTCTTGTGTGTCCGGGATAGTTTTCTACAGCAGTATGTCCTAGAGGCAACAAGGGGGCAAGCCATACTAGATTTAGTAATGAGTAATGAACCAGATTTAGTTAACAGCTTAACTGTGCGCGAACATCTATCCAATAGCGACCATAACATGATCGAGTTCAATGTAGTGTTTGAAAGGGAAAAAAGTGAATCAGCTGCGAAGATTCTAGACTTGGGTAAGGCCGACTTCAATGGGATGAGACAGAGACTGTCCACAGTAAACTGGGCAAATCTGTTAATGGGTAAAACAACTGATGATCAGTGGGAAATGTTTAAAGAAACATTTAACGTGATAGAAGAGCAAGAACTCTACTTGCCAAAAAAAACAGCCATGGACAACTAAAGAGGTAAGGGACAGTATAAGACATAAGGAAAGGGCATACAAAAAGGCAAAAAATGGCACAGATCCTGGCGAATGGGAAAGATACAAAGATCAACAAAGGGTCACAAAACAGATAGTAAGGGCTACAAAAAGAGAGAGTATGAAAAGAAACTTGCAAGGGATATCAAAACCAATAGGAAGAACTTTTATAGTTATATTAGGGAAAAGAGGGTGGTCAGGAGCAGTGCTGGCCCCTTAAAAACTGAAAGTGGGGATATTGTCATTGACAATGGGGAAATGGCGGACATGTTGAACAATTACTTTGCGTCAGTATTTACAGTAGAAAAAGAGGATAGCATGCCGGAAATCCCAAGAAAACCAATATTAAATTGGGGACAGGGACTCAATAAAATTAACATAAGTAAAACAACAGCAATGAAGAAAATAATAGCACTAAAGAGTGACAAATCCCCAGGACCAGATGGTTTCCATCCCAGGGTTTTAAAGGAAATAGGTGAGCACATTGCAGATGCCCTAACTATAATCTTTCAAAGTTCTCTAGATTCAGGATCTGTCCCTCTAGATTGGAAAATTGCACGTCATTCCGCTTTTTAAGAAAGGAGAGGGAAACGGGGGAATTATAGACCAGTTAGCCTAACATCTGTTGTGGGGAAAATGCTGGAGTCTATAATTAAGGATAGGGCGACTGAACACCTCGAGAATTTTCAGTTAATCAGAGAGAGCCAGCATGGATTTGTGAAAGGTAGGTCGTGCCTGACAAACCTGATTGAATTTTTTGAAGAGGTGACTAAAGTAGTGGACAGGGGAATGTCAATGGATGTTATTTATATGGACTTCCAGAAGGCATTTGATAAGGTCCCACATAAGAGACTGTTAGCTAAGATAGAAGCCCATGGAATCGAGGGAAAAGTACGGTCTTGGTTAGGAAGTTGGCTGAGCGAAAGGCGACAGAGAGTAGGGATAATGGATAGGTACTCACATTGGCAGGATGTGACTAGTGGAGTCCCGCATGGATCTGTCTTGGGGCCTCAATTATTCAAAATATTTATTAACAACTTAGATGAAGGCATAGAAAGTCTCATATCTAAGTTTGCCAATGACACAAAGATTGGTGGCATTGTAAGCAGTGTAGATGAAAACATAAAATTACAAAGCGATATTGATAGATTAGGTAAATGGGGAAAACTGTGGCAAATGGAATTCAATGTAGATAAATGTGAGGTCATCCACTTTGGATCGAAAAAGTATAGAACAGGTTACTTTCTAAATGGTAAAAAGTTAAAAACAGTGGATGTCAAAGGGACCTAGGTGTTCAGGTACATAGATCATTGAAGTGTCATGAACAGGTGCAGAAAATAATCAGTAAGGCTAATGGAATGCTGGCCTTTGTATCTAGAGGACTAGAGTACAAGGGGGAAGAAGTTAAGCTGCAGCTATACAAAACCCTGGTTAGACCGCACCTGGAGTACTGTGTGCAGTTCTGGGCACCGCACCTTCGGAAGGACATATTGGCCTTGGAGGGAGTGCAGCGTAGGTTTGCTAGAATGATACCCGGACTTCAACGGTTGAGTTACAAGGGTTGTATTCTGTAGTTTAGAAGGTTAAGAGGTGATCTGATCGAAGTTTATAAGATATTAAGGGGAACAGATAGGGTGGATAGAGAGAAACTTTTTCCGCTGGTTGGGGATTCTCGGAGTAGGGGGCACGGTCTAAAAATTAGAGACAGACCTTTCAGGAGTGAGATTAGAAAACATTTCTACACACAAAGGGTGGTAGAAGTTTAGAACTCTCTTCCGCAAACAGCAATTGATACTAGCTCAATTGCTAAATTTAAATGTGAGATAGATAGCTTTTTGGCAACCAAAGGTATTAAGGGATATGGGCCAAAGGCAGGTATATGGAGTTAGATCACAGATCAGCCATGATCTTATCAAATGGCGAAGCAGGCACGAAGGGCTGAATGGTCTACTCGTGTTCCTATAAGGGCCTTCAGTTATGTGCATCGGCTGGAGGAGCTGGGTTGTTCTCCTTAGAGCAGAGGTGGTTTAGAGGAGAGTTGATAGAGGTATTCAAAATCATGAAGGGTCTGGACAGAGTAGATGGAAAGAAAATGTTCCCACTGGCGGAGAGGTCAAGAACCAGAGGACACAGATTTAAGGTGATTGTCAAAAGAAGCAAAGGCGACATGAGAATTTTTTTTTTAAAAAACAGCAAATGGCTGTGATCTGGAATGCACTGCCTGAGGGGGTGGTAGATGCAGATTCAATTGTGGCTTTCAAAAGAGAATTGGATGAGTAATTGAAAGGAAAAATTTGCAGGGCTACGGGGATAGGGCAAGGGAGTGGGACTAGCTGGATTGCTCTTGCAGAGAGCCGACACGGAGTCGATGGACCGAATGGCCTCCTTCCCTGCTGTAGCCATTCTATGATTCTAATTATATGGAGATGGGGAGAACTATGAAGTACTTCAAATTAAAGTTATTGCCCTTACCAAGTAATTTTTTTCTCTCATCTAATTTTACCCCTTCACTGAATGTAGTGATTCATGGGTGCCACCAGTTCAACTGGCCATTATTCATGTGCAAGCCAAGACATGGACATTTACGGACTAACTGACCAGTGGGGCATCAGAGCAGAATCGAGTTCTTGTCTCATTTATCTATACAAACACTCACTTTCTCAATTTCCAGGGGAAGTCATCAGGTAGTGATCAGAAACTGAAACAGAGCAGATTTTCCCCCTCCTAGCCTGGAACACTTAAGCAAATTGTAATGCCCTACTGCCACCCCAATTAAAGGACAGCTAACTCAGCATATACCAGGAATTGAACCAGGGATCTGGCCTGCTTGACTCTATACTGCATCATAAAGTGTATTTACCCACCAAGCCACCAGAAGAGATCGTAATGTATGCAGTCAAAAAATATTGTAATATTGGAGGGTACTGGATGCCAAATGAAGCCTCGATCAACAGGATAAAAATCTGCTCCTTTCTAACTGTGAGAATCCTACATTTAATCAGTTTGGGTAATCTCAACCCAAAGAATCTGGCACTAAATAACAATCTCACTCAGAGAATTCATAAGGATGGCTGATGTGGAAAATGTAGTAGGGAGAGAGATGCTCTTCTGCAGTTGGAAGTTAAAGCACTTTGTTGGTAAACAACAGAGGTAGCTTAACTCTGGATCCAACCTGTGCTATACCTAACCCGAATGGAAATGTGTTCCATTCCCTGGCACATACATGCATCACCTTGCTGAGCACAAAAATCTGAAACATTGGCAGATCTCCAAAGGCAGTGCCACAATAAGTCAAAGAACACACAATAGAAGCATCAAATCATGTAATGCACAATCTAATATTTTGGTGCCAATGTGCAGCTGTGTGTGACCTGGCCTGTCCCTTTAAGTGCACCCTGTGTAAATCCAGGTAATTTTCGCTGCATGTTATCTAGTTGCTCGTAAAAGTCAATTTGAGGCCAGTAAATTTCTTGTACATTTTAAGTTCCAGGTTAGAAGAACCCAAGTTAAAAGGCATCTGTAACAAAAGGTGACTTCTAGAGTGTGCCAAATGGGCTAAAGATGCAAGACGTTTACTTGTTTAGTAGAGGACCTTCCATTGCATCACTAAGTCAGTTGGAGGATATATTCTATTATGCTATGTAGTGTACAATATATCAGCGCCACTGATTTATGATGATTAAGTAAGTCAATTTGCATTTTAGAGTATGGTAAAAGTGTTTGTGGTATTATCAGGCTCAGATTCCATGATTATGTGCAAATTTACATGGAAACTGTAAATCGGTGTTCTTAATTACTGTAAATGTTAGTTTAACTATGCACGTAATTTTATCTCTTACCTTTTTTAAAGCCCAAGATACAGAGTAAAGTGGCAGACGAAATACTCAAAGTTGAAGGTAGGTTGTTGCAACAATGGGCCATAATTTGCTGTGGCAGGGCAAATGCCATTAGTTAGACTTGTCCTTGCGCGTTTAGGTTTCTTATATTTTTGCATAACAAGTTGCAGAAAGTGCAAGCTGATAACGTCACAGCAAGGGAAACAGGGCATCTGGGACCTGAGTGAACAGGGCAAACAACTGTGTATCTCCTTAAACAGTCAGATTGAAGGATTGTGAAATTAGCAGCACAAGGACTGAGAAGGAAATATAAATTCAAGTGGGCAAATTCAATGTCAAATCAGGTAGAGAAAAAAGAGAGGGAAAGAAAGATCGGATTAAGAGAGAGACAAAAGTAAAAAATAAAAATTTCACATTTTTAAAATCTCCAACAATTAAAATCTGAAGGAATGAGACTCCACATTTGTAAGTTAATTTTCAGTACCAGAGAGGTTGACTGGCAGTAATTAACACTTATCACGTCGGTAAAAGGGTACTTAGACTTAAAATGACTTGACAACTTTCTGTGGCGAGTTTAGTTCGTATCTACTGCGCAAATACAGGAACTTCACGCCGTTCAATGCATTTCAATGATTAGGCAGACAGTGAGATGCTGTTTTTGCGAAGCTAACGGCGGAAGGGTACATCTTGGCAGCAACTTTTGGATTTCCGCGTTTAACCGTGCATCTGCCCTTCACCTAAAGTTGCGGTAGCATTTGCACATAAACACCACCCAGCGCCATTAGCCTCACCGTTGTTTTGACAGCAAATTCTGGCCCTATATGTTGCAGTAGATAGCAGTTGAGGGTGAGTGACTAGTATGGAGGATGAGAAGTGGACACTTTAGGGAAGTGAATAATTGTGACCGAGGTAATAGAAAGGGGGGTAAACACTGGGTATGGAAGGGGTAGTAGGTACTGGTGAGTCAGGAGAGAAGAACATTTTTGCTCAGACACTGCATTTAGATACAAAGCTAGCACACTGATGAAATTAAAATGTTTACATTTTCTAAATCTCAACAAAAAAAGGTGCCTTTGTGTTTACATGGAAAGCTTTCCAATTTCAATTAATTTGTGTTTTGTTTGAAAAATGATAAAGAACTGAGTGATAGCTCTGCATCAAATTACAAACTTCAAGCCCAGAAAGGCAGAGGCCTTCCCATAAGAACATTATTGAAGCCACTCAAACACACAAAAGACAATTTCTTAGACAAGTTTCAGATCAATGTGAAATATATAATTTTTTAAAAACTTTTAATTTAGAAACCTTGCCTTGGACGCTAAAAGGTTCAGTTACTGAAAATAAAATGGCAGCTGAAACTATTTTGAGCAATTTGTGAGGTTCACCTCCTGCTTTCTGATAAATGTGCACGGCACTAGATTACAATTGACAAATTTGAATTAGATTGTAGAAATTTGCATATAAGCCAATCAGATTTATCTTCTCTTTGACAGCCATGAATATGAATGTGACAGAACTGGGGAAGTTGCTGAGATCTGGAACAGTAAAGGTGAGGATATCCGGGGTCTGGCAGCACTAGGGTACACCCAGGACTCCAGCTATAATGGCAAAGGAGAGGAGGGAGATGTTGATATCGGGAGATGACAGCCTACCGGGGGGGGGGGGGGGGGGGGGAATTACAGATTTTTAGCAGCACTGAGGGGTAGAGGCCATGCATGTGTGAATGACCGAACGCCACAACAAACAAAAAACCCCAGAAAAATTAGGGCCACCAGACTGTACAGCACGAGATGGCATACAGGATAAGAAGCCATCAGTATGTGGAAAGGGGTAATAGGGAGAGGGTCCAACATTCACGCTGCAAACCGTTACATGTGGTTACCTGCATAAAGATTATATTTATTCACCTAATTTAAACAATCACAAATAAGAAAAGTATTCTTGCTGTCAGCCAGAGTTAAGCGGGATTTGTCTCCCTCTACAGTAACAGAATTTAACAACATTGTCCAGGACCTATGCAGTCACCTGTATTAGGTATCTTTAAAACAACTTGTATTCCTATAACACTCGTTATGTGCAAAGAGTCGCTTCAGAAAGCTTCACAGGGCGGTGGATAGTGAGTGCCAAGCCACGAATGATATTCTGTCAGTTATTCTGCTTCCCTCCTGTTGTCCTGCCTACGCTTATGCCTATGAAATCCTGTTACTGTCTATGTGCTACCTCTGTACCCCATTCTACCCCAAGCTTGTACTTTAAAAAAGGCTAGAAGTGCAGAAGATCTGAATCAGAGCATATTTTTAACTAATCTAAATTTTTATTGTAGCACTCCTGATGTATTATTAATAAATTCCAACAAAGTAGCCAGATACAAGTTATATCACTAACAGATTATGAATGGGCATCCAACATCTGAAAAGCCACATCTGTTGCTAAAGTGCCCCTTCCTTTGCTTGTATTGCAGCTCTTTGCCTTATCACCTCTAATTCGCTGTAATGCGGCTCTTTATCTTGTACCCACCATCATTGGCTGAACTGTTGGCTACTTTACTACACGTGGAATTACATCGAGCCAGAAAAGTTTTGTGATGTGACAAGCACAGACAAACAAGAAGCAGCAACCTTCACCACACAGACTGCAGCGGTTCAAGAAGGCGGCTCATCACCACCTTCTCAAGGGCAATTAGGGATGGGCAATAAATGCCGGCCTCGCCAGCGACGCCCACATCCCATGAACGAATAAAAAAAAACAGGACTGCTGTTGAGATGGAGCCAAATTCAGAGAGGAGTCCCACTGAGCAGGGTGTACAGTAAGGGTACAGAGAGCAAACTTGTCTGTTTTAAGTATTTTTTGGTAGAACTGTATGACAGAGTTGTAATTTGAATCTTTTAGGTCAACTAGAAAATAAGAGGAAATTACACAAACTATTACTTTTTAGGGAGCAGAGGGTTTAAAAGCAAAATTAAAGTGCAGAAAACAAGGGGAAGATAGGAAAAAGGTGCTCAGTGCCTAGGTGTGCCATGTGAATGCTTAATACGTGACTCTGAGCTGATGCCTCTCCTTTATGGACTTTGAAAATGATATATTTGCAGCCAATAGCAGAGTCCCATTTTGGTATTGCCCTCCCAGGATATGACCTATTGAACTGTAACATAAAAAGCCCCAGAAAACTTGCGGCTTTTTGTCAGATAGGACTTTCTTTTTTTGGCTTGAGCTCTGAAAATTTAGCCATTCTGCAACAGATACATTTATTATTCTGATAAGAAACATCTTAATAAGCACGCTGTGTAAATATCTTTCAGCAACATCACCTTCAGAGCTTCCATCACGGTCCTACTAAAATATTAAACTGCAAATTCAAATTATTCTTTCGTTACCGAGGAGGTTATTCATATAACTTCAGAAGTGTATTCCACATTCACTAGTATCATTTCACTGATGTGTGCCTGCTATTACTTAGAGAAGCATAGTCAGAAAAGATGAGAGAATTGTAGACTTTGCTAAATATTTTCAAATATAGCTAAATCTTCCAGTCTTTAGCCACATTTAATAATCTATTAATAAAACTTGTATTTTAGCAAACTAGTGTACCTTTTAAGAGGTTAAGCAAAATGCTTTAAAAACATAAAACATAAGCACTTTCTTGCTCATTGTTGGAACATATGCTATTTTGGTTGGTGTAAAAGTCACTCTTGCAATTTCCACACACGGTGACAGTACACCAATCATATCCGTGCATGTGTGTGTCTCTAGTTTGTAAGTCAGAAAAACCATCACAAAACCATGGCTTATGCTGCTGCCAGCCAAAATTGTGTTTTGATAAATATATTCACTTGTGAGACTGTCCATAATTCACCTCTGAGCATCCAGTCAATCTTACTTGAGATATTTATCTCATCGCATTACTAGCTATGACATATCCATTTATTCATACCTACAGTCAATTCAGACTCTACTCTGGCACCAACCTAAGCTGGACACTATTTATTTTACAAGAAACTAAAGTATGAACCCTTATTACAACAAATTACACAACACAAAAATATATGCATCACTCACCTCGCCATTGCAAGCCCCAGAGATTACTGTGGATAAACTCTTAAAGTGTTTGGCCATACAGTGCACACCATCCCTGTGACCATCAAGTGATGCTACAAATGGTTTAGCAAAAACTCGTTCCAGTTTAGTTGCATTCAATGCTCTAGTGTATTCCCGAGGTACTTCAAATGGATGCAGTGCAGGATCATAATTCCGTGGAACTGAAAATATAGAAATTGGAGATTTAACAAATGAGGACAAAGCCAATTATCTTGCAATTAAGTTCTCTAATGATTAATAAAGCAAACATATCTTGGCAGTAGTGGCATGGGCCCAGGCCTGCACACCAGTAATAAATAATACACTCTTCCCCCTTCATGCCACCTTCTCTCCCGTTTTCCCTCCCAGACAAGATGGCTTGAAACTGGCCCAGAGCCTCCTTGTGAACGCTAGTACTGCAGTATAGAAAAACAGAATATTTTTTAAATGGTGAGAAACTATTAAATGTTGGTGTTCAGAGGGATTTGGGTACCTTTGTACACGGAACACAGAAAGTTAACATGCAGGCACAGCATGCAATTAGGAAGGCTAAGGCACGTGTGCTGGCCTTTATTGCAAGGGGGTTGGAGTACAAGAGTAAGGAAGTCTTGCTGCAATTATACATGGCTTTGGTGAGACCACACCTGGCGTACTGTGTACAGTTTTGGTCTCCTTACCTAAAGAAGGATATACTTGCCTTAGAAGGGGTGCAACGAAGGTTCATTAGATTGATTCCTGGGATGAGAGGGTTGTTCTATGAAGGAAATTGAGTAGAATAGGCCTATATTCCCTGGAGTTTAGAAGAATGAGAGGCGATCGCATTGAAACATAAAAGATTCTGATAGGGCTTGACAGGGTAGATGCTGACAGGCTGTTTCCCCTGGCTGGAGTGTCTAGAACTAAGGGGCATAGTCTCAGGATAAAGGGGTCAGTCGTTTAGGACTGAGATGGGGTGAAATTTCTTCACTCGGTTGTGAATCTTATGAATTCTCTATCCCAGAGGGCTGTCGTTGCTCAGTCGTTGAGTATATTCAAGACAGAGATCGATAAATTTTTGGACTCTGAGGGAATCAAGGGATATGGGGATCGGGCGGGAAAGTGGAGCTGAGGTTGAAGATCACCCATGATCTTATTGAATGGTGGAGCTGGCTCGAGGGGCTGTATGGCCTACTCCTGCTCCTACTCCTATTTCTTATGTTCTTAGTACCAGGTTTCTATGACTATGTTGCTGTATTTTTGATCATAAATTAGCTAATTATTTCTTTTTGAGTATGAATCTATTGATTCAATCAGCTGAAGAACCAGGGTAGATAGCTGTCTGCAGAATAATTTATTTATTCATAGAAGAAAAAGGATGCAAGACTTTGGTGGGAGTTATTCATAGGCCTCCAGATAGCAGTGATAAAAGAGTGGGATATATAAACGCGGAGATCAGAGAAGCTTTTTGCAAAAACAGAGTGGTTATATTGGGAGACTTTTATTTACATCTAGACTGGGGGAAACAGAACAGCTTGAGTTCCAAAGGCAGTGAACTTCTTGCGTGCATTTGGGGCAGTTTTCTGGATCAATATGTTCTTGAACTAACAAGAGAGCAGGCCATCTTAGATTTAGTAATGAGCCTCCATTAATCAATAAATCGAACGATAAGGGAACACCCAGCTAAATGACCATAATATGCTAGAATTCAATATTAGGTTTGAGAGGGAGATGGGTGAGTCACAAACCAAGGTTTTAAATTTAGGTAAGGCTGACTTTGGAGGGAGGAGGCAGGAATTGACCACAACAGATTGGACAGAACTATTAAAGGAGAAAACTATGGATGAACAGTGGGAGGTATTCAAAAAAGTATTTGGTAGAATACAAGACCTGTAAATACCCCTAAAGGGCAAGTTCAAGTGCTCTACATGTGTAATTAAACAACCTTGGTCAATAAGAAAAGTGAAAGACAGTATAAAACTAAAAAAAATGGCTTATACGAAGGCAAAGAACAGTAGAGATCCCAGAGACTGGGAGAGATATAAAGAACAGCAAAGGGATGCAAAGTGGTAAGAGCTGCAAAAAGGGAATACGAGAAAAAGCTTGCAAGAGATATCAAGGACAACACTAAAGGTTTTTACAAATATATTAAGAGAAAGAGGGGAGCTAAGGATTATGCGGTCCCCTTAATGACAGACGCAGGAGATGTTGTAATTGGAAATAAGGAAATGGCGGACTTACTAAATAGCTACTTTGTATCGGTCTTCACTGCAGAGGATGAGGATAAAGTATCAGAGATACTTGGAAAACCAAAAATAAATCGGGGAGGAACTAACTAGATTCAATATAAGTAACAAAACGGTGATGGAAAAACTAATGTGATTAAAGATAGACAACTCTCCAGCTCCCAATCGTTTCCACCCCAGGTATTAAAAGAACTAGGTGAGGAAATTGTTGATGCGTTAGTCATGATCTTCCAAAACTCTCAATTCAGGAATTTGTCCCCTTGGACCAGAAAACTGTCAATGTCACTCCATTATTTAAGAAAGGTAGGAGAGATAAACTAGGAAATTATAGGCCTACTAGGCTAACGTCAGTTGTGGGGAAGTTACTAGAATCCGTTATTAGGGACAGAGTGTCTGAGCATTTGGACAAATATAAGATGATCAGAGAGCCGGCATGGATTTGTAAAAGGCAAGTCATGTCATAACGAATCTAGTTGAATTTTTTGAGGAGGTAACTAACATGGTAGATAAGGGATTGTCTATGGATGTTATTTATATGGACTTCCATAAGGCATTCGACAGCGTCACACATAAGAGACTTAACAAAAATGAGAGCGCATGGACTTGGTGGCAACCTATTGACTTGTATCGGGAATTGGTTAGGAGGTAGGAGACAGTAGAAATAATGGGTATGTACTCAAATTGGCAGCATGTGACTAGCCGTGTCCCCCAGGGAACTGTGTTGGGGCCTCAGCTTTTCACTATATTTATAAATGACTTGAATAAAGGAATAGAGAGTTGTTTTTCTAAGTTTGCTGGCACAGTAGATAGTGTAGATGGGAGCAGAAAGTTGCAACGGGACATTGGTAGATTAAGTGAGTGGGAAAGTGTGAGGTCATCCACTTTGGATCTAAGAAAGATAGATCAGAGGATTTTATAAATGGCGAGAAGCTAGGAACTGTGGATGAGCAGAGAGATTTAGGGGTCCATGTACAGAAATCACTAAAAGCTAGTGAACAGGTACTAAAAATAATTTAAAAGGCCAATGGAATTTTGGTCTTTATTTCAAGGGGGTTGGAATAGAAAGGGATGAAAGTTTATGTTACAGCTGTACAGAGCTCTGGTTAGACCCCATCTGGAGTACTGCATTCAGATTTGGACACCGCACCTCAGGAAGGGTATACTGGCCTTGAAGGGGGTGCAGCTCGGATTCACCTGAATGATACTGGGGCTAAAAGGGTTAAATTATGAGGACAGGTTGCATAGACTAGGCTTGTATCCCCTTGAATATAGAAGATTAAGGGGTGATCTAAATGAGATGTTTAAGATATTAAAGGATTTGATAGGGTAGATGGAGAGAAAATATTTCCTCTCGAGTCCACAAGTGGGCATAACCATAAAATTAGAGCTAGGCAATTCAGGGGTGATGTCAGAACATAAGAAGTAGAAGCAGGAGTAGGCCATACGGTCCCTCGAGCCTGCTCCGCCATTCAGTAAGATCATAGCTGATCTTCTACCTCAACTCCACTTTCCTGCCCGATCCCCACATCCCTTGATTCCCTTAGTGTCCAAAAATCTATTAGTCTGAGTCTTGGATATAGCCAATGGCTGAGCATCTACAGCCCTCTGGGGTAGAGAATTCCAAAGATTTACAACCCTCTAAGTGAAGAAATTTTTCCTCATCTTGGTCCTAAATGGCCAACCCCTTATCTTGAGACTATGCCCCCTAGTTCTAGACTCTCCAGCCAGGGGAAACAGCCTCTCAGCATCTATTCTGTCAAGCCCTCTAAGAATTTTATACGTTTCAATATGATCACCTCTCATTCTTCTAAACTCCAGAGAATATAGGCCCATTCTACTCAATCTCTCCTCATAGGACAACCCTCTCATCCCAGGAATCAATCTAATGAACCTTCGTTGCACGCCCACTAAGGCAAGTATGTCCTTCCTTAAGTAAGGAGACCAAACCTGCACACAGTACTCCAGGCATGGTCTCACCAGAGCCCTATATAATTGCAGCAAGACCTCCTTACTCTTATATTCCAACCCCCTTACAATAAAGGCTAATATACTATTTGCATTCCAAATTGCTTGCTGTACCTGCATGTTAACTTCCTGTGATTCGTGTACAAGGACACCCAAATCCCTCTGACTACCAACATTTCTTAGTCTCTCACCTTTTAAAAAATATTCTCCTTTTCTATTCTTCCTACCAAAGTGGATAATTTCACATTTCCCCAGATTATACTCCATCTGCCACCTTTGCGCCCACTCACTTAACCTTGTCTATAGCCCTTTGCGTCCTCCTCATAGCTTACTTTCCCACCGAGCTTTGTATCGTCAGCAAACTTGGATATTATACTCGGTCCCCTCATCTAAGTCATTGATATATTTTATAAACAGCTGAGGCCCAAGAACCGATCCTTCTGGCACCCCACTAGTTACACCCTGCCAACCTAAAAATGACCCATTTATTCCTACTTTCTGTTAGCCAATCCTCATTCCATGCCAATATATTACCCCCAATCCAGTGAGCTCCAATCTTGTGCAACACCTTATCGAATACCTTTTGAAAATCCAAATATACTACATCCACTGGTTCCCCCTTATCTGCCCTGCTAGTTACACCCTCAAAAGAACTCTAATAGACGTGATATATATGGACTTCCAAAACACGTTTGATAAATTGTCATATAATAGGCTTGTCAGCAAAGTTGAAGCCCATGGAATAAAAGGGGCAGTGGCAGCATGGATACGAAATTGGCTAAGTGACAAGAAACAGACAGTAGTGGTGAACGGCTTTTTTTCAGACTGGAGGAAGGTATACAATGGTGTTCCCCAGGGGTTGGTACTAGGGCCACTGCTTTTCTTGATATATATTATTGACTTGGACTTGGGTGCACAGGGCACAACTTCAAAATTTGGAGATGACATAAAACTTGGAAGTGTAGTGAACAGTGGGGAGGATACTGATAGACTTCAAGAGGGCACAGACAGGCTGGTGCAACGGACAGACAAGTGGCAGATGATATTTAACGTAGAGAAGTGCAAAGTGATACATTTTGGTAGGAAGGAGGAGGAGGGGCAATATAAACTTAAGGGTACAATTCTAAAGGGGGTGCAGGAACAGAGACACCTGGGGGTTTACGTGCATAAATCATTGAAGGTGGCAGGGCAGGTTGAGAAAGCGGTTAAAAAGGCGTATGGGATCCTGGGCTTTATAAATATAAATAGAGGCATAGAGTACAAATCACGGTGTGCGGATACACAGTGTGAACTGAGAGTTTGGTACGTGTGGGAGTTCGGTGAAGTGGGGGAAGGAGGTGCTGCGTTGCCTTGCTTTTCCTAACTTTTTCCCCAGAGCGGCAGTGAGCCTGAGAGTAGAAGACTGAGATTGGGGAATAAAAAGCAGCAGCAGACCTGCAACAAGAGACAACTACTGTGCAATGTCGCAGGTGAGGCAGGAGAGTCCGAGAGGTGAGCACAGTATAAAAGGAGAGACCTAGAGCGGGAGGAGAGTCTAAGGCAAGTCATGGCAGCAGAGCTCGCACCCGTGATATGCTCCTCCTGCACTATGTGGGAAGTCATGGACACTACCAGTGTCCCTGGCGACCATGTGTGCAGGAAGTGTGTCCAGCTGCAGCTACTGGCTAACCGTCTTTCGGAGCTGGAGCTGGAGCTGCGGGTGGATTCACTGTGGAGCATCCGCGATGCTGAGACTATCGTGGATAGCACGTTCAGTGAGGTGGTCACGCCGCAGGTAAAGATTACGCAGGCAGAAAGGAAATGGGTAACCGCCAGGAAGAGTAAAAGGACTAGGCAGGTAGAGCAGGAGTCCCCAGGGGCCATCTCCCTCTCAAACAGATATTCTGCTTTAGATACTGTTGGGGGAGATGGCTTATCAGGGGAATGCAGCAAGAGCCAGGTTCGGGGCACCACGGGTGGTTCTGCTGCACAGGAGGGGAGGAAGAAGTATGGCAGGGCTATGGTGATAGGGGATTCAATTGTAAGGGGAACAGATAGGCGTTTCTGCAGCCGCAAACGCGACTCCAGGATGGTATGTTGCCTCCCTGGTGCTCGGGTCAAGGATGTCACGGAGCGGCTGCAGGGCATTCTGGAGGGGGAGGGTGAACAGCCAGTAGTCGTGGTCCATATTGGTACCAACGACATAGGTAAAAAAAGGGATGAAGTCCTGCAAGGCGAATTTAAGGAGTTAGGAGATAAATTAAAAAGCAGGACTTCAAAGGTAGTGATCTCAGGATTACTACCGGTGCCACATGCTAGTGAGTATAGGAACAGGAGAATAGACAGGATGAATGCGTGGCTGCAGGGATGGTGTAGGTGGGAGGGATTTAGATTCCTGGGACATTGGGACCGGTTCTGGGGAAGGTGGGACCTGTACAAGCGTGACGGGTTACACTCGAGCAGGACCGGGACCAATGTCCTCGCGGGGGTGTTTGCTAGTGCTGTTGGGGAAGGTTTAAACTAGAGCGGCAGGGGGATGGGAACCTGAGCGGGGAGTCAGAAGGGAATAAAATTGAGAGCAGCAAGAGAGGGGAAGACCCAGGGGAAATCTACAATACAAATAGTACAAACAGTTGTTCAAGCACAAGTGACAGGGAAAAGCGTAGAGCAGCGGAAAGAAAGTGTACTTTAGGCACGACAGATAAAATAAAAACTAGAAGGCGTAAGACGATTAACCCAGCATCAAAGCTGTGGCAGGGGGTTGGGAACCTGAGCAGGGAAACAGAGGAAAGCGTGTCAGGAAGGGACAGAAGGTATGGAGTAAAAGGTAAAGTGTTAAAAAAGGAAAAAGCAGGAACTAAGTGTCACAAAACATATTTGAAAGTTCTTTATCTGAATGCACGTAGCATTCGTAACAAAATGGACGAGTTAACGGCACAAATAACTACGTATGGGTATGATCTTGTGGCCATTACAGAAACATGGCTGCAGGGTGACAACGACTGGGAATTAATATGCCAGGGTATTTAACAATCAGGAAGGACAGACAGGAAGGAAGGGGAGGTGGGGTGGCTATGTTAATAAAGGAAGGAATCACTGTAATACAGAGAAATGATATTGGGACGAAGGATCAGGATAATGAAACAGTTTGGGTCGAGATCAGGAATAATAAGGGGAAAAAACACTAGTGGGCGTAGTATATAAGCCTCCTAATAGTTGCAACTCTGCTGGAAGAAGTATTAATCAGGAAATAGTCAGGGCATGTAATAAGGGAACAGCTATAATGATAGTTAAAATCCCCCATAATATTAACTGGACAAATCAAATTGGGCAGGGCAGCCTTAAGGAAGAGTTTATTGAGTGTATTAGGGATGGATTTCTTGAGCAGTATGTAACTGATCCTACAAGGGGGCAAGCAACCTTGGACCTGGTCCTGTGTAATGAGCCAGGATTAATTAATAATGTCCTAGTTAAGGATCCCCTTGGAATGAGTGACCATAACATGGTTACAGTCCATATCCAATTAGAGGGGGAGAAGGTTGGTTCTTAAACAAGCGTACTGAGCTTGAATAAAGGAGACTATGATGGTACGAGAGCGGAATTGATTAAAGTGGACTGGGAAAATAGATTAAAGGGCAAGACGGTACATGAGCAGTGGTGTTCATTCAAGGAGTTATTTTACAACTTTCAAAAAATATATATTCCACTAAGGAAAAAAGGGTGTAAAAGAAATGACAGCCATCTGTGGCGAAGTAAAGAAATTAAGGACAGTATCCGACTAAAAACAAGGACATATAAGGTAGCCAAACTTAGTGGGAGGATAGAAGTTTGGGAAGTCTTCAAAAGACAGCAAAAAGTAACTAAAGGATTGATTAAGAAAGGGAAGATAGATTATGAAAATAAATTAGCAAAAAATATAAAAACAGATAGCAAGAGTTTCTACAGTTATATAAAAAGAAAAAGGGTGGCTAAGGCAAACGTAGGTCCCTTAGAGGATGAGACCAGGAAATTAATGGTGGGAAACATGGAGATGGCAAAAATGCTGAACAAATATTTTGTTTCAGTCTTTACGGTAGAGGATACGAAGAATATCCCAACACTGGACAAACAGGGGGCTCTAGCAGGGGGGGGGGGGGGCGGGGGAGGAGCTAAATACGATTAAAATCACTAAGGAATTGGTACTCAGTAAAATAATGGGACTCAAGGCAGATAAATCCCCTGGACCTGATAAATACATCCGAGGGTCTTGAGGGAAGTGGCAGTAGGGATTGTCGATGCTTTGGTAATAATTTTCCAAAATTCTCTGGACTCGGCAAAGGTCCCGGCAGATTGGAAAACTGCTAATGTAACACCCTTATTTAAAAAGGGTAGTAGTCAGAAGGCTGGAAATTATAGACCAGTTAGCTTAACATCTGTGGTGGGTAAAATTTTGGAATCTATTATTAAGGAGACAGTAGCAGAACATTTGGATAAACATAATTTAATAGGACAAAGTCAGCATGGCTTCACGAAGGGGAAGTCATGTCTGACAAATTTGCTTGAGTTCTTTGAGGACATAACGTACAGGGTGGATAAAGGGGAACCAGTGGACGTAGTGTATTTGGACTTCCAGAAGGCATTCGACAAGGTGCCACATAAAAGATTATTGCTCAAGATAAAGAATCACTGGATTGGGGATGATATTCTGGCATGGGTGGAGGATTGGTTATCTAACAGGAAGCAGAGAGTTGGGATAAATGGTTCATTCTCGGACTGGCAACCAGTAGCCAGTGGTGTTCCGCAGGGGTCGGTGCTGGGTCCCCAACTCTTTACAATCTATATTAACGATTTGGAGGAGGGGACCGAGTGTAACGTATCAAAGTTTGCAGATGATACAAAGATGGGAGGGAAAGTGGAGAGTGAGGAGGACATAAAAAACCTACAAGGGGATATAGTCAGGCTGGGTGAGTGGGCGGAGATTTGGCAGATGCAATACAATATTGGAAAATGTGAGGTTATGCACTTTGGCAGGAAAAATCAGAGAGCAAGTTATTATCTTAAAAGCAAGAAACTGGAAAGTACTGCAGTACAAAGGGATCTGGGGGTCCTAGTGCAAGAAGATCAAAAAGTTAGTATGCAGGTGCAGCAGGTGATCAAGAAGGCCAACGGAATGTTGGCGTTTATTGCTAGGGGGATAGAATATAAAAACAGGGAGGTATTGCTGCAGTTATATAAGGTATTGGTGAGACCGCACCTGGAATACTGCATACAGTTTTGGTCTCCATACTTAAGAAAAGACATACTTGCTCTCGAGGCAGTACAAAGAAGGTTCACCCGGTTAATCCCGGGGATGAGGTGGTGGACATATGAGGAGAGGTTGAGTAGATTGGGACTCTACTCATTGGAGTTCAGAAGAATGAGAGGCGATCTTATTGAAACATATAAGATTGTGAAGGGGCTTGATCGGGTGGATGCAGTAAGGATGTTCCCAAGGATGGGTGAAACTAGAACTAGGAGGCATAATCTTAGAATAAGGGGCTGCTCTTTCAAAACTGAGATGAGGAGAAACTTCTTCACTCAGAGGGTAGTAGGTCTGTGGAATTTGCTGCCCCAGGAAGCTGTGGAAGCTACATCATTAAATAAATTTAAAACAGAAATAGACGGTTTCCTAGAAGTAAAGGGAATTAGGGGTTACGGGAGTGGGCAGGAAATTGGACATGAATTTAGATTTGAGATTAGGATCAGATCAGCCATGATCTTATTGAATGGCGGAGCAGGCTCGAGGGGCCGATTGGCCTACTCCTGCTCCTATTTCTTATGTTCTTATGTAAAAGCAAAGACGTTATGGTGAACCTTTATAAAACACTGGTTCAACCACAACTGGAGTATTGTGTCTAATTCTGGGTATCGTACTTTAGGAAAGATGTGAAGGCCTTAGAGAGGGTGCAGAAAAGATTGAGGAGAATGGTTTCAGGGATGAAGGACTTCAATTACGTGGATAGACTGGAGAAGCTGGGGTTGTTCTCCTTACAGCAAAGAAAGTTGAGAGGAGATTTCATAGAGGTGCTCAAAATTATGAGGGGTCTAGACAGAGTCGATAGAGAGAAATTGTTCCCATTGGCAGAGGGTCAAGAACCAGAGGAAGAACTGTTTTGCACAGTGAGTGGTTATGATCTGGAATGCGCTGCCTGAGGGGGTGGTGGAGGCAGATTGAATCGTGGCTTTCAAATGAGAATTGGATAAGCACTTGAAGGGAACAAAACTGCAGGGCTACGGGGATGGGGCGGGGGTGTGGGATTAGCTGGATTGCTCTCAGAGAAACGGCACGGGCTCGACGGGCCGATTGGCATCCTTCTGTGCTGTAACCATTCTATAATTCTAGATTTGTCAAACATGATTTCCCTTTCATAAAACCGTGTTGACTCTGCCTAATCGTATTATGATTTTCTAAGTGCCCTGTTACTACATCCTTAATAATAGATTCTAGCCTTTTCTCTACTACTGATGTCAGGCTAACTGGCCTGTTTTCTCTCCCTCCATTCTTGAACAGCGGGGTTATATTTGCTACCTTCCAATCCACAGGGACCATTCTACAATCTAGGGAATTCTGGAAGATCAAAACCAATACATCCACTATCTCTGCAGCCACCTCTTTTAAAATACTAGGATTTGTCAGGAAGCACTTCTTCACACAAAGGGCTTTCCAATTAGTCCCACTCCCCTGCTCTTTCCCCATACCCCTGCAATTTTCTCCCCTTCAAGTATTTATCTAATTCCCTTTTGAAGTTTACCATTGAATCTGCTTCCACTATCCTTTCAGGCAGTGCATTCCAGACCATAATAACTCACAGTGTAAAAAAAATTGTCCTCACCTCACCTCTGGCTCTTTTGCCAATTGCGTTAAATCTGTGTTTTCCGGTCACTGACCCTTCTGCCCCTGGAAACAGTTTCTCCTCATTTACCCTTTTAAAAAAAACCTTCAGGATTTTGAATGTCTCTATTAAATCTCCCCTTAACCTTCTCTGCTCTAAGGAGAACAATCCCAGCTTCTCCAATCTCTCCTCCCTAGTACCATTCTAGTAAATCTCCTCTGCACCTCTCCGAGGCCTGAACATCCTTCCTAAAGTGTGGTGCCCACAATTGGACACAATACTCCAGTTAGGACCTGACCAGTGATTTATAAAGGTTTAGCGTAACTTTCTTGCTTTTGTATTCCATGCCTATTTATAAAGCCAATGATCCCAAATGTCTTTTAACAGCTGTGTCAACTTGTCCTGCCACCTTCAAAGATTTCTGTACATAATCCCCTTCTCTGTTCCTGCATCCCCTTTAAAATTGTACCATTTAGTTGATACTGCCTCTCCTCATTCTTCTTTCCAGAATGCATCACTTCACCCTTCTCTGCATTAAATTTAATCTGCCATGTGTCTGCCCATTTCACCAGTGTGTCTATGGCCTCCTGAGGTCTGCTACTATCCTCCTTACTGTTTATTACTTTTCCAAGTTTTATATCATCTGCAAGCTTTGAAACTATACCCTGTATACCCAAGTCCAGGTCATTAATATATATCAAAAAGAGCAGTGGTCCTAATACTGACCCATGGGGGACACCACTGCACACTTTCCCCCCCCGTCTGAAAAACACCCGTTCACCGCTACTCTCTGCTTTCTGTCCTTTGGTCAATTTTGTATCTATGCAGCCACTGCCTCTTGAATCCCATGGGCTACAATTTTGCTAACAAGTCTATTACGCGGTACTTTATCAAATGCCTTTTGAAAGTCCATATACACATCAACCACACTACCCTCATCAACCCTCTCCGTTACTTCATCAAAGAACTTAATCAAGTTAGTCAAACATGATTTGTATTTAACAAATCTGTGCTGGCTGTCATTGATTAACCCATGTTTTTTCAAGTGACAATTAATTTTGTCCTGGATTATTGTCTCTAAAAATTTCAGCACCTCTGAAGTTAGGCTGACCGGCCTGTAGTTACCTGGTTTATCCCTTTCCCCCTTTTTTTTAAAAAAGGGGTGCAACATCTGCAATCCTCCCGTTCTCTGGCACCACTCCCATATCTAAGGGGGATTGTAAGATTGTGGCCAAAGCCTCCGCAATTTCCGCCCTTACTTCCCTCAGCAACCTAGGATGCATCCCATCCAGACCGGTTTATGCAACCTGTCCTCATAATTTAACCCTTTAAGCCCCGGTATCATTCTGGTAAATTTGTCCTGAGGTGCGACGCCCAAAATTGAATGCACTACTCCAGATGGGGTTTGACCACGGCTGTATACAACTGAAGCATAACTTCCTCCCCTTTGTGTTCCAGCCCCTTTGAGATAACGATTAGGGAGAGAATAGGAGCTGAGGAGGAGCAAAGGGATTTAGGTGTTCCTGTGCACAAATCACAAAAAGCTTGTGTACAGATACAAAAAGGAAGAGAAAGACTTGCATTTATATAGTACCTTTCACGACTTCAGGATGTCCCAAAACACTTTACAACATATGAAGTACTTTTGAAGTGTAGTCACTGTTGTAATGTAGGAAACGTGGCATCCAATTTGCGCACAGCAAGGGCTCATACACAGCAATGTGATAATGACCAGATAATCTGTTTTAGTGATGTTGGTTGAAGGATAAATATTGGCCAGGGCACCGGGGAGAACTCCCCTGCTCTTCTTCAAATAGTGCCATGGGGTCTTTCACGTCTACTTGAGAGGGCAGACGGGGCCTCGGATTAATGTCTCATCCAAAACATGGCACCTCCGACAGTGCAGCATTCCTTTAGTTCCACACTGGAGTGTCAGCCTGGATTATGTGCTCAAGTCTCAGAAGTGGGACTTGAACCCACAACCTTCTAACTCAGAGACGAGAGTTCTACCAACTGAGCCACAGCCGACGCTATCAAAAAGGCTAAAATAACGTTGGCATTTATCTCAAGGGGGTTGGAATACAAAAGTGAAGAAGCAATGCTCGAGTTGAAAAGAGCTTTGGTCAGACCCTATCTGGAGGACTGTATTCAGTTTTGAGCAGTGCACCTCAGGAGGGATATATTAGCTTTGGAGGGGGTACAGTGCAGAATGATACCAGTACTTAAAAAGGGTTAAATGAGGATAGGTTGCATAAATTTGGTTTGTAGTCCCTTGAGCTTAGAAGGCTGAGGGATGATCTAATCAAGGAGTTTAAAATAATAAAGCGATTTGATAGGGTAGATAGAGAGAAACTATTTCCTTTGGTTTGAGAATCCAAAACAATAGGACATAATCTTTAAATGAGACCTGGGCCATTTAGGATTAAAATCAGAAAGCACTTTTAACTCGAAGGGTAGCGGAAATCTGGAACTGTCTCCTCTTAAAAGACTGTGGATGCTGAGCCAATTGAAACTTTCAAGTCTGAGATCAATAGATTTTTTTGTTAGGTAAGGGTATCACAGAATATGGAGCAAAAGCAGCTAAATGGGGTTGAGGTACAGACCAGCCATGAGGTACAGATCTGTACTTGGGATGTCACATATCAAAACCAGGTTTCACAGACCTGAACCAAACCAAGAGATCACACAAAGGGCAGTGGGCTCAGTGTTTGAGGAACTTCTCACAGGCACATAGTCCTAAACTCTGCTCAGCACCAACATTTCTAAACCACTCCGAGTTCAGACTCAATAAGGGAGGGTTTTCATAGAAATAATAGGAGGCGGCCAGTCGGCCCCCAGTGCTGGCGCTCTCTCCTGTAACTCCATTCCCCGCCCCCCCCCCCAAAGATCCTTTTATATTCATCCTTTTCAAATATTTATCCCATTCCCTTTGAAATGAAGTTTGGTCTCTACCTCAATAGCTATATGTGGTGAAGTGTCCCACGGTCTAATAGTCCTCAGTTCAAGAACTTTCCAACTCCCTTCCTCTTTGTTTCTTCCAGTGACAATCCTTGGTTTTGGTTCCCTAGTTCCCCATTCGCCCACCGGTGGAATCAATCTTTCACTATTTAACCATGATGTGGAGATGCCGGTGATGGACTGGGGTGGACAAATGTAAGGAATCTTACAACACCAGGTTATAATCCAACAGTTTTATTTGAATAACCTGGTGTTGTAAGATTCCTTACATTTCACTATTTAACCACAGTAAGGTCCCCAGAATTCACTCACCCTTTTACTGCCTACTCCTCTCTAACCGCCTTGCTGCTGCTTGCTCCTGGCTCTGAGTGAAGTGCTGGTTGCCTTCCAACCCTCCCCAGGATAAGTTTGAATACAAACTTTGCAGCGGACTGAAGTTACCCAATCCCCAACTGTCCAATGTAACCGTGGATGCCCCCCCCCCACACACACACACACACGACACGCCTGCCGTCCCGCAAACAGGCAGCACATGGGGCCGGCGATTTAGCCAGGGCCCCAGGTTTTAAAACGCGGCGAGTTCCCCTCAGCAAACCGAGCATGGCCTCCCCCCACCCCAACCACTCACCTCTCTGAATGTCCTTTGTGGTTTCTCTCACGTAATTATCCGGATTGCGGCACAGGATTTTCACTTTCATTTTTTAAAAAAAAAATCCCCGTTCAATCCACCGACATTTAAAAATCTCATCCACTACGGTTTT
The DNA here is from genome assembly GCF_035084215.1 of Heptranchias perlo. Classification (NCBI taxonomy): domain Eukaryota; kingdom Metazoa; phylum Chordata; class Chondrichthyes; order Hexanchiformes; family Hexanchidae; genus Heptranchias; species Heptranchias perlo. Next base: position 111,924,761 of record NC_090327.1, on the reverse strand, counting down.
AAATTCCGCCTGCACAAAGTGAGCGCTCCCTGCGTCGTTGACGTTACGTTGGGGGGGAAAGAGAGAGAGAGAGAGAGATCGCGCGAGCTGTGGCCGGGCGCGTGCGTTGCCCGAGCACGCGCGCGCCGTGACGTTCGCTGTCGGGGCGCGTGGGTGGCGGTTGGTTTCGACGTTGTCGCCGAGCTCGAGCGGCTACTGCGAGATCCCCGTCCTTGCGTTATTTATCGACCTGCCGTCCTCTCCCGTTGTCCGTAAAAACAACCAGGGTGCCGCTGAGAGGATGTCATCGGGAGCCGGGCAGGCCCCCGAGCCCGACCTGACGTGGGAGGCGGCGATGCTCAGGCTTATCCGCCTGGTGAAGTACGAGAATTTGGTGGCCGGCATCAGCGGCGGGGTCGTGTCCACCCTGGTGCTGCACCCGCTCGATCTTGTCAAGATCAGGTTCGCAGGTAAAACAAAAAAAAAACACAGTCGCTTGCTTCGCAGCTCTGAGTTTCGCACGTTTTCGCTCAACCAGATGAATAGTGATAGCAACTGTGTAAACAGTGTGAAATCACGTGTTGGGGGAGGGGAGGTGTGTTAAACACGTGTCAGCCCAGGCAGTTGGAGCGTGAACGCGTGGGTCGGGGGGAGGCATGTTAACCACTCTTGGGGGTGGGGGGAAGAAAGGAGTGTTAATCACTTGGGCGGGAGAAGGAGTGTTAACCACTGGGGGAGGAGTGTTAACCACTGGGGGGGTGTGTGTGTGAAAGGAGTGTTAACCACTGGGGGGGGGGGGTGAAAGGAGTGTTAACCACTGGGGGGGGGGGGGGGGGGTGAAAGGAGTGTTAACCACTGGGGGGGGGGGGGGGGTGAAAGGAGTGTTAACCACTGGGGGGGGGGGGGGGGGTGAAAGGAGTGTTAACCACTGGGGGGGGGGGTGAAAGGAGTGTTAACCACTGGGGGGGGGTGAAAGGAGTGTTAACCACTGGGGGGGGGGGTGAAAGGAGTGTTAACCACTGGGGGGGGGGGGGTGAAAGGAGTGTTAACCACTGGGGGGGGGGTGAAAGGAGTGTTAACCACTGGGGGGGGGGGGGTGAAAGGAGTGTTAACCACTGGGGGGGGTGTAAGGAGTGTTAACCACTGGGGGGGGTGAAAGGAGTGTTAACCACTGGGGGGGGGGGGGGGGGTGAAAGGAGTGTTAACCACTGGGGGGGGGGGGGGGGGTGAAAGGAGTGTTAACCACTGGGGGGGGGGGGTGAAAGGAGTGTTAACCACTGGGGGGGGGGGGGTGAAAGGAGTGTTAACCACTGGGGGGGGGGGGGTGAAAGGAGTGTTAACCACTGGGGGGGGGGGGGGTGAAAGGAGTGTTAACCACTGGGGGGGGGGGGGTGAAAGGAGTGTTAACCACTGGGGGGGGGGGGGTGAAAGGAGTGTTAACCACTGGGGGGGGGGGTGAAAGGAGTGTTAACCACTGGGGGGGGGGGGTGAAAGGAGTGTTAACCACTGGGGGGGGGGGGTGAAAGGAGTGTTAACCACTGGGGGTGTGTGTGTGTGAAAGGAGTGTTAACCACTGGGGGTGTGTGTGAAAGGAGTGTTAACCACTGGGGGGGGGGGGGTGAAAGGAGTGTTAACCACTGGGGGGGGTGTAAGGAGTGTTAACCAGTGGGGGGGGGGGGTGAAAGGAGTGTTAACCACTGGGGGTGTGTGTGTGTGAAAGGAGTGTTAACCACTGGGGGTGTGTGTGAAAGGAGTGTTAACCACTGGGGGGGGGGGGGTGAAAGGAGTGTTAACCACTGGGGGGGGTGTAAGGAGTGTTAACCACTGGGGGGGGGGGTGAAAGGAGTGTTAACCACTGGGGGGGGGGGGGTGAAAGGAGTGTTAACCACTGGGGGGGGGGGGGTGAAAGGAGTGTTAACCACTGGGGGGGGGGGGGGTGAAAGGAGTGTTAACCACTGGGGGGGGGGGGTGAAAGGAGTGTTAACCACTGGGGGGGGGGGTGAAAGGAGTGTTAACCACTGGGGGGGGGGGGGTGAAAGGAGTGTTAACCACTGGGGGGGGGGGGTGAAAGGAGTGTTAACCACTGGGGGGGGGTGAAAGGAGTGTTAACCACTGGGGGGGGGGGGTGAAAGGAGTGTTAACCACTGGGGGGGGGGGGGTGAAAGGAGTGTTAACCACTGGGGGGGGGGGGTGAAAGGAGTGTTAACCACTGGGGGGGGGGGGTGAAAGGAGTGTTAACCACTGGGGGGGGGGTGAAAGGAGTGTTAACCACTGGGGGGGGGGGTGAAAGGAGTGTTAACCACTGGGGGGGGGGGGTGAAAGGAGTGTTAACCACTGGGGGGGGGGGTGAAAGGAGTGTTAACCACTGGGGGGGGGGGGTGAAAGGAGTGTTAACCACTGGGGGGGGGGGGGGTGAAAGGAGTGTTAACCACTGGGGGGGGGGGGTGAAAGGAGTGTTAACCACTGGGGGTGTGTGTGTGTGAAAGGAGTGTTAACCACTGGGGGTGTGTGTGAAAGGAGTGTTAACCACTGGGGGGGGGGGGTGAAAGGAGTGTTAACCACTGGGGGGGGGTGTAAGGAGTGTTAACCACTGGGGGGGGGGGGTGAAAGGAGTGTTAACCACTGGGGGGGGGGGGTGAAAGGAGTGTTAACCACTGGGGGGGGGGGGGTGAAAGGAGTGTTAACCACTGGGGGGGGGGGGGGGGGGTGAAAGGAGTGTTAACCACTGGGGGGGGGGGGGTGAAAGGAGTGTTAACCACTGGGGGGGGGGTGAAAGGAGTGTTAACCACTGGGGGGGGGGGGTGAAAGGAGTGTTAACCACTGGGGGGGGGGGGTGAAAGGAGTGTTAACCACTGGGGGTGTGTGTGTGTGAAAGGAGTGTTAACCACTGGGGGGGTGTGTGAAAGGAGTGTTAACCACTGGGGGGGGGGGGTGAAAGGAGTGTTAACCACTGGGGGGGGTGTAAGGAGTGTTAACCACTGGGGGGGGGGGTGAAAGGAGTGTTAACCACTGGGGGGGGGGGGGTGAAAGGAGTGTTAACCACTGGGGGGGGGGGGGGGTGAAAGGAGTGTTAACCACTGGGGGGGGGGGGGGGGTGAAAGGAGTGTTAACCACTGGGGGGGGGGGGTGAAAGGAGTGTTAACCACTGGGGGGGGGTGAAAGGAGTGTTAACCACTGGGGGGGGGTGAAAGGAGTGTTAACCACTGGGGGGGGGGTGAAAGGAGTGTTAACCACTGGGGGGGGGGTGAAAGGAGTGTTAACCACGGGGGGGGGGGTGTGAAAGGAGTGTTAACCACGGGGGGGGGGTGAAGGGAGTGTTAACCACTGGGGGGGGGTGAATGGAGTGTTAACCACTGGGGGGGGGGGGTGAATGGAGTAACCACTGGGGGGGGGGGGTGAATGGAGTGTTAACCACTGGGGGGGGGGTGAATGGAGTGTTAACCACTGGGGGGGGTGAAGGGAGTGTTAACCACTGGGGGGGGGTGAAGGGAGTGTTAACCACTGGGGGGGGGGTGTGAAAGGAGTGTTAACCACTTGGGGGGGGGTGTGAAAGGAGTGTTAACCACTTGGGGGGGGGGTGTGAAAGGAGTGTTAACCACTTGGGGGGGGGGGGTGTGAAAGGAGTGTTAACCACTGGGGGGGGGGGGTGAAAGGAGTGTTAACCACTGGGGGGGGGGGGTGAAAGGAGTGTTAACCACTGTGTGGGGATGAAAGGAGAGTTAACCACTTGGGGGGGGGGGGTGAAAGGAGTGTTAACCACTGGGGGGGGGGTGAAAGGAGTGTTAACCACTGGGGGGGGGGGGTGAAAGGAGTGTTAACCACTGGGGGGGGATGAAAGGAGTGTTAACCACTTGGGGGGGGGGGGTGAAAGGAGTGTTAACCACTGGGGGGGGGGGGGTGAAAGGAGTGTTAACCACTGGGGGGGGGGGGGTGAAAGGAGTGTTAACCACTGTGTGGGGATGAAAGGAGTGTTAACCACTTGGGGGGGGGGGTGAAAGGAGTGTTAACCACTGGGGGGGGGGGGGGTGAAAGGAGTGTTAACCACTGGGGGGGGGTGTGAAAAGAGTGTTAACCACTGGGGGGTGTGTGAAACGAGTGTTAACCACTGGGGGGGGGGGGGAAGGAGTGTTAACCACTGGGGGGGGGGGGGGTGAAAGGAGTGTTAACCACTGGGGGAGGTGAAAGGAGTGTTAACCACTGGGGGGGGTGTGAAAGGAGTGTTAACCACTGGGGGGGTGTGTGAAAGGAGTGTTAACCACTGGGGGGGGTGTGTGAAAGGAGTGTTAACCACTGGGGGGGGTGTGAAAGGAGTGTTAACCACTGGGGGGGGTGAAAGGAGTGTTAACCACTGGGGGGTGTGTGTGAAAGGAGTGTTAACCACTGGGGGGGGGGGGGTGAAAGGAGTGTTAACCACTGGAGGGGAGGTGTGAAAGGAGTGTTAACCACTTGGGGGGTGGGTGTGAAAGGAGTGTTAACCACTGTGGGGGGGGTGTGTGTGAAAGGAGTGTTAACCACTGTGGGGGCGGGGGGGGTGAAGGGAGTGTTAACCACTGCGGGGGGGGGTGAAGGGAGTGTTAACCACTGGGGGGGGGTGAAGGGAGTGTTAACCACTGGGGGGGGGGTGAAGGGAGTGTTAACCACTGGGGGGGGGGTGAAGGGAGTGTTAACCACTGCGGGGGGGGGTGAAGGGAGTGTTAACCACTGGGGGGGGGGTGAAAGGAGTGTTAACCACTGTGGGGGGATGAAAGGAGTGTTAACCACTTGGGGGGGGGGTGAAAGGAGTGTTAACCACTGTGGGGGAATGAAAGGAGTGTTAACCACTTGGGGGGGGGGTGAAAGGAGTGTTAACCACTGGGGGGGGGGGTAAAAGGAGTGTTAACCACTGGGGGGGGGGGGGGTGAAAGGAGTGTTAACCACTTTGGGGGGGGGGGGTGAAAGGAGTGTTAACCACTTGCGGGGGGGGGGTGAAAGGAGTGTTAACCACTGGGGGGGTGAAAAGAGTGTTCACCACTGGGGGGGGAGTGAAAAGAGTGTTAACCACTGGGGGGGGGGGTGAAAGGAGTGTTGACCACTTGGGGGGGGGGGGGGTGAAAGGAGTGTTAACCACTTGGGGGGGGGGGGGTGAAAGGAGTGTTAACCACTTGGGGGGGGGGGGGGGGGGGTGAAAGGAGTGTTAACCACTTGGGGGGGGTGAAAGGAGTGTTAACCACTTGTGGGGGGGGTGAAAGGAGTGTTAACCACTTGGGGGGGGCTGAAAGGAGTGTTAACCACTCTGGGGGGGTGGAAGGAGTGTTAACCACTTGGGGAGGGGGTGAAAGGAGTGTTAACCACTTGGGGGGGGGGGGTGGGGTGAAAGGAGTGTTAACCACTGGGGGGGGGTGAAAGGAGTGTTAACCACTGTGGGGGGGGGTGAAAAGAGTGTTAACCACTGGGGGGTGGGGTGAAAGGAGTGTTAACAACTTTGGGGGGAAGTTGTGTTACCCATTTGGGGGGGAAGGAGTTAACCATGTGTCAGAGGGAAGGGGGGAGAAAACATAAGAAATAGGAGCAGGAGTTGGGCCATTAAGCGCCTTGCGCCGGCTCCGCCATTCATTAAGATCATTGCTGATCTTTGACCTCAACCCCATTTTCAAACCCGATCCCCATATCCCTTGATTCCCCTAGAGTCCAAATATCTATCCATCTCAGCCTTGAATATACTCAAGGACTGAGCGTCCACACCCCTCTGGGGTAGAGAATTCCAAAGATTCACAACCCTCTTGAGTGAAGAAGTTTCTCCTCATCTCAGTGCTAAATGGCTGACCCATTATCCTGAGACTATGTCCCCTAGTTCTAGCCTCTCAGTAGCAACCCTGCCAAGCCCTCTCAATCTTGTACGTTTCAATGAGATCACCTCTCATTCTTCTAAGCTCCAGAGAAGGACCATTTTACTCAACCTTCTCATCCCAGGAATCAATCTAGTGAACCTTCACTAAAGAGTGACAAATCCCCAGGACCAGATGGTTTCCATGCCAGGGTTAGAACATAAGAAATAGGAGCATGAGTAGGCCAATCAGCCCCTCGAGCCTGCTCCGCCATTCAATAAGATCATGGCTGATCTGATCCTGCCCGCTCCCCGTAACCCCTAATTCCCTTTACTTCTAGGAAACTGTCTATTTCTGTTTTAAATTTATTTAATGATGTAGCTTCCACCGCTTCCTGGGGCAGCAAATTCCACAGACCTACTACCCTCTGAGTGAAGAAGTTTCTCCTCATCTCAGTTTTGAAAGAGCAGCCCCTTATTCTAAGATTATGCCCCCTAGTTCTAGTTTCACCCATCCTTGGGAACATCCTTACCGCATCCACCCGATCAAGCCCCTTCACAATCTTATATGTTTCAATAAGATCGCCTCTCATTCTTCTGAACTCCAATGACTAGAGTCCCAATCTACTCAACCTTTCCTCATATGTCCACCCCCTCATCCCCGGGATTAACCGAGTGAACCTTCTTTGTACTGCCTCGAGAGCAAGTATGTCTTTTCTTAAGTATGGAGACTAAAACTGTATGCAGTATTCCAGGTGCAGTCTCACCAATACCTTATATAACTGCAGCAATACCTCCCTGTTTTTATATTCTATCCCCCTAGCAATAAAAGCCAACATTCCATTGGCCTTCTTCATCACCTGCTGCACCTGCATACTAACTTTTTGATTTTCTTGCACTAGGACCCCCAGATCCCTTTGTACTGCAGTACTTTCCAGTTTCTCGCCTTTAAGATAATAACTTGCTCTCTGATTTTTCCTGCCAAAGTGCATAACCTCACATTTTCCAATATTGTATTGCATCTGCCAAATCTCCGCCCACTCACCCAGCCTGTCTATATCCCCATGTAGGTTTTTTATGTCCTCCTCACTCTCTACTTTCCCTCCCATCTTTGTATCATCTGCAAACTTTGATATGTTACACTCGGTCCCCTCCTCCAAATCGTTAATATAGATTGTAAAGAGTTGGGGACCCAGCACCGACCCCTGCGGAACACCATTGGCTACAGGTTGCCAGTCCGAGAATGTACCATTTATCCCAACTCTCCGCTTCCTGTTAGATAACCAATCCTCCACCCATGCCAGAATATTACCCCCAATCCAGTGATTCTTTATCTTGAGCAATAATCTTTTATGTGGCACCTTGTCGAATGCCTTCTGGAAGTCCAAATACAATACGTCCACTGGTTCGCCTTTATCCACCCTGTACGTTATATCCTCAAAGAACTGAAGCAAATTTGTCAGACATGACTTCCCCTTTGTAAAGCCATGCTGACTTTGTCCTATTAAATTATGTTTATCCAAATGTTCTGCTTCTGTTACCTGAGGAAGGAGAAAATCTCCGAAAGCTTGTGAATTTAAAATAAAATTGCTGGACTATAACTTGGTGTTGTAAAATTGTTTACAATTGTCAACCCCAGTCCATCACCGGCATCTCCACATCCTTAATAATAGACTCCAAAATTTTACCCACCACAGATGTTAAGCTAACTGGTCTATAATTTCCAGCCTTCTGCCTACTACCCTTTTTAAATAAGGGTGTTACATTGGCAGTTTTCCAATCTGCTGGGACCTTTGCCGAGTCCAGAGAATTTTGGAAAATTATTACCAAAGCATCCACAATCCCTACTGCCACTTCCCTCAAGACCCTAGGATGTAATCCATCAGGTCCAGGGGATTTATCCGCCTTGAGTCCCATTAATTTACTGAGTACCAATTCCTTAGTTCTTTCAAAGTTCTCTAGATTCAGGAACCGTCCCTCTAGATTGGAAAATTACTCATGTCACTCTGCTTTTTAAGACAGGAGAGAGAGGGAAACCAGGGGATTATAGACCAGTTAGCCTAACATCTGCTGGAGTCTATAATTAAGGATAGGGTGACTGAACACCTTGAAAATTTTCAGTTAATCAGAGAGAGCCAGCATGGATTTGTGAAAGGTAGGTCGTGCCTGACAAACCTGAATGAATTTTTTGAAGAGGTGACTAAAGTAGTGGACAGGGGAATGTCAACGGATGTTGTTTATATGGACTTCCAGAAGGCATTTGATAAAGTCCCACATAAGAGACTGTTGGCGAAGATAGAAGTCCATGGAAATGAGGGAAAAGTACGGACTTGGTTAGGAAGTTGGCTGAGCGAAAGGCGACAGAGAGTAGGGATAATGGGTAAGTACTCACATTGGCAGGATGTGACTAGTGGAGTCCCGCATGGATCTGTCTTGGGGCCTCAATTATTCACAATATTTATTAATGATTTAGATGAAGGCATAGAAAGTCTCATATCTAAGTTTACCGATGACACAAAGATTGGTGGCATTGTAAGCAGTGTAGATGAAAACATAAAATTACAAAGCGATATTGATAGATTAGGTGAATGGGCAAAACTGTAGCAAATGGAATTCAATGTAGGCAAATGTGAGGTCATCCACTTTGGACCAAAAAAGGATAGAACAGGGTACTTTCTAAATGGTAAAAAGTTAAAAATAGTGGACGCCCAAAGGGACTTAGGCGTTGAGGTACATAGATCATTGAAGTGTCATGAACAGGTGCAGAAAATAATCAGTAAGGCTAATGGAATGCTGGCCTTTATATCTAGAGGACTAGAGTACATGGGGGCAGAAGTTATGGTGCAGCTATACAAAACCCTGGTTGGACCACACCTGGAGTACTGTGTGCAGTTCTGGGCACCGCTCCTTCGGAAGGACATATTGGCCTTGGAGGGAATGCAGCGTAGGTTTACTAGAATGATACCCGGACTTCAAGGGTTAAGTTACGAGGAGCGATTACAAGTGAGATTAGATAACACTTCTACACACAAAGGGTGGTAGAAGTTTGGAACTCTCTTCCGCAGATGGCAATTGATGCTAGCTCAATTGCTAATTTTAAATGTGAGATAGATAGCTATTTTCCAACCAAAGGTATTAAGGGATATGGGCCAAAGGCAGGTATATGGAATTAGATCACAGATCAGCCATGATCTTATCAAATGGCGGAGTGGGCTCAAGGGGCTGAATGGCCTATTGCTGTTCCTATGTTCATTGCACCCCCTCTAAAGCAAGTATATCCTTCCTTGGGTAAGGAGACTATAACTGTACACAGTACTCAAGGTGTGATCTCATCAAAGCCCTATTCAATTGCAGCAATACTTCCTTATTCTTGTACTCCAACCCCCTTGAATAAAGGCCAACATACCATTTGCCTTCCTAATTGCTTGCTTTGCCTGCATGTTAACTTACTGTGTTTCGTGTGCAAGGACACCCAAATCCCTCTAAACACCAACATTTAATAGTTTCTCATCATTTAAAAAATGTTCTGTTTTTCTATTCTTTCTACCAAGGTGAATAACCTCAATTCCCCACATCATACTCCATCTAGCATCTTCTCACCCATTCACTTAACCTGTCTATATTCCTTTGCAGACTCTTTGTGTTTTCCTCACAGCTTACTTTCCCACCTGGCTTTGTATTGTCCACCAAATTGGATACATTACACTCGGTCCCTTCATCTAAGTCATTAATATACATTGTAAATAGCTGAGGCCCCAGCACTGATCCTTGCGGCACCCCACAAGTAACAGCCTGCCAACCTGAAAATGACCTGTTTATTCCTACTGTCTATTTTCTGTCCGTTAACCAATCCTCTATTCCTGCTAATATATTACCCCCAACCTCATAAGCCAATATTTTGTATAACAAGCTTTCGTGTGGCGCCTTATCAAATTCCTTTTGAAAATCCAAATGACTACATCCACTGGTTCCCCTTTATCAACCCTGCTAGCGACATCCTAAAAAAAAACTCCAATAGATTTGTCAATCACGATTTCCCTTTCATTAAACCACTTTGACTCTATCATGTTATGATTTTCTAAGTGCCCTGTTACTACATCCTTAATAATGGATTCCAGCATTTTCCCGACGACTGATATCAGGCTAACTGGCCTGTAGTTCCCTGTTTTCTCTCTCCCTCCTTTCCTGAATAGCGGGGTTACATTTGCTACCTTCCAATCCGCTGAGACCATTCTAGAATCCAGGGAATTTTGGAAGATCACAACCAATGCATCCACTATCTCTGCAGCCACCTCTTTTAGAACCCAAGTATGTAGGCCATCAGGTCCAGGAGATTTGTTGGCTTTTAGTCCCATTACTTTCTCCAGTATTTTTTCTTTACTAATATTAATTACTTCAAGTTCTTCACTCTCATTAGACCCTTGGTTCCCCACTATTTCTGGTATGTTTTTTGTGTCTTCTACTGTGAAGACAGATGCAAAATATTTGTTTAAGGTCTCTGCCATTTCCTTGTTCCCCATTATAATTTCTCCTGTCTCAGCCTCTAAGGGACCCACGTTTGCTTTCGCTACTCTCTTCCTTTTTACATACTTGTAGAAGCTTTTACAGTCTTTTTATATTTCTTGCTAGTTTACTCTCCTAATCTATTTTCTCTCTATCAATTTTTTGGTTATCCTTTGCTGTTTTCTAAAATTCTCATCCTCAGGCCCACTACTCTTTTTGGCAACATTATAAGCCTCTTTTAATCTAATACTATCCTTAACTTCTTTGGTTAGCCACGGATTGATCACTTTTCCCATGCAGTTTTTATTTCTCAATGGAATGTACATTCGTTGAGAATTATGAAATATTTTTTTAAATGTTCCCCATTGCTTGTCTACCGTCATATCTTTTAATCTAATTTCCCAATCTACCTTCGCCAGCTTGCCCCTCATACCTATGTAATTGGCTTTGTTTCAGTTTAAGACTCTAGTTTCAGACTTAAGTACGTCATTCTCGAACTAACTGTGAAATTCTATCATATTATGAACACTCTTCCCCAGAGGATCCATTACTATGAGATCACTAATTAATCCTGTCTCATTATACAAGACAAGATGTAAAATAGCCTGTTTCCACAATGTATTGTTCTAGGAAACTGTTTCGAATGCATTCCATGAATTTGTCCTCCAAACTATTTTTGCCAATTTGATTTGCCCAGTCTATATGAAGATTAAAGTCCCCACGATCATTGCATTACCTTTGCTACAAGCTCCTCTTATTTCTTGATTAATACTCTGTCCAACAGTATAACTACTGTTAGGGGGCCTATAAACTAATCCCACCAGTGTTTTCTGGCCCCTGTTATTTCTTATTTCCGTCCATACTGATTCCTGATCTTCTGAGCCAAGATCCTTTCTCACTACTGTCCTTATGTTATCCTTTGTTATCAGGGCTTCCCCCCACAACCCTTTCCTTTTTTTCTGTCTTTTCAAAAAGTTAAGTACCCTGCAATATTTAGCTCCCAACCTTGGTTACCTTGCAACCATGCCACAGTAATGGCTACTAGATCTAACCTATTTATCTCTATTTTTGGCATTAATTCCTCTATCTTGTTACGAATGCTTCATGCATTCAGATAAAGCCCCTTTTGCTCTAATTTTTTTGATTTTTTTTTCCCCTGATTTCACTGATGCACTATTACCATTAAACTCTGTCCTTTCCTGTCACACTCTGCTTATCTTTACCCAAATTGCTACAACGCTCGATGGCCTTGACGTTTCTCTTTAGATTTATAAATTCCCCCTCACCTGAACCCTTTCCCCCCCACCCCACCACCATTTTTTTAGTTTAAAGCCCTATCTACAGTCCCAGTTATTCAATTCGCCAGGACACTGGTCCTAACCCGTTTTAAGTGGAGCCCTTCCCAACGAAACAGCTCCCTCTTTCCCCAATACTGGTGCCAGTGCTCCATGAATCGAAACCCCTGACTCCCACACCACTCTTTGAGCCACGCATTTAACGCTCTGATCTGTTTGACCCTATGCCAATTTGCGCATGGCTCAGGTAGTAATCCAGAGATTATTACCTTTGAGGTTCTGCTTATTAATTTGGACCCTAGCTCCTCAACTCCCTTAGCAGATCCTCATTCCTAGTTCTGCCTAAGTCGTTGGTTCCTACGCGGACCACGACAACTGGATCCTCCCTCTCATGCTCCAAGTACTTCTCCAGCCGCGAGGAGATACCAACACAGCCTTCAGGACTCCGGGTCGCAGCTGCAGAGAACAGTATCTCTCCCCCTGACTATACTATCCCCTACTACTACCACATTCCTTTTTACTCCCCCCGACTTGAATGGCCTCCTGTACCACGGTGCCGTGGTCAGTTTGCCCCTCCTCCCTGCAGTCGTTGTTCTCATCCATACATGTCGCAAGAACCTTGTTGGAGAAGATCAGTGGCTGAGGCTCCTCCATCACTGCATCCTGGGTCCTCATACTTGCCTGACTCACAGTCACATCCTCCTGTCCCTGACCACTGACCAAATCTAAACTACTACCTAACCTAAGGGGTGTGACTGCCTCCTGGATCAAAATGTCCAGATAACTCTTCCCCCTCCCTGATGCATTGCAATGTCTGCAGCTCGGACTCCAGCGCAACAACTCTGAGCCGAAGTTCCACGAGCTGCAGAAATTTGCTGCAGGTGTGGTTTCTCAGGATCTCGTTGGTCTCCACAAACTCCCACATGCTGAGGTCACAACATATCATCTGCACTGCCATCCCTATCTAACCTTATTTTATATATTTAATTAATTAAAGTTTTTATTCGCTTGATATTTTTAATTTTGTTAACTAATTAGTTTATCTAGTTTAAGTAATTGATTTAATAAAGTAATAAATATAGTTTCCCAGTTCTTAGTTTAAACCACTCCCTAGCTTAGCAATAAAAAAACGGTAATACTCACCAACCAACCACCAACCTGCTGTCCTGTGACGTCACTCCTTGATTATTTTTTGCTGTCTCTCATTGGGATGGGGATGTATAGTTATGAAGAGAGACTTGAGATACTTCGACTATTTCCACTCGAGCAGAGAAGGTGTGAGATCTCAGTTCCTTTGTTCTCTTTGTTGCTGTTATTATGTGTTTTAAAACTGCTGGCCAAAGACATTTTGTGTAGAATTCACCCACTTCAGCAAAGAAGGCAGATGACAATTGGCCAGGTTCCATGCAACAAGTCATGACAGATGGTCAATAAAGCTGGACGTCTTTCATTTTCAATTGCACCGTACTTCACTGAGCTCTCTGCACTCCGTTCAAATCACAGAAGTGCAAATCTCCAGGGAACAATATGGGATTTGTTAAAAATAGGTGAAAAGATCTCACCACCTTCCATGTCATATAATGTGAATCTTAAAGACAAACTATGGGAACCTTATTGTCTTCAAAGGATATTTTTGGGGCCATGGATAGTTTTCGAGTTGACAGTTCAGCAGTTGAGTGGCCGTGTTGCGTGAGTGGTTTGAGAGGAGTGTTAACCACATGTCAGTAGGGAATGGTGGAGGGGAAAGTGTTGGGGGGTGTTAACCATGTATCGGCGTGGGGCGGGGGTGGGAGTGTTAACCGCGTGTTAGCGGGGGTGGGAGTGTTAACCGTGTGTCAATGCAGGGGTTGTACTAACCATGTGTCAGTGCTGTTGAGGAAGGGGTGTCAAAACCACATGTCAACACTGGGAACAATAACCAAGGGCCAGCCTGAGGGGTGTGGGTTGGAGTTGCACTAGCTATGTATTGCTATGGATGGGGATCTGATAACCATGTGTCAATGTGGGGTAGGTCGGTACACCATCTTTCTGGCAGATGACCTTAATGTACCCTCAGGTTGTACCCAGTTATTTGAGATCCATATCTGAGAACCAGGCATGCTGGCATAGGTCTTCCATAGTGTAAAAAGCACCATTCTCCCATCACAATGGCTCAGGAATTTCTCTTAAGACATTTTTTGCTGTGGTAGTCCTTGCTATTTTAAAATCTAGAGAAATACAGGGAACAGAAGAGCTGTAGTGAGAGCTCTCATTACTTTTAAAAGGGGACTGATGATAATGATACTCTAAAGATTATTTGGATTATAAAGTGTTTCTTTTAGTTTGAAATCATAATATTCAGCACCAGCAACTCAGTACTAAAGAAGGAACTTGCATATATTTAGTGCCTTATCACATCGACAAGCTGTCCCTACAGGCGTTTCACAGCCAATCAGTTAATTTTAAAGTACAGTCACTGTTATATAGGCAAACATGACAGCCAATTTGCACACAGCCAGGTCACACAAATAGCAGTGAGATGAATGACCAGTTCATCTGTTTTTGTGGTGGTGGTGGTTGAAGGATGAATATTAAGCCAGGACATTGGCCAGCTTCCTGCTAATCTTCCATGTAGTGCCATGAGATCTTTTACATCCACCTGAACAGGCAGACAGGGTCTCTTTAACAACTTATCTGGAAGACGGTATCTCCAACAATGCAACACTCCCTCAGTACTTCACTGAAGTGTTGGCCAAGATTATGTACTCAAGTCTTGGAGTGGGGCTAGAACCCACAATCTTCAGACTCTGAGGCCTGAGTGTTACCAACTAAGCTAAGTTGACATTTACGACAGTAGAAATGTTCAATATTTTTACAAAGGACTAACTCAAAATATATAAACTAAGACTCTTTAGCAGTTATTTGAACATTGAAATTTGATTGTATTTTTTTGTGCAGTGAGTGATGGGTTGCAGATGAGGCCAAAATACAATGGAATTGTACATTGTATCAGGAGCATCTGGAAACACGACGGAATTCGAGGACTTTACCAAGGAGTAACCCCCAATGTCTGGGGCGCGGGTTTGTCTTGGGGATTATACTTCTTCTTGTAAGTACTAGAAATATCACTGCAGGATGTGTCAGCTAGAATTCTCTGCTTTGGTGTTAACGATTACATGTATGGGTTGCAGTGATGAAAGTGCTTTAAAAATTGCTGTTTGACAGGTAAGTGTCTTTACTTTGAGAGGAGAGTTTGAAACCCTTAATTTTTCTCCCAGGACCCAATCGATCTATGGACAAAAAGATGGCTGACGTATTCACATGTTTCCCCCCAGCTCTCCTGTCAACTAGCTTCTTGGGTAGCAAGAGGGGGGCCCAAGGATGATCATTCCTACAGTCTCCCTTCCCCATGAACAAATGCCTGGCTTACACTCTGCACCTCTCTACCGTGAGGCAGCTGGGATCTATAAACCAGCACCATGTAGATCTGACCCATGAGTATAACACTTGCATCTTGTTATTTTTGAAGTGTAGACAGATGTCCAGCCAATTTGCACACAGCAAGCTCCTATAAACAGCAAGTGACTTATGACCAATTAATTTGGTTCGATGGTGTTGGTTAGCCACTTAAAATCTGAGTCTTTATAATGAAGTCTCTTGTGTCCATCATATATGTCAAACCTGTTATCTATGTTGCAACTAGCAAACTATCAGTCAGTTTCTTGTTTTGCATTAGTTAAGTGTTTAAGTCACTTTGGTTTTCTGGTTATTTTCTACATTTGTCATATTTTCATTCCCGATCGTATAATGCACAACATTTCACTTCAATTTAAATTTTTCCCTAAATCACATTCCACCAAAAGAAATTCTATCCAACCATATAGCTATGACATTTCCCCACTAATCCCACTATATATCCTTTTAAAAAAATGTATTATGATAAATATATTTTAACAATTCAATTGTACAGGGAAAAGTTGCTAACTTTATCCCATCTTCACATCACTCCAAAAACTCCTTTCCCCAGCATGGCCTGATTTACCGAACAGGCCTCATGATTCCAACCTCGGTACATTCTTCCTAAGGACAGTGAAAGCTGTAAATTACGGATACCTTAGGGACTGGCATCCGCTGTCCTTTTATTGCAGGTGTCCTTATTTTCAAAATGGTCATTGTATGTACTGTAAACATCTTCAGTAGAATGGGGCGTTCTTTACCCTGGGATGGAGCCGTGCAATCATTCAATCCCAGAGGTAGAGCGATTTCTCTGCCGCTATGGATGCTGGATAAAGAGCTCCCCATTCTACAAAAGCCATTTCACAAAACCTGCTGCCGCCTCGTGCTCACCTGCATACACTGACCTCACAAGAATTTCGGGCAGACAGTAAGCAAGCTGCAAGGGGAAGCGCCAGTGATCCCGACTCAGTAAAAGTTCCAGATGCAGCAGCTTCACAACAGGCTGTGTCCCATGTTTTAAGTTTTAAAAGGGCTTGCTGCATTGAAGGATGTCCGTAGTTCCTAATTTGCAAGTACCTCTTGTATATTTTCCTGTGTAAGTTATTTGGGTCTCTTAATAAGTGTGTTTTTTTGCAGGTGTCCATTTTTTGGGAGTTAATTAAAATCATAGAATATACAGTACAGAAGGAGACCATTCAGCCATCATGCTTGTGCCGGCTCTTTGAAAGAGCTATCCAATTAGTTCACATCCCCTGCTCTATCCCCATAGCCCTGCAAATTTTTCCCCTTTAAGTATTTATCCAATTCCCTTTCGAAAGTTATAATTGAACCTTCCTCCGCCACCGTTTCAGATCATAACAACTCACCGCGTAAAATTTTTTTCCTCATGTCGCCTCTGGTTCTTTTACAATTACCTTATGTCTGTGTCCTCTGGTTACTGACCCTTCTGCCACTGGAAACAGTTTTTCCTTACTTACATAATCAAGACCCTTCATGATTTTGAACACCTCTATTAAATCTCCCCATAACCTTCTCTGTTCTAAGGAGAACAATCCCAGCTTCTCCAGTCTTTCCACATAACTGAAGTCCCACATCCCTGGTACCATTCTAGTAAATCTCCTCTGCACCCTTTCCAAGTTCTTGACATCCTTCCTAAAGTGTGGTGCCCAGAATTGGCTACAATACTCCAGCTAAGGCCTATCCCTATAAAGGTTCAGCATAACTTCCTTGCTTTTGTACTCTATGCCTCTATTTATAAAATCAAGGATCCCATATGCTTTTTTAACAGCCTTCTCAACTTGTCCTGCCGCCTTCAAAGATTTGTATACATACACCCCCAGATCTCTCTGTTCCTGTACCCTCTTCAAAATTATACCCTTTAGTTTATATTGCCTTTCCTCATTCTTCCTACCAAAATGTATCACTTCACACTTCTCTGCGTGAAATTTCATCTGCCATGTCTCTGCCCATTCCACCAGCCTGTCTATGTCTGTTATATCCTCCACATTGTTTACTACATTCCCGAGTTTCATGTCATCACTTCATACTTCTGCGTTAAATTTCATCTGCCATATGGGCTTCATTGTACTTCATTTTCCAGCTCACCCAACTGAATCTGATGTTCTGAGCCAAACAATTTCAGTACAGCTTCAATGAACCAGCACATAGCCCGACCTCCATTTCAACGTATGCACAAAAAATGCAATTCTACTGAGACTTACATGACATAATCAGACCTATTGTGTTTAGATAGTTGCATGAAAGTGACAAACAAATTAAGCATGAGAGCATCACAGGATCTTTTGCTTTTGCCATGCTCACCCTAAAATTCTGTGTATGTGCACAATTAATAACAATGGCTGCTGTTGAAGAACTTCTCCAATAATCCTTTTCTGTGTAGCAAGAGTCAAACTATCCAGTTAAGGAAAAACTGAGTAGTTTGATTCTCACTGAAAATTATTCTAGTAATTAGGTTTTTCCTTAACTGAGTAGGTTAGTAATGTGATACAAAATCAATTTCAAGATCTGTAATAAAGTTAATGGTACTATTCTTTGTGTTGGAGTTCACTGCTGAATTACTAAACATAGATATGCTACTTTCAGTTATAACGCCATCAAGGCCTACAAACAGGATGGTCATCCAGCAGAACTTACTGCTACTCAGCACCTTATCTCAGCTGCTGAAGCCGGTAAGTAGTTGAAAGAGTTAAACTTGGCTGAGTTACAAAAGTAGGGCATCCATATTAATACCTCCATATTACATTGATGCATGAAAATGTAACTGGATTGTTACTTGTGCAGGCTTTGCCCTCACTAGCTGATTTTTTGATTGCTGCTGTTGATAGTCACATTTGTGTTCTTTTTGGCTGAAGACATGTTAGTTTCAGTATTGCATACTTGACTTCAGCACAAAGAAGCAATATCCCTACTGGCAGCTCAATGTGCAGATTTTAACATGCTGTTTTAACAGTCAAAAGAATATTATACATCTAATTTTAATAGCATTTTCAAGCAATGAATTCAAGTTTTGTCCATTTGCTCTCAGTAGCTATTAATGTTTGTATGCAAAATGCAGAGACTAATGGATACTCCCATGTATGTTATTTTTTTTTCATTGACTTAGGATAGTTTCATTTCATTTTCAACTACTTTGTTTCTGTTAGCATGGGATGGTATGGTTGGCCATCTGCCCAGGCACTTACTCTGTGAATTTGAGGCACAATGTCCATGCTGTTGAATTAATGGTTCTGACATAATCATTACACATTCGAGTGATAATTTGAAGCTGATTACCAGAAAATAACATATTGTACGTCAATTAAAATGGCAATCCTATAGTAATCCTATTAAGAGAGGAATTATCCTAGTAGAATAGTGTGATGCAAAATTGAAGCAAATTGTGCTCATCGAATGTTTTTGCATTCATCATTTTATTCAATGCCAGAAGTTAAACTCCCACACAAAACTGTTGTGTGTTCATATCTCACAGTTATGCAATTTGGCACTACTCTGATGAGTGGTGCAGTAAAATTGTCCTTGTGGATCTGTTCAAGAAATATGGTTCAATTCATCTGTCTATGGTGATTATTTAGTGTTTTTATTGACCATGTACCCTCTCCCTTTAGCCTGCTTTCTACACTCTTTCCCCCCCACCAAAAAAAAACATAACATTTCAGAATTGTTTGTGAGAAAGGAAGATAATTTGTTCTAGTACAAAAATGCTGAACATTCTGTCAGCCAAATTTGTGCCCACTATTTTTCTAACACAGCTTGTAGATTTGCCTGGAATGCTAGCAGAACTACACAGAACTTTAGCTGAGAGTACCAGAGACTATGTAATGTAAAGACACCTGAAAGAAGGAGGTTATTTAGAAATGTTGGCTGGTCTTGCAGTCTTAACCGTGGTTAACTTTGAGTATTTGTATAACATTTAAGTGGAGCTAGCAGCAAAGTTTGACTATTATTGATAATTGACTTCTGGGTATAGGTGGTATTTCTAATTACATGTTCATGTATGAGATGTATATTATCAAGTGTATCTCATTGTGAAAGAAACTTTCTGAGAACTACAGTAAGACAGCTTAAGTGGAAGGCATCCTTTTTAATGTTTGTACAGATAAAGTATTTCTGGGTAGATAGTCACACAACCTTATTTGGACTATTTGTGCTGGACCTAAAATGTTTTCATACAAAGTATGGAATGGAATAACATTCACATTCAAAATAGAATAGCTAAAGAAATCATCTTCTGAAGTTCTAATCAGCTATGGGAATTTGATCCAAATAATAAGTATTTATAGACATTTTGATATAAAGGAATTTTTGCCAACTTTTAATATTTCAGTTTTATTTTACACTGTTACCTTTATATAATCACAAATTGGATAAAAAACACAAGTAAATACGTGTACATACAACAATGTAAGCACAACTTCCTTCAGCAAATGTACCTGTATTTTTTAGGCGCAATGACACTTTGTATTACAAATCCAATTTGGGTGACGAAGACGCGGCTGGTTCTGCAGTATGATGCAGGTGTTGATCCATCAAAGAGACAGTACAAAGGCATGTTTCATGCCCTTTCAAAAATATACCTGAATGAAGGTATTCGTGGACTCTACAAGGTGAGGTAATAGTACCAGTAACTAGTCCTTAAAGTTGTAAACTCTGTCTTTTTATAACCGTTAAACACAACTGTTTCAATAAATTGGCTCAGGTAGTACTTGTGGGTTCTTGTAATAATTTTATACTGTGTACTTTATTTTGTATTGTCCCCTTTTCTCCCTGAAGGTGTCAGTTCCACCTCCAGTACCTTGCCCATACGGGCATTTTTTAGTTAGAACCTAGCTAAGTAGTGTCAGGAGCAATTCAATTGGAGGGGAGGTCAATCTTGTCCTCACCTGGGTGCCGATTTTCGGATGGCCATGCGGTGGGTTGGGGGGCTCCTAAAATGAAAGAATCCCAGAGCGGGTTCGGAGCCCGGCTCCAACCCGCTGACTTCCGGGTTCCCCAATGACGCGTTCGGGTGTGCGCGGAGCTCCCGCATGTGGGACTCCCACCAGCAATTAAAGCCAGCGGGATGATAATTTACATTGTTATTTAGGTAGTTGAGGTACTTGACAGACCTCATTGACTGGAGATTTTGGCAGGGGTGCAATTTTGAAGGATCCTCAGCATGTTTCCCGTGCTGTGGGAAACACTCCCTGTTGGAATGGACGTGTTGCAGCTGTCAGCCTGTGGCAGCTGCAAAGGACCATTTGACAGTGGGGGGGGGGGGGGGAGATGCTCGCCCATTGCAGGAGGCCACTCTAGACAAAGTTTTGGCTGCAACACCTTTGTCTTTCCACTCAAATTTATTAATTTATACCCTAAACTCTGCTGTGCAAGCACATTTACCTACTTTGCGGACCCCCTCAAACTCTCACCGTCCGGATGGGGGCGCCATAGCTGCATTCGTCACTTCATCCGAGGACAAGCAACATCAGCAGCCTCGCCAGGCACGCCATCCATCTCCGCCACGTGGAGTTCCACAACACAGTGCTACGCCACAGGCGCTTGCACAAAATAGTCTTGCAACTACACATACACCCACTGTAGGGTGACCCAATGGGTGGCACCAAGTGTGGATGTTCATGGTGAACCTCATGAAAGGGATATATTACACAAGCCAGTCAAGAATGGCCAAGACATGGCAGTAGTGGTGACAATAATAATATTTAATGTGCCATTAACAAAAATCAAATATAAATAAAAAATATGACAAATCGTCAAGACACCCTTGTGCATCCCCTTTGTGCTCACAAAACCTTTGCCTTATGCTTCCAACTACTTCTACGTGGTGCTTCCCCTGTGGCTGCAGCAGAGGTAGTGGCAGGTTGCTCTTGTTCATGCCCTGACCGATTAGATGCTTTGGGCCTACGCCCTCTGGGTTTCGGTGCCCGTGAGGGGCCCCTCCAAAGACTGCTCCTGTGCAGGGGCAGACTCGACCACCTGGAGAGGAGGCAGCATTGCGGGTACTGGTTGAGAGGGGGGCAATGGGTGCGACGTGGGAGCGCTTTGAGTGGCGTCCCACTTCCATGTCCCCTTTCGCCATCATCCCTCTCCTGGGCCAGGCCCACATCACTCCTACCACCCTGCTGGACGTCAATTTGGAGGACATGTGTGAAGCCTTGTAAGGCCAGTGCTAGTGTATCTACCTGCCAGTTTAAGGCGGCAGAAAGTTGCTCACCCTGAATCCGAAGGGCCGTTGTCAGGGCCTGAATGGATTCATTGGTGAGCCGTGCTTGAAGCTCGATGGAGGCTAGCCTTCCCTCCATTGCAGACATTCCCGCACTTACCCGCGACACTATTTCAGAGATGCCCTCACGTCCCTGTGACAGTATCTCAGAGATTCCCTCCTGTACCTGTGCCACCATTCCACTCATGCAGGAGTTGGATTCCTCCATCCTCTGCGCGATTGTGGAGAGTGCACATGGCACCTGTTCCAGCACCTTGCAAATGTACTGCTGCCCTTCGATCATTCTCCTTTTAAAGGATGGCCCCCAGGGTTCAGCCTCTGTGTCCAGCTGAACAAAGCCTGGAGAAGAGTGCTCCCACCGACGCGGACTCTCCACAACTGCCGCTGCCACCAGTGTCTGTCGTGTGTGGTGACTCACCATGTGCGACCCCAACTAAGTGAGGACAGGGACCCACCGAGGTGTGTGTATCTGCGTTGGTGGATGGCTCGCTCAGGTGTGATGGTGCCCCCTCAGAGGCTGGCAGGTCCTCTAAGGAATCGCCTTCCGCTGTCACAGCAGTCGCTGAAGGCCCTGTAAGAGAACAGAAGGCAACATTAAGCATGATGACAGATGTTGAGGTGCCAAAGATGGCAAGGCATGTTAACATCATTTGCTATTGTGAGTGCTGAATGTTAAAGTTCTGTCAGGTCTGGTGGCAGTCTCGGCGTCCCCGACGGACAGGCACTCAAGGGTGCGGCTCACTTCAAGTGCCTCCTGCTCCGCGTCCATGAGGACGACCTCTGGTCTTCACCCTCTCCCATGCATTCTGAGCTCCCTTCTGCTATAAGGGGAGAAAGTAGACAGGGATGGTGACGTGGCCAACTGCTGAATGCATTGGTTTGGGTGAGGCTGACCGTGAAAGAGATGCATTAGAGGGTGAGTATGATCTTCCAAAATTCCCTAGATTCTACAACGGTCATGACATTGTATGAGGATTGGGTTGAGTGGTAGTGGTGGGATGAGTACTGGGGAGGTGAGTAAGTGCAGGTAAGTTGAGCATGAGGTTTGAGTGGGTGTGAGGAGTGATGTGATAGATTGGTGTTGACAGTGCAGAAGGAGTTGTGGGGTGGGGATGGTGATGTGGAAGACAGAGTGTAGGAGAATGAGTAAGTGTACTCACTTTGGCTGACCTAGTTAGGTCATTGAAGCGCTTCCTGCACTGGATCCAGGTGCAGGAGACGTTGTTGCTGCTAGTGACCTCCTCTGCCACCTTGAGCCATGCCTTCTTGGTGGCAGAGACAGGCCACTTCCTCCCGTCTGCTGGGTAGAAAATCTCCCTCCTCCTCCTCCTCCTCACCCCATGATTTCCCTTTCATAAAAGCATGTTGACTCTGCCTAATCATATTTTGATTTTCTAAGTTCCCTGTTACCATTTCCTTAGTAATGGCTTCCAGCATTTTCCTGATGACTGATGTCAGGCTAACTGGCCTGTGGTTCCCCATTTTCTCTCTCCATCCTTTCTTGAATAGCGGTGTTGCATTTGCTACCTTCCAACCCGCTGGGACCGTTGTAGAATCTAGGGAATTTTGGAAGATCATAACCAACGCATCCACTATCTGTTCCATCACCATCCCTGGGTATGTCCTGTCCCACCGCCAGGAAAGACCTACCAGAGGTGGCGGTACAGTGATATACAGTCAGGAGGGAGTGGCCCTGGGAGTCCTCAACATTGACTCTGGACCCCATGAAATCTCATGGCATCAGGTCAAACATGGGCAAGGAAACCTCCTGCTGATTACCACCTACCGCCCTCCCTCAGCTGATGAATCAGTCCTCCTTCATGTTGAGCACCACTTGGAGGAAGCACTGAGGGTAGCAAGGGCACAGAATGTACTCTGGGTGGGGGATTTCAATGTCCATCACCAAGAGTGGCTCGGTAGCACCACTACTGACCGAGCTGGCCGAGTCCTAAAGGACATTACTGCTAGATTGAGCCTGCGGCAGGTGGTGAGCGAACCAACACGAGGGAAAAACTTACTTGACCTCATCCTCATCAATCTACCTGTCACAAATGCATCTGTCCATGACAGTATTGGTAGGATTGACCACCGCACAGTCCTCGTGGAGACGAAGTCCCGTCTTTGCACTGACGACACCATCCAACGTGTTGTGTGGCACTACCACCGTGCTAAATGGGATAGATTCAGAACAGATCCAGCAGCTCAAAACTGGGCATCCATGAGGCACTGTGGGCCATCAGCAGCAGCAGAATTGTATTCCAGCACAATCTGTAACCTCATGGCCCGGCATATTCCTCACTCTACCATTACCAACAAGCCAAGAGTGTAGAAGAGCATGCCAGGAGCAGCACCAGGTGTACCTAAAAATGAGGTGCCAACCTGGTGAAGCTACAACTCAGGACTACATGCATGCTAAACAGTGGAAGCAACATGCTATAGACAGGGCTAAGTGATTCCACAACCAACGGATCAGATCAAAGCTCTGCAGTCCTGCCACATCCAGTCGTGAATGATGAGTGGACACTTAAACAACTAATGGGAGGAGGAGTTTCTGTAAACATTCCCATCCTCAACAATTGGGGAGTCCAGCATGTGAGTGCAAAAGACAAGGCTGAAGCGTTTGCAACCATCTTCAGCCAGAAGTGCTGAGTGGATGATCCATCTCGGCCTTCTCCCGATATCCCCACCATCACAGAAGCCAGTCTTCAGCCAATTCGATTCGCTCCACGTGATATCAAGAAATGGCTGAGTGCACTGGATACAGCAAAGGCTATGGGCCCAGACAACATCCCGGCTGCAGTGCTGAAGACTTGTGCTCCAGAACTAGCTGCACCTCTAGCCAAACTATTCCACTACAGCTACAACACTGGCATCTACCCGACAATGTGGAAAATTGCCCAGGTATGTCCTGTCCACAAAAAGCAGGACAAATCCAATCCGGCCAATTACCGCCCCATCAGTCTACTCTCAATCATCAGCAAAGTGATGGAAAGTGTCGTCGACAGTGCTATCAAGCGGCACTTACTCATCAATAACCTGCTCACCGATGCTCAGTTTGGGTTCCGCCAGGACCACTTGGCTCCAGACCTCATTACAGCCTTGGTCCAAACATGGACAAAAGAGATGAATTCCAGAGGTGAGGTGAGAGTGACTGCCCTTGACATCAAGGCAGCATTTGACTGAGTGTGGCACCAAGGAGCCCTAGTAAAATTGAAGTCATTGGGAATCAGGGGGAAAACTCTCCAGTGGCTGGAGTCATACCTAGCACAAAGGAAGATGGTAGTGGTTGTTGGAGGCCAAACATCTCAGCCCCTGGACATTGCTGCAGGAGTTCCTCAGGGCAGTGTCCTAGGCCCAACCATCTTCAGCTGCTTCATCAATGACCTTCCCTCCATCATAAGATCAGAAGTGGGGATGTTCGCTGATGATTGCACAGTGTTCAGTTCCATTCGCAACCCCTCAGATAATGAAGCAGTCCGAGCCCGCATGCAGCAAGACCTGGACAACATCCAGGCTTGGGTTGATAAGTGGCAAGTAACATTCGTGCCAGACAAGTGCCAGGCAACGACCATCTCCAACAAGAGAGAGTCTAACCACCTCCCCTTGACATTCAATGGCATTACCATCGCCGAATCCCCCACCATCAACATCCAGGGGGTCACCATTGAGCAGAAACTTAACTGGACCAGCCATATAAATACTGTGGCGACAAGAACAGGTCAGAGGCTGGGTATTCTGCGACGAGTGACTCACCTCCTGACTCCCCAAAGCCTTTCCACCATCTACAAGGCACAAGTCAGGAGTGTGATGGAATACTCTCCACTTGCCTGGATGAGTGCAGCTCCAACAACACTCAAGAAGCTCGACACCATCCAGGACAAAGCAGCCCGCTTGATTGGCACCCCATCCACCACCCTAAACATTCACTCCCTTCACCACCGCGCACTGTGGCTGCAGTGTGTACCATCCACAGGATGCACTGCAGCAACTCGCCAAGGCTTCTTCAACAGCACCTCCCAAACCGGCGACCTCTACCACCTAGAAGGACAAGAGCAGCAGGTACATGGGAACAGCACCACCTGCACGTTCCCCTCCAAGTCACACACCATTCCGACTTGGAAATATATCGCCGTTCCTTCATCGTCGCTGGGTCAAAATCCTGGAACTCCCTTCCTAACAGCACTGGGAGAACCTTCACCACACAGACTGCAGCGGTTCAAGAAGGCGGCTCACCACCACCTTATCGAGCAATTCGGGATGGGCAATAAATGCCGGCCTTGCCAGCGACGCCCACATCCCATGAACGAATTTTTAAAAAACTCTTTTAGAACCCTCGGATGTCGGCCATCAGGTCCAGGGATTTATCGGCTTTTAGTCCCATTAGTTTCTCAAGTATTCTTTCTGTACTGATATTAATTACTTTAAGTACCTCACTATCATTAGCCCCTTGGTTCCCCACTATTTCTAGTATGCTTTTTGTGTCTTCTACTGTGAAGACAGATCCAAAATATTTGTATAATGCATCTGCCATTTCCTGATTCTCCATTATAACTTCTCCTGTCTCAGCCTCTAAGGGACTAACGTTTACTTTTGTTACTCTTTTCCTTTTTACAAACTTGTAGAAGCTCTTACAATCCGTTTTTATATTTTTTACTAGTTTACTTTCATATTCTACCTTCTCCCGTTTTATCAATTTTTGGTCGTCCTTTGCTGGTTTCTAAAACTCTCCCAATCCTCTTCTTGGCAACAGTATAGGCCTCTTCTTTTAATCTAATACTCCGTAACTTCCTTAGTTAGCCACGGATAGATCACTTCTGTGGTGTTCTTATTTCTCAGTGGAATGTGTATTTGTTGAGAATATTGAAGTATTTCTTTAAATGTTTGCCATTGCTTATCAACCGTCATACCTGTTAATCTAATTTTCCAATCCACCTTAGCCAATTCACCCCTCATACCTATGTAATTGGCTTTATTTAAGTTTAAGACTGTGGTTTCTGACTTACGTGCATCACTCACAAACGCAATGTGAAAGTCTATCATATTATGATCACTCTTCCCCAGAGTATCCTTTACTGTGAGATTACTAATTAACCTTGTCTCATTACACAATACAAGATCTAAAATAGCCTGTTCTCTGGTTGGTTCCATGATGTATGGTTCTTGGAAACCGTCTTGAATGCATTCCATGAACTCGTTCTCCAGACTACCTTTGCCAATTTGATTTGCCCAGTCTATATGAAGATTAAAGCCCACCATGATTACTGCATTACCTTTGTTACAAGCTCCTATTATTTCATGATTAAATCTGTCCAACAGTATAGCTACTGTTAGGGGGCCTATAAACTACTCCCCCAAGAGTTTTCTGCCCCTTGTTATTTCTTATTTTCACCCGTACTGATTCTACTTTTTGGTCTTCTGAGCCAAGATCCTTTCTCACCACTTTCCTTATGTCATTCTTTATTATTAGGGCTATAGATTGGCATATTTAAACGTTTTCAAATTAGTTGTAACACAATATTCGCCCTCTCCGGCATATGCCACTTAAGTGGGTTTTAGATCCGCCTCTAGGGCCTCCATGGTACAGTTAATATTCAGATTGGTACCGGCATTATTAAACCCACACTGTGCTTCTAGGCTGTGTCCAACACTATGTGGACACACAGTGACAGCATGTCTAGTAACACATCCCTTTAATTTTGTTCCAGCCAATCAGCTTAAATCTACGTCCTCTGGTTCTTGAACCCTCTGCTAGGGGAAACAGGTACTTCCTGTCTACTTTATCTGGGCCCCTCATAATCTTGTAATTTTGTATCTATCGTGCGGATATCTTCTAAATACTGTTTCTCCCAATTTTATTGTTAACTAATGGGAACCTAACCCTGAATTTTGGAAATCCAAATTACTGTGTCCCTCTTTACTTTAATTTCAGTCCTTTTGATTGATACCAGTGTTTCCTGACTGTTTCATTAATTAGTTGGTTTCTCTATGGACCATGTGTCAGTGCCTTGTTTAAAAGGATTTCTCACTCGCCTGGACCACATTAACCATTTTCCTATTGTGCTGATGTCAAGTAACTGAGCCTGTCTGAGACTCATTCTTCACTGTATCTTCTTCATGTATCTCCGCAGACTAGCAGCATCTCATAGGAATGAGCTTAGTGTTCTTGGATATTAACTTTCTGCTGGCCAGTCTCTTCTTCCTCATGGTATTTCCGAACATTTTCCATGGCACACATCATATGTCCTGTAGGATTCAGTCCTGTAAAAGCAACTGGTTTGTTTAAAGAGTGGTTGCAATAGCTCACCAGGCCAGAGGCCTTTGTAATCATGTTCTTCATCCTGGTCTCCGTTTCAGATGATGGCAACATACATTTGTATCTTTTATGTCCACTGTAGCCATTCTTAGGTTTTCAGGTTATCTTATCAAAAAGATCAGGGGTGTCTAGAGTGCTTATCTCCCCCTGCATGGTCCCGATGTCAGGGTAGTGGCCAGGCTATTGAGTGTAGCCTTCTCATTGTTCATTATAGGCAAGGACACAAATATCTCCACGAGAAAGCTATCAATTTACTATTCTCAACTACACTTTCCTGACTTCCACTAGATTGTATATTTATGCCAGATTGATTTTTTTTTATCATGCCCAATTCAATGACTTTAGAGAAATTCCCATTTGGTGTAATTTCTCTGTTTCTTACTTTAATTCTCAATCACTTCCTCTCATCCAATTTTACATAACCCATTATATTACCTATCATGAGCCCTGGAGGAATGTTACTGTCTGATACGATATTTACAGTCCGGTCCAATATCCCAAAATTTATTCACCTTACGTAATTTTTCTTGAACCGCTTTTCATTTCCCAAAATATCCCACTACATTGTGCCCGAGTCCCTTCTATCATTTCACAATTATCCCAACTTAAGAGCAGTATTGTTGGACCGACAGGACTTGTCAATGTAAAATTCTCTTCCCTCTCGAAAAGAATTCTTCTTTGATACACAGCATTCATAGGAACCATTTAGACTGGACTTCCTTTATTTTAAAATATAATTTGATTATCCCCTTAAATTACAAGTTAATTTTTTCCTTTCTCGAGGGCTTAAATAGCAACTTATATAAATTTTTCTTATCAATTCCAATTTCAGAAACAAATTATGTCCAGGCTTTG
Organism: Heptranchias perlo; assembly: GCF_035084215.1. Classification (NCBI taxonomy): domain Eukaryota; kingdom Metazoa; phylum Chordata; class Chondrichthyes; order Hexanchiformes; family Hexanchidae; genus Heptranchias; species Heptranchias perlo. The sequence continues at coordinate 111,896,340 of NC_090327.1, read as the reverse complement.
TGGTTTTATAGTAGAGATGTGCAACTCCCATATCTCCCCACCTCGAGCACTCTGTCTCGGAAGACAATAAATAGGTTAAAACAAAACAAATCAAAATGTTTTCAAAAGAAGAGAATCAGGTTGATATCACCACGCTGTGACATTTGGTAACCGCTGATGTCTGCAGCTAAAGTCTTAAATCTTTAACACCACTGGATCGTTTCCTGCACCAAATTTCTCCAGCAAAGGTTGCACCGTAACTTTGTAACTACTCTTGGTAATCCTGCACCATCAACACTCACGTGGTCCCAAAAAAAAACCAGGGTCACCTGTTTTAAAAGAAACACAGAAAATCCATTGCTGCTCTTCTTGAGAGCCCAAGTGATTAATTTGTCAAATCTTCATTTATTATTTATTTATCCAAAGGAATAATCCCTTTACCCGAAACAAATTCAGAAAACAAAACAGGAGAGAGAAATTGCCTACTCCCTCTCTCGCTCTCTCTCTGAAGCACGCAGCCTGTCTGAAATATACACTGTCTCTCCCACATACAGATGTACGCAGGGCTGCAGACTGGAATTTCTAACTCCAAGTCCTAATCTCTGTGTTTTCAAGATGTAACCACATTAAGCAGATATCATTAGCAGCCGCCTGCTAAGATACGTTATATTCCTCTTTTATTAATTTATTAATGGTTTGGGCATGTGTTTCTAGCACTGTAGCTATCCTTTGCAAATGTATGGTCAGCATTTGATCCTCAGACAATTCCTTATCTGTATTTTCATTTATCTTTTAATATATCTTTAATGCGAGACCCTAAATCTCTGACCTTTTGATCTAATGTTGTCAAATCAATGGTGTTAACAACTGAGGCAAAGGCAGTTGCTATATCACTTATCACAGATCTTTACGTCTCCATATTTGCCTATCTCTTTTTACGATGTCCACCTCCATTCCATGTCGCTCTTTGTTTTAACACTTGAGTTAGGAGGTGTTGATCTAATTGTTGAGTTTTCTTAGCAGTCTCAATGCGAGCTATATAATTTGTCAGGGAAGGTCTCCCCTCTTTGGTCAGATCTTGTATTCTACTATTAATTTCAAATAAAATTGAATAGCCCCAGAACTTGTCAAAACTTCCTTATCATACTGTGGCAGGGTAAAACTGATAGGCATTTAGTACCCTGTGTCAGTACATAGCTCAAGTAATGGACTTCCAATTGTCTAACCTATGCTTCCTTTTCATATGATTTGTTTTACATTCCTTTCTTATCAATTTTTCACTGTAGCGTGAAAACTTATATCTCAGTCAATCGTAGCCTTTGGCATTTCCGAGTGATTGGGACAATTTTACTAATATAACCTATACCAATTATTACCTCATGTTCACCTGTGTTCTGGGCAAGCCTCAGACAGTTCTCAACCGACTGGGTCATTTCTATCTGTTTGAACTGCTCTTGGCATGACAGTCTGGCTTCTTGGGATGGAAGGGGTTAATATTAACTTGCTCTTGTGGTAGGAGTAACTTGATCCTTCTCCCTTTGAGATTAACTTCCCACCTTCAAAATTTCACTTCACACAGGTTTGACTGATTTTTTTACTTCTCACATTTGTGGATTGCTTTATACTATATTTTTGCACACTATTTTTTCACATACTTTTAGTGCATGTGATTATAATCAACGCTCCGAGCTGTTCCAGCTTTCCGACTTTTCCTATCACAGTGATACCAGATAGTTTTTTAATGTATCCCGTTAATTTTTAACCTCTTTTTAAACCACAGCCAATCACAAAATAAACATTCAAAATGCCAATTTTTTGAAGACCCCATGTCTGGAATTTAACATGCCCACACTTTATAAGAACCAGAATTTAATAGGTCACTTAACCTCAATAACTCCAATTTTAATTCAGCAGTATCAGAATTAAACACATGACAAGACAGATACATTACACAAAGGAAGAAAACACGTAAGACACAGTAAGAAGGGGGCGTGGCCCACAACACCGACAAAAAAAACACTGATCAAGACAGGCTTTTTAAAGGGACAGTACACTTAAACAACAAAACCTTTCTTTTTCGGGTCTCTGTCTTTTAAACATTTGTCTAGTCACTTAATTCTATCCATATTTTTTTTTACAGTACTGTCTCCATAAAGCAATTAGTTCTTTGGCTGTGGTACCTCTGTTATTTTTCCAAATTAATTCCTGAGCCTTTTTGGCGGCATCTAAGTTTTTATCAATAGTTCCTGTTTATATCCAATCACCAGGAACTTAAACCCTGACTATCCTCAGTGATATTAACCACTGACCTACCGCTTACAAGTTATTCCCTCAGTACGTACGCTGACCCTCAGTGATATTCGACCACTGACCTCTTCCTGCTATTTCTGTGTATTCGCCAGACTGACCTGAATCTTGTAAGGACGCCACACGAGAGTTAGCGATTGGACGATTCGTCGTCAGACTGACGGATTGGAGGAAAACCGACGTAGTAAATTAAGACTACTTACATCGGGGCGCCATTTCCTTCCTCCGTGTCTGAAACAATCCGCCTCTTACTCCGCGAACTCTCAGTGAACGACCGTTAAGATCCCCGTACGGGCCACCAAATGACGATCCGGATTCTTTCCCCTCAGTCTGGTTCAGTAAAAACTGAAGTCGAGTACATTTTAAAGTTCATCACAACTTTAATAGCAGGGTTCTTAGTCTGCAGCATGGATTTGGACTCCTGATAGAGTCCCTCTATGCTGGCAGAGCAAGAACAAAAACATACAGAAATCCACACGTTTTTATACAAATCAATAGGGTTGGAACATACTTAACGAGGGTCAACACCAATCATAAGCCGGGCACAGGTTGCCATGCGAGGTTACATTATTTCCGGCCAATCATAGATAATCATGTGCTGACCATGTTGCTGTTAGACATCAAAGGGGATAACTTCCTCACTTTCCAACTTGGAATGTTCTTCCCTGTTCCTTCTGTTCCTTATCTCCCAACCTGGAATGTCTTTCAACTTTGGCTAAGCTCGTTACCTATATTGATCTGCCATAAACATGGAGACATTCAGACCAGTCCTTGAATCACATCAAAGACTCTACATTGATAAGACCATGCAAACCTGCTGACTACGCAAACATATGGCCCAGCAGGAGGGCCAGGCCACCTGTATCAATCTCAGTTACTAACTAATTAACCCTTTCTAACCATTTTGCATTCTGCTTCTTTGCCACGTAGGCATTTTAATATTTTACTGAAAACTGACCACGTAGGGATTCTCACCATCACCCCTATACTTGCTGACCAACATTGGCTCGATATTAAAATTTTCATCCTAGTGTTCAAGTCCCTCCGTGGCCTCGTCCCTCTCTATCTCTAACCTCCTCCAACCATACAAACATCTGAGAACTTTGTGTTCCTCCAACTCTGGCCTCTTGTACATCCCCTACTTCCTTTGCCCCTTTCATTGTTAGCCATGCCTTCAGCCATCTAGGTGCTAAGCTCTGGAATTCTTTCCCATAACCCCTCCACCTCTCATTCCTCTTTAAGACCCTCCTTAAAACCTATCTTTTTGACCAAGCTTTTGGCCACCTGTCCTAATGTCACCTTCTTCGGCTCTGTCAATTTTTGTCCGATTGCACTCCTGTGAAGCACCTTGGGGCATATTGGGTGTACTGGTGGGCAGTGGGGATTTTATGTCTCAAATTATCTTTAAAGTCCCAATAGGACTGCAGATCCGTATACCTTTATTGCTCATTTTCAAAATCTCTTAAAGGCTGAAATACAACCCTGCAAGGTAAAAAAAAAATGTTCACTTTCAAATCCTAATGTTTACCTAATGTAAGTCTGATAGTTGCTATACAACTCTGATTGTAACAATTTGCTTTGTAAAGAAATTGGCTTAACTTTTGGGAAAGAGAAAATCTTTTATTTTGTCTGAGGTTAATGTGGCAGAAAATTTTAAATCCAGTGCCTTTCAATTTTTACCCAGGTTTTGGGTGTCGTTTGAGTCCAATATAATATCATATGATCTGAAAAATGAATGCTTTGAATTTGTAAAACTGCACTGAGTTTGAGCTCCGTATCTTCTTTTCTATAGGGATTTGTGCCAGGCCTTTTAGGTACATCACATGGTGCTCTCCAGTTCATGGCTTATGAGGAACTGAAGAAAGAATACAGTAAATACAAGAAAATGGCAACAGATGCAAAACTGGTGAGTTTGTTGTCACAGGCAAGGTTCATTTCTAATCACACAGTAAATTGCATTATTACAGCATGCGTTAAACACATTGGACCACTTTTGTTACAACCCAGAAGTCTCTGCAGATCTGAGAAAGCTGTTTCAAAATACAGATTTCATTTACATAGACTCATTAACCGTTCTTTAAAGTAACAGTTATGCGTTAATGATGTTCTATTTAATATGCACAATGTTCTTGACTGGGTACAACATGGTGTCCCTTCTGACTTAGGTCGATGGTTTCCCAATAATTCTGTGCATCATTATTTTGCATCCTCTTTCTGATCTATAGTTTAGCTCATTGTTCCAGCAATTCATAGAATCATAGAATAGGATCATAGAAAGGTTACAGCATGGAAAGAAGCCATTCGGCCCCTCGAGTCCGTGCTAGCTCTATGCAAGAGCAATCCAGCTAGTCCCACTACCCTATCCCCATAGCCCTGCACATTTTCAGTCATTGTTGATAAAACCTAATAATTTTTATTACTAAGGGCTTGTCTTGTCCAGTCCCATGATCACTGGAATTTCCTGCTCTAGGCTGTCTACATGGCCTACGGGCACTACCCCTGGAAGCATCTAGCGTTGACTGAAGGGACAAGGAAACACGGCACAGCTGTAGGCCTCTTTTGCCAATCTGGGACGTACCTCTTTTTCCTAATCTTTGCGGCTGGGAGAACGAAGCATTCCTTGGGGCATGTCAGGAAAATCCACCCTCATACTTTCTTGTGACTGATGTGACTGAATTTTTTTTAACGTCCCTCTTTCATCTTCCTTTCCATTGTCTGATTAAGCTGTAGGTTTGTGTTATCTTTTGAGAGGGATATTGGATCAATCTAGTGTGCAGCGAACTACACAGGTGTAATTAATGCCTACACAATCATTGATCTGTCAGAGTGAATGATATATATATGAATGTTCTTCAGTTGGTTTTCTCCTTCCTAAAGTAGACAGACTGAGCTGTATTTGTGTGACCAACTGTATTGCTCACCGCTTTATTGCATTGGCACCACTGATAACCTTAATTCTGATTTTAGAAAGTGTTCACTTTACACATAGGTGATCTGGTGGAGATTAAATAAACTCCCCCTCTAGAGTGGAAATGTGCAACATATGGCCAGCAAACTAGATTTGGCCCGTAAGCTCCTTTCATCTGGCCCCCACTTCTTGTCATTAAGCACCCAAAACTGATTTCATTGGGAGCTGAAAGTAACCATAGTTGAAATTGCTGGATCTAGTAATAGGAAATGAACCAGAATAGATGATAGAAGTAAGCATAGGGGAACATCTAAGCAATAGCGTTCACAATGTAACAAGGATTAAGATAAAGATTGAGAAGGACATGAGTAAGATAATGACCAAAGTAATAAATTGGGAAAAAAAGCAGATTTTAAGGGGATGAAAATGGAATCAGGGAAAATAAACTTGAAAAATTTACTGACAAAAAAAAAATAGAACAGCAGAGGGAAACATTTAAAACGGTAATCAATAGAGTCCAGGAGAAATATATCCCACTAAAAAGCAAGAGCAAACTAGCCGGTAATGTTACACTCTGGATGAATACAGAAATAAGGGCAAAATTGAAACTAAAGAAAAAGGCATACACTAAATACATAGACACCAAAGGAGAGGATGACAAAAAGGAATACGAAAAGCTTAGGAAAGAATTAAAAATAACAATTAGGACAGCAAAGAGAAATTCCGAAATTTAATTATCAAGGAATATAAAAAGAAATAGTAAAGTATTCTACGGACGCATAAATAAATAAAGAAAGAAAAATCAGGATAGGGAAGGGCCACTAAGGGATATAGACGATAAACTCACAGGTAATGACAGCGAAATGGCAGAAAAACTAAATAATTACTTTGCCTCAGTATTTACCAGGGAGGCTAACATGGTGGGCATGACATTCGAAGTAGAGATCAAAATGTAGAAAGACGTTTACAATAGAAAGGGAGGAGATAATAAACTAATCAAACTTAGAGCAGATAAAACCTTTGGTCCGGATGGATTTCATCCGCGCATTTTAAAAGAAGTTAGGGAAGAGGTAGCAAAGGCACTACTACATTTATATAAAAATTCATTAGAAAAGGGAATAGTGCCAGAGGACTGGCAGAGATCTAATGTGATTCCTATATTTAGAAGGGGAGCTAGAACAAGTCCAGGGAACCAAAGACCAATTAGCTTAACGTCGTTGGTGGGAAAGATAATGGAATCCTTACTTAAAAGATGTAATAGAAAAACATCTTGAAATCGAAAATATAATCATAGTATCATAGGACTAAATAGCTAGCCCTTTCAAAGAGCCAGCACAGGAGAGGGCCATTCGGCCCATCGTGCCTGTGCAGGCTCTTTGAAAGGGCTGGCCAATTAGTCCCATAGTCCTGTAAATTTTTTCCCTTTGAGTATTTATCCAATTCCCTTTTGAAAATTACTATTAAATCTGCTTCCACCACCCTTTCAGGCAATCCGTTCCAAATCATTATAACTCACTGCGTTTAAAAAAAATGTTTCCTTCTGTCTCCTCTGACTCTTTTGCCGATCACCTTAAATCTGTGTCATCTGGTTCCCGACCCTTCCGCCACTGGAAACAGTTTCTCCTTATTTACTTATCAAAACTGTTCATCATTTTGAACACCTCTATCCAATCTCCCCTTAACCTTCTCTATTCTAAGGAAAATAACCCCAGCTTCTCCAGTCTCTACACATAACTGAAGTCCCTCATCCCTGGTGCCATCCTAGTAAATCTCTTCAGCCCCCTGTCTAAGGCCTTGACATCCTTCCTAAAGTGTGGTGCCCAGAATTGAACACAATACTCCAGCTGGGGCCTAACCAGTGTTTTCTAAAGGTTTAGCTTAACTTCCTTGCTTTTGTACTCTATGCCTCTATTAATGAAGCCCAGGATCCCATATGCTTTTTTAACAGCCTTCTGAACTTGTCCTGCCACCTTCAAAGATTTGTGTACATACACACCCAGGTCTCTCTGTTCCAGCACTCCATTTAAAATTGTACTATTTAGTTTATATTGCCTCTCCTCATTCTACCAAAATGTATCACTTCACACTTTTTTCTGCTTTAAATTTCACCTGCCATGTGTCCGCCCATTTCACCAGTGTGTCTGTGTCCTCCCAAAGTCTGTTACTATCCTCCACATTGTTTGCTACACTTCCGAGTTTCGTGTCATCTGCAAACTTTGAAATTATACCCTCTATTACCAAGTCTCGGTCATTAATATATATCAGAAAGAGCAATGGTCCTAATACTAACACCACTGTATACTTCCCTCCAGTCTGAAAAACAACCATTCACCACTACTCTCTGCTTTCTGTCCCTTAGCCAATTTTGTATCCACGCTGCCACTGTCCCTTTAATCTTATGGGCTTTAATTTTGCTAACAAGTCTATTATGTGATACTTTATCAGATGCCTTTTGAAAGTCCATATATACATCAACCACACCGCCTTCATCAACCCTCTCCATTACTTCATCAAAGAACTCAATGAAGTTAGTCAAACCCTATTTCCCTTCAACAAATCTGTGCTGTTTTTCATTTGTTAGCCCATACTTTTCCAAATGCCAATTAATTTTGTCCTGAATTATTGTGTCTCAAAGTTTCCCCACCACTGTCGTTACGCTGACTTTCCTGTAGTTGCCGGGTTTATCCCTCTCCCCTTTCTTGAACGGGGGTGTGACATTTTCAATCCTCCAGTTCTTCGGCATCGTCCCCATACCTAAGGAGGATTGAAAGATTGTGGCCAGAGCCTCCCTTACTTCCCTCAGTAACCGAGGATGCATCCCATCTGGACCGGGTGACTTTTCTACTTTGAGTACTGCCAATCTTTTAAGTACCTCCTCTTTATCTATTTTAATCCTATCCAATATCGCTATTGCCTCTTCCTTTCCTGCTACAATGGGAGCATCCTCTTCTCTAGTGAACATGGATACAAACTATTCATCTAGTACCTCAGCCATGCTTTCTGCCTCCACAAGGAGATCTTTATTGTCCCTAATCGGTCCCACCCTTTCTTTGACTACCGTTTTACTATTTATATGTTTATAAAAGACTTTAGGGTTCTCTTTTATGTTAGCCACTAATCTATTCTCATACTCTCTCGTTGCCCCTCTTATTCCCTTTTTTAGATCTCCTCTGTACTTTCTGTATTCAGCTTGGTTCTCTACTGTATTATGAAACTTACATTTGTCATAAGCCTCCTTTTTCTGTTTCATTTTAATCTCTATATCTTTAGTCATCCGGGGGCTCTAGCTTTGGATGCCCTTCCTTTCCCCCTCGTAGGGATGTGTCTACTCTGTACCCGAACCAACTCCTCCTTGAAGGCCTCCCATTGTTCAATTTCTGTTTTTGATTCCAATCCACCTGGGTAAGATCCCTTTTTAACTCTCTGGAATTAGCCCTCCTCTGGTTAAGTATTTTAACATTTGATTGTTCCTTGTCCTTTACCATAACTATTCTACACCTAATGATATTATAATCATTGTTCCCCAAATCCTCCCCCACTGAAACATGCTCCACGTGCCCCACTTCATTCTGCAGAACTAGATCCAGCACTGTTTCCTTCCTCGTTGGGCTGGAAGTTATCTTGAACGCATTTCAGGACTTCCTCCCCCTCTTTGCCCTTTACACTGTTACTGTCCCAGTCTATATTGGATTGTTGAAGTCCCCCATTATCACTACTCTATAGATTTTGCAGAGTCCAAAAATCGATCTGTCTTAGCCTTGAACGTACTCAACGTCTCTGTATCCACAACCTTCTGGGGTAGAGAATTCCAAAGATTCACAACCCTCTGAGTGAAGAAATTTCTCCTAATCTCAGTCTTAAATGGCTGACCCCTTATCCTGAGGAATAGGCGTGCTCTTCCAGGCCCCACAGTAATCCTTGGGCCTCCTGCGATTGCTTTGGATTCCTCCCCCTCACTTAGCTTGCACGGATGCTTAACTGCGGCCTTCTGCTGCGCTCGAACGACTCCTACCAGGGCCTGACCACATTGATGCTGAGTCCGGGCAGGAGTCGGTCCTCATCTATTTAAATGAGACCCAGGAGTTAAGATGGCCGGGCCTCAAGTCGTTAAGCTTAATGCTCGCCCTGACAGCTCCACTAGCAATCAGTTGAAATCGGGGCTCATATTCTAAATGTGGCCTTAACAATGAGTTATACGGCAGTAGAATGAACTGTTTGAGTTTCTAATTAAGTGCCTTCAAGATAAATCCCAGTACTTGATTAACATTGTTGATGACTCCAGTGCATTGAGCGGATGCTTTCAGTGTAGAAACAACAATCAGACCTAAATCCTTTCCCGTGTTCGTTAATGAACACCCGTACATTGTGTAGACAAATATCACATTTTCTGCTCCAGTATACATTATTTTGCCTTTATCTTCATTAAAGTCTATTAGCTACTTCTTAGTTCATCACACAGGACGTTTTGAATGCTGTTAATTTTCCTTACGCTAGTCACCTTAATAGATAGCTTCATGTTATCAGCAATTTTCATAAGTAACCTCCTTCATGAATAGTGTAACCAGCCAGCAGAAACCTGACCTCTCCAGAACTCTTAGTTTTTGCCCTGTAGGCAGTTCCATTTATCACTACTTTCTGTTTCGTGTTGTCATTTCACTTTTTCAGTTCAGCTAGATAATTACATTTCATGAGCCTTGGTTTTCTTTAAAAGCCTAACTCCACAAATTACTTGCATCCTTAAAGAATTCCATTAATTTTGCACAATGTGATCTATTGTTTCTAAAATCACATTGGCTGTTCTTTATGGCTCATGTACTCTTTGGATGAACATTAAGCTGCGGAATAGCTGTGATTGACTACAAGAATACTTATTTCCCTGCAGCTATTTGCCCACGATCCAGAAAAGTCCGTGGGGGAAAAACCATAGTAGTGTGTTGCTCTTTGAACTCAAGTCAACACATGAGGCTCGATTTTAGGGTCGGGTTTCCGGCGGGTTACCAGCGGGGTGGCCCCGAAAATCCCGATCTCCGGTCACGTGACCGGATCGCGCCGAAATCCCGGCCACTTCCGGGTACCGTGCTGACGTGCGGGGCTGCGCGCGCAAGCCCCGCTGGTGGGAATCCCGCAGGCAATTAAAGCCAGCGGGGTTCCACTTGAGAGTACTTACCTTGCTCGTTGTGGTCAGTTAATGAGCTGAAGCAGCTGTCAAAAGAGGAAGTGTGGGATTTTAGGTTCAAGGCAGTGAGTTTCCCACACTGGGGGAAACAGACTCCCTCCAACCAGGCGTGTTGCAGCCTGTGGCAGGTGCCAAGGTGCGCTCCACGGGGGAGAGCCCTCACCCACGCAGGAAGCCACCGCGTCACATAGGGCAACCCCTGCCCTCCACCACCCCCCGCCAAGCCAGAGGACAGACCGACACGAAACTGCAGCCCCAGTCCGAGGAACCACACACCTACCCTGCACAACCCCTCAGACCAACACCTGCCAGTTGGGTGGTGTGTGGACACCCTCGGAGGACGAAGAGCATGACCAGCACCAGCAGCCTCGCAGTCCACGCCGTCCGCCGCAGAGACGTGGATCCCCCCAACACGGTGTTGTTGCACGCCCACCTGCACAGCAGGAGGGAGGGCTACCGCAGAGAGAGACGCGTCGCAGAGGGCACTACCCTCGCCACAGGGTCCACAGACCGAGGCGCAGCTCCCCGGACCTCTCCGAGCAGCAGTGCACAGGGAGGCGCAGATTCGCTCGACATGTAGTCGTGGAGATCTGCAGCCTCTTTCATGCCGAGCTGCTCCTGGCTAGCCCCAGCACCAACTGCTTACCTGTCGCTGGCAAAGTCACCACTGCCCTCCACACCTTCTCCTCCGCATCCTTCCAGGGTGCAGCCGGCTACACCGCCGATGTCTCTCAGTCGTCTGCGCGGACGAGCCCTGCAAATACACCTGCACCTACTCTGCAGTAACACGATGGGTGGCATCAGTGGTGGGTCCTCATAGTGATACCCAGGAGCGGGCATTATTGGACACAACGGACAGGATTCGCGGAGACATGGCAGTGGTGGTGTCAATATAATGTGTGCTGTTTGTTGCTCTGAAATTCAATATGGGTAACACCCATGACAAACCCTCAGACACCCTTGTGCACCCCCTTCATGCTGACGAGACGTTTGCCTTACGCTGCCTACTGCACATATGTGATGCATGCCCTGTGGCTGCAGCACAGGTGGTGGCAGGTTGAGTGAGGCTGGCCGTGAGGGAGATGCACGAGAGGGTGAGTATGGGATGGAGCAATGAGATTGTATGAGGAGTGGGTTGCGTGTTAGTGGCAGGGTGAGTACTGGCGAGGTGAGTAGGTGGAGGTAAGATGAGGACGGGGTGTGAGTGGGTATGAAGGGTGATGTGACAGAATAGTGTTGGCGGTGCCGAAGGAGATTTGGGGTGGGGGCAGTGTTGTGGCAGACGGAGTGTAGGGGAAAGACTTCGTGTTCTCACTGTGGCGGACCTACTGCGGTCATTGCAGCGCCTCCTGCACTGTATGCAGGTGGGCCATATGTTGGTGGCGCAGGTGACCCCCTCTGCCACCTCGAGCCAGGCCTTCTTGGTGGCAGAGGCAGGCCGCTTCCTCCCGCCCGCCGGGGGGAAGATCTGTGTCCTCCCCCTCCTCCTCACCCCATCTGATGATAGCTGGGGTGAGGCATCATTAAACTGGGAGCAGCCTTCCCCCTGGGCTGCTCCATGCTGCAATTTGTCCCATTGGTTGCAGCATCTGTCAGTGGAGGACTGCCCCTTTAACTAGAGAGCCTCCAGCTGACAGATCGTACTGCGCATGCGCAGCCCGACCGACGCGCAGGCCAGCGCCGTGGACCCCAGAGGAGCAGGTAATTGATTCCGATTAGTGTGTTGCCTGCTACGATCGCGTGGGCAACCCACTAATTTCGCCGTCCGCGTTTTCGACGCTCCCGGAGGACCACCCGCTGGGAACCCGCAGGCCTGCTAAATTCGAGCCCATGATGCTTTCATAAAGTGTCTATTATGGCTGCAGCCATATTGAAGCTTAAGGGATTCTATCCTCATGTAGATGATGAGCTCATCAAAGCACCCTAGAAAGTTCACAAAGACCACTGTCCAGCTTGTACTCGCTGTCTAATAGGGTTTGTATTTTGTACATTTGCATTGAATGCAGGTGTTTGATTCTGAACAGTCCAAGCTTGAACTATGAAGACATGACTACTTATAGTCATGCTACTTATAAATGCAGAAGAAAATTAAATTAACCAACAAGGTAGCCTTTGAATTGAAGTATCTTCTACATGGTCCCACCAAAGCAGCCCAATTCCTCCTTTCACATAAGCCATTCGGCCCTTCGAGCTTGCTCTGCCATTCAGTATGATCATGGCTGATCCTCTATCTCAATACCATATTCCCGCTCTCTCCCCATACCCCTTGATGCCTTCTGTGTCTAGAAATCCTTCTTAAATATATTCAGTGACTTGGCCTCCACAGCCTTCTGTGGTAGAAAGTTACACAGGTTCACCACCATCTGAGTGAAGAAATGTCTCCTCTTCTCAGTCCTAAATGTCATACCCCGTATCCTGAGACAGTGACCCCTTGTTCTAGAACCCCCAGCCAGGGGAAACATCCTCCCTGCATCCAGTCTGTCTAGCCCTGTCAGAATTTTATACATTTCAATGAGATCCCCTCTCATCCTTCTAAACTCTAGCGAATACAGGCCTAGTCGACCCAATCTCTCCTCATACGACAGTCCTGCCATCCCAGGAATCAGTCTGGTGAACCTTCGCTGCACTCCCTCTATGGCAAGTATATCCTTTCTTAGGTAAGGAGACCAAAACTGCACACAATACTCCAGGTGTGGTCTCACCAAGGCCCTGTATAACTGCAGTAAGATATCCTTGCTCCTGTACTCAAATCCCCTTGCGATGAAGGCCAACATACCATTTGGCTTCCTAACTGCTTGCTGCACCTGCATGTTTGCTTTCAGTGACTGGTGTACAAGGACACCCAGGTCCCTTTGTTCATCAACATTTCCCAATCTATCGCTATTTAAATAATGCTCTGCCTTTCTGTTTTTCCTTCCAATGTGAATAACTTCACATTTATCCACGTTATGCTGCATCTGCCATGTATTTGCCCACTCACTCTACTTGTCTAAATTGCCTTGAAGCCTCTTTGCATCCTCCTCACAACTCACAATCCCACCTAGTTTTGTGTTGTCAGCAAATTTGGAAATATTACATTTGGTTCCCTCATCCAAATCATTGATATATATTGTGAATACTGGGGCCCAAGCACTGATCCCTGGGGTACCCCACTAGTCACTGCCTGCCACCCTGAAAAAGACCCATTTATTCCTACTCTCTGTTTCCTGTCTGTTAACCAATTTTCAATCCATGCCAGTATATTACCACCAATCCCATATGCTTTAATTTTGCACACTAACCTCTTATGTGGGACTTTATCAAAGGCTTTCTGAAAATCCAAATAGACCACATCCACTGGTTCTCCCTTATCTATTCTATCGGTTACATCCTCAAAAAACTCCAGTAGGTTTGTCAAACACTATTTCCCTTTCGTAAATCCATGTTGACTTTGTCTAATCCCGTTGATATTTTCTAAGTGTCCTGTTATCACATCCTTTATAATAGACTCTAGCATTTTCCCTACTACTGATGTTAGGCTAACCGTAAAATAGTGGGGTTACATTTGCCACCTTCCAATCTGCAGGACCTGTTCCATAATCTATAGAATTTTGGAAGATGACAACCAATGCATCCACTATTTCCATGACTACCTCTTTTAGTACTCTGGGATACAGATTATCAGGCCCTGGGGATTTATCGGCTTTCAGTCCCATTAATTTCTCCAGCACTTTTTTTTTACTAATACTAATTTCCTTTAATTTCCCCTTCTCACTAGACCCTTGGTTCCCTAGCATTTCTGGGAAGTTTTCTTTATTCGTTCATGGAATATGGGCGTCACTGGCAATGCCAGCATTTATTGCCCATCCCTAATTGCCCTTGAGAAGGTGGTGGTGAGCTGCCTTCTTGAACCGCTGCAGTCCATGTGGTGAGGGTTCTCCCACAGTGTTGTTAGGTAGGGAGTTCCAGGATTTTGACCCAGCGACGATGAAGGAACAGCGATATATTTCCAAGTCGGGATGTTGTGTGACTTGGAGGGGAAAGTGCAGGTGGTGTTGTTCCCATGTGCCTGCTGACCTTGTCCTTCTAGGTGGTAGAGGTCGCAGGTTTGGGAGGTGCTGTCGAAGAAGCCTTGGCGAGTTGCTGCAGTGCATCCTGTGAATGGTACACACTGCAGCCACGGTGCGCCGGTGGTGAAGGGTGTGAATGTTTAAGGTGGTGGATGGGGTGCCAATCAAATGGGCTGCTTTGTCCTGGATGGTGTCGAGCTTCTTGAGTGTTGGTGGAGCTGCACTCATCCAGGCAAGTGGAGCGTATTCCATCACTGACTTGTGCCTTGTAGATGGTGGAAAGGCTTTGGGGAGTCAGGAGGTGAGTCACTCGCCGCAGAATACGCAGCCTCTGATCTGCTCTTGTAGCCACAGTATTTATGTGGCCAGTCCAGTTAAGTTTCTGGTCAATGGTGACCCCCAGAATGTTGATGGTGGGGGATTCGGTGATGCTAATGCTGCTGAATGTCAAGGGGAGGTGGTTAGACTCTCTCTTGTTGGAGATGGTCATTGCCTGGCACTTGTCTGGCACGAATGTTACTTGCCACTTATCAGCCCAAGCCTGGATGTTGTCCAGGTCTTGATGCATGCGGACACGGACTGCTTCATTATCTGAGGGGTTGTGAATGGAACTGAACACTGCAATCATCAGCGAACATCCCCATTTCTGACCTTATGATGGAGAGAAGGTCATTGATGAAGCAGCTGAAGATGGTTGCGCCTAGGACACTGCCCTGAGGAACTCCTACAATAATGTCCTGGGGCTGAGATTATTGGCCTCCAACAACCACTATCTAAGTTATTTGTGTCCTCTTCCGTGAAGACAGAACCAAAGTATTTGTATAATTGCTCTGCCATTTCCTTGTTCCCCATTATAAATTCTCCTGTTTCTGACTGTAAGGTACCTACATTTGTCTTCACTAATCTTTTTCTTTTTACATACTTGTAGAAGCTTTTACAGTCCACTTTTATGTTCCTTGCAAGTTTACTCTCATACTCTATTTTTCTCCTCTTAATCAATCTCTTGGTCTTTTTTTGCTGATTTCTAAACTGCTCCCAATCTTCAGGCTTGCTACTTTTTCTGGCAACTTTATATGACTCCTCTTTGGATTTAATACTCACCTTAATTTCTTTTGTTGGCCATGGTTGGGCCGCTTTTCCTTTCGTGTTTTTTCGCCAGAAAGGAATGTATAACTATTGCAATTCATGCATTCGTTCTTTAAATGTTAGCCATTGCGTATCCACCGTCATGCCTTTTAATGAAGCTCCCCAATCTGTCATAGCCAACTCACTCCTTATACCTTCGTAGTTTCCTTTGTTTAGATTTAGGACTCTAGTTTCAGATCGGACTACTTCACTTCCCATCTTAATCTTGTGTAGTAATTCATGTCCAGAGAAGTGACATATAAGACATGGCAAAGGCTATCATATAATTAACAGTGACACCAAAAACATCTCAAAGGATCTATTGACTTTATGATGATTCTTGTTGATGACCTGTACGTTTATTAGATATGAAGGAAGCATCGACAACTCAGTAACAGTGATCTTTCTCAAAAATGGAATATTCTGTTCTAAACATCATCTATGCAACATTGCACTGTGATTCTTCCTTCAATGAACATCAGATTGACCGATATTTCATCTCATTTGCTGTTTGTGGGACCTTGCTCTCCAAAGTGGCAACTTAGTTTGCCTCCATAACAGTGATTGCAATTCAGAAAGTTATTAATTGGTTGTGAAGTACTTCAGGCCATTTTCAGGATACGTCCAGACACTATGTACAATCCCCACCATGTGTAGCAGGCGCATTGGTATTAACGTGATTTGTCCGCCATACACGGTGGACAGTCAAACCAAAAAGGTAAGTAAACAACATCATTTTTAAAAAACAGGCTATCTCCATTTAGCAACTGCGTCTCCTGCTTGTTCGCAGTTGCATCCAGAATCGCACTTTAACGGGTAATCGCACTTTAACTAGGTGCAAACAGCTGATTGAAACTGTTGACCCTGTCTGAAATCATTTTAATTCGGTCAGTACAATACAGGGGATCAAATCAAAAGCAAAATACTGCGGATGCTGGAAATCGGAAATAAAAACAGAAAATGCTGGAAATACTTAGCATGTCAGGCAGCATCTGTGGAAAAAGAAACAGAGTTAACATTTCAGGTCGATGATCTTGCGTCAGAACTGGAAGAAGTTAGAGGTGTGAACAGCTGATTGAAACTGTTTGAAGATCCAACTTTGGATGAAATCAGCACAGTCTCAAATCAGTTACTACAATACAGGGGAATAATGAGCTGTGAACAGCTGATTGAAACTGCTTGAATGGTGGAATGACACAGCACAGAAGGAGGCCATTCGGCCCATTGTGCCTGTGCCGGCTCTTTGAAATAGCTATCCAATTAGTCCCACTCCACTGCTCTTTCCCCATAGCCCTGCAAATTTTTCCCCTTCAACTATTTGTCTAATTCCCTTTCGAAAGTTACTATTGAATCTGCTTCCACCACCCTTTCAGGCAGTGCATTCCAGATCATAACTCGTTGCGTAAAATAAATTTTCCTCTTGTCGCCTCTGGTTCTTTTGTCAATTACTTTAAATCTGTGTCCTCTGGTTACTGATTCTTCTGCCACTGGAAACAGTTACTCATTATTTACTCAGCTGATTTGAACAGGTGATTGAAACTGCTTGAATACCCGACTTTGGCCGAAATCAGCTCAGCCGTTTAAATCGGTCAGGATAATACAGGGGAATAACAAAGTGTGAACTGCTGATTGAAACTGCTTGAAGACCAAACTTTGGCTGAAATCAGCACAGACTTTTAAATGGGTGAGTTCTTATTGACCTGCCCAAAATGGTCGACGCACTTAATACATTATGGGGGTTAAATTCGATAACCTCCGAATCCAGGCGCGGAGACTCATGCTGCCTGCTCATTTACCTGATGCCAGGCCTAGCTGCATTGTTCAGTGACTTCTCACCAGCAGGGGCTGCCTGATATCGCGTGGGTGCTTCGCACCATTTAAAGGCATCCTGCACCTCTTATGTGCAAAATATAAGATGCGGTTCTGCATGGAGTCTAAACGGAGATCAGACATCGTACATGTAAAACACAGAAGAGGGTCCCGTCCTTATGTTTACAAACTGATGAGTTATGTGAAAACATTGAATAAAGGTTGCGCACTACTAAATCCCACATCCTCCAATCTGCATGCCAGACCTTGCCGATCTGAGTTTGTACCCGGCCTGCGAGAGAGCGTGCATCAAGGTTCTCTGTTGATGCACTAGAGGCCTTGGTGCAAGAAGTGGACAGAACGAGGGGCATCCTATATGCATAGGGAGGGCAAGCGGCCCTCCAGACATATGCTCAAGAGACAGTAGGGGACGAAGTCAATGCCAAGCACATAGTACCACGAATATGGATGCAGTGCAGGAAGAGATTCAATGCTTTGATACGAGTGGTCAAGATGAGTGAGGTCAACTGTCAAGTGGCATCTCCTACCACTGCACTACTAGCCACATTCACTGCTCCACGCACTACACTCCCCATCACACACCTACCAACAAACTCTTTTGATCAGTACTCAACTCTTCCAATCAGATGCTTCCTCTCACCCTCACGCATTACCACTGTTGCAAGCTGCACACCCACAACTCAAAGGTCACACACCCTGACAGCTATTCAACCATGACAGGCACATCACCCAAACATCCTGCAGGACACTCACCGACACACGTCCTGCTTTCTTGCAGGAGAAGGTAGTGCGTAACTGGAGGCAGCAAGTGGCAGCGACATTTAGCCCCTCGAGCCTGTTCTGCCATTCACTGAGATTGTGGTTGGTCTGTGACCTAACTCCATAAACCTGCCTTAGGCCCATATTCCTTAATACCCGTGGTTAACAAAAATCTATCAATCTCAGATTTAAAATTAATAATTGAGCTAGCATCAACTGTCGTTTACAGCAGAACATTCCAAACTTCTACCACCCTTTGCGTGTAGAAGCATTTCCTAACTTCACCCCTGCAAGCCCTGGCTCTAAATTGTAGGCCATGATCCCTAGTCCTAGTATTCAAGTATAGGAGGCCTCCAAAAACAGTGCTTCTGGCTGCATCAGCAGCCAGAAGCACTAATCCAGCAACTAACCTGTAAATCCTGCATGGTCCCTTTAAATAGCGCTGGTGGAGGGTCCTCCAGGCCGTCTACGACATGTTCAGCTGTTTGTGGTTAAGACAGTGCGTTGGCTGGAGTGTTGAATGCCAAAATGGTATCTATCCCTCTAAATCAGCATTGCACACAGATCTAACGCATAATCTCTTTACTTTGCATGGTACCGGCCGTTTGTTATCTGCGCATGAGCAAATGCCTTTACCAAGATGGCATCCGTTGCATGTCATGCTAGAAGCGTGTGCGTGCATTCCAGATGCCATTTTGGGACCTTAAGAGGCCTCGTGGTGCCTAAAAAAAAATGGACACTACATGGCCCAATTGATAGTCTTTGTAATTGACTCCTATGGTAATGGAAATGGTAAGTACCATTTACCCGATATAGGCGGCTGCCCGTGCTAAGCGTGAATCGGTTTGAGTGGTGGAGACTGTAAATGCAAGGTTTTTTTTACGTAGTTTAGATTGCCTGACTAGCATTCAACTGTAAAGATGTAAAGGTAAGTACTGGCTGTTAAATCAGCTTTTCTCTTGTTTTTGTATTGTAACTAAGCTTCGTCTGCTTGGAGTGCATAATAGCAATTTGGACACAGGTCAGAAGATCCACAAAATTTTCTGACCACTGACATCTGATCTGCACCGGAATTTTGATATCTGCTCCTGATACACAAAGCTCGAATTTGTAAAATCCATTCTGTTGATTGGTTTGAAGAAAACTAAAAACCTGAAACACTACATATTGCCCTAGTGAAGGAATCCTCTGAGTAATTTGAAAATGTGGTATTAACTGAAAGAATGTAAACATATTACAGCTCAATCACAGGCCTGTTTGTGTTTTCATAATAATTGTAAAATCTTAGTTTTATTTTGTTTTTCTTCTCTTGTCTGCCTCAGAATTCCTTAGAATACATAACAATGGCAGCATTGTCTAAAGTATTTGCTGTATCAGCAACCTATCCATACCAAGTAATTCGTGCTCGGCTGCAGGATCAGCATACCCAGTACTCTGGAGTAACGAATGCCGTATGGAGAACGTGGAGGTAAGATCATAAAGATTGAATAAAACTTGGATTTATTTTTCATTACATTATATTTAAAATTATAATTGCAACGTCTGAAATTTAAAATTGTTAAGCTATATATAAAGCATTTACCAGTGGAAGATGCGTATACTGATGTATCGTGAGCAAATTGTTTACATTTGCTTTTCCTTTTCCTATCGATCCATTTTTTTAATCAAATGTCTAGGCCCTGTGCTCTGGAACCATCTCCCTAAACACCTCCACTTTTCAAACACCCTCTCCTCTTTTAAGGCCTTCCTTAAAACTCACCTATTTGACCAATCTTTTGGTCACATCTCCTTCTTTGGCTTGGCTCAATATTTGTCTGCTTACACTTCTGTGAAGCGCCTTGGAACATTTATCTATGTTAAAGATGCTATATAAGTGCAAGTTGTTGTTTGTGTTCAGCCAACCAAAGGGGCCTTTTGGTGTTTCTGTAGTTGCTGGTCATGAGGCAAGCTTTGTTTGGTGTGCAGGCATACTGACCTAGATGAACATATCTAGTTTTTTATCATGGTGATATGTCGTCTTTACTCCCAGTGTTTCAGCTTGGCTTAATTGGTCGCCTCTGAATCAAACGGTTGTAGACTCAAGCACCACTCCAGGACCGGAGAATGTACAGGTACAATTTCTGCAAGGGTTCCCCAATTTCTTCCTCTAAATGTGGCAGAAGATTGATGGAGAAATGGCATAAAAAGTTGTTTTCAACAATCTGCCAAAGTCACAGCAGGAGATTGGAAGAACACCCGCAGAAATTCCAGGTGTAAATCTAGGTGCCCTGAGGGAATGCTGCATGATCGGAGTTGCTATCTTTCAGATGAGACGTTAAACTGAGGCCCCATCTGCCTGTTCTGGTAGTTCCATTGGATGTTATAGCTGTTATGTTATTATATGAAGATGAGCAGGGAGTTCTCCTGGTATCCTGGCCAATTTTTCTCCTTTAACCAACATCAGATTAATTGATCATATTGTTTGCTGTATGTGGGACCTGGCTCTGCAAATCGACAACTACTTTTGCCAGTGATTGCAATTCAGAAAGTTTTTAATTGGTTGTGAAGCACTTCAGGCCATCTTGAGGTTATGATCAGTAAATGTAAGTAATTTGGAGTGCCTGATGATAGCCTTCAACCATAAAGGGAACTCCCTCGCTGTTAAATCAGGTTTTCTGTTGTTTTTGTATTGTGGCTAAAATAATAACTTGTAAGTAAATGGAAGGCTTACATTTTAGTAATGTATAATTCAAA
This sequence comes from Heptranchias perlo, assembly GCF_035084215.1. Taxonomy (NCBI): domain Eukaryota; kingdom Metazoa; phylum Chordata; class Chondrichthyes; order Hexanchiformes; family Hexanchidae; genus Heptranchias; species Heptranchias perlo. The sequence continues at coordinate 111,875,474 of NC_090327.1, read as the reverse complement.
AATTGAAAATTGTCATTTTCTTTTTCAGGAATGAAGGGGTTCATGGATTTTACAAAGGAATTGTTCCAAATGTGCTTAAAGTGACTCCTGCATGTTGCATTACATTTCTGGTATATGAAAATGTGTCTCAATTTTTATTTGGTTTCCGACAATCCTGAACTTTGGCCTGTTGTCAGAATTTTAATCACAGAGGCATACCATTTTACAAAAGAAATACACACGGTATGAGGAGAACATCAAATGGTCGCTAAAAACCACTTGCAGCACCCCCAGCTGTTACAGTAGTATTTTAAGTACTGCTGTTAAAATATTATTTATTTCAGTTTATAAATCTGTAACGTTTGCAGATATGGTTATGAACTCGAAGTTAAACTTCTGAGGGTCAGGCGTTGTTTCCAGGGTAAAATGGAGACAATGCCTGAAATTTCAACGGATTTAATTTCTTGACTCTATAATCAGCAAATAACAGTTAACATTTAGCAAGTAATGTCAAACTGAATATATAAAAACAATAGTTTTATGTTTTATATTTTCGCAATGATCTTTTGTAATAAAATACATTTGGTAAAATAATGCATTGTTAATTAATGGGGATTATATTATTTAAAATGTAATTTATTAAGTTAATTACGGTTCAATCGGAAAAGTTTATGTATTGTGCGCTGGGAAAGTTTATAAGCCTACATGTGAATGTACTATCATGGTGCCGCTAAATCTAGATATTAATGAGCCTTGCTCCAGATGGTAGAACTGAATAAAAGTGTTAATTTCTAAGGACTGTCTAATTTAATCTACATCACAAAAGAACTTAACTGAAGAGTTTGGATAAAGTGATGACCTTGATGGTCGTCTTCAATCAGTTATTAGTGGTGTTCAACTCCCACATTATGATTTTGACAGTTCCTACATTGAGGCTTTTTCCCGTGTGTCTACCTGAATATTTGTTTCAGTTGCTGATCTCAGCTGATTGCAAACAAAGAAATTAAGTGTCACTGTTGGTTGGAGATGGACATTTCTCCACATTAGCACAAGTGAAAATTCTTTTGAATCATACACAAATATTTAAGATGTAGGAACAGATTCAGGTAGAATAAATCTGAACATTCAAATCAGCACTACTTGCATTTACTACTACATTTTGTCATCTAACCTCTAGTTAGTCTACTGAAGTTAGTATATCCAGGCTGGATTTCAAAACACTAATTTCTTCTAGTCTTACAGTAAACTTGTGCTATCCAGGTTGCTTTTTATTTAAAATCATGAATATCCAGTATTCTACAAATGTTCTAAAAATATGCAAATCATGCCAACTTTGCAATTTTCTAATGCTAAGGAGTACAATACTTTTTAAAAAATTAGTCCAAAAGGTACACTTTGTTCAAATTAAACCAAAAGAGTAGCAAAAGATATAGGGGTAATTTTGACTTTGGATGCTAGTGTAAAACAGACGATATCGATTCAGCTGCCCGTCATACATTTTCATGAAAATCAGGAGAGATGTATAACGGATGGTTGAATTGCTATCACCTGTTTTATACTATCAACCAAAGTCAAAACTACTCTCATACAATCTAAATTTAATTCATATTTCCACACTAAAAATTATTTTGATGGTATTACTTGAAAGTTCAGGTACAGAAGTACAACTGCATTAAATTTGACTTTCCCATTTGGTAAAGTGATTTTTGTTTTTTTTTAGTTTCACTGTGGGGAATTTAAAATTACCAATAGTTTTAATTAGAAACCTATGTGTGAAACATGTTTTAAGTTTATTTTTATGAAGTTGATAATTTTCCATCAATCTGTTTCTGAAAGAGCAGACTGGCTCTTGATAGTTTTCAGCTTGTAGAAGCAAAGCTATTTTGGCAGCTCCTCGATAATCATCCGTGATACTGAGTTCCAGCCAGTAGAAGCATCACCTTGTGGGTAGCCATCTGAGCATAACCCAACCCAGACTGTAACATCCACTAGTCCAGCATTGATTCCTTCACACAGCCCTTCCACTGGTGAAAAATGGAATAGAAATTTGTTAGAACGGTGCAAGAACAAACATAACTAACTTAAAGATTATTTTAAAACAAAGCTGCAGTATATGCCCAGTTCCATTGTGAAGAAAAGCATTAGATTATAAACCACGCTAAGATTTCCCACTAAATTTTTGCAGAATTCTTTCCCTAATTCTCTTCTCCCCCTGCCTCCCACACACATACTCACACGTATGACAATTTTCCTTTTTAAATTTTAGTTTTAAATGCTTTTTCCCTATTCAATTTTCTACTCACTGCTGAAACTAATCACTCTTGCTGGGAGGTGGCTCCACAGATGTAGGAAGACAACTGGAGCCTCATCCAAGTTGCCATTCTTCATGATTCAGTGAGACAACAATTGTCCACGTGATATTTATTGGCAGGGGAGGGGAGAAGTGTATTTCAGCCAAGCCTGATTCTGACTTCCACATTCTTAGACTTTTTCTATTAAGCTGTCAGTGGATATTGGCCAAGAGTAAGAAACCTGGGCCTAGAAATTCAGGAGTAAGAAACCTGGGCCTAGAAATTGATGAGCAAGAACCGCTGCACTGTAATTGATGATGCAAGAGGATCGTGCAAAGTTTGTCCTCTTGCATCATCAGGACACGTGCTGGGGGCTCCAGTCCCACCCCAAGAGGCAGTGTGCCAGTCGTGAAGAAGATGGAGATCGGCTGGCACTGGAGCAACTTTGAGTCTGGGAGAAGAAGCACTCCTGGCTCCACATTCAGGTAAGTATAAAATGGTTTACTTAGCTTTTTGGTGGTAGCCTCCAGCGGTCCTTTTAAAGACCACAGGTTTGGCTGCTGTGCGCCTGAGAGAACTGACCGCAGCAAACACGGCTCAGGCGCCAACTAATTTCGGGAAGAGGCCTGAAATAGGTGTTAGGCTTCCAATTTGCATAGGCAATGGGCCTAATGCCTGTTTCAGGCATGCACCTTGAATACAACAGGGTACCCTAACCAATATGGTGTCCAGCGCAGTGAATGAGCGTCCATAGGCCATATTGGACCCGTCTGTGTCCGTTTTCACCTGAAAAACAGAAGCTGAGCGATCCAATTTCTAGGCCCTGATGGTTTTTCCTCACTCCCTAGCCCAGCGACAGCAAAACTGTTGGGACTCTGCTAGCGCCCCAACTGAAATCAGCAGAGCACAGGGATTGAATTTTGTAATGTTTGGTGTAACAGATTTTTACACATGCATATTTTTACTGAAAAAATAAACCAGCAGCTACTAAACCATAAGTCTGTTTCAAAACAAACCTGAAGATGTGCGATGGATATTAATGGTAGAGTTGAATTCTGGGCTTCCTTGATCAAGATAGACGATGGCTTCAATTGGCAGTGGACCATTGCACTCAGCCCCATTAAATGTAAAGTACCAGCGTTGACAGCAGGCAGTTTTGCATTTCAGACGAAGGGAGCCAATGAACAGTACTCTGAGAGCACTGTCTGTGCGCAACTTGGTGAATGTGCATTCCTGAGGTAACACACAAATAGGCATAAGTCAACACAGGTCAAAATATCGTACATATGCTATGACTTTGTAAATCACATTCTCTTCTATTAGTTAAACTCCACATACAAATAGGTTAATCCCTTTCCAAAAAGGTGAAACTCATCCATTGTCCCTTTTAAAAACTTCATGTACACTTAGTGACACTTCCCCACATAGTTCATCTGGTAAACTTAACTACAATAAACTTTATTTTTGCATATTTCACATTTCCTCATTTGTTCTGAAAATAAAGCCCACTTGAATGTTTGTCCTTTCAATAATATCTGCATGCACATGTCAGATGTAAAAAAAATTGTCCTTAAGCTCCCTCATGCAAAAACTTAATCAGGTGTAAATTTCCCAATTTATAGTGTAGAGTACATTTTGCAAGATACAATCTTTGTTTTACACATGCCACACAACAGCCACTCTGACTCCCATGCCTAATTATTCGATCTCCACTCCAAAGAAATAAGGCACCACTCCAGGAGCGCAGTTCATAGAATTTACCGTCTTCATTCTAGAGATGTTCCTGGTTTTTCTGTTAACTGCAATATTGGCTATTAGAAACTGCCTTGAATGTCTGAGTTACGTTGTATATTAGTTCTTCATTCCAATTTTTTTTTACAGGTTTCAGAAAACTCAATTTTTCTCCTAAACTTTCATTTTTTTAGCCTAACTTCAAGATCATCATTGAATATCATGGATCTTCCTGTGAGGCGCCTTGGGACGTTTTACTACGTTAAAGGCGCTATATAAATGCAAGTTGTTGTGACTAATTAGCAGTGAAGATTCATTATCTGGTGGACGGTGATGCTGATGAGAACAATACTTAAGCTCAGTCCCCCTAGGCATAAAGAACCCTTGAGTACGACCTTCAATGAAGCACTCTTCCAAGGTATAGGCCAGATAGGGAAATCGATTGGAAGTAGTGATTGTACTGTACAGAAATGATTGTCAAAAGATGTGCTAGCCAAGAGACATTTTCAGCAGACTTGCATGCCTAGGGAGAGGACATTCATTCATTGGGAACATAAACTATTTCCTTCAGCACCATTTGCGAGGCTTCTAAAGTACAGGGTCCTATGTAAGTATGAAATTTGCTAACACTGGTACTGAATACAACTAAATCAGCTAAGGTCTTTGACTAATTATTCTGATGCAAGATTACCATCCCTATGAGTGTAGACTTTATCTTCAGTCAAAGCAGTCCCCTCTTGATTATGGATTGGATTTCAATAGATACCAGTGCCTATCAGGAAATTACAGGCCTGGTTTGCAATATCCTCCTTTGATCAGTCTTGAACTTCTCATGGAATCTATTGTGCTTATAACGTACATAATAAGGAAAAGCTCCCTGCATCCTCTTCTTCCTGGACCCTCAGACATCTAAATTTGGATCCACACATTGGGAGTAAAAACTGGGGGAGTGGGAGTAAGTTGTCTCCTGCACTTTAAATTAACAGATGGCTACATTAATTGGCACTCCTTTGATATATTTATTTACTTGAAAACAAAGTCAAAATTCATGGTTTACATTTTGATTCTTTTTGAATAGCTAATCTGGCTGATGATCATAAAAAATGAATCAGGGTGTGTTTTGCACCCCCTCCCAGTTTGGTGGCTGTGTTCATAAACTCAGAAGGGAAGGTTAGTTAGCTACATTCGAAAGCCAAAATGAATAGGGAAGCAGCTTGCCATGATTGATATGGACTATAGCCAATCAGGAGGAACCTCGGCATTTACACAGAAAGAAGTTAGCAAAGCCAAACACAATAGTTGAAACTCTCGCCAAATACTCAGGCTTCTGCCACGGGAAAATGTTTCCACTGATTTACAACAATTTTATGAGTACGAATAAGCAATTTATTCAGAATTGTTTCATTCTTAATGAACTTTTATGCTCTAAGTGTTCATTTTGCCTGTAACTTTCCAATGGCAGCAAAATTTCAAGATAGTGACAAACGAACTTCACAAAATTTTTACAGTGATTTGATTATTAACTTTCTGCAATTTCCCACTTTGGAGTTGGTTATTTTGAAAACAACATTGAGCGATTTGATTGCTTGGTTTTCTGCTGATAATTTTTCCTCATTCGTGTTTAATGAATTGGATTGCTTTTGATTCATTCATATTTAGTCAGTTGGATATTTGGTCACCTAACAGATAAGTCCTTATTACAGCCAATCACTGATTTTCAGCCTATGGATGTGTGACATCCTGAATGTGACACTTTCAGGTATGGCACCCCTGAAAGGTGTGACATGACAGGTGTGCATTAGATTCAAGACTATAGCTAGACATAAATTGGGTTATATTTCCGCGCATAACTCAAACATAAGCAAGTGGGAGATGTTTAAATTATGAAATTTGATACTTAGCTTAGTTTGTTTACATTATCATATTTTTGACATTGATAATACACTAATCCAGCTCTATGCAATGTGCTGTGAGATTCAGGTGAAGGATGACAAGTGTATATTGATTAATTTTAACACAATAAAATCAATTGTGCTACATGAAACTGTTTTCAGACGTCTTTATTTCAAACATCTCTTAGTATTTCAAAACAATGGACAGTTCTGTTATACTGGAAGAGCAAAGTTCTACTTTTGCTGGAAAACAGATGCTTCAGCCAATGAAGGCACATTTTACACTGCAGTATTCATTTAAGTATGGATTGATTCAGGAGCAGTGTCATGTCACTCTCGTGCTTGTACAGCAAAATGTTCCCTGCAGAGTATACATGCATGTTCTTTTCGTACGCATTGAAACAAAGACACTGATATTTACAGGGAGGGTGAGGGGGAGCGCAGTTGCATGGGGAAAACTCGGCAATTCCAGGGATGCAGAGGTCCTGCCGAATTTTTTTCTTCCTTTTTCCACCTGTGGAACGTCGGCTTTACACCCTGCCCAATATTACTCTCCATTGACTTCAATGGAGAGTAAAATCGGGCAAAGTGCAAAAACAGCGTTGCACCCGATCTCGTTAGCTTCCCAACAGGTGGGTTAGGTTAAAATGTCTATGTCTAATCAGATGTGTTTGACCTAAAATAAATCTGTAACTGAACCTGGGTTTTAATTCTAAACCATCGTGCAAACCAAATCTGGAAGCTTTAAAAGCCGTAATGCACAGATGAAATTAATTTCACTCATTACTTGCTCTTTAATTAATATTGTTGCAAAACAGATAATTTCAATTAAGGTTTAAGTTCAATTTGGATGCTAAGTGCTAAATAAAGATACATAATAGTGAACAGTAGAATACCCAATTCATTCTGCAACGCATAACTTATGAAGGTCTTCCTCACATGAAATAAATAGGTCCCCTGTAGCATGTTTTTTTCTTCTATTTTTTTCCCTTTGCCTTTTTTTTATCAGAAGATGACTCATGTTGGGGTGCAGTTCCAGAGCCACAAGCAGCACTTCACAACTTTGCCTGATTAACCATTCTTCATATAAAAGTCTGGACAGTGCACGTTAGCAGACCAATTGCCCATGGAGGGTGCATTGCAGTCATCATAGGTTTTAAAACTGTTCCACATTTTGATTGCACAGGTTTTAATTCTAAACCACTATATTTAGTTGCACACTTTTTAAAAAGTCAAACACATCTGGTTAGATGTAGACAAAGCGTTAGGTATCAAATTTAAAATAATTATATTTTGTTCCTATACACCATCAGAACCCTTTTCTGGTAATAGAGGTCATGAAGGTTGATCCAACTGGATGAGTCACATGAAATCAATTCAGAAATGCTCAGTGTAACGTCTGGTGATCACAAATGGATGATGAAAACATGCATTGTGAAACTTAGCGTCTCTGTTTCAATGTGTACTAAAAGAACATGCGTGTTTATTCTACAAAGAACATCTTTGCTGTACAAGAGTGACATGACACTGCTCCTGAATCAATTCATACTTAATACTATAATCAGATGCAGAGCAAGTAGCTTCGATATAACATATTGATACAGCATTTAAATCAAGCATTAGATTGCAATTATGCCTGGGATGTGGGCCGTGGGAAAAACACACATTCCTGAAGCAATCAGAACAGTGTCACAAAATGTAACTGCCCAGATTTTAAGACCACATTTCCGACTTGTTTGTCCAATGGTTAAAATGAATACTGCAGAGTAAAATGTGATTTGATTGGCTGAAACATCTGTTTTCCAGCAAAAATAGAACTTTGCTCTTCCAGTATAACAGAAATGTCCATTATTTTCAAATACTACGGGATGTTTGAATGAACAACTCCTGAAGATAGTTTGACGTAGCACAATTAATCTTAATGTACTAAAATTAATCAATATACACTTCTCATGCTTCATCTGAATCTCAGAGTGCATTGCACATAAAGAGCTGGATTAGTGTATTATCAATGTCAAAAATATGATAATGTAAACAAACTAAACTTGACCTCCACACATTCCCACTTCCAACAGGGACCACTAGTCGATTTTATTTTCCCTTCCCTCTTCCTAGGGAACTGGGAGCAAATGTAACATCCTCAATGCTTCTCTAACTGAAATAAGCCAACACAGCAGCGACTAGAAATTGAACCTAGGATCTTCCAAGTTGGTGTAGCTTAGTACCACACCATGCCAAGCATTTACCCATGCAACATAGTCCAACGTGTTGTGTGGCACTACCACCGTGATAAATGGGATAGATTCAGAACAGATCTAGCAGCTCAAAACTGGGCAAACATGAGGCGATGTGGGCCATCAGCAGCAGCAGAATTGTATTCCAGCACAATCTGTAACCTCATGGTCTGGCATATCCTTCACTCTACCATTGCCAACAAGCCAGGGGATCAACCCTGGTTCATTGAGGAGCGTAGAAGAGCATGCCAGAAGCAGCACAGGCATACCTAAAAATGAGGTGCCAACCTGGTGAAGCTACAACTCAGGACTACATGCATGCTAAACAGCGGAAGCAACATGCTATAAACAGAGCTAAGCGATTCCACAACCAACGGATCAGATCAAAACTCCGCAATCCTGCCACATGCAGTCGTGAATGATGGTGGACAATTAAACAACTAACGGGAAGATGAGGCTCCGTGAACATCCCCATCCTCAATGATGGCAGAGCCCAGCACGTGATTGCAAAAGATAAGGCTGAAGCCAGAAGTGCCGATGATTCATCTCGGTCTCCTCCCGAGAGCCCCACCAGACGCCATTCTTCAGCCAAATCAATTTACTCCACGTGATATCAAGAAACGGCTGAGTGCACTGGATACAACAAAGGCTATGGGCCCCGACAACATCCCGGCTGTAGTGCTGAAGACCTTGTGCTCCAGAACTAGCCGCGTCTCTAGCCAAGCTGTTCCAGTACAGCTACAACACTGGCATCTACCCGACAAAGTGGAAAATTGCCCAGGTGTGTCCTGTCTACAAAAAGCAGGACAAATCCAATCCGGCCAATTACCACCCCATCAGTCTACTCTCAATCATCAGCAAAGTGATGGAAGTTGTCGTCGAAAGTGCTATCAAGTGGCACTTACTCACCAATAACCTGCTCACCGATGCTCAGTTTGGGTTCCGCCAGGAACACTTGGCTCCAGACCTCATTACAGCCTTGGTCCAAATATGGACAAATAGAGATGAATTCCAGAGGTGAGGTGAGAGTGACTGCCCTTGACATCAAGGAGCATTTGACCGAGTGTGGCACCAAGGAGCCCTGGTAAAATTGAAGTCAATGGGAATCGGGGAAACTCTCCAGTGGCCGGAATCATACCTAGCACAAAGGAAAATGGTAGTGGTTGTTGGAGGCCAATCATCTCAGCCCCAGGACATCACTGCAGGAGTTACTCAGGGCAGTGTCCTAGGCCCAACCATCTTCAGCTGCTTTATCAATGACCTTCCCTCCATCATAAGGTCAGAAGTGGGGATGTTTGCTGATGATTGCACAGTGTTCAGTTCCATTCACAACCCCTCAGATAATGAAGCAGTCCGTGCCCGCGTGCAGCAAGACCTGGACAACACCCAGGCTTGGGCTGATAAGTGGCAAGTAACATTTGCGCCAGACAAGTGCCAGGCAATGACCATCTCCAACAAGAGAGAGTCTAACCACCTCCCCTTAACATTCAACGGCATTACTGTCGCCGATTCCCCCACCATCAACATCCTGGGGGTCACCATTGACCAGAAACTTAACTGGATCAGCCACATAAATACAGTGGATACAGGAGCAGGTCAGAGGCTGGGTATTCTGCGGCGAGTGACTCACCTCCTGACTCCCCAAAGCCTTTCCACCATCTACAAGGCACAGGTCAGGAATGTGATGGAATACTCTCCACTTGCCTGGATGAGTGCATCTCCAACAACATTCAAAAAGCTCGACATCATCCATGACAAAGCAGCCCGCTTGATTGGCACCCCATCCACTACCCTAAACATTCACTCCCTCTACTACCGGCGTACCGTGGCTGTAGTGTCTACCACCGACATGATGCACTGCAGCAATTCGCCAAGGCTTCTTCGACAGCACCTCCCATACCCGCGACCTCGACTACCTAGAAGGACAAGGTCAGCAGATGCATGGGAACAACACCACCTGCACGTTCCCCTCCAAGTCACACACCATCCCGACTTGGAAATATATCGCCGTTCCTTCATCGTCGCTGGGTCAAAATCCTGGAACTCCCGTCCTAACAGCACTGTGGGAGAACCTTCACCACACGGACTGCAGCAGTTCAAGAAGGCGGCTCACCACCACCTTCTCACAGGCAATTAGGGATGGGCAATAAATGCTGGCCTTGTCAGCGACGCCCACATTCCAGGAATGAATAAAAAAAACACAACCTCTCACCAAAACTGGCCCTCAAAATTGAAAATCTCTTAACAAATGAAGAATTTCAATCTTGTAAGTATCATGGTCATAAATTTATTTATAACCTTTTATCATAGTAAGTACAGACAAGAGGAGGCCATTCGGCCCATCATGCCTGTGCCTGCTTTTTGAAAGAGCTATCCAATTAGTCCCATTTCCCTGCTCTTTCCCCATAGCCCTGTAATTTTTTTCCCTTCAAGTATTTATCCAATTCCCTTTTGAAAGTTACTATTAAATCTGCTTCCAGGCAGTGCATTCCAGATCGCTACAACTCGCTGCATAAAAAAATGTTTCCTCGTCTTCTGGCTCTTTTGCCAATCACCTTAAATCTGTGTCCTCTGGTTACTGACTTTTCTGCCACTGGAAACTGTTTCTCCTTATTTACTCTACTAAAACCATTCGTGATTTTGAACACCTCTAACAAATCTCCCCTTAACCTTCTCTGTTCTAAGGAGAACAACCCCAGCTTCTCCAATCTTCACATTACTGAAGTCCCTCATCTCTGGTACCATTCTAGTAAATCTCTTCTGCACTCTGAAAAATTCTTCCTAAAATGTGGTGCCCAGAATTGAACACAATATTCCAGCTGATTAAGAGATCAAGGGGTTAATTTTTACCTTCACTACCTGGGTGATAATCTGACAGAGTGGATTGCCGGCTCATTGCAAAACCTGCCCGATTTGTTCCCATTGAAATTAGTACCATGAAAATCGGACAGGTTCTACATTGGGCGGGCGATCTGCTCCATCAAGTTACCACTGTGGTGCGGCGGTGGGGGGTGGCGGGGGGGGGGGGGGGGGCTAGGGAGGAAGGTGAAAGTTATATCCCAAGTAACTTCTCTTCCTCTGATGGACACATGGGTGTATTGGTGGTAATGGTATCCATGGTCAAATTCATAGGACATCTATTCGTTGATACAGTTGCTTCTGAATGCACCATTTTGTTATGCCATCCAATACAGACACAAACACCAAAAGTGCTCAGAGACAGAGGAAGAGCCTAAAAGTGTATTATCTAAATGCAAGTTTCCCGCCCCTCCTCTCTAGGCACCGCTGCTATTTTGTAACTCCACACTCCAGCCAGCTCCCTGTCTTAACCTCGCACAGTTGAACACAATGTTAAACGGCATGAAGGACCCCCCCCCGCCCGCCCTCCCACCAGCGCTATTTAAAGGGATCATGAAGTACTTACAGGTTAGTTGCTGGATTATTTCTTCTGGCTGCTGGTGCAATTCTACGTGTTTTTGGAGGTTTCCTATACTTGGCTAAAGTTTCAATACTCCACATGGAGTGGTCTGGCTGGGCTTGCAGTACTTTTAGCACATGAGCTGGATTCCTCCATGCTCTGTAACATTGTGCGCAGGCTTTCTGGCAGGCTTTCCAGTGCACCAAGCATTTGGTTGTGTACACCCATCAGCCTTCTTCTGTAGCCTGGGCCATCGAAGTCCTCATCGGACTCCTCTGCAGCAGAACTAGTGAGCGACCTCGCCCTCTGGCAAGCTGGCACCTGCGGTATCCTTTCCCCTCGCCCTGGCTCCTGCGCACTTGTGCTCAGTGTCTCACCACGTGCAGATCCCTCCTCTATCCTAGCCTCTAAGGTACGCGCAGTGTCAGCCTCTGAGCTGGTGGCTGCGAGTGTAAGATCGAGTGACGGTGTGTCTTCCTCATGACTGTCATTTTCTTCTGTCTCCTCTGACTGGGAAGGTTCCGGTTCTTGGGTATCTAAAATGATAAAGGGACAAGGGTTGGGTTGTGGTGAGGGGAGAGGAGAATATAAGAAATGCATGCTTACACCATCTGGAGCACGTGAGTCAGAAAAGATTGTGGGATGAGGAAGAAGTGGGAAGAGAGAAGGAGGATTAGGTATGCAGAGACCCTCATCATCGATCCCTCCAGTGCTGCCAGTGGCCACGGCCTCAGCAATGCCTCTTCCCATGGTGGGTAGCATTCTCTCTTCCATGGGGCTTAAAATGTGTAGGTGTGATTGTCCTCCTCTTGTTGTTTCTTGCTGCCTCCTGTTATGCACCAACTTCTCCTGCAAGAAAGAAGCAAGTGTGTCAGTGAGTGTCCTGCAAGATGTTTGGGTGAAGTGGCTGTCATGATTGAATAGCTGCCAATGTGTGTGAGCTGTGAGTTGTGGGTGTGAGGCTTGCAACAGTGCTAAGTGTGTGAGAGTGAAGTAAACCATATGCATTGAAGGGTTGAGTACTGATTGATAAAGATTGTTGATAGGTGGGTGATGGGGGTGCAGTGAATTGAGCAGTGGATGAGGCTAGTGGTGCAATTGGTAGGATATGCCATTTGAAGTTGAACTCACTCACCTAGACGACTTGTGTCAGATCATTGAACTTCTTCCTGCACTGCATCCATGGTCTCCTGGTATTGACCTCTGCCGCTACTTCCTCCCACTGCCTCCTGAACATATGTCTGGAGGGCCTCCTGCCCACCCTGTGGATGTCCCTCCTTCTCTCCACCTCTTGCACCAAGCCCTCCAGTGCTTTATCAGAGAACTTTGGTACACGCTTGCTCGCAGGTTGAGACATCTTCACAAAACATCTTCCAAAGCAACCCATTTCCTGACAGCAATTCCATCAGCCACAGAACACCTCCCCTTTAAGAGGTGCAGGCTGTCTTTAAGTAATGCCAGCCACTCATGATATCGGACCCCCTGCCAATGTGTGCAGCCAATGAACAGCGCAGGTAGCAATCATGTAAAACAGCAGTCAGCATGAATTTAACGTGCTGCCTGCAGCGCAATGAACGGGCGCGGGTTAATCGCGTACCGCAATCCCCACGCCCATTTTCAGGGGTTATCCAATTTAACCCCCTCTACCACTGACAGACTTCTGAAAGCTATGATTCACTCATACAATCTGATGTCAGGGAGAGTATTTGGGGGATCAATGTACCATTATGCTAAATTGAAATTATCTCATGAATAGCTTTGTATCAGCCTCCAATTATATTGCTGCTTAAAAAGAAGAATTTTAAATGATATGAGGAATGAGCAAGAAATTGGCACTATACTTGATGACTCATGTGGAGAAAAACACCAGCGAAGAATTGATGGGCCAAATGGTCTCTTTCTGTGTTGCAACATTCTATGATTCTATCTGGGTCAAGGAGCTCTTAAGACAGATTTTTTCTCATGACTCACTATAGAGGTTGAACACTATGAAGTGGTTCTGTATATCCTGGTATCAGTGTAACAGTAGTTGAATCCTTATTGGAACTTGACAATTGGGTAAATGTCTCTAGGGACCAAGCCCAGATGAGCCAGTTATTTTAGATACAGATATGTGAATATCAGCTACCAGGAAGGTGAAACTCTCACCAGGAAGGGTGAAGCTGTAATACCTCATAATAATTGCATTTTGCCATTATCTGAGAATGTTATAGGGCACTTATGATGGATATTTGAATTATTACATGTAAGAGTTAAAACATGTTGCCTTAAACGATAGTTGTGTGCAGGGATGTTGCTAATGAATTTCCAGTACTGTCCAGGCAAGTTAACCCTGAAAAACATAGAAATTTCTGTCACCATCCCTTCATGAGATGTGGATAGCTTTAATATACTGTGACATGTGACTTTTTCCCTCACTGACTTTGAAGCCTCCGGCCGTAAGCCAAGCATTTTGGCTTCTAAGAAAACTGTAGCTTCAACAATGCTCTGCTTTTCTCCAGATGCCAGTGCTAAATGTCAACTTTGAAACCATGTGGGCTCACAGGATTTAATACCTCAAGGTGCACCTGCCTGCTGAAGACATTAATATTGAGGCTGCTACAAATCTTGAACCTAATACTGAGCCTTCACTGGATTTGTACGTCTTGGTGGACTTATTTCTATAGTAGGAGAAATTGCTTGACTGACTTGATCTTTTCGTAACCTTGTATTCCTCATGCTTAAGAGTACAATTCAGGCGTTTTGGTCTCTAATGTTACTGAGTCTCTAGAGTACCTGTTTCTTTAATTTTCCTAAGTATGTTGACGGGATTTGCCGATTAAATCATGGAGTTGCATGGGACAATTTTTCAAACATGTGCTGGTGGGAATTTCACCCACCACCTGCGCATACTTGGAGAATTGCCCCCACTGTGCAGACATTAAGTATAGATCTTAGCAGGAAGGATTACAACAACCACATACTTTTATTTAGCATCCTTCACATAGAAGAATGTCTCAGAATGCTTTACAAGGAGGAAGAGGACCATGCTGAACAAAAAAAAAGAGAAATAGACTGAAGATATAGGAATAGGTTTTAAGGAGACTTTCGAAGGAAGCAAAAGAGATAGCAAGATGGAGAGGTATTGAGAGTGTTCCAAGCAGCAAGGGTGAAGTGGCCAAAGGATTGTCCTCTTATGATGAAGTGGAGAAAGTCGGGAATGGAGTCGGACAGGAGTATGGACTGAGACACATAACTGGAGAAGATCATTGACATAAGGTGAAATGAGGCTGTGGTGGGGCTTGAAAACTAAGAAAAGGACCTTGAAATCGATAGACTCAAGAATGGAGAGCCAGTGGGGTGTAGCAAAGATAGGGATGATGAATGTGCAAACTCTGCAAAAGACAGAGATATAAAGTTTTGGATTAACGATCGTTTATTAAGGGTGGAGGAGGAGGGAGATCTGACAAAGTAGCACTTGAAAATCCAACCTTTAAGGTGATGAAGGTATGAATTAGGCTTTTGGTAAATGAATGGGGAAATTAGAGGCACAAGCAAGTAAGCTGCAGAGGCGGTAAAAATGCATCAGAGATAAGTGACTAAATCCGAGATAAAAAGGACAGCAGATCATCAAGGCTGCACATCACCTAGTTATTATGAGTTTCTTACCCATGGTACAAAACAATTTAGGAACATATTTGTAACAGGTGAGTCATAAGAAAGGATCATAATATTCAATATGTGTTATAATTGGATCGCCATATGGTGGAGGATAGAATACTGGAGCCTGGTCCTTAGTTGTTTCTAAGCCTTTATTCCTAGAGATTCCCCTTACACACGCACCACACCCTAGCTAAGCTCACCTATAAAAAGGATACAAGAGCGTCCCCAATTGATACCCATCACCTGAATACAATTAACACTCATTGATATAAATCATACAATTAACAATATGGATACTATTGAATTATTGAAACTATTTATGTAGTATCCAGTTTTAGCCACAGGGTGGCATAATGATAGCAACAGAAAGAACCTCTGTGCCTGTCTACATGGATTTAATATAATGGGTCATTTGCTGGCTCTCTCTGCCTTCCGGATGTTTCTGCCTCTCTCTGTGTTTTTTTTTCTCTGTTTTTTTTCCCTGTTTGTTTTTTTGTTGAATGTGTATTCGGGGGTTCTGCAGGTAACACCTCTCTGTCTGAACACGGTGATTGCCTTGGCAACGGGCAGTTGCAGGGGCAGTCTGTAAACACCATGTATTGTTCAATATGTATAAATGCGTAGGCTTCAAGGAGCTCTTGAAACATTTGCCTGAGGAAGGAGAAAATCTCCGAAAGCTTGTGAATTTAAAATAAAATTGCTGGACTATAACTTGGTGTTGTAAAATTGTTTACAATTGTCTACATGGAGATGGCAGATTGACGTTCACCTGAATTATTTTGACTGAATTTCTTTCTATAAAAGCCTAGATACAATTTTGACTGGATTTATTTTATAGAATAATGCTCTTGTCCTAGCAAAGGAAATGAAAAGCATGGAGGAATAAAACATTGATGCAACCCTTCTCTTCTTTAGTATAGCTAACTCACACGTCTGACAGTGAGTAATAAACTCAATTTCGTATTCCACCCATGTGAAACCACAAGATTTTCTTTTGATTTGCCTAAGCACTTTTTTTGGAGGCTAACTTTTGTAAACATGTTTTTGCATGAGGCAAGATATTGAGTAACAGTTAAAACAGAAGTAAAATTTATTATTGGTCTTACACTTAGAACTATAGAATCATACAGCACAGAAGGAGGCCATTCGGCCAATCCTGCCTGTGCCGGCTCTTTGAAAGAGCTATCCAATTAGTCCCATTCCCCTGCTCTTACCCCATAGCCCTACAAATTTTTCCCCTTCAAGTATATATCCAATTGTCTTTTGAAAGTTACTGTTCAATCCTTTCAGGCAGTGCATTCTAGATCATTACAACTTGCTGCATAAAAAAAAATCTCTTCATCCCCCCTCTGGTTCTTTTGTCAAGTACCTTAAATCTGTGTTCTCTGCTTACTGACCCTCCTGCCATTGGAAGCAGTTTCTCCCTATCTACTCTATCAATACCCTTCATAATTTTGAAGACTTCTATTAAATCTCCCCTTGACCTTCTCTGCTCTAAGTAGAATAATGCCAGTTTCTCTAGTCTAGTCTCTCCACATAATTAAGGTCCCTCATCCCTGGAACCATTCTAGTAAATCTCCTCTGCACCCACTCCAAGGACTTGACATCCTTCCTAAAGTGTGGTGCCCAGGATTGGACACAATTATCCAGCTGAGGCCTAACCAGCGATTTATACAAGTTTAGGATAACTTCCTTGATTTTGTACTCTATGCCTCTGTTTATAAACCCCAGGATCCCATATGCTTTTTTAACAGCCTTATCAATTTGTCCTGCCACCTTGAAAGATTTGTGTATGTGTTTGTTTTAAAATTAACAAAAGTGGAAAATAATTACCCTATACAAGAGTTTTAAAAATCAAGTTCATCATGAAGGGGGACATTTTAAAATACAAAACAAAGGGAAAAAGTTCAAATGAAAAGAGTAATTATGCTAAATAAACATTAGAAATTAAGAGTGAATTAAGCAAATAAAATATTGTGAGCAAAATCAGAAAGGATGCATATAGAAAGAAAAAGCATAATGCATGTTAAAGCAGGAATAGAAAAGTTTAGACTTAAGATTTAGAAGCACAAAATAGAGAACATTGAAGGTAAATGAAATAAAAATGTAGTGTAGGACAGACATTATAATGAGAAGGGAGCTTGACAGGGTAAAGGCTGAGAGGTTGGTTCCCCTGGCTGGAGAGTCTAGAACTAGGGGGCATAGTCGCAGGATAAGAGGTCGGCCATTTAAGACTGAAATGAGGAGGCATTTCTTCACTCAGAGAGTTGTGAATCTTTGGAATTCTCTACCCCAGAGGGCTGTGGATGCTCAGTCGTTGAGTATATTCAAAATTGAGATAGATAAATTTTTGGATTCTAAGGGAATCAAGGGATATGGGGATAGGGCAGGAAAGTGGAGTTGAGGTTGAAGATCAACCATGATGTGAGTGAATGGCGGAGCAGGCTCGAGGGGATGTATGGTCTACTCCTGCTCCTATTTCTTATGTTCTTACGTAAGAATAAAAAAACTGAACAAAGGCAAAAAAAGAGAGGAAGTTGGCCACTTGATTCTTTTAATGATTATTTGGGTTAGTAGCTGAAGTTGGGACATGCAGATTTCAATGTGTACTGACACTAGACCAGGTCAGTAAAATTAATTTTTGACCATTTATTGAAAATCTTAAATATTTGTTATGAAGCATGATTGCAATGAATGTCTAAAGTGGCTTGTGTGTGGTATAACAAGTAATCAGTGGTGCAGTACTAGACTCCAGCAGTTGAAATCCATAAAAAGAACTAAGAATCTTAGTAGACTTGGTGCTCAAAATACTCGCCCAACTGCAGAGCAGCAATCAACAAAGCCAATAGAATGTTGAACTACACGGCAAAAACTGTAGAATACAAGTCAGAGGAAGTCACGATCAAATGATACAGTGCTCTGGTCAAACTACACCTTGAGTATTGTGCCAGTTTTGATTATTGAGACACAAAGGAGGCAGTGCAGAGAGGGCCACAAAGCTGATCCCCAATCTTAAAGGTCTCAGTTATGAGGAAAGAGAAGAAATTAGGACTCTTCAAAGGAGATATCTAAGAGGTGATCTTACAGGGGTATACAGGATCATAAACATTATAGGTGTCAGCTGTGGCTCAGTGGGTAGCACTTTTGGCTCTGAGTCAGAAGGTTTTGAGTTCTGTAAGATTCTCAAAATTCACAGATCCCCCAAAACTCGGAGAAAAATCCTAAAAAACCCTGAGCATGGGAAAACTTTGGCCATTGACTATAAACCTAAAATGGAAGGATAGGTGAGAGGTCACCAGACAAAATCAACAACACACACACCGTGGAGCTTCAGACATGTCTCTGTTTTAATGCAAAACCGACCGCAGGGGGTCGACAATTACTCCCATTGAAAGAGGCAACTGTTCCAGACATGGTGGGGCCATGCCTTTGTTTTAAAGCAAAACCATCAACACCTAGGACGTTGGATACAAAAGGAAGCCTTATGTGACAAGCTCTAAATCGGAATTAAAACAATGACCCATTGGGAGAAGCAATTACAATATGATGAGGGACCATCAAAAAAAAGCCATCAAAGATTCTTAAGGACTTTGTTGTAAGAACTGTTTAAACAGACCATTGTAAGAGAGACATCCACAAGACGAAAGCTCTCTCTCTCTCTGGCTTGCTGGCTCTGGTGGGCTGCTTGTCTTGGTTCTGCCTGTGTCTGGAAAGAAGAGCAGTTTCCAGCAGACAACAAGGAAAGATGTTCGACAGGGAAGGTCAGCAGCTCGAGAAGCAGGCCGACACACAAGAAGAAACCAGAGCAACAGCCCCAGTGACCATCAGACACCTCGCGGCAACAAGTGTCTTACGAAACAACCAACCGAATATTACCACCAACCAACCGGGTAATATTGAGCCACCGCGACCAAAAAAAACCAACTCGGGAGAAAACCGAAGATCTGCAAAGTTTCCACTCTACAATCTATTTCTGACTTACCTCTGGGTGAATTACTGTCAAGGTTTCGTTTGGTGAGCATTATCCCTGGTCCTTTAGAGTCCAACCTAGCTAGTACAGTGGGATTGGGAGGGGTGAGGTATCCTTCCGACTGTAATTTCCCTCGCGTGTAATGAAGTGTTCCCCATTTTATTAGAGTGTTAAGATTGTTGTGTTGTATTTCCTCTCTTGAATAAAGGTCAAAGTTTCTTGCACCAAAACCAGTTGTCTGCTGCACTTTGTCACAACCCCCAAATAAGTCCAAGGTCTAGAACCCAGGGAGTGGGAGCGATTCGGACCGCTCAGAAGTCAGAGGTGAAGCTGACACACAGCACCACCCCCTACAGTTCCAAGTCCCACTCCACAGACTTGAGCACAAAAAATCCAGGCAAACGCCTCAGTGCTGTAGTGTTGGAAGTGCTGTCTTTCAGATGAGACATTAAACTGAGGCCCCACCTGCCCTCTCAGGTGGACTTAGAAGATCCTATAGCACTATTTTGAAGAAGAGCTGGAGTTCTCCCCGATGTCCTAGTCAATATTTACCTCTCAACCAAAATCACTACAAAAAAAAGATTATCTGGTCATTATCACATCGCTGTTTGTGGGACCTTGCAAACTGGCTGTTGCGTTTTCCTACATTACAACAGTGACTACACTTCAAAAGTACTTAGGAACATAGGAACAGGAGTAGGCCATTCATCCCCTTGTGCCTACTCCACCATTTGATAAGATCATGGCTGCTCTGTGATCTAACTCCGTACACCTGCCTTTGGCCCATATCCCTTAATACCTTTGGTTGACAAAAAGCTATCTATCTCAGATTTAAATTTAGCAATTGAGCTAGTATCAATTGCCGTTTGTGGAAGAGAGTTCCAAACTTCTACCACCCTTTGTGTGTAGAAATGTTTTCTCATCTCGTTCCTGAAAGGTCTGGCTCTAATTTTTAGACTGTGCCCCCTACTCCTAGAATCCCCAACCAGCGGAAATAGTTTCTCTCTATCCACCCTATCTGTTTCCCTTAATATCTTATAAACTTCGATCAGATCACCCCTTAACCTTCGAAACTCCAGAGAATACGTCCCCAATTTGCGTAATCTCTCCTCGTAACTTAACCCTTGAAGTCCGGGTATCATTCAAGTAAACCTACGCTGCACTCCGTCCAAGGCCAATATGTCCTTCCGAAGGTGCGGTGCCCAGAACTGCTCACAGTACTCCAGGTGCGGTCTAACCAGGGTTTTGTATAGCTGCAGCATAACTTCTGCCCCTTGTACTCTAGTCCTCTAGATATAAAGGCCAGCATTCCATTAGCCTTATTGATTATTTTCTGCACCTGTTCATGACACTTCAATGATCTATGTACCTGTACCCCTAAGTCCCTTTGGACATCCACTGTTTTTAATTTAAATTGGCTATAAAACGTTTTGGGACGTCCTGAGGTTGGGAAAGGTGCTATATAAATGCAAGTCATTCTTTTTTTCTTTGGAAATTAAACTGTGAAAGTAGAGCAAGGGGTCACATGTTTATCTTGTAAAGGGCAAATTTAGGACTGATATCAGGAAGTTCTTCTTCACACAAAGAGTGATCGACACATGGAATGGACTCCCAGGTAAAGTAGTGGAAGCGAAACCCTGTAATCATTTTTTTTAAAAGGTGGATGCTGCAATGAGGGGAATAAAGGGAGTTTTTGGATGGTTGAGCTGAGATGGGATCAGTGGCCTCCATCATCCGTAGCTTTCCTGTGTATATCAAAGAGGTGGAGGAAACGGGTCATCCTTATAAAGCTAGTGCTAAGATTAGTTTATTCAGCAACATTTTGAACAAGAAAGGTTTCTACTGCAACAAAAATGCTTGTACAATATTTCAGTCTAGCGTCTTGCTTTTGTGATTTGGAGATGTAGCCTTGAACAGTTGAAGAAAGGAGGTGCATGTTTAGATCGAGAATCTCCCATAGAATTTTTTAAAAAATCAATGACAAAATAAAATATGAAGCAAAGGATGATTTAGCTTAAGGCTAGTGTCAACAGTGGACCAACTGATCATCTAGTTTGGACACATTATGCACAATAATGATTTCAAATATGATTTAAAAATCATATATATTGATGAAAATCAGAGGTGAAAGAAAGAACAGGAGAAAACCTTTGAAAGGAAAACAAACTAGTCTTTGTATTCTCAATAGTTAAAGGAGTGTGGATATTTGCTAACAGTAAATTCCATTTATATAGTGTTCTCACATAATAATATTTCAGAGCTCTTTACAAGGAGAGAAATGGCCATTGAAGAAAAGGAACAATTATGTTGGAGAGTGGAGGGTAGAGAGTGCAGAACAGGTTGGAGATCGTTGGAGAGGGGTCAGAGGTCATGGGGGGGTCGGAAATTGTGGGGGGGGTCGTAGATCGTGGGGGGGTCGTAGATCGTGGGGGGGTCGTAGATCGTGGGGGGGTCAGAGATCATGGAAGGGGGTCGGAGATCATAGGGGTGGTCACTACAGGTAGGTTTATTGGGCCTGGGGGAAGCACTCCTGCTTCTCCGGGCCCACAAGCAGTGCTATAAAGGCACTTACCTGCAGTTTCGGGCCTGCTCACCTCCTCTCACGTGGCGTGAAGTAGAAGGCCTGGGAATCCCAGCCCCCAGGGGTTAAAAACAAAAAACCTATCAAAATGGAGGCATGCAGTCTCTTTAAAAGCTTTTACTGACTGACCCGCCTCCTGAGTGCAGTTTGGTCGTCCGCCCCTCGTCCCGCCTCCATGAAAACCGGAAGTGGGCGGGTTGGAGGCGGGATTTAGATTTTAAAAATTTTTACTGCCCCAACCCACCCGTTTTTCCCATTTAAAATCATGCCCATAGTGACTGAAATATTACTCAGTGCTGATGGAGTGGAGGGAGTGGAATTCAAGCAGGAAATTAGTGAGAGGAATGGAAAAGTTTAGTGCTTTGAACAATCTGTTTAATAGATGACATGATCTTGGACCATTAAAGAGCATATTTTCTAGAAATGATGAACTAATAATATTCATCTATCTACAATTCACTGCAAGTATCCTACACAGACACAGACATGCTTAAAATGAGTCTATGCAGTAGATCCCTTTTAGCATCCTTAGTTATTTCAAAACTTTTAAAATATTAATAATTAACACATATAAAACATGCCCGTTACATGGCCCCTCCCACTTTTTGTATGGCCCTCAAATCGTTCTGCCTTATCCCTTTGCAATATCCTGTCTCATTTTGTTCAATAAAATATATTTACTATCCATGAATGTTTTAAGTGACAATGGGTTCTTTTTTTTAATTCTTGCAGTTGTTCCTACATTACAAAACAATGATACACAATGCATCAGTCATGGTACACCGTGGTACACAATGAGCTTTACTGAGTGGCTTGGATTGTAGACAACCTTGGATGCACAGCTATGCTTGCCCACTGACACTTGATTGTTATAGAATAAACACATTGGGCCAGAAATTGCTGCAATAGCATTTCTCACGGTGAATGACATTAATTGGACTTTTTACCTCATTGTTCACATCGCATCGTATTTGCGTCGCAAATTGCTGGAATGTCGAAACAGTAACGGCGCAGCGATGTTATGATCTGGATTGCGCTGCCTGAAAGGGTGGCGGAAGCAGATTCAATTGTGGCTTTCAAAAAGGAATTGGATAAATACTTGAAGGGAAAAAATTTACAGGGCTACGAAGAAAGAGCGGGGAATAGGACTAACTGGATTACTCTTACAAAGAGCCAGCATGGGCTTGGTGGGCCAAATAGCCTCCTTCTCTGCTGTAACCATTCTATGATTCTATGATGTCAATGTCGCATCTGGGACCTCATGACCGTTGTCTCCTTAACATAGAAGCATAGAAAATAGGCGCAGGAATAGGCCATTCGGCCCTTCGAGCCTGCTCCACCATTCAATATGATCATGGCTGATCCTCTATCTCAATACCATATTCCTGATTTCTCTCCTTGATGCCTACAATGTCTAGAAATCTATCTATCTCCTTCTTAAATATATTCAGTGACATTAACCAATGAAAGACAGGATAGAAAAAGAAACAGAGCAAATGATGGAGAAGGAAATATGGTAAATTGGAGACCGAAGGCAATTGCGCACAAAAGCGCTTGAAATTGTGCTGGTTAGGTTCCATTCAAGTTTCCGCTAAATCACAAACGTAAAATTTTCCATGAACCAGCGCAATTGGGCAGCTTGATAGAGCGTAATCATTTACTTTTTTTCTTTTCATTATAAGGTATTCCTTGGTGTATTTAAGAGTGGTAACCTGGTGCAGTTTTATTAATTCTGCTGAAAATGGGTTTATCATCAAAAATAAACATTTTTAATAAGGGTGTCCAGCCCTGCTCCTGTGAGTAACCTGATTTAAAATCAGTGAAAATGGCTTAAAAAAAATATACTGAACCACTTGACAGTTTCATTGGTGTACATTAATCAGTTTCATAGTAAATTAAATATTTTTTGATATGAATAAACTTTTAAAACGTGCCTACTCGTGCCTGTGAGCCTAAGAAAATGAGCGCAATTTGAAGAGTCTTCCCGAACCACGCAATCGGTGGAATCTCACAATTTCAATCTGGCCAGTTTTGTGGGCAGGGCCTGATCCGGGCGAATTGAATCTTGAACCAGCGTAAAAGATTGTGGAAAACACAAGCGTATGTGGTTTTGGGTATAACTCACTTTCATTTAAAATTCCCCCATCTTTTGCGCTGGTTTGGCCAATTGCGCCTGGATTGCACTGATATTACTGCATAAACGGACGGCAACTCGACCCTATAAAAAGAAATAAAGAGAGGGAAAGAAAGTGAATTAATAGAATGAGAAAAAAGAGACAGAAAGGAAAAGTAAGAGAAGAATTAAATAGAAAGCAGAAGAAGAGGACATTGTAACCCAGTTGCGAATTGTTGTATTGGTCCTTGAGAAGTTAATGAGTGAATGGTAGGGTAGGTGTGAAAAATGTACAAACATTCTTGACCCATGAAGTATAGAACCAGCAAACCAGCATGATCAGGAACAGTGGAACTGCTTTCGTAGGAACATAGGAATTGCTAGATAAAGAAAATGTGAGGTCCATCTAGTTCGCCTTCTACCATCCTGGATGTCACATAATTTCACAACGATGATGGAGTTGTTGATTAATTATAGCAATCAATCTCTATCAATTAGTCTACAACAGACCGATAAATGACACGAAGAAAACCCCAGTGGTTGAGATCTTTGGGAACCATAGGTACAAAGTTACCTTTTCCTCCCACACTTACCATGTCATGTCTCAAATTACTCATATATGGTACATAGGAACATGGGAACATAGGAACAGAAGTAGGCCATTCAGCCCCTCGTGCCTGCTCCACCATTTGATAAGATCATGGCTGATCTGTGATCTAACTCCATATACCTGCCTTTGGCCCATATCCCTTAATACCTACCTTTGGTTGACAAAAAGCTATCTATCTCAGATTTAAATTTAGCAATTGAGCTAGTATCAATTGCCGTTTGCGGAAGAGAGTTCCAAACTTCTACAACCCTTTGTGTGTAGAAATGTTTTCTAATCTCACTCCTGAAAGGTCTGGCTCTAATTTTTAGACTGTGCCCCCTACTCCTAGAATCCCCAACCAGCGGAAATAGTTTCTCTCTATCCACCCTATCCGTTCCCCTTAATATCTTTTAAACTTCGATCAGATCACCCCTTAACCTTCCAAACTCTAGAGAATACAACCCCAATTTGGGTATCCCAAAATGTTATTTTCTGAAAGAAATCTATCTAATTTGCATTTCTAGTGCCGAAATAGCTTTCCTTCCTGAAAATTATTGCCTTTTGACACTAACAGGAGTGTGGATGGCAAGACTGGCATAAAAATACTGCCAAGACAGTTAAAACATTTTATAAAACCTCTAGGAACAATTCACTACCTGCAGATTGAGACTCCACACCTTCATTATTCCTATTCTGCGCTTCCAAGGTCAAGTGTCATGTCAGGACCATAAATCACGTCATTAACAGGGTCCTTTCGACATGAATTACCAGCACTAAATGGCTGCAGCAAGATTAATTCGTATTAACGTCATAAATCCAGCAATTTCATGACACAAAATGAACTTCAATGTGGAGCCTCATGGCGAGATGGTAATTTTTTCGGTTTTGGCGAGGCTAACGCTGGAGCAAATTGCCCAGCAATTTGTGGCATATCTCTTTGCCGCAAATTGCTGGATTTTTTATGAACTAATAATGGCGAGCGCCGTTAATGCGGCATTATTTTTCCAGGAATTTCTGGCCCATGGAAATAGTATTCCAGTGCTTCATCTGCTTTATGTCACCTCACTTACCGCGATTTTGCCGAGGTCGATGCCGTAGTTGAGCGCTTTCCAAGCGCACTGCTTGAAGTTGATTCTCCAGGGCTCTTCGAGGCGCTCTTGCATACACTCGCCTTTTTCTCCCTTGGTTCCATCTCGTCCTGGAATCCCTGAGGTTCCTGGGATGCCGTTCATTCCAGGATTACCCTCCCGGCCAGGAACACCTGGTGAACCCCGCATGCACACACCATTATACTGCATTTAGAACAGAGAAAAAAATCATCAGTTTCAATCAAATTTTGCTGCCCAAATGGAACAGGAATGATCCATTACAACGGGAGTAACAATGGGATTACCACAAGTAACATAGTTGGTATCAATGGAGAATAAAGGTTTTATTGGAGACAAAGGGACTTGAGGGAGAGTTTTTTCTGGAGCAGATGCAGCAGGAAGTGGGGTTGGAATGGAGTAGCGGGATGTGGGTGGTGAGGGATACAAGGAATTAGTTGGAGATGGTCTTGTCTGTGATCGAGTCCTGGGAGCAGAGAGGTCACGTGAGATGGCATGTTGAGGGGGCGGTCATGAATATGGGTAGAAGAGTTTATATGGAGGGAGAGGTTTAAGGAGGGCAGGAGGTTAGTAAATTCAGAGGAGAAACAGTAACAGGAACTGAGATGGAGATTGAAATCACAGAGGGTGAGTAAGTCACACAGTGCAGATGCTGATGGAGGAAAAGAGGAAGGATATCTCAGTGAGAAACTTGGGGTGCCGCTTGAGGTGGGAGTTGTGTTAGATTATAAGGATTGTAAAAGAGAGGCAATGGGTGTGGAACAAGGTGAGGTGTTCGTAGGAGAAGGTGTCAGAGAAGTAGGGGGGGAGTCCAAGGTGAGATTTGGTGATAAGGGCTACACTGTCACACGGTTTGGGCGGGGCAGGTGGTGGAAAGTATAACCAGGTGGGGAGGCTTCAGTAAGGGGAAAGCTGCTGCCACCCAGGAGCCAAGTTTTAGTCAAAGCCATAACGTCAATGAATTGTCTCATATTGTCTCATGTTGTGCATGACGAGGGCCTTGTTCGTGAGTGAACGGATATTCTGGAGGGAAATACAGAGAAGGGTGGTGATTGATGAAATGCTGGCAGAGTCCAAAGGGGCGAATGGGCCAGGGAGGATATTGGCAAGATTAGCGTCTGGTGGGCTTGCAGGATGGGTAGGTCATTGAGAGAGGAGGATGGGGAGTAAGGGTGGCTTACAGGGGAGTCAGCGACTGGTGCCTTGAAGGTCCCTTCAAAGAATCCCCCATCTCTGAATGTGGCTTGACTGGATGACATGAATGAAAGTAAAAGGGCCTGAGAGGGACCAAGAGAAAAAATAAGACTCATAGAAGTAATGGACTCCAGTCCAAAATGTGCATGTGAATGGACACAGAAGAATTCAGGTTACGTAGGCATGGCAAAGATTAGAAGAGAAATGTCCTGGTTGTAAACAGAGGACTGGGAGGAGACAATATGAGACAGTCTAAAGTTGAAGTGGAAACAGAGGGCAAAGGAGAAGTGGAGAATCTTCCATGAGCTAGCAGTGGTTGATCAGAGGTTAATAGCGGCATAGTAGAATATTGCGATTTTTGTTTATTAGCTAAATGCTTGAGCACAGTAAGATTGGGAAAGTTGTTTCTGGGATCAGTGTTGCAAAGGTTTCCACATCGTCAGCAGGGCAGGCAAGGGGACACACTGCACATCTGGTCCTTTTCTTTCTTGCTCATCCTGGGTACCAACACATTCTTCACTCTCTTAAAGTTACACTTGCTCAACTAATTAATCACAGTGCTCTCTCCAACTCGGCATCTTACATTATGACTACCCAGCTCCCCTCATAGCAATTACTTACACAACCCTATAACTCCTTCCTCCCCTTTAACAGCCTTGTACTCCAATGTCACCTACTTCACCTCTCCCATGCCACTTGGCACACATTCCTCAACTGCTAGCCTTACCTTCATCCACTCTATTTTCTTGCAGGACAAATTGGCATACAAGGCTGCCAAAGGCAGACCACTGGAGGGGCATCCCCACCTTTAAAACCCTCAACCTAGGTTACTGACTGAGCACCTACACTGTCACAACCTTCCACTCCATTCTCTATCTCCTTAATCCCAAAGGGTGTAATGTTCACCCATTCTTAGCTTCTACCCTCCTTTCTGCAGGTTCACCAAAGCAATTGGTGGCACAGGAGGAGGAAGATGATGATGGTGATGAAGACGATGATGAGGACCAAGACATCCAGGAATCACAGCTGCAATGATACTGTCATGTCTCAGAAAAACAGTACAAGCCAGGCCTCCAGTCATCCCCCACATAGCGTTATATCAATAGAACATGGGAGGCAACACCAAGCTGCCAAAAAGCAAGTTGACATGAGCCAAGGGTCTCCTCTGTCCCATGAGATTTTTGTAGAGCTTGCGCAGCCAACCTATCATGGAATCATACAGTACAGGGGGCCATTCGGCCCATCGTGCCTGTGCCGGCTCTACGAAAGAGCTATCCAATTAATCCCCTGCTCTTTCCTCATCACCCTGTAAATTTTTCCCCTTCAAATATTTATCCAATTCCCTTTTGAAAGTTACTATTGAATCTGCTTCCACCATCCTTTCAGGCAGTGCATTCCAGATCACAACAACTCGCTGCATAAAAAAAAAATCACCTCATCCCCCTACGGTTCTTTTGCCAATTATCTTGAGCACCTCTATTAAATCTCCGCTTAACCTTCTCTGATCTAAGGAGAACAATCCCAGCTTCTCCAGTCTTCCCACATACTTAAAGTCCCTCATCCCTGGTATAATTCTGGTAAATCTCTTCTGCACCCTCTCCAAAACCTTGACATCCTTCCTATAATGTGGTGCCCAGAATTGGACACAATACTCCAGCTGAGGCCTAACCAGTGATTTACAAAGGTTTAGCATAACCTTTTTGCTTTGGTACTCCGAGCCTCTATTTATAAAGCCAAGGGACCCATATGCTTTTTTAACAGCTTTATCAACTTGTCCTGCACCTTCAAAGATTTGTGTATGTGAACACATAGGTCTCTCTGTTCTTGGACCCCCTATAAAATTGTACCATTTAGTTTATATTGCCTCTCTTCATTCTTCTTCCCAAAATGCATTACTTCTCCTGTCACTGCATTAAATTTCATCTGCCATGTGTCTGCCCATTTCACCAGTCTGTCTATGACCTCCTGAAGCCTGTTACTATCCTCCTCACTGTTTACTACATGTTCTACATTTTGTGTCCTCCTCCTGCGATCCTGGCTTTCGGGGCACCTAGAAGAAGCAAAAGAATAGGCGCCCGTAGGAAATGGCATATTTGCTTCTGAGAAGCCATGACTGTGGATAAGAGGTGGGATTCTGAAAATCCGCCAGTGGTCTGACCCTGTGAGAAACAGTCAAAAGCAACTGCAGCTGTCTGTGGGCAGAATGCCAAAGAAAAACAACACTTTAAAAATCATTTCCTGCCTGGAGAAGTCTGAATTCAAGGAACTCCTCACGTCTGCCGTGAACAGCTGATCGTAGAAATACATAGACTTTTACAGCACAGAAACAGGCCATTTGGACCAACAGGTCTATGCTGGTGTTTATGCTCCACACGAGCCTCCTCTCACCTTAATTCATCTCACCCTGTAAACATAACCTTCTAGGAACATAGGAACTGGAGTAGGCCATTAACCCCCACGTGTCTGCTCCGCCATTTGATAAGATCATGGCTGATCTGTGATCTATCTCCATATACCTGCCTTTGGCCCATATCCCTTAACACCTTTGGTTGCCAAAAAGTTATCCATCTCACATTTAAATTTAGCAATTGAGCTAGTATCAATTGCCGTTTGTGGAAGAGAGTTCCAAACTTCTACCACCCTTTGTGTGTCGAAATGTTTTCTAATCTCACTCCTGAAAGGTCTGGCTCTAATTTTTAGACTGTGCCCCCTACTCCTAGAATCCCCAACCAGTGGAAATGGTTTCTCTCTATCCACCCTATCCGTTCCCCTTAATATCTTATAAACTTCGATCAGATCACCCCTTAACCTTCTAAACTCCAGAGAATACAACCCCAATTTGTGTAATCTCTCCTCGTAACTTAACCCTTGAAGTCCGGGTATCATTCTAGTAAACCTACGCTGCACTCCCTCCAAGGCCAATATGTCCTTCCGAAGGTGTGGTGCCCAGAACTGCTCACAGTACTCCAGGTGCGGTCTAACCAGGGTTTTGTATAGCTTCCTTCCTTTCCCCTCATGTACTTATCTAGCTTCCTCTTATCAATCTACGCTATTCGCCTGAACTACTCCACGTGGTAGCGAGTTCCACATTCTCACCACTCTCTGAGTAAAGAAGTTTCTCCTGAATTCTGTATTGGATTTATTAGTGTCGATCTTATATTTATGGCCCTTAGTTTTGGACTCCCCCACAAGTGAAAAAATCTTCTCTACGTCTATCCTATCAAACCCCTTCATAATTTTAAAGACCTCCATCGGGTCACCTCTCAATCTTCTCTTTTCTAGAGAAAAGAACCCCAGCCTGTTCAGTCTTTCCTGATAGTTGTACCCTCTCAGTTCTGGTATCATTCTTGTAAATCTTATCTACATTTTCTCCAGTGCTTCTATATGTTTTTTGTAATATGGAGACCAGAACTGTTCACAGTATTCTAAGTGTGGTCTAACCAAGGTTCTATACAAGTTTAACATAACTTCTCTGCTTTTGAATTCTATTCCTCTAGAAATGAACTCCAGTGCTTTGCCACTCAAATTTTCTGATCAAAGAAGATGCCTATGCTGTTCCTGATTGGTAAACATGCAGGAAATGATGAGGAGATACACCTCCAATGATTTTTAACAATTTTCTTACCTGCACTTTTTAGGATTCAATTTCCTGATTTTTCTCCCATTTTTCATGCGAAAATGGAATCCGAAAGAAACTCATGTTTTTAAATTGGCAATAAAAAATTACTTTGATAATCCTTATACAGTACATTGTTTCTATTGATCTAACTTAGAAAGGCCGACTAATGTAATTTAAAGATTGATTTCAGGTAATTGTAGTTTTATTGAAATCCTGGGGACCATTTTCAACTTTCGCCTAAAACGGGCGTGAAGTTGGTTGGTGCCCAATTTCGGTGGGTGGTGAAGTCTGTGCCCACCTGCTAGATTGAATGGGAGACCCAAACCATTTCCAGGTTCGGGCCTCATTAAAATACAGTCGGTGAGCTGGTTACTGCTCAATGAGTGCTAGCGGGCAGTTCACCAAACTGGAGGGCGGAATATCTGATGGCATATTTGCTTCTGAGAAGCCATGACTGTGGATAAGAGGTGGGATTCTGAAAATCCGCCAGTGGTCTGACCCTGTGAGACCAAACTGAAGGTCGGTAGTAAAAGGTTGGGTGGGGGGGGGAGGCACTCCTCCTGGACCCACAAAAATTACCCCACAAAATGTTGCAGGGTGTTTTTGGAGCGGCCACCAGCAGTTCCTTTAAAGACTGCTGATTAGGCCGCTCACTACCTGGTACAAATGGGCGTTTTCTTATCAGAATAGGACCCCGATTTGCATTTGCAAGTAGCGGGAGTGCTTCGCGGCCATTTACAGGCCCGCCTGATGTAAATTTCAGCCAGGCCTTGGGTGTCCAAGGGGTGGCTGATGTTTCCCTGCCATTTTCAACTGCTGGACACCTCATAAACGGGAGAGTAGGCATTTGAAAATTGGCCCCCTTTGCCTTGATAGCTGGAGTAAACATATACTAAGCTGTTGGGAGAAATCTGCATCTCCATGCCAGGGACCAATCATCTAGCCTAGCTAGTTTGCCTCAGTGACATTGTTGCCAGTAATC
This sequence comes from Heptranchias perlo, assembly GCF_035084215.1. Lineage (NCBI taxonomy): Eukaryota > Metazoa > Chordata > Chondrichthyes > Hexanchiformes > Hexanchidae > Heptranchias > Heptranchias perlo. Next base: position 111,844,133 of record NC_090327.1, on the reverse strand, counting down.
ACAAATTAATTGCATCAGAAACTACCACATATCCTGGAAATACTAATATATGCGAACTTGGTTAGAATTTATTTCTGTTTATATCAGATGGCCCAAGCAAACAACTCAATAGACAACCAAGAGACTGCTATTCACACCTTATCTACTTGACTAGTAGAAATTATTAATATTCCGATTGCCTGAGCATTGAGAATTTGTCTGTTCTTCAAAGAAGCCTGTTTCTATGTCAAGGAAAGTCCTAAGATCTTCAGTCCTAGGATTTTCAGTTCCATAGTATTGACCAGCTGTTTTCAATTGAGGCAGCCTGGAATAGCTTGGTGGAAGCCTTTACACCCAATGATTCATCAGAAATTCAGTTTAATGATTTTGAAAAGAAGTACAAAGGCTTCCAACTCCATTATTTTTGGAACAGTTTAAGTTTTGCTTAAGTCAAATATTGTACTTAGTTACCTGCTGTGTGTTTTCTGCTTCTGTGTAATTAACTAATTGTAAATAAATTTGACCAATTGTTTCAGCCTGAATGCAATGATCTGAGAGGGTGGACAGGAAAATACGATGAATAACCCACATAATCTCCAGTGCATAGTGCTGTAGAAAAGCCCGTTCATGTCACACACAAAATTGCAAATTTCAGTTCATAGGAAACACAGATCTGCTTATTATGCCTTTTTGCTCTGAATACCAGGAAATAGTGGTGGGAAAAGGCCTAAATTATAACACTGGGGTCCTCTAGATCTTCAATCCAAATTAAATATCTTTCTCAATGTATTAAGCCCCTCCCCACGATAAATTCCTAGATATCCCAAAGAGGCATCTATACCATAACTAATAAGTTACACAGAATATTCCCCCCCACCCAGAGAGGAGCAAATGGTAGGCATCATACTTAATAAGATTTTATGAAGAAAATACATTTATAAAACGAGGTTAGTCTAATGAGAGTTAAGGAAAAGATTAATGAAATGAGATGTGTCCTAGTGACATTCTAGTTGGAAAATTTAGACACCCATTTATTTTATATTAAATAAGTAAAGACTGCTGATTAAAGCTGCATTCTCCTTCACCTCTCCATCCCCACCGCCCCACTCCCCAGCCAATGGAAATAAATCCATTTCTTCTGTTGTGGGACTGCAAGGGAAAGATTGTGGGTTAATGTCTAAACAATTGCTTCACTAGACATCTCTGACTAAGCAGTCTGCAGACTGCAGTTAGATTAAGAACGGGATTCACAGGCAGTTTTTGCACTCAGCAGTATTGCAAAAAGTAGTTAGTTTTCCTCCCCAGATTTTAACAATTCCAAACGGGAGTTTCAGAATCATCCCTTTACGGTATGGACAACTGCTGGACACCTCGTAAACGGTATGGACAAAATAAAAGACACAAACTTTACCCTTTCCATAAACTCCTCATCCCGTTGACGAGCAGTTCTTTTCTTGCCTGATTCGGCGCCAAGTAAAGGTAGAATGAGCCAGGTGAGGAGCAACAGCCGAGCCAGTGAGCCCATGTTGGGAGGACGAGTATTAAAACTTGAGACCCAAAGACGGGGCAGGGAATTCACTCAGATCCCACTCAGCCTCTCGCTACACTTTGCGTCTGCTTCGGATCATGAACATCAAATATCTGCAGGGATTTCAGGAATGTCCCACCCCAAACACTGACTCACTTCTGTGTGCAGCTCCACTTCAGATCAAATGAAAAGTTGGAACGTTTGAGAGTTTCAAAACTACAGATGCAATCTTTATTAGAAAGTTTAGATTTCTTGATGGAATGAAAATAAAGACATGGATGGAAAAACAAGTTTGTGGCCAGTAAAGGTCTGGTCAGGATATAGATTGTACGTTATAAACCGCTGCTCGTTTTGGGAACAAAGACGGTTCTGTGTTCCTTTACAGCTCCGAAACTGAATGAATGCAGAGTTTTCAAGCTGGATATTATAAACGTGGCGTGTCAACAGATTTAGACAGAACACAAAGCGTAAATGATAGGATATGTAAATAATATGTCTGCTTCAAAAACGTAGTTACCAGAGCTCTTCTTTGAATTACAGTACGGCTAAGTACAGTAAGTGTTCATTTCTGTTGGCATAGCATTCGCTGTCGAGTCTGCACCGATGCTAAACCTACTAGTGTGTAAAGCGGGTGCTGACATCGCAACTGATTCTGTAGCGAAGCAGAGTTAAGACTCCGTCCTCCAGGGAATTTCACTCCACTTGGCTCAAGACCCGGAATTCAGCCTGAATTTACATTAGAATCACTACATCGTAAATGTAACTTAGGAACATAGGAATAGCAATAGGCCATTCAGCCCCTTGTGCCTGCTCCACCATTTGATAAGATCATGGTTGATCTGTGATCTAACTCCATATACCTGCCTTTGGCCCGTATCCCTTAATACCTTTGGTTGACAAAAAGCTATCTATCTCAGATTGAAATTTAGCAATTGAGCTAGTATCAATTGCCGTTTGCGGAAGAGAGTTCCAAACTTCTACCACCCTTTGTGTGTAGAAATATTTTCTAATCTCACTCCTGAAAGGTCTGGCTCTAATTTTTAGACTGTGCCCCCTACTCCTAGAATCCCCAACCAGCGGAAATAGTTTCTCTCCATCCACCCTATCTGTTCCCCTTAATATCTTATAAACTTCGATCAAATCACCTTAAATGCTCTCACTTACACAAAACTTTTATCAGCCAATCAGAATGTTGTAAATATTTGGGTGGGGGAATTGGTAATTTTACTCTGAGGCAGAATATTGCACTTTAGGCGATCAGGCTATCTGAAGCAGTATTAATGCCTCTCAGCACTTTCTCATATAGGAACATAGATAGGAACATAGGAAAAGAAGTGGGCCATTCATCCCCTTGAGCCTGTTCCATCATTCAATTAGGTCATGGCTGATCTGTGTCTTAACTCCATCTACCATCCTTGGTTCCGAAACCCTTAATAACCTTGCTTAACAAAAATCTAACAATCTCAGTTTTGACATTTTTAATTGACCCCCAGCCTCAACAGCTTTTTGGGGGAGAGAGATCCAGATTTCCACTACCCTTTGTGTGAAGAGGTGCTTTCTGACATCACCCCTGAACGGCCTAGCACTTATTTTAAGGTTGCGCCCCCTTGATCTGGACTTCCCCCACCAGAGGAAATAGTTTCTCTCTATCTACCCTATCAACTCCTTTAATCATCTTAAACACCTCAATTAGATCACCCCTTAATCTTCTATATTCAAGGGGATACAAGCCTAGCGGCTGAGTTCTGGACACGTTGGAGTTTATGGAGGGTGGAGCAGGAAAGGAGAGCAAGGAGAGCTTTGAAATAGTTGAATCTAAAGGAAACAACAGGAGGATAAGTATTTCAGTGTCAGAGGGATTGAGATGGGGAAGAGGAGGATAATGCCAAATAAGTGATCTTGATGAAGGATAGGGTGTGGTTTTGAAACTCAGCTCGGTATTGAACAGGACACCAAGGTTATTCATGGTCTGTTTCAACTTGCATGAGTAGCCAGGGAGAGGATAATTTTGTAGTAAAGGAGTCGAATTAATGGCAGAACAAAGCCAAAGTAATGGCTTTGATCTTCTCAATCATCATTTAAAGGAAGTTGTGACTCACCCATGATTTGATATTTTACAGGCAGTCCAACAGCATGGAGGCAGTTATGGATTCAAGGGAAGTTGAGTTGGGTATCATCAACATACGTATGAAAGCTGACCCTATGATGCTATGAAGGGGTAGCATGTCATCCAGGAACAGGAGGCGGCCAAGGATAGATCCTTGGGGACTTGAGGTCTTCTCTGAACAACAAGTGCGAGGAGCTCCTGGACTTCTTTGTCATTAAGATTGAGACCATCCGTTCAGCTGCCTCTGCCACTTCCCTCCATTCCCGTAGCCCACCAAGCCAAACTTCTCCCAAGGTTCCCTCCTGCCCCAGCCCAGAAATCGCATCTTTCTCTAGTTGCTCTCCTATCTCCCCTTATTCCTTCTTCGCATTCACCTTGTCCATGAGACTCACTTCTTGCTCCCTCGACCCTATTCCCACCAAACTGCTGACTGCCCAACTTTCCTTCCTGCCCTCCATGTTAACTGATATTTTTAATGGTTCTCTCTCCTCAGGTAATGTCCCCCTCCCCTTCAAATCTGCCGTCATCACCCCCTCCTCAAAAAAACCACCCTTGATCCCTCTGTCCTTGCAAACTATTGCCCCATCTCCAACCTCCCTTTTCTCTCCAAAGTCCTTGAACGTGTTGTCACCTCCAAATTCATGCCCATCTTTCCCACAACTCCATGTTTGAAACCCTCCAAACAGGTTTCCGCCCCTGCCATATGTAAAATTAGACATTTTCAGCATATAAATCTTACCTTTGGATTAGGTTTTTTTAACGTATAAACCATATAAACTACTCAAGTTTAGGTTAGGCACCATAATGCATAAACAGCACCTGCTTACATACATAAGATGGCTAGGAATCGTAGGATAGTCGCTAAAGATCATGAAATGGCCAAGTTAAAACCACCCAGAATGAAGAAGGAAAGGCTGAGCGAGGTGATGCTGAAAGCTGCTTACATTGCAGGTTTCAAGCATTTTGCAGACATGATAAAGGCAACGTTGAGACTGTGTACACAATGTGTTGAGAATATGTAGACTGTGGGCATGTCAAGATACAGGGGGCTTGTGTACGCACAGACCCTGAGCTAAATGGGGCTTGTGTACGCACAGACCCTGAGCTAAATGGGGCTTGTGTACGCACAGACCCTGAGCTAAATGGGGCTTGTGTACGCACAGACCCTGAGCTAAAGGGGGCTTGTGTACGTGCAGACCCTGAGCTAAAGGGGGCTTGTATACTTGCAGACCCTGAGCTAAAGGGGGCTTGTGTATGCACAGACAGCTAAAGGGGGCTTGTGTACGCACAGACCCTGAGCTAAAGGGGGCTTGTGTACGTGCAGACCCTGAGCAGTTCTGATAAGGGAGTCAAGGAATGTGAATAATAACCCTGATAAGAGAGGAATTGCGTGAGAAGAGGGGTATAAAGAATACTAATTTTACACTTGAATTTATAGAAGCACAGGACAGGAAGAGAGAGAGAGAGACAGACAGACAGACAGAAAAGCAACCATCCGTTGGTTATTGCTGCTATCCAAGGAAGGTGACGGGTAATATTGTTTGTTTCTTTGTAATACTATTGATTAAACATTGTGTATGTTGATAATTAAAAATTCAATAAAGGATTAATCGCAGCCATATTGATATCAAGTCCGAATCGACCTTACACAGCACTGAAATGGTCCTTATCAAAGTTACAAATGACATCCTATGTGACTGAGACCATGGTAAACTATCCCTCCTCAATCTTCTCGATCTGTCTGCAGCCTTTGACGCGGTTAACCACATCATCCTTCTCCAACGCCTCTCTTCTGTTGTCCAGCTGGGTAAGACTGGCCTCGCCTAGTTCCATTCCTATCTATCCAGTCATAGCCAGAGAATCACCAGCAATGGCTTCTCTTCTCGCTCCCGCACCGTTGCTGCTGGTGTCTCCCAAGGATCTACCCTTCGCCCCCTCCTACTTCTCATCTATACTTCAATAAAATATTGGGAAGACCAAAGCCATTGTCTTCAGTCCCCATCACAAACTCCGTTCCCTAGCCGCTGCCTCCATCCCTCTCCCTGGCCACTGTCTGAGGCTGAACCAGACCGTTCGCAACCTTGACGTCCTATCTTAGAATAGAATCATGGAATCATAGAAAATTTACGGCACAGAAGGAGGCCATTCGGCCCATCGTGTCTGCCCCAGCTGAAAATGAGCCACCCAGCCTAATCCCACTTTCCAGCACTTGGTCCGTAGCCTTGTAGGTTACGGCCCTTCAGGTGCACATCCAGATACTTTTTAAATGAGTTGAGGGTTTCTGCCTCTACCACCCTTTCAGTCAGTGAGTTCCAGACCCCAAACACCATCTGGGTGAAAAAACTTTTCCTCAGCTCCCTTCTAGTCCTTCTACCAATCACTTTAAATCTATGCCCCCTGCTTATTGACCTCTCTGCTAAGGGAAATAAGTCCTTCCTATCCACCCTATCTAGGCCCCTCATAATTTTGTACACCTCAATTAAATCACCCCTCAGCCTCCTCTGTTCCAAAGAGGACAACCCCAGCCTATCCAATCTTTCTTCATAGCTAAAATTCTCCAGCCCTGGCAACATCCTCATAAATCTCCTCTGTACCCTCTCCATTGCAATTACATCCTTCCTGTAATATGGTGACCAGAACTGTACACAGTACTCAAGCTGCGGCCTAACCAGCATTTTATACAGTTCCAGCATTACCTCCCTGCTCTTATATTCTATGCCTCGGGTAATAAAGGAAAGTATCCCGTATGCCTTCTTAAACATCTTATCCTGCTACCTTCAGGGATCTGTGGACATGCACTCCAAGGTCCCTCACTTCCTCTACACCTTTTAGTATCCTTCCATTTATTGTCTATTCCCTTGCCTAGTTTGCCCTCCCCAAATGCATTACCTCACGCTTCTTCGGACTGAATTCCATTTGCCACTTTTCTGCCCACCTGACCAGTCCATTGATATCTTCCTGCAGTCTACAGCTTTCCTCCTCACTATCAACCACTGATATCAACTATCTGATCTTGAGCTGAGCTTCCGACCCCACATCCTCTTCATCACCAAGGCTGCCTACTTCTACCTCCATATCATCGTCAATCTCTGCATCTGTCTCAGCTCATCTGCTGCTGAAACCCTCATCCATGCCATTGTTACCTCTAGACTCGACTATTCCAATGCTCTCCTGGCCAGCCTTCCACCTTGCACTCTCCATAAACTTGAGCTCATCCAGAACTCCGCTGCCCGCATCCTCACTTGCACGAAGTCCCATTCACCCATCACTCCTGTGCTCGCTGACCTACATTGGCTCTCAGTCCAGCAATGCCTCAATTTTAAAATTCGTGTCTTTGTTTTCAAATCCCTCCATGGCCTCGTCCCTGCCTACCTCTGTAACCACATCCAGCCCTACAACCCTCCAAGATCTCTGTGATCCTCCAATTTTTGTCTCTTTAATCCTCAATTTTTTTCGCTCCACCATTGGCGGCTCTGCCTTCAGCTGCCTAGGCCCCAAGCTCTGGAATTCCCTCCCTAAACTTCTCCACCTCTCTAACTCTCCTCCCTTAAGATGCTCCTTAAAACCTACCTCTTTGACCACCTGTCCTAACATCTCATTATGTGGCTCGGTATCAAACTTTGTTTGAAAATGTTCCTGTGAAGCGCCTTGGGATGTTTTACAACATTAAAGGCGCTATATAAATGCTAGTTGTTGTTGTGATGGTGCAGGAATGGGAAGGAAGGCCATTGCTAAGATGCATTGGCTGTAGATCTTAAGTGACACTGTTCATAGCAGATGATATGCTGTTTTATACGGAAAAGGAAGGAAAGAAATTGTATTTGCCTGGTGCCTTTTACATCCCAAAGCACTTTACACTAAATTAATTACTTTGGAAGTATAATAACTTGTTTTGTTTGCAAACAAAGCAGCTAATTTGCGCATAGCAAGATGTCACAAACGGCAATGAGATGAATGGCTAGTTAATCTGTTTTTGGTGGTGTTGGGTGATGAATAAATGTTGGCCAAGACGTTGGGAGAATATCCCTACCCTTCTTTGAATTATGCCATGGGATCTTTTACATGCATTTGAAAGCACAGATGAGTCCTCAATTTAATATATCATCCAAAATTGGCATTCTGACAATGTAGTGCTCCTAATACATAATCATAGAATCAGAGAAAATTTACGGCACAGAAGGAGGCCATTCAGCCCATCCTGTCCGCGCTGGCTGAAAATGAGCCACCCAACCTAATCCCACTTTCTAGCACTTGGTCCGTAGCCTTGTCGGTCACGGCACTTCAGGTGCACATCCAGGTACTTTTTAAATGAGTTGAGGGTTTCTGCCTCTACCACCCTCTCAGGCAATGAGTTCTAGACCACCACCACCTTCTGGGTGAAAAAACTTTTCCTCCGCTCCCTTCTATTTCTTCTACTAATCACTTTAAATCTATGCTCCCTGCTTATTGACCTCTCTGCTAAGGGAAATAGGTCCTTCCTATCTACCCTATCTAGGCCCCTCATAATTTTGTACACCTCAATTAAATCACCCCTCAGCCTCCTCTGTCCAAAGAGAACAACCCCAGCCTATCCAATCTTTCTTCATAGCTAAAATTCTCCAGTCCTGGCAACATCCTTGTAAATCTCCTCTGTACCCTCTCCAGTGGAATTACATCCTTCCTGTAATGTGGTGACCAGAACTGTGCACAGTACTCAAGCTGTGGCCTAACCAGTGTTTTATACTGTTCCAGAATAACCTCCCTGATCTTATATTCTATACCTCAGCTAATAAAAGAAAGTATTCCATATGCCTTCTTAACCACCTTATGTACCTGTCCTGCTACCTTCAGGGATCTGTGGACATGCACTCCAAGGTCCCTCACTTCCTCTACACCTTTCAGTATCCTCCCATTCATTGTGTATTCCCTTGCCTTGTTTGCCCTCCCCAAATGCATTACCTCAGACTTCTCCGGATTGAATTCCATTTACCATTTTTCTGCCCACCTGACCAGTCCATTGATATCTTCCTGCAGTCTACAGCTCCTCCTCACTATCAACCACACAGCCAAATTTTTGTATCATCTGCGAACTTCTTAATCATGCCACCTTCATTTAAGTCCAAATCATTAATATATATCACAAAAAGCAAAGGTCCTAGTACTGAGCCCTGCGGAACCCCACTGGAAACAACCTTCCAGTCACAAAAGCACCCGTCAACATTACCCTTTGCTTCCTGCCACTGAGCCAATTTTGGATCCAACTCGCCACTCTCCCTTCAACCCCGTGGGCTTGTATTTTTTTGACCAGTCTGCCATGTGGGACCTTGTCAAAAGCCTTGCTAAAATCCATGTAGACTACATCAAAAGCACTACCCTCATCGACCCTCCTTGTTACCTCCTCAAAAAATTCAATCAAGTTAGTCAGACACGACCTTCCCTTAACAAATCCATGCTGACTGTCCTTGATTACTCTGTGCCTTTCTAAGTTACGGTTTATCCTGTCCCTCAGAATTGATTCCAATAATTTGCCCACCACCGAGGTTAGACTGACTGGCCTGTAATTACTCAGTCTATCCTTCGCTCCCTTTTTAAACAATGGTACAACGTTAGCGGTCCTCCAATCCTCCGGCACCACACCTGTATCCAGTGAGGATTGGAAAATGATGGTCAGAGCCTTCGTTATTTCCTCCCTTGCTTCTTTTAACAGCCTGGGATACATTTCATCCGGCCCTGGTGATTTATCTACTTTCAAAGATGCTAATCCCCTTAATACTTCCTCTCTCACTAGGTTTACCCCATCCAATATTTCACACTTCTCCTCCTTAACTACAATGTCTGCGTCATCTCCCTCTTTTGTGAAGACAGACGCAAAGTATTCATTAAGAACCATACCAACATCTTGCGCCTCCACTCATAGGTTACCTTTTTGGTCTCTAATAGGCCCTACTCTTTCCTTAGTTATTCTCTTGCTCTTAATGTATTTATAATGTATTTTACTTGCCAATATTTTCTCATGCCCTCTCTTTGCTTTCCAAATTTCCTTTCTAATTTCACTCTTGCACTTTTTATACTCCTCTAGGCTTTCTGTCGTATTGAGTTCTCGGTATCCTACATAAGCTTTCCTTTTCTGCCTTATCTTACCCTGTATGCTCCTAGTCATCCAGGGGGCTCTAGATTTGGCTTTTCTTTGTGGGAACATGTTTACTCTGCACTCCTTGAATCTCCCCCTTGAATGCCTCTCACTGCTCTGACACTGATTTACCTTCAAGTAGCTGTTTTCAGCCCACTTTTGCTAAATCACTTCTTAGCCTAGTAAAATTGGCCTTTCCCCAATTGAGAACTTTAACTGCTGTTCTATCTTTGTCCTTTTCCATAACTATGCTAAAACTAACTGAATTATGATCACTACCACCAAAATGCTCTCCCACTGATACTCCATCTACCTGCCCAGCCTAATTTCCTAAAGCTAAATCCAGAACTGCCCCCTCTCTTGTTGGGCTTGCTACATACAGGCTAAAAAAGTTCTCTCGAATGCAATTTAAGAATTTTGCGCTGTCTATACCATTCACACTAAAATAATGTATTATTCTGCTGCTTAAGATGATAATGTGTCCTTCAAGTGCACAAAATGTAATTGCTAATCTGTAAGCTACACCTCCAGCCAATTGGAATTTGGTTTGGTGAGAGAACTGTCCAGAGTGAAGTCAGTCAGAGTTTCATTATCTTCAAGTTGGAAGTCAGAACCCAGGATGATTAAAAAAGAGAAAGCCAGTTATTTCATCAATTAATATATATGTGTATAAATACATATTATATCAGGATACACAGCAAGATGGTAGGCAACATGTAGCAGGTTGGAGGTGTATATCAAGTATTTAGCAGGATCGGGGAATAGAGGGAAGGGTGCATGGATTTTAGAAGCACTGGGGGAGTGGGGATTCCTGAGCTTTGGCAGCCCTAGGAGAGGGATGCTTCTGGGGCTTGGGAGAACTAGTGGTGCCCATTCTCTCCAGGTCTTAGAAGAGTCTGCCCTCCTTTGAGCTAATTTGCCCGTCCAGGTCATTGGTATCCATAGAATTAAATTAACATACCGTATAACCATATACTTAAGACAATCATATGCTAAGTTTATATATTACTAAAAGTAGCAAAAACAGATTAAAAAGGAGATACATGTTGATCAGCCAGACAGTAGTTTCTTTCTCTTTGAACTTGTTAATGCAAAACGATATCATCTCATTGTTTGTGATTGATTCTAAAATATCACTTTCACAGAAGAGCATCAGAAGATTTGAATGCTTGTATCTGACATGATCGACCTTAGCTTGTTCTTTATAATAATGACATGGCTGATGAATTGTTCTGCAACAACACTTTTTACTGCAATTGAACACAAGTCGAATACAAAATCATAGAATGATACAGCACAAAAGGAGGCCATTCGGCCCATCGTGCCTGTGCCGGCTCTTTGAAAGAACTATCCAATTAGTCCATCTCCCCTGCTCTTTCCCCATAGCCCTGCAAATTTTTCGCCTTCAAATATTTATCCAATTCCCTTTTGAAAGTTATTATTGAATCTGCTTCCACTGTCCTTTCAGGCAGTGCATTCCAGATCCTAATAACTCATTGCATAAAAAATGTTTTAGAATCATAGAATCATAGAGAGGTTACAGCATGGAAGGAGGCCATTTGGCCCATCGAGTCCAAACCGGCTCTATGCATGAGCAATCCAGCTAGTCCCATTCCCCGCCCTATTCCTGTAGCCCTGCAAATTATTTCCTTTCAAGTACTTATCCAGTTCCCTTTTGAAGGCCATGATTGAATCTGCCTCTACCACCCCCTCAGGCAGTGCATTCCAGATCCTAACCACTCGCTGTGTAAAAAAGTTTTTCCTCATGTCACCTTTGGTTCTTTTGCCAATCACCTTAAAACTATGTCCTCTGGTTCTTGACCCTTCTGCCAATGGGAACAGTTTCTCTCTATCTACTCTGTCTACTCTTCATGATTTTGAATACCTCTATCAAAACTCCTCGCAACCATCTCTGTTCCAAGGAGAACAACCCCAGCTTCTCCAGTCTATCCATGTAACTAAAGTCCCTCATCCCTGGAATCATAATAATAAATCTCTTCTGTACCCTCTCTAAGGCCTTCATATCTTTCCTAAAGTGCAGTGGCCAGAACTGGACACAACACTCCAGTTATGGTCAAACCAGTGTTTTATAAAGGTTCAGCATCACTTCCATACTTTTGTACTCTATGCCTCAATTTATAAAGCCCAGGATCCCATATGCTTTTTTAACTGCTTTCTCAACCTGTCCTGCCACCTTCAACGATTTGTGCACATATACCCCCAGATCTCTCTGTTCCTGTACCCCTTTTAGAGTTGTGCCCTCTAGTTTATATTGCCTTTTCTCGTTCTTCCTACCGAAATGTATCTCTTCGCATTTTTCTGCGTTTAATTTCATCTGCCACATGTCCGCTCATGCCACCAGCACTATCCTCCTCACTGTTTACTACCCTTCCAAGTTTTGTGTCATCTGCAAATTTTGAAATTGTGCCCTGTACCCCAAGTCCAAGTCATTAATATATATATCAAGAAAAGCAGTGACCCAGCACTGACCCCTGGGGAACACCACTGTACACCTCCCTCCAGTCTGAAAAACAACCATTCACCACTACTCTCTGTTTCCTGTCCCTTAGTCAAATCTGTATCCATGTTGCTACTGCCCCCTTTATTCCATGGACCGCAATCTTGATGATAAGTCTACCATGCGGCACTCTATCAAATGCCTTTTGAAAGTCCATATACATCACATCAACTGCATTGCCCTCATCTACCCTCTCTGTTACCTCATCAAAAAACTCTATCAGGTTAGTTGCCTTTAACAAATCCATACCGGCTTTCCCTAATCAATCCATCCTCGTCCAAGTAACTGTTAATTCTGTCCCGGATTATCGTTTCTAAACGTTTCCCACCACTAAGGTTAAACTGACTGGCCTATAGTTGCTGGGTTTATCCTTACACCCTTTTTTGAACAAGGGTGTAACATTTGCAATTCTCCAGTCCTCTGGCACCACCCTAGTATCTATGGATGTTTGGAAGATTATGGCCGGTACCTCTGCAATTTCCATTCTTAATTCCCTCAGCAACCTAGAATGCATCCCATCCGGACCGGGTGATTTATCTACTTTAAGTACAGCTAGCCTTTCAAGTACCTCCTCTTTATCAATTTTTAGCCCATCCAGTATCTCAACTACATCTTGCTTTACTGAGACTTTGGCTGCCTCGTGGGAATGTGCCTAGACTGTACCCAAACCAACTCCTCCTTAAAGGCTGCCCACTCTTCAATTACAGTTTTGCCTGCAAATCTTTGATTCCAATTTACCCGGGCCAGAGCTGTTCTCATCCCATTGAAATTGGCCCTCCTCCAATTGAGTATTTTTACTTTGGAGTGGTCCATGTCCTTTTCCATAGCTATTCTACACCTTATGATACTATGATCGTTGCTCCCTAAATGCTCCCCCACTGACACTTGCTCCACTTGGCCCACCTCATGCCCTAGAACCAAGTTCAGCAATGCCTCCTTCCTCGTTGGGCCGGAAACGTACTGGTTAAGAAAGTTATCCTGAACACATTTCAAAAATTCCTCCCCCTCTGTGCCCCTTATATTATTATTGCTATCCCAGTCTATATTAGGATAGTTGAAGTCCCCAGTTATCACTACTTTTGCACCTCTCTGTAATTTCCCTACAAATTTGCTTCTATATCCTTCCCACTAATTGGTGGCCTATAGAATACACCCAGTAGTGTAATGGTACCTCTTTTATTTCTTAACTCTAACCAAATAGATTCTGTCCTTGACCCCTTCAGGACATCCTCTCTCTCCAGTACTATAATATTCTCCTTAATCAATACTACCACCCCCCACTTCCTTTCTTTCCCTATCTTTCCTGAACACCTTGTATCCAGGAATATTTAGTACCCAATCCTGCCCTTTTTTGAGCCAGGGCTCCGTTATTTCCACGACATCGTATTCCCATGTGACTATTTGCACCTGCAGCTCACCAGTCTTGTTTACTACGCTTTGTGCGTTTACACACATGCACTGCAAACCAGTCTTAGACTTTCTTGTACTCTCTCTAAGTCTGATCCCAGTCCATATTAGGATAGTTGAAGTCCCCAGTTATCACTACCCTCTAGCTTTTGCACCTCTCTGTAATTTCCCTGCAAAGGATCCTATGTCGTCTCTTTTTCTTTTGCCAATTACCTTAAATTTGTGTCCTTTGGTTACTGACCCTTCTGCCACTGGAAACGGTTTCTCCTTATTTACTCTATCAAAATCCTTTATGATTTTGAACACCTCTATTAAATTTCCCCTTAACCTTCTCTGCTCTAAGGAGAACAACCCCAGCATCTCCAGTCTCTCCAAGTAACTGAAGTCTTTTATCCCTGGTACCATTGCAGTAAATCTCCTCTGCACCCTCTCTAAGGCCTTGACATCCTTCCTAAAGTGTGATGTCTAGAATTGGACACAATACTCCAGCTGGGGCCTAACCAGTGTTTTAGAAAGGTTTAGCATAACTTCCTTGCTTTTGTACTCTATGCCTCTATTTATAAAGCCAAGGATTCCATATGCCTTTTTAACAGCCTTCTCAATTTGTCCTGCCACCTTCAAAAACTTGTGTATGTACACCCCCAGGTCTCTCTGTTCCTTTAAAATTTTAAAATCTCTTTAAAATTGTACAATTTGTTTTATATTGCCTCTCCTCATTCTTCCTACCAAAATCAATCACTTCACACTTCTCTGCATTAAATTTCATCTGCCATGTGTCTGCACATTTCACCAGTCTGTCTATGTCCTTCACATTGTTTACTACATTTCTGAGTTTCCAGGTCATTAATATATATCAAAAAGAGTAGGGGTCCCAACACCCACCCTTGGGGAACACCGCTGCACAGTTCCCTCCAGTCTCAAAAACAACTGTTCACCACTACTCTCTGCTTTCTGTCCCTTAGTCAATTTCGTATCCACGCAGCCACTGTCCCTTTAATTCTATGGGCTTTAATTTTGCTAACAAGAACTAATAAATTCAGAAATTATGAGCGTTGACTGGCAAGCATGAGTGGTTTGATAAACAGATGATCAGTCGACTTTGAGAATGAAGCATCAATTTGTTTCTTCTGTATCATCCTCATGTTCATAGTACATTCTTGACGTTTTGATGGTAAGATCTTCAATTTATATACTTTTGTGAGCTTCAGCATTTACTTCTCCTGAGCAATGAGAGGAGGATTGAGATTGTAACAGTCACGCAGCTCGTGGGCCTCGGATTCCATTACTGTCTCTTTATTACTTAGCAGATTGTGTGAGTTTAAGAAACCCATTTTCTGAAGATAGACAGCAAATGATCAGAGCAGCAATCATTCAGTTGCATTACAAGCAGGTTGATTGATCAAAAATACACTTCAATCTTTCGTCGCTGAAATTCATCTGTGATTGCTGTATCAACATCAAGCTCATGGACAAGTTGCTTTCATTTTCTGCTTCTCTTTGGAGCCTGAACTTCAATGTCATGTTTATGTACAAAATTCTGAATTTCTGTGTCTCCCTCTAGGACTCGTTGTTATGAAGGTTTTGAGGACCACTCTTGGTATTACGGATGAGAACAGAAACAACCCTGAAACCAATTACCCTTGTAAGCAAATCTTGACTGGAGGTAGCAATTGACTTCCCCTTACATATACGTTTTCTGTTTACTAAAAACTACTAGTAGACACACACTTTTCCTTGGCTAATTTCATAGTTATAAACATATTTAAAACAAAAGTATCCCTCCTTCCATGTGTATAATAACATGTGTATATCATGTGAGTTCGCCACCACTGGTTTCTTTTCATTGCTACTGCAGCGTGTGCACTCAATCAAACCTCAGACGCTGGAATATTTATCTGTTCATGCAGCAGTTTGGAAAGGTTCTCCTGCGCATACTCCTTTCCCGTGTGAGAAGGGCCTTTTTTTTTAAAAGCCTGTACCCAAAGATTGAACCAAAATTCAAAATGACTGCAGTTTGGCTAAACTACTTCAAAAGAAAAGTTGTGGCTTCTGAGAACTGTCAGCGCAGAGCTGTGTCCTTAACAGTGATGTAAAGACGGGCACCTCAGCACCTCACTCTACCGCAAGCCCACGGACAACCTCACGATGCTCCACTTTTCCAGCTTCCACCCTAACCACGTCAAAGAGGCCATCCCCTATGGACAGGCCCTGCGAATACACAGGGTCTGCTCAGACGAGGAGGAACGCGATGGACACCTACAGACTCTGAAAGACGCCCTGGTAAGAACGGGATATGACGCTCGACTCATCGATCGACAGTTCCGACGGGCCACAGCGAAAAATCGCATAGACCTCCTCAGAAGACTAACACGGGACGCAACCAACAGAGTACCCTTCATCGTCCAGTACTTCCCCGGAGCGGAGAAACTGCGCCATGTTCTCCGCAGCCTTCAACATGTCATCAATGACGACGAACACCTCGCTATGGCCATCCCCACACCTCCACTACTCGCCTTTAAACAGCCACCCAACCTCAAACAGACTATCGTTCGCAGCAAATTACCCAGCTTTCAGGAGAACAGCGTCCACGACACCACACAACCCTGCCACGGTAACCTCTGCAAGACATGCCAGATCATCGACACAGATCCCACCATCACACGAGAGGACACCACCCACCAGGTGCACGGTTCATACTCCTGTGACTCAGCCAACGTTGTCTACCTCATACGTTGCAGGAAAGGATGCCCCAGAGCATGGTACATTGGCGAGACCATGCAGACACTGCGACAACGGATGAACGGACACCGCGCAACAATCGCCAGACAGGAGGGTTCCCTCCCAGTCGGGGAACACTTTAGCAGTCAGGGACATTCAGCCACCGACCTTCGGGTAAGCGTTCTCCAAGGCGGCCTTCGAGACACACGACAACGCAAAATCGTCGAGCAGAAATTGATAGCCAAGTTCCGCACCCATGAGGACAGCCTCAACCGGGATCTTGGGTTCATGTCACGCTACACGTAAGCCCACCAGCGAACAAAAGCTATCTGTTTTTAATATAATGGGTCATTTGCTGGCTTTCTCTGCCTTCCGGATGTTTCTGCCTCTCTCTCTTTTTTTTTCCTGTTTGTTTTTTTTTGTTGAATGTATATTCGGGGGTTCTGTAGGTAACACCTCTCTGTCTGAACACGGTGATTGCCTTGGCAATGGGCAGTTGCAAAGGCTGTCTGTAATCACCATGTATTGTTCTGTGATTTATAAATGCGTAGGCTTCGAGGAGCTCCTGACATTTACCTGAGGAAGGAGGAAGCCTCCGAAAGCTTGTAGATTTCAAATAAAGTCGTTGGACTATAACTTGGTGTTGTAAAATTGTTTACAATCCTTAACAGTGAATAATGCAACTGCCTGTGACTTGGGCAGTCTGTGGTGAAAGGAGGCTGCTTGGGAAACAACTTCCTTTGCACAATTGAAATTCAAATGCAGTCCAAAGTTGATGTACTGTACACAAGTTTGCAATTACACATTTAGAATAAATGTATTAAAAAACAAGCACACTACTCCATCTAGTGGTTATGTGCTGTCATTTTGCTCCTCCATAACTTTCATTTGTTAATTAAAAAGATTCCTGCCTCATATAAATATTACAGTTATACTTAAGAGTTAGCCAAAATCATGTGTTACGTGTTAGTCCAATCTCAGACTAAAACCACTTGAACTTCGCTCATGTGACAGGTTGTCAGGTGAACTCCTGAGTGACTTTACGAAGACATGAAAATGACTGGGAGAGACCATGTGACCCATCAAGTCTCCTCCAACCAGGCATGGTGTTCCCCCCCCCCACTCAATACATCATTTACCAATCTCTTAAATACACAATCTTCTGGAAGAGACAAAAAAAAGAGAAAGTAGCTGCCCTCAACATCATGGCAGCATTCCACAATTACGGCACCAAGGAGCTCCAGGAAAACTGAGGTCAATGGGAAAGTCCTCCACTGGATAGAATCATATGTATTGCACTGGAAAATGGGGTTTTTGGAAGTCAGTCATCTCAGCCCCAAGATATCGATGGAAATGTTCTCAATCCAACCAACTTCAGCTGCTTCATTAATGCCCTTCCGTGCCATAAGATCATGAGAGGGACTGTTTGGTGACGATTTTACAGTGTACAGTTCCATTCACAACTTCTCCAATAATGGAGCAGCCTGTGCCAGCCTACAGCAGAACCTGGACAACATCCAGGTTTGGGCTGACAAATGGTAGGTAACATTCACACCATGTAAGTGCAAGGCAATGACTATCACCAACAAATGTAAGGAATCTTACAACACCAGGTTATAGTCCAACTGTTTTATTTGAAAATCACAAGCTTTCGGAGGCTTTCTCCTTCGTCAGGTGAGTGTCACATCTAAGAAAGCCTCTGGCAAATTCCTCACTGATTCCTTAAGGCAATCATGAAAGATTCAGGGACACTGCAATAGCCCATTATATTGCAGCATCCCAGTTAACAATAAACCTCTATAATTGGAAATGTCCTCTTCACTCGGGAATTTAACAAGTTCTCTTTTAAAGAACTGCAGCAATTCAATCCCCATCATGTTTTAGTAGTCTGCAAAAAGAATTACTTTCTGGCATCTCTTTACCTAAGGATTTTATATGCATACTCTCTAATCCTGCCATCTCTATACACCTCAAATAACCCATCTAATTGGACTGAATGCATTCCCCTTGATCATTTTATAAACCTCAATCATGTATCCTCTAAGCCTGCATTTCTTAAGTAGTCCTAACTTTTGGAATCTATCCTCAAAACTAAGGGTGCTAAAGCTATGGGTATCACTTGCTAGCCCTCCTTTGCAACTTCTCCAGAGCTCTCAGTATCTTTCTCCATGTGTAGCGATTAAAACTGGATTTAATACTCCAAGCGCAGATGCACCAAATGCAACTTGTATTGCCAAGGCATAGTGCTCTTTGTTTTATACTCATGGTCTTGGCATTACACCCTATAGCCCTATTTGCCTTTCCTGTAGCCACCTAACGCTGCTTGTGCACTTATTACACATATTCTATGCCACTTTCACCACAACTCTCTGTTTCCTGTCACTTAGCCAATTTCGTATCCATGCTGCCACTGCCCCTTTTATTCCAAGGGCTTCAATTTTGCTGACAAACCTGTTATGTGGCACTTTATCAAACGCCTTTTGAAAGTCCTTGTACACAACATCAACCGCATTGCACTCATCAACCCTTTCTGTTACCTCATCAAAAAACTCAATCAAGTTAAACACGAATTGCCTTTAACAAATCCGTGCTGGCTTTTCTTTATTAATCCACACTTGTCCAAGTGACTATTAATTTTGTCCTGGATTATTGTTTCTACAAGCTTCCCCACCACCGAGGTTAAACTGACTGGCCTGTAATTGCTGGGTTTATCCTTACACCCTTTTTTGAACAAGGGTGTAACATTTGCTATTCTCCAGTCCTCTGGCACCACCCCATATCTAAGGAGGATTGAAAGATTATGGCCAGCACCTCTGCAATTTCCACCCTTACTACCCTCAGCAACCTAGGATGCATCCCATCCAGACCGGGTGGCTTATCTACTTTAAGCACAGCCAGCCTTTCTAGTACCTCCTCTTTATCAATTTTGAGCCCATCCAGTATCTCAACTTCCTCCTCTTTTACTGTGGTAAAGACAGATGCAAAGTACTCACTTAATATCTCAGCTATACCCTCCATTCGTAGATCTCCTTTTTGGTCCCTAATCGGCCCCACCACTCCTCCTACTACCCATTTACTATTTATATAGAAGACTTTTGAGTTCCCTTTTATGTTAGCTGCCAGTCTATTCTCATACTCCCTCTTTGCCCCACTTATTTCCTTTTTCACTTCTCCTCTGTACTTTCTATATTCAGCCTGGTTCTCACTTGTATTATCAACCTGACATCTGTCATACATCCCCTTTCTCTGCTTCATCTTCCTCTCTATCTCTTTCGTCATCCAGGGAACTCTGGCTTTAGTTGCCCTACCTTTTCCCGAATCATCTCTTTAAAGGCCGCCCATTGCTCGATTACTGTTTTGCCTGCCAATCTTTGATTCCAATTTACCTGACCCAGATCCATTCTCAACCCATTGAAATTGGCCCTCCTCCAATTAAGTATTTTTACTCTAGATTGCTCCATGTCCTTTTCCATTACTAATCTAAACGTTGATACTACAATCACTGTTCCCTAAATGTTCCCCCACTGAGACTTGCTCCACTTCACCCACAGATGGAGGGAGGGTGGGGCGAGGCTATAAATGGATTTGAAGGATAAGGATCTTGAAGTCAATGTACTGGAACACATGGAGCCAGAAGAGGATGGGGCTGTGCAGTGTGGCATTCTGGATAAGTTGTTATAGAGATGGGGAGGATTGCTAGAGAAGTTGAGATTAAGGTAATAAATGCATGTAGGGTTTATGTAGCAATATATTTTGAGGTTAACATACCATTCTAAATGTTTAATGCATCATATCAACTCCCTCACTGTCATTGCCCTGTAACACATTCCAGACTCTGTATATGCAGTAAGTAGTCACTGTTACTTTGTGGACAATTTGCACACGGCCGCACTCCATAAAATGAGCAGATAATGTTTTTGGTGGTTTTAATTAGAGATGAATGTTGACCTGGACATCAGAACTCCCTCAACACATAGATCGGGCCTTCGTTTAATGTAGATATTTTACATCCACCCAAATGCACAGACAAGGCCTTGGTTTAATGTCTCATTTGAAACACAGCACCTCCACTCAGCACTCCAGCCCTCTGGCCTCAACACTGACTTGAATAACTTCAGACTTTAACTATAGCTTCCAATTTCTTTACAGCAGGGGATGCAGATAATGTGAAATGGGGTGAGATGTGGTTGGCTGGTACTTGGGGTGGAGACCTTTTGTCAAAACACCATGCCAGCGGAAGATTCTGTGCCCATGGTGTGAGGCCTATCTCTCTCCTCAGGCCCCACCCTGATTTGCTAGCTTCTCCCGTTTCAATTTCAGACAAATTTACTGCCTCAGCTATTGACATGCTCTTTGTTTCTCTCATTTCTTTTATGTTTCTTCCAATCATCTGATGTAAAGATCATCTCAGCCATCTAACCATTTCCTGTTTTTCTTTAAAGTTGACCAGAAAGAATTATTTGTGTGTGTGTGTGTGTGTGTGTGTGTTATTCCCCCCTCCAAATTGTTCTAGTTCTGCTTAAGTATTTGCTTATTTTTCCTTTTTCAGTTCAGATGAAGGGTTACACCCGCAATGTGAACTTGTTTGATCTCTGCACAGATGCTGACTGACCTGCTCTTTTCTGTTTTTGCTCTAATAAACAGCCAGCACTGTTTACAGGTCAGTAATGGCCACTGTGGTTTGTAAATTTCCCAGTGCTTTTATAACAATAGAGTTACTAGTACAGGTTAGCATTTACATAAAATAGCTGACTAGTGCACATTTAAACATGAGTAGTTACTGCATTTTAATCTTTAGATAGATATAAAAACATTTTTGAATTTGCAGCAAATATTGTAGAATAATTTGACATATTAAGTACTTTATTATAATCAAAAAGCACATCAAAAGTAATCAGGTTACAGAAATGCAAACTTGTGCAAAAGCAGTTGAATCACAGGCTACCCCCATCAAGAAGAAAACATATTTTAAATGGCATATATATATATATATATATATATAAAAATAGCAGCAAAACACAAATAAGAAATTAGAAACATACCACTGTCCAGTCCCTTTTCGTATTATTTAGCTGCCTGTTTCAGAATTAATTTGAAAGGAAGAATCTTGGTGTTTATCCACTTAATTATCCACATTCAGTAACTAAATTATACATACACATGACAGTCCATCCCAATGTGTTTCCACCATTTAGCTCACGTGCATTTAAACTGGAGCAAATAACGTACAATGACTGCACACTGAAACTGTCGGCAGAGAAAGTTTTGGTTACCTCGTACTACTAAACTTTAGAGCAAAACTCATCTCCAGGGCTAATATAACCTGCTCACTAAAAAAGTACAAATCACTAAACGTGGAATTTATTATAAGCACACGTTTCTTCGAAATAGCTTAATACAGTTGAAGAATTGGTCGTTTAGCTCACTCAGTACACACTGTTACTGGCATTTGCGGTGGCCTGCATTTAACTATATAATAAATACTGCTGACGTATAAACATCACCCCAGTTAATCAATAACCCCTCTAGATTACAGATACTCGTTTATGTGTCTCTCTTGTTCCCATTCTGTACGATGAATGCAATCTGATTGATACCTACACACTGTACAGTTTGCTTATCCCACACTCTAGATATGTAATACCTTATTGGTGTGGAGGCGAAAGCTAACCGGAAATGACATGGGTTTAATTTGGTTCAAAGCAGCACACAACTCTCTAAGAAACCTATATTTTTGGTGATTTTTAAAAAATGCTCCAAGGATGCAAATGGAAAAGAATGGAACACTTTCCTACTTTGGCCATTTAGTGGCAGCAACGAGCACTTGCAGCTCGGGTAATGCCTGGGGTAGTTTTTCCAGTAAAACTCCCTTTATTCTGGCCCCCATCTCAGAAGAACATCTGGTAGGGGAATACTGTTTTTTTCACCATTTCCCTCACCAGATATCCTTAAGGCCTCCCTAAACCCTATTCGTAGCAGCGAACGGGAGCTGAATAATTCATTATAAAGTGGCTTGAATTGAAAAAAAAACTGCATTTTCATAAACCCATTGAGGGCTTCATAGGTTAGCAGTGCTAGGCATGGTTTCAGAGTTTGATTTCATGCCACTATAAACAGCAGCAGGAAAAGCAAAAAATCAGCCAAAATTCTTGGCTGCTACCAGCCAGCATCAGTTCTACTTGCATTTCTTGATAAAGTGCTTCTGCAAAATTACTTTTGATTTCCCCACCCCACCCCGAAGAGATCAGGTGATATTAAAAAAAAACAAAATAACTAAACATTCTAAAATCCAAAACAGCAGAACAAATAAAACTATGAGAATGTATAGTAAAACCAGATCAAGAAAGCACGCAAGCACATTGAGAGGGTCCCCACTGTCCCTAGCTCCGACCAAGGGAGGCCAGAATCCAAAGAAATCCTCTGAAAACGACAGATGCTGCATCATAAAACTTAAACGCAAGGTTGGGGGGCAGGCGGGGAAAGAGAATTCCTACATAGGCCACATAAATATTTAATAATCTAATGGGTGCGTGGGACAAATGAGCTGAGAACAGAATGAATCACCCAATCTTTCACAGAAGTATATTCAAAATGGGAGAACTCTGGATAGAAATGATAACCAACTTAAAAGAGGAATATGAGGCACAAATCTTGGAATCCACCAAACTCTGACCAAGCTTCTTGTGCTCCATCAGGGACAAGTCTCCTGTAGGAAAGGGATATCACTCTTCTCCTTTAGGATAAAGGCCAGAGTTTTATGACATTTGACAGGACAGTTAATTCAGGGCAGTGATGCAGAGGGGATCTCATTATGTATCAGGAAAATACAACGCTAGCAAAAAAAGATGGAATCACCTAGAGAACAAGGATGGTATCCTGACATAAAAAAAGAAACTAGTTAAGAAATTCAAAAATGAGCAAAACCAAAAAGTTTCTGGGAGAACAGAGCCTGTCAAAAAAAAACAAAGCTGCCCTGTTCCCCCATCCTCCGGTCCAACAATCCCAAGATAAGTGCAATAAATACCCTGCATGTTAAACTATATAAGGAAAAAACACAAATAATTAAAAGTTCTGCTGAAAAAGCATGAAGCCAAGTCTAAGCAAGCCAGCATACCAATCTCCAGAAACAACTGGTGCTCCCACAGCAAGCAGTAATAGCACACGTGGAGAGAACACACCAGCTTCTCTTGATGGTTAAGCTGGTTTGGATCATGAGTAGATGAGCTATACAGACCAGGTAGGTCCAAATCTCAACTAGCCTGCGGTGAGGGTGCTGCCATTGAACTCTGTGCTCCTGGTTCAGGGAGGGGAAAATCAGTCAGCGAGTTGGAAGTGTACACAAACGGACATCTGTTGAGGCCAGGATTGGGTTCCTCCCACAGTCTGCCAACACCGACTGTCCAGGCTCACATATAAAGAATCATCATAGGGACAGGTTACTGAATGCAGAAAGCACCATGGAACCGCACTCAAGGTAAGCAACCAATGCCTTTCAGGAGGAAAAAAATATAAAACTGACCAAGCCAAGCACCCTGCAAAGGCAAGAGCAAATTATTCCACATCCAATGGCTGAGAAAACATGAAGCCACCAAATCAACACATCTAAACAGAGTCTGGAAAAAAAGGTAGAGATCATTGGAGGAGGGGGGAGGGGTCCAGGGGATGCATACTTGAACATTTATGGCAGACAAGTGGTTTAGCCATTAATCGCCAGATCTGGCTGGACCACATAAAGCACCAATGGATCCTGCTCTCCTCTGCCAAAACTGTTCAATATTACAGAATCATCCTTGAATGCAACAATAACCCCTGGCTTCTCTTCTCCACTACAAACAGTCTTCTTAAACCTCTCACCTCCAATAAGTGCGAGGAGTGAGGACTTTTTTGTCACTAAGATTGAGACCATCTGTTCAGCTGCCTCTGCCGCTTCCCTCCCTTCCCCCTAGCCCACCAAGCCAAACTTCCCCCAAGGTTCCCCCCTGCCCTAGCCCTGAACTTGCATCTTTCTCTAGTTTCTCTCCTATCTCCCCATATGCCCTCTCCGAGGTCATCTTGTCAAAAAGACCCACCTCCTGCTCCCTCGACCTATTTCCCACCAAACTGCTGATGACCCAACATCCCTTCCTGATGTTAGCTGATATTGTTAACGGTTCCCTCTCCTCAGGTACTGTACCCCTCTCCTTCAAATCTGCCGTCATCACACACTCCTCAAAAAACCCACCCTTGACCCCTCTGTCCTTGCAAACTACCGCTCCATCTCCAACCTCCCTTTCCTCTTGAATGTGTCGTCTCCCAAATCCATGCCCATCTTTCCCGCAAATCCACGTTTGAACCCCTTCAATCAGGTTTTCGCTCTTGCCACAGCAATGAAATGGACTTTACCAGTCACAAATAAGATCCTATGCGACTGTGACCATGATAAACTATCCCTCCTCATCCTTCTCGAACTGTCTGCAGCCTTTGACATGGTTGACCACATCATCCTCCTGCAACGCCTCTCCTCCATTGTCCAGCTGGGTGGGACTGCCCTTGCCTTGTTCCATTCCTATCTATCCAGCCGTACCAGAGTATCACCTGCAATAGTTTCTCTTCCCGCTCTCACACTGTTACCTCTGGAGTCCCCCAGGATCTATCCTTGGCCCCCCTCCTATTTCTCATCTAGATGCTACCCCTCGGCGACATCATGCGAAAACACGTCAGGTTCCACACGTCTGCTGATGACACCAAGCTCTACCTCACCACGACCTCTCTCAACCCCTCCACCGTCTCTGATTTATTACACTGCTTGTCCGATGTCCAGTATTGGATGAGCAGAAATTTCCTCCAATTAAATATTAGGAAGACCGAAGCCATTGTCTTCAGCCCTCACCACAAACGCCGTTCCCTAGCCACCAACTCAATCCCTCTCCCTAGCCACTTTCTGAGGCTGAACCAGGCCACTTGCAACCTTGGTGTCCTATTTGACCCTGAGCTGAGCTTCCAATCCGATATCTTATCCATCACCAGGACTGCCTACTTCCACCTCCGTAACATCACCAATCTCTGTCCCTGTCTCAGCACATCTGCTGCTGAAACCCTGATCCATGCCTTTGTTACCTCTAGACTTGACTATTCCAATGTTCTCCTGGCCAGCCTCCCATCTTCCACCCTCCATAAACTTGAGCTCATCCAAAACTCTGCTGCCCCTTATCCTAACTTGCACAAAGTCCCGTTCACCCATCACCCCTGTGCTCGCTGACCTACATTGGCTCCCGGTCCGGCAATGCCTCAATTTTAAAATTCTCATCCTGGTTTTCAAATCTCTCCATGGCCTCACCCCACCCTATCTTTGTAAATCTCCTCCAGCCTCAGAACCCTCTGGAGATCTCTGCGCTCCTCTAATTCTGGCCTCTTGCACATCCCCGATTTTCTTCGCTCCATCATTGGCAGCCATGCCTTCAGCTGCCTAGGCCCTAAATTCTGGAATTCCCTCCCTAAACCTCTCCACCTCCTTTAAGGCGCTCCTTAAAACCTACCTCTTTGACCAAGCTTTTGCTCACCTGTCCTAATATCTCCTAATGTGGCTTGGTGTCACATTTTGTTTGATAACACTCCTGAGAAGCACCTTGGGACGTTTTACTATGTTAAAGGCGCTATATAAACTTAAGTTGTTGTAAGCGAAAAGAATTGTTCATCTCAAGATTGTTCTGTGCCAAGTATTGTTTGGTGGGTTTGGACACTTAAATCCAGACAGACACACACGTACAAAAGACTAGAAAAAGAAAGACACCGGTGGGCATGAAAGGAGTCAAATCTGCAATCAAATGTATATTATATGAATGCAAAAAATACTAGAAATAAGATGCCTGAGTTGGAGGTTAACGTGGCAGTAGGGAACTCTGATATAGTGGGAATATCAGAAATATGGCTAAATCCAGAGGATGGTAATAAATATATCATGTAAGGGTATAAAGGTGAACGAAGTTGAACCTGTGGGATGGGGAAAGCTACAAAATTAACTACCCTGATTAGACATTTCTAATGTAAAAAAAATCCAAGCTAACACTAGCAGAATATTGCAGACCTGTAGATCAGCATAAAAGGAGGATAATTTGCTCCATGAGGAAATAAAAAGGGTTTATGAGAACATGAAATTTATTTTAATGGGAGACCTCAATCAATATAAAAACTTGGGAAACCCAAGTGCTTTAGAGTCAGAGTTGATAAATGTAATGCGTGGCTAAATCATGACTCAAGAAGCAATGTTCATCTTAAACTAGTATTCGTTAATGGTCCAGACAACATACAATAAATGGAAGCGTTCTGGGGACAGTGACCACAGAAACAGTTTAACATAATCTGGGATCCAGATATACCCAAGACCAGCAGCCAGATACATAACGTTAAAATGGCTAAATTCAAAGAAATGAGGGTACAACTAAAATAAATGGATTGCAGGAGGATGTTCAACAAAACTTTAGCAAAGGCCAAATGGAACATCTTCAAAGTAATAATGCTGAGTATGCAGTACAAACATACACCAAAAATCAGCAAGCTCAGGCTAAACAAGCATAATCCTGAATTGATTAACAAAAATTAAATGCCAAAGAGAAAAAAATACCTCTACAAATTTTACAGGGAGAATGGGGGAAAGGGTTCACAAGGAGGAACACAAGAATATACAGGATCACGTTAAACGGGTGATCAGAGGGGCCAAAAGAGACTTAGAAAAATGCACATGATTGAAACAAAACATAACAGGCACTCAAAATCATTCTAAGGAGTCACTAGACACTGGAGAGGTATCAGTAAGCTAGTGTAGTTCTGGTCACCACATTACAGGAAGGATGTAATTGCATTAGAGTGGATACAGAGGAGATTTAAGAGGATGTTGCCAGGACTGGAGAATTTTAGCTATGAGGAAAGATTGGATAGGCTGGGGTTGTTTTCTTTGGAACAGAGGAGGCTGAGGGGAGATTTAATTGAGGTATATAAAATTACGAGGGGCCTAGATAGAGTGGATAGGAAGGACCTATTTCCCTTAGCAGTGAGGTCAATAACCCGGGGGCATAGATTTAAAGTAATTGGTAGAAGGATTATAGGGGAGCTGAGGAAAGATTTTTTCACCCAGAGGTGGTATGAAGCCTGGAACTCACTGCCTGAATGGATGGTAGAGGCAGAAATCCTCAACTCATTTAAAATGTACTTGGATATGCACCTGAAGTGCTGTAACCTACAAGGCTACGGACCAAGTGCTGGAAAGTGGGATTAGGCTGGGTGTCTCATTTTCGGCCGGCACGGACACGATGGGCTGAATGGCCTCCTTCTGTGCCGTAAATTTTCTACGATTCTAGTGTCTGTAGTTTTTTAAAAAAAAATGTAACAAAACAGACACGTGCAACTATAGATCCATTAGTCTCACTTCAATTCTGTGTAAAATAATGGAATTGATGAGGATTAAACTTGAGGATTATCTGTACAACAATAACATGGTTAACAGTAGTCAACATTACTTCAGAAGGGGAAGATCCCGCCTGACAAACCACCTAGGTTTGTTTGAGAAAATGACCACCAAAGTAGACTGTTGGAAACCCCATGATGTATTGTACTTAGACTTCCAAAATGTATCTGACAACGTTCCACACAAAAGGGTACCAGTTAAGCTCAAAGCTGTAGAGATTTGGGGTAAATGCTGGAAATGGATAAGAAACTGGCTGAAGGGTAGGATACAATAGGTGCTTGTTAGAAGAGTTATTTGGTGGGAGGAGGGAGGGGGAGTTTCAAGTCGGGTGGCCTAGGGCTCAGTGCTGGGACCACTATTGTTTCTAATTTACGTTAGTAACTTGGATTCAGAAATTGTATGCAAACTAAATAAATTTGCAGATGATACCAAAGTACGAGTGTCGGTGGGATCAAAGGAGTCAGCTGAGAAAATACAGAATGAAATGGACAAAATGTGTGGTCAGAACAAGCCCAGGATTCAGCAACAAAAATCCACTCCTTGGTAATCTCTGAATTCCTGCATTGCAGAATAAATGGAGGTTTGCACGGCAGGAAGCTCAGCGGGAACAACCTTTATTCCAAATAAAGCCATGATTGATAAAGCTAACTGGGCATCAGATAGAAAGAGCAGTGAATTTTTAGCAGCAGAGGAGGGAGAATGTGGGGCAAGAGGACAGCACAGAAATGTCCTTATGGTAATTAGAGAAGAAATTTTAAAAAAACATTTTTTTAAAATTATCGCTTTTAACCGCAAGAAAAAAAAACAAACATTCAGAGCCAAGAGAGATTATTTGGGAAATTAATATTTTAAAAAATGGCACCAATTTTTTTTTTTTGAGAACTCTGCAGGACAGCAGCCTGTCCCGAACATGACATCACTAGAAGCCACCTTTGACTTTATCAACATTTAAAAAAAAACTTTCCATTGCCCAACGGAGCTACTGAGGAGGCACAATACAAGTGATTGCTAATAAAACTTTTACACTACTGGTACTGGGGTTCTGCCCACCAGAGGAGGGCAAAGCATCAAGCGATATACATGGATGCTGCCAGCTCTTTCCATTGATGAAACCATCCCAGAGGCTACAACCAGATCACTGAGGCCAAAACCATGAATGCAGAGTTGTTTTTAAAAATAGGTCCAAACTATGCACTGCTATTTGTGAAACTGCCCATTTAATGCCAAATTATGGACCACAGCCACAAGGAACTGGGTTAATACTGCCCAAGCTCATTTCATGTAGGACCCTTACAGCGAGCAGAGAGAGAAAACTTTTATTCTATCGGCCTGGACTGAATTGAAAGCCAGATTCCCTCGATATTTACTTTCCAACTTGACAGTGCAGTTTATTTTTCTTTTAATCTGTCATATCATGTCCATCAATTGAATTCAAGATTTTTTTTTATACATAAAGCTCAATCAGAATTTAAAATTGAAAAGCAGTTATATCTCAAAGCAGCTCAAGAAATTAACCAACATGTAACTCAGCTATTTTCATTTGCTTATACATTCAAATGCTAAACGTAATTGCACCAAATCAGGAAAATAAAACTGCATTCATGCTGTTTACCAAAAGGTTTTAGCATGTGTTTTTCACTACAGCAAAGTTACCATGGATAGTTCAGATGGAAATGAATAGCTACTCCAATGTTACAGTCACTACAGCTCTAACAATATCTGATAGAACAAGCGATGGAACAAGCATGACAAAGTTTTAATTACTTAAAAATGATAATGCCCAGATTCAGCACCTGCATGTAGACTCAGAGTCACATCGAATCTTAATATTCTCCTGTCCATAGTTGTGCTAAAAAGGGTTAAAAAGTGTTGGATCTGGAAGAGAATGAAGAACTTAGAGATGTTTTGCAAAGGTTTAGGCTCAGTAATGAGGCACAATGAGTTTAGTCAATTGAACTCTATATTTGACAACTCTAGAGTTCCTTAACGATTTTAGACTTTATCAAGGGTTCATGTCTCTCTCTGCACTGTGTCAATGAAAGACGAGGAGATTCATGTTTATTGTGAGTTTTAGCACATTAAGGTTTGTAATGGTACATGACAGCAAAGTGAAGAAGTGAATATTGCTGTGTTCAACCATAAATAATTGCAAAACTTTGCACTCATTACATTCAGGGTTTGTATTTTGAAATTTCTTTAGTCACTTTTTAATGATTTGCTCCTCACAACAGTAGCTTTGATGAAGCAATGGAAGATTTAGAGACCAAATAATTTTTTAAAAACCCTCAATTTTTGTGCTAAACACTAGCACAAAATTAACTACAAAATGAAGGACCATCACGTAAGGCAACACGCTATCAAAAAAACTTTGCCTAGAAGTGTAAAAAATGGTTCCACTCACTCATGCTATTTTACAGCAGTTCTGACATTTGTGGTGACTGTCCAATTATATTAAAACTTTATATTTACTCGTTAAGTTCAAAATATTTAAGATGCGTATCTGTAGTGCATTTAAACTTTTGTTTCCATGACATTTCTATGGTCCCAGAGTTCAGGAACCATCATGTTCCACCAACATTTAATAATTGCCACCCTAAACCTCATACCAATCGCAACCAGATATACTTCCACTTTTAATCAGATCAGGACCATGTTAACTGGGACTCTATTCCACATAACTACTACTCTGTGCGCACGCAGGTGTGTAATTCTCTCTAATCTCACATCCTGCTTGAGGTTTGTTAATTTTGTACTTGTCCTGTAGTTACTTATTTACACATCCTAAAGGTCACGGTATGAACAGTATATTGTGCATTACTTGTTGTGAACGTAAACTGATTGCTTGCCGTGCAACCCAATTCTAGAAGTAGTGAGTTTTTCTTAATTTAGGGTTGGAAAACTGACCTGTGAACAAATCAAGGATTATGTAATATATTGGAAGATAATTTCCAGATCAGATTTAACTGTTGTGCAGCTCAGAAGCTGGGTTCCACCCAAAACATTAACCCATCTTTCCCTATCAGGATGCATACTAACTCACTGTATATATGTAACATTTTCAGCCTTTATTATAGATTTTTTTCTTCAATGCACCTCAGTTCTGAAATCTGATCTGAAAGGTAATCGATGTGACTGACAGGGCTATTGCAGTGATATGCTGAGAGTGCACTTTGCTTGCAAGCAAATTTTTTTTTGTGCTCACTTCTCCAGTCCTTAAAGCATTAACTGCTGCTGGTACACGGTTCCACGGGTATCAGACACCCTCCATACCTCACCAAGTCACCAGATGGCAATCAGGAGTCGAAACCATGGCTGTTTCTTTGCCTCTGCTGGATCTGGAGTACTGAGGCCAATTGTGGTACCCCCTACTGCAACCCTAGCAGAAACCAGCTAAGACAGTACCACCAGGGAAGCCTGAACACAAACTTTAAACTTTTCTACCTGGCAGTTAATAAAAGGGAAAGACCAAAACCATCATCTTTGGCTGCCGCCACAAACTCCCTGACCCAGTGTTTGTTTTACTTTAAACCACTCGCAAGCTGGATAAGCTGGTAACTTCACTGACACGCAAGAGATCAAGGCTCCAGACCTGCTAGGTCAGTTGCCCAGTTTTGCTTTCCACCTCACAGTCTGCACGTGCCTGTTTTTGTGCATGCACATCCTGACAAAAAAAAATACCAGGGGAATGATAAATGGCCATTTAATTTTGTAACTATAAATAATCATTTATATATTGAAATCTTTTCAATTTATAATATTCTCTACCTTCTTCCAGTGAATTTGAACATATAAAAATCTCCAGCTTATTTGCCCTGGAAAAAGTTAATTCTTCTAAAAAAGAAATGCCTGTCTTCTATCTTCTATTTTGTACTTTCTGTACAAAGCATACGCACTTAATCCTGTTGAATCGACTATTGTAACTGTTGCGTGTGCAAGAGAGTTATCTGAGGAGACTACATGATGGCTGCAACAGTAGCTGCTTAGGGAGTGTTACACCTCTCTATCAATATTTCAAGGCACACCAAAGATATCATAATTACATAACCACTAACCACTGCTCAAGATAAAATAACATTTGAATTTAGCAATTTAAACTACCATTCGATTGAACAGAAAATTATACCACATAAGAGCATTTCTGCCACTGTCTACTTTGCAATACACGAAGATAAGGCTAACTATTGACTAAACTCAATTTCTCCCTCCTCCCATAAGCACAAAATTAACTACAAAATGAAGAACCATCACATAAGACAATACAGTATCAAAAAATCTTTTCCTGGAAGTGTATAAAATGGTTCCACTCACTCATGCTATTTTACAGCAGTTCTGACATTTGTAGTGACTGTCCAATTATATTAAAACTTTAGATTTACTCGTTAAGTTCAAACTATTTAAGATGCATATCTGTAGTGCATTTAAACTTTTGTTTTAAAAATAAAAAGAATGTAACGAGCTCACAAAAGTAAGTGTTATGGATGCTAATTTCACAACACATGTGCTGTGGTCAAAATACTTTATAAAGACATGTAAAGCCACCAAACGTCTCAATCCAAACATCCTCAGTCATTGTTCTCGGGGTCTTCAACTTTGCTGGAGTCCGGCAATGCATGTACAAGGAGAGAAGCGGAACCCTTGGTACTACTTGGCCGTGGATAGTGGGGCACGAGGAAACAGCTACTTTGTAGTGTACGTTCCTCAGCGTAGTCGCCTCTTGGTGTTAATCTGTATTCAAGGATAGACATCAATTAAATAAACAATAATCAATGTAGTGTAGTCTTCAGGTGAAGCAGGATTAGAGGGTGGTGGATAATTGAAGGTCGTGCAGATGAAATTCAGTCCCCATTTTAAAATTATACATAGATTTTATATTATTTAGCAAAACGTACAGCAATTTGGGAAGGAGAAAAGTAGAATGGTTGGAACTGTTCTCTGCAGAACAGACGGGGGAACCAGGAGAAACAAAACTGTGATGCTACAGTGGAGGTGTAATTACAGCGTGACAAGTTTACATAGGCAGTTTCCATTATAAATGTGGATATAGGAATTTATAACGGGATAAGATTGAAAAAAAGCGTGACAAAAACTTGACAGCAGGAAGTAATGTTTGCAGATAGGAAATGTGAGCTGACACAAGATTTTTAATACATTCTAGATTTAATATATACATGCCAGAGACTGACAGCAATCGTTATACCACCCAAAGGGCACATGTAGTCCCTCTTCTTCCTCACCTGTGGTGGTTTGGGAAACATGCTCTTTGCTGTGTTTCTGGTACTCCATTCATAGCACACTTGACATGTTGCTGGATTTGGGCTTAAAGTTGTTCCCTCTCCGTATCTTGCTCTCCAGCAAGATAAAACTAGGGAATACTATTAGAATTGTGGTCCTCAACAAAATTATAAGGATTCTGTCCCACAACAAAAAGTTTGTGGGCAACACTGTCAGAAACCTGACGATTTCTTGAAGCAATATAGTAACATAGTAAGTAACAAAGTAATAGTTTCAGGCAGGAGAAGAGCTTCGATCCATCTAGCCCACCTATCCACAGTATCTGCTCGGTGCATTTCTAATAACCCTGAATCCCATTTGTTGACCCCGGAACTTGTCTAATTCCTTCTTGAAACCCATTAACGTATCTTGTTCTACCACCCATACCAAAGTTAACTTCTCGCAGATGTGAAATGAACACTGCGGCTTTAAGGCAAATTTCATGTTACCCATCAAAATAGATGGTACCCATTTTGAAATTAAAGTACAGTTGAATACAGCTACAATCTACTTTAAATTCCAAGTTGCTTCAATCAAATCTAACTTTTTTTTTTTAAGCACTACATTCCCACTTTGCTCCGTTGTATAATTCAAATTATTGGCCAATTTAAATTTATTTAATGCAATAAAACTACTTCAAACTGTCAACATACTTTATAATGATCAATATGGGCCCGCCTCCAACTGGTCATAACATATAAATTCCTGTGTTTCCATGCACTGTGCAAATGCGACAGAGGATTAGAACTGATTTTATGATTTTTATTTGCAGAAAAACAAAAGTGCAACACTAAAAACAGCAAACAACAAAGAGAAACTGAGTCACATCAATCCAGTTTGAAGTGTCTTTAATAGACATTCCCACAGCTTGTGTGTGAAACAGCAATGCAAATCATTTCAAAATTGATTCTTATAGCCGAGGGCCTATTGATCATTGCAACAGAGTGTGATCGCACTAGCATAAATGGGAAGCAATTTTGGAAAGTAAGATTTGATCCATAAAGTTGAGTGTTCACTATGGTGATCGTTAAAGGCGAATTCCACTGTACTTTATATACCTGTGCTGTAATCATTAAATTATGCAGCAAACCATTTGTTTCTTACCGTCCATCCGGGACACGCTGCAAGCCTTCAGACTGGGTGCTAATTCTGCCGGATGCACTTCCCCCCTTACTCCTTTTCTCTGGCAGGTCGGCAGACACCACTTGGCCCGATAAACTGAGTGAAGCTTGTTCCCCGGTGGAGGCGTTCAATACAGAAGGGGTATCGGGAAGAAAAGCATCATGCTCATCGATCTCCTGGGCGGATATTTCAAGAAAAGGTTTAGCCTCTGAAAATGTCCCTTGACTGAAGGATTCGTGATTGGTTGCAGGCAAGGTTGATGTCCCATGATTTGCCATGCCTGTAGTGGACGTCCCCATGGATTTAGAGATTACCCTGAGCTTATGGGAACTTGCCTTGTGTTTCTTTTTGTGCTGAACTTTAGAATTGTGCTTTAGGAAAAATTCACAGGACTCCTGCAGCACCTTCCGACTTTCAGTTATAGGGCTAAGAAGACGAGAAGAAGAGAATATTCAGAAAAAAATAATTGCCAGTCATTGATATTGCTTAAAAAAAATCTTTCAATATTTTCGAGGTGGACATGTTGGTTATGGCGCTGGACTAGCAACCCTGAAGTCACGATCCAAATCCCACCATGTCATGTTGTGAAACTGAATTCAATAAATCTGGTAATTTGTGGGCTAGCAACAGAAAAAAATGACCATGAAAGGTGCTGGATTGTGTTTAAAGAAAAAAAAATTCAGTGATGTGCTTTAACTCCATTAACAGTTACCAAATTGCCGTGTGTTCAATTGCTGTACATAAACTAAAACATTACAAAAGGCCAAAAGATTAGTGCTGCTCTGAAACTGATGCGTGCACAAAAGCAGCCTGGTGGGATTCTCCTCCACATGGGGAAGCACCTGGCTTCTCCTCACTATATCCCATGGCTGAACTCCGTATGTGGAGGTTTGCAAGTGGAGGCCTATGTCCCATCCCTCCATTGCTGCTCTGAATATCCACCACCTCATTGCAGCAGAGCAGCTAAAATCCCATTCTGCCCTCCCCCACCTTCCCTCTCTCACACAACGGACGCACTCTTAGTGAAGAGATTAAAAGCTGGTCTTACTCTCGCTTGCGGGCACTGTGAAAGAAATTGGCCCATTCAGAACAGGTCTTTCTACTGCCAACCCAGAAAACTGCTGGTATACCGACAATTAGTGTCATCAGGTATTTCATCATAAAAAGAGACAAGTCAGGCCTGGTCAGAGTTTTTACCTAAAAAAACACAAACACAAACACAACCAATTACTGCATCAAAAAGATATTCCAGAGAAATACCAGAAAGCAGCATCAACCTAATTAAAACAATGTGCCACAGCACCAACAGTTTACCAAGATAAATAGCACAATTCATTTAATCCAAGACCACTGTCAAGGACAAAATTAATTCTCGCTTGGAGAAGCATGGGTTAATAAGGGATAGCCAGCACAGATCTGTTAAAGACAAATCGTGTCTGACTAACCCGACTGAGTTCTTTGATGATGTATCAGAGAGGGTTGATGAAGGTAGTGCAGTAGATGTTGTATATCTGGATTTTCAAAAGGCATTTGATAAAGTACCATATACCAGACTTATTTGGAAAATAGAAACACATCGGTATAAAGGGATGTTGGTAACTTGATACGTAATTGGCTATGGCATAGGAGGCAGAGAGTAGTGGTGAACTGATGTTTTTCTGATTGGAGAGTAGTATGCAGTGGGGTCCCCCAGGGATAAGTATTAGGACTGTTGCTTTTCTTGTTATATATAAATGACCTGGACTTGGGTATAGGGAGTACAAATTCAAAGTTTGCGGATGATACAAAACTTTTCAACATAGTAAATAGTAAAGAGGATAGTAGTAGACTTCAGGAGGACACAGATAGACTGGTGAAATGGGCAGACACATGGCAGATGCAATTTAATGCGGATAAGTGTGAAGTGATGCACTTTGGGAGGAACAACATGGAGAGGCAGTATAATCTAAATGGTCCTATTTTGAGGGGGATGCAAGAGCAGAGGGACCGGGGTGGGAGGGGGTACATATTCACAAATCTTTGAAGGTGGCAGGGTAAGTTGAAAAGGCGGTTAAGAAAGCATATGGAAAACTTGGCTTTGTGTACTTGGCTTTCTGTATTTTGGGCACTGAATACAAAAACAAGGAAGTCATGCTAAACCTTTACAAATCACTTGTTAGACCTCTGCTGGAGTACTGTGTACAATTCTGGGCACTACATTTTAGGAAGGATGTCAAGGCCTTGGAGAGGATACAGAGGAGGTTTATCAGGATGATACCAGAGATGTGGGGCTTCAGTTATGTGGAGATTGGTGAAGCTGGGATTGTTCTCCTTAGAGCAGAGAAGGTTCAGGGGAGACCTAATAGAGGTAATCAAAATTATGAGGCGTTTAATAGAGCAAATAAGGAGAAACTGTTTCCTCTGGCAAGTGGGTTGGTAACCAGAGGTCATAGATTTAAAATAATTGGCAAAAGAACTAGAGAGGGAATGAGGAGAAATTATTTCACACAGAGGAATAAGATCTGGAATACGCTACCTGAAAGGGTGGTGGAATCAGATTTCATAGGAACTTTCAAAGGCAATTGGACATGTACCTGAAGAGGACTAATTTGCAACGTTATGGGGAAATAGCTGGGGTGTGGGACTAAATTGGATAGCTCTTTCAAAGAGCCGGCACAGGCCGACAGGCCGAATGGCCTCCTTCTGTGCTGTAAGATTCTAAGATTCTAAGTTTTAAACCAGGATTACAGACTGCAATTCATCAATAGAAAGAATCTTCTAAGCAATACTATTATTAACACAATTAAGCTCCAGGTACAGACTGCGCCTGGAATTTCTGTGGTGGTTCTTCCGATTGCGTGCCGTAACTTCGACAGAAACCTCGGAGAAACGGCGTAACTAGCTGTTTATGCCCTTTCTCCAGGGTTTCCTGGGACTTTTTACTACGCTAAAGGCGTTATATAAATGCAAATTGTTGTTGTTTCTGTCAGAGTTATGGCAGGTGATCAGGGAACACCCCTCCCCCTCCTGGAAATTCCAGCCACAGGTCTACAATAGCCTCAGAAGTATGGGGAAATAAAAGAGAGCAGAATTCTGTGTAATTAAAAAAGTCAGAATATGGTTGCCAACAGAATCTTCTAAACATTAAATAATGCAAAAGCAAAATGTATGTTATTAAATAGAAGTTTAACTCATGAACTATTACTTGTAGCAATTACTTAAGTGTAGCACAGTTTACCTCTGAATATCTATAGACGTGCAATTAACGAATTGTACCTTACTTTAAAAATAAATTGCATTTAGCAAACTACATTGAATATATCCCTGCTACACATTTGTTAAATTTGATCACAAATGCAAATCATTTTTTTTAAAGTATGCCTTGTGTATATCCCCTTAAATGTACAATTGTGCAAAAATGTAAATTTGTGTTGCCCCCTGCAACAATTACTAAACAGCTGAAGGAACATTAAAAGGAAAACATTTCAATATCCAGTATACTATGCACAGAGTTAGCAAAAATCATGATGAGATTGCATTTGATGATCAGGATGTAATTAAAGATCCCAAACGCCAATTGGATCACAATCGTCTGGTCTCCATATTATACCATGGTACATGGGAGTAAAAAAAATTCACAAGTGCTCTGTAATTCACTGATCTCCTGAGGCTGGCTGTACAGAGTACCCTGCCCTTTCATTGTGAGTGTGCTGGGCTAATTTTTTGACACCTGTTCTTTTGCACACAAAAACACATTGAGAGCTGCTCACAGAATAAACATTTTTGACCCATAAACGATCAAGGTAAATCAAGTAATCCAAAATCCATGCTTTAGCTGCCAACATACCACAAATAGAATACAGCAACACTGTGATACTGAGACCGAGCTAGCTCGTCCTGGGATGGCAGGACTGTCATATGAGGAGAGATCGGGTCGACGAGGCCTGTATTCAGTCGAGTTTAGAAGAATGAGAGGGGATCTCATTGAAACGTATAAAATTCTGACAGGGCTAGACAGACTGGATGCAGGGAGGATGTTTCCCCTGGCTGGGGGCTCCAGAACGAGGGGTCACAGTCTCAGGATACGGGGTAGGACATTTAGGACTGAGATGAGGAGAAATTTCTTCACTCAGAGGGTGGTGAACTTGTGGAATTCTCTATTACAGAAGGCTGTGAAGGCCAAGTCACTGAATATATTTAAGAAGGAGCTAGATAGATTTCTAGACGCAAAAGACATCAAGGGGTCTGGGGAGAGAGCGGGAATATGGTATTGAGTTAGAGGATGAGCCATGATCATAATGAATGGCGGAACAGGCACGAAGTGCTGAATGACCTACTCCTGCTCCTATTTTCTATGTTTCTAGCCTGCATTCCCCAATACTTCCCTCTGTAGGTTCATTTCAACAAATCCTTAACAAAATGTCTGTAGACATGTTTATGGATTCATTTAAACTACTGGCTTGAAGGAGGAGGGACTGTTGACTTTGCCATTGATTACTGCCCATCTAGCTACCACCTTAAAACTCTTACACCTCAGAAATGGAAGCCTCAGTGGCTACCTGTAATCACTGAGCAGTAATTGCAATGAGAATTTGAAATACAGAAAACATTCTGAAATATACACTTTCTTTGAATGTACCTGATTGGGGCATGGGATGTGATAATCCTGACAGTGATCATAAACCCATGTAGTTTCCCAAGTTGTCCGAAGGGCTTGCTCATAAATATAGCATCCCAGGAGAGCAACCAAAGGTACCAAGTACAGGCCGCTAAAAACTCCGATTCGAATCATAAATTTCTTCAGCTTCTCTTGATTTCTTCCATCATGTTGGATCACCTGTCGTACGTGATTCAAGGAAATAATTCCTGCCAACAGAAGGGACAATCCCACCACCACACAGAGGCACAAGGGCATCAAGATAAAATAACGCAAAGCATTCAAGTCATACAGCCCGACAAAGCACACGCCACTGATATTGTCGCCTTCAACTTTGTTCAAGGCAAGCAGCATTATTGTGAATATCCCAGGCATTCCCCAGGCAACAGAATGGTACCACATTGCTTTCTGTTCAATCGCTTCACAACTCCACTTCAGTCCTGCTGCCAGGAACCAGGTTATGGTCAGGATTACCCACCAAACAGTTCCTGCCATGGTAAAGAAATACAACAACATGAAAAGGATGGTACAACCCTTATTCTGCGCTCCTATGACAACTGTTTCCACGGTGCCCAGTTTTTCATCCGCCTCGTTGCAGACTATGTTATTACCAGCGACAAAACCCACAAAGTACATTAGAGATACTATGCTATAGCATACCGCATAGAAAATGATTGGCCGTTCAGGATACCGAAATCTTCTAACATCGATAAGGAAAGTCAGGAACGTAAAGAGAGTTGCACACAGACAAAAGATGGAAACAATTCCAATGAAACATTTGGCAAAGTTTAGTTCATCTTCTTTGAAGAACATGTTAGGACATGGCGGCAAACAATCACCTACACCAAGAAACGAAGTGTCGTGCCCAGTAGGGGTCTTCAAGGGCCGCGGACACCAAAATCCATAATCCCTCACTACCGTTTGTGATGTCTTCTCTGTAATTGATCTTGAAGTTGGGGCTACTGCTGAAGAGTGTTGGCCATCGTCACAATCTTCCAACCTTGAAATAAAAATTCACATCAAACTCCTCTTAAAATCAGGTTAAAACTCAAATAATGCCCATTTTTAATCACACGCCACCGGGAATTTTATATACTCCTCTGTTTTTTTATTTTATGTAGTCATTCCTCACACTCATTATTCCTGCTGAGAAGATGAGAAACCAACTTGCTACCTAACTTCTACTTTTAGTGCTTTATACTCATCGAAAAACTGACTAATTTTAACTTTTGTTGTACAATTAATTCTCCTTTACTTGAAGCCTCCCCTTGTCAGAAAGGCCGACAATGGAAACTGACCGGGATGAAGCCAGGTCTTCCTATATAAAATGCAAAATACTGCGGATGCGGAAATCTGAAATAAAAACAGAAAATGCTGGAAATACTCAGCAAGTAAGGCAGCATCTGTGGAGGAAGAAACAGAGTTAACGTTGCAGGTCGTGACCCTTCGTCAAAAGTGGAAAAAGTTGAAGATTAAGCAGTTTTTAAGCAAGTACAGAGCCAGGGAAAGGGGGGGGGGAAGGAAAGAACAAAAGGGAAGGTCTGTGATAGGGTGGAGGACAGGAGTGATTAAATGACAAAAGAGATGATGGTGCAAGGCAAGGAGGGTGATAATAGGACAAGTAAAGAAACAAGAAGATGGGTCTAGAGGAGCTGTAAATGGCAACATCAGAACCATTACCAGCACCTGCTGTCCAAAAAAAAGGGGAGCAGGGGTTATGATCTGAAGTTATTGAAATCAATGTTGAGTCCAGAAGATTGTAAAGTGCCAGATCTTACTATGCCTTGATGGAGCAAACTGCAACTCTTGGCCACCACTAATACAGTACTTTAAACACACCTGTTTCAAGTCTATAACTTGTGTACAAGAGCAAGCTCTATCCCTTCGCAATATTGTTCAAATTAAACATATATGGAACCTTTATTGTAGTGAAGCCTCCCAAGGCACTTACCAAAAAGGCCAAGGACGAATTGTGAAAGGGTTAGGGGAGGTGATTGAAGGAGTACTTGAGCAATTAGCTTTTAAAAAGGCTTTTGAAGGTGATGAAAGACGTAGCATAACTACATGTGGCGGTATGTAGAAGGGAAATCCAGAACGCAGGGCATGACAGTTCACTGGAAGGAAGAGGGACTGGATAAAATGGAGCTGTGTGCTTAGAAGTTGGACTTCAGGAGGTTGCAGATTTAGGGTACTACGAGGCTGTGGAGGAATTTAATTTCAAAATCCCCATCCTGGTTTACTTTTAGCTGGCAGAAAAGCAGTAATAGAGGTTGGCAAGGACAGAGGGTGATAGGCAAGTGGGACTGAGCATTGAATAGGGTATTAGTGGCAAAGTTTTGGTTAGAGTGGAGTTCAGGAGGCCAGCCCAAAGGGCACTGAAAACGTCGAGCCTGTAGGAGACAAAGTGTGGATGATGGCTTCTGCGGCGGTGGGAGTGAGCTGGAGATGCAGGCAGGTAATATTTCAGAGGTGGATATCGCAGTTTGACGATGGATGGGATGTGGAGTTTGAAGCTCAGCTGAAAATTGAGCAGACCAAGTTTGTGCACTTAAATTAAAACAAACATGTAAATTTAAATACAGAAACAGAAAATGCACGAACAGTTTCTAAAAGCAGAAGAAAGGTTAGCATTGCCTCCGTGACCCGCCATCAGATTTGTTTGTTTCGGATTTCCAGCGTTTCTTTTTATCTCGTAAATTTTTCTTTTTTTTTGCTCACACTTCACTGCCAAACATGGAACAGTTGCCAAACAGCTTGTACTGTAAAGGTTTACTTTTTCTTCTCTCCAACAACGACAGAGATGTCTACCATGCGATCTAGGTCAGGTACTAGTATTACTCCTCTTACCGATCACACTGCAGCTCCTCAGGCCATGTGATCCCAAATGTCTCGATGAGTTTTTCACAATCCCGGAAAACGTTCTCACAAAGTTTTCTGCAAGGTGGGACAATCTGAAGTTTTTCTGTACAGGCAGGCACAAACGCGCTGCACAGAAACATTTGCACATCCGGTGAGCAAAGCAGGTTTATAAGTGGAAGAAAAGGCTGCAAGAGGAGAAAAACATTATTAGTTTGGTCTACCCTGCATTATACAATTTCAGCTCATTTCCTATTGGATAGTATCACATCTTTCACAACTATCTGGAACTACTTTAAAAGGGTATGAACAGTGCAGGATGATCTCTGCTGTATGGTACTGGATTATTGGGACACGGGTCAATTGCCAACTTTAGTTTCTCCTTTTCGGGCCCTTGCACACTACACACCATTCCTCTGGCTAGTATTTTGAATTTTTAACACCATTTGCATTTCCACACCATTCACCTGAGGAAGGAGGAAGCCTCCGAAAGCTTGTGGAATTTAAAATAAATTTGTTGGACTATAACTTGGTGTTGTAAAATTGTTTACA
The DNA here is from genome assembly GCF_035084215.1 of Heptranchias perlo. Taxonomy (NCBI): domain Eukaryota; kingdom Metazoa; phylum Chordata; class Chondrichthyes; order Hexanchiformes; family Hexanchidae; genus Heptranchias; species Heptranchias perlo. The sequence goes on along the minus strand of NC_090327.1, from coordinate 111,801,890 downwards.
ATTGTCAACCCCAGTCCATCACCGGCATCTCCACATCATAGTATTTTGAAAGGGAAGGGGCAGAAAGAGTTGAGAGTGGAGAGTCTTCCCCCTGAGTCTCTCTCAACTGCTTGCTAGGAAGTGTGTGGGAGTAGCAGAAGTCTCACTCCCTTAGCAGAAAAGTATTTTAGTGCTGACTATATTAAGTGTAAGGAGTCTTTCAACACCAGGTTATAGTCCAACAGCTTTATTTGAAATCACAAGCTTTCGGAGGCTTCCTCCTCACCTGACGAAGGAGGAAGCCTCCGACAGCTTGTGATTTCAAATAAAGCTGTTGGACTATAACCTGGTGTTGTAAGACTCCTTACATTTGTCCACCCCAGTCCATCACCGGCATCTCCACACCATGACTATATTAAAGGTCTTAGACGACAGATTCACAAAGAAAAAATCTCTTCATAAGGTCAATAGGAGATACCCCTACACTTAACATCGCAGCCTTCAAAACTACTGCAATGTCTCCCAGTTCTACAGAATACATGAGGAAATTAATTGATTATACCAACCAGAAGAAGAGACATAATTACGTACAACTGCGGCTCTGACAGTCGGTGGGAAGCAAATTGGATTATATTGCTTGAGAATGTCACTCTCTTGGGAGGACACATACTCTTCTTCCCCCTCTCAGTCCAATTTTCTTGAATTTAACTCCAATGCAAAAAATATTTACAGCTACAGATGCAATTTTGCAAACCAGCAATCACATAAAACATTCTCTTTCTGTGAATGATAGTAGAACATACAATCCATGAATGAGTGATAAATTATGCACGATGCATAGTAATAGGTTTCATAATGCTGACTTGCGTTGATCTGTAAAAGAGATTCATTTTTGCCAATGAATCATTCTGCAATATAGTTAAATAACCCGCTTACATCTACATTGCCCACACTTTCTTGGGTGGGATTCAGTTTTCCAGCAGCACGTGCTCTAAAATTGTATCTAATGCGCGCCTGTTCCGCAAGTCTTTCCTCCCAACTACAGATTTAAGTCCCTGAATCAACCCTATTTTCTGCTTTTTTTCTCTTCAATCGCTTGTTCCCAATTTACTTCCGATATTGACCATTCCTCCATCCCCAACTACAATTCACTTCAGTTTTCTCAAAGAGTTCTCTATCTACCACTTCCCTTGAGATGGAGGTTGATGGCAGTTACTAAATACTATTTTGTTGCGTCTTAACATTATTATCCCAAATTTCTTGGGTCATCTCCACCTCTGCTGTTATTTGATCTCTTTATTAATAATGTCGCTATCGCCATTCCTCTGCTTAGCTTAATAAGACTGCCTTTGTAAAATATTCTTTATCCACTTGGGTTCACCTCCATCCTGCAGCCATGTTTCTGTGATGTCATGGTCAGTATTTTATATCACATGTATCAATGAAAACGTGAGTGGGTGCAAAGGAGATTTACTAGAATGATACCGGTTATGTGGAGAGACTAGAGAAGCTGGGATTATTCTCCTTAGAGCAGAAAGGTAAAGGGGAGAATTAATAGAGGTGTTCAAAATTATGAGGTGTTTTGATAGAGTGAATAAGGAGAAACTGTTCCCACTGGAAATAGGGTCAGTAACCAGAAGACACAGATTTAAGATAATTGGCAAAAGAACCAGGGAGGAGACAAGGATAATTTTTTTATGCAGCGAGTTGTTATGATCTGGAATGCACTGCCTGAAAGGGTGATGGAAGTAGATTCAGTAATAACTTTCAAAAGGGAATTGGATATTTACTTGAAAAGGAAAAATTTGCAGGGCTATGGAGAAAGGGCAGAGGAGTGAGACTAATTGGATAGCTCTTTCAAAGAGGCACAATGGGCAAAGCAAATTTAACTGAATTTCATGAGGTCTGTCATATTTATATTGTTACACATTGGTACATTAAAACTGAGGATACCGCTCTACAAGATAAAATAGTGACACAGAGCTAAATGTAGAGAGACAGAGAACATGTGCTGGAGAATTAGAAAAAAAACCAAGGATTTTTTAAACGGGTTTGAACGTATTTTACATAGTGTGCTTTATTCAGCGTAATAGCCATAAGCAAGACAACTGATTTGAAGCTTTCAGGGATAAATGGACAGAATCATGGAAGGCAATTTCCAGAACATCAGTAACAAAGCTCTCAATCCCATGTACTTAAAACAGAGTTTGACTGATTCAGTCATTAGTTTTTTTTCTGTACAAGTGCTATAGCACCACCACTGGCAGAGAGGACATGAGGAAAAACTTTTTTACCCAGAGGGTGGTGGGTGTATGGAATTCGCTGCCCGAATTGGTGGTAGAGGCAGGGACTCTCAACTCTTTTAAAAAGTACCTGGGCCTGCACCTAAAGTGCTGTAAGCTGCAGGGCTACGGATCGGGTACTGGAAGGTGGGATTAGAATGGGCACCTGGTTGTTCTTCGAGCCGGCGCGGACACGATGGGCCGAATGGCCCCCTTCTGTTCTGTATCTTTTCTATGGTTCTAGGAGGGTGTAATTATAGCATGACAAGTTTATATAGGCAGCTTCATTGTAAATGTGGACATAGGAATTTCTAATAGATAAAGCGGACATAAAATTGTGACAAAAAACATAACAGGAAGCAAAGTTTTGTTTAGCAAGAACAACAACTTGCATTTATATAGCACCTTTAACAAAGCAAAACATCCCAAGGTGCTTAAGAAGTGCATACAAATGCAAGATTTTTAATGTATACGTGAGTAAGTTCAAAAACATTTTATTCTGCGGTGCGAGCCACTGGTCTGTGTGACCAAGTCAGTCGAATTCTGTTTTTGTTAACATGGAATTATGGGATTTTTACCAGTGTTTTGGAGGTCGTATTCTAACCATTTCTCTGTGAACACAGCAAACAGGTAGGCTTGCTCATGATCTAGTCCCCCTCACAAGTTGTGTAAACATTAGTTAGCTTTTCAGTATCTGTATTCGAAAAATGAAGACCAGCGCAAGCCAGTCACTCCCTGAACTGCAAAATGAAATTCAGTTTAAAATGTATCCGAGAATCTCATTAGTGAGCATTGGGTGTTTCACAATTCCTATTGTGAGTAGTAGTCTTATTTCACAGAGTGCTAATGGATATACAGTTACAGTTTTACTTGTCCTGCAAGACACAAAACTGAAACTCAAAATGATAATAACTGCTGTTATTCACCCTTTTACTGAAGTGACTGTTCTGTGAAACTTGGTGCCACATTCTTATTTACATTCTTTGTGTGAAAAGTAAAATATTAGCTACTGCATCAGGTGTCGAGAGATTTGATATCCATCAAAGTGCGACCAGGGGCAGAGCAGGCATTCCATACATCCTTCCTGCACAGCTAGGAGGAAAAGAGGTATTGTCCACAATCATCAACTTGCTACTCCCAGCTTACTAGTCACGCAGCACAAATTTTAAAAAAACTTTCCATTTTTAACCTCAACAAAGAGAATATTTTTTACAACTTCAGAGAAAACTCTGCAAGTCCTATTTAAACACACTATAGATTAAAGAACGGGTCTCTTTATAATATATACTCCCATCAACACTGTCACTTTACAATCTGTCTTGTGATGTAGTGTCTTTATTACGAAAACACACCCTTGCAAACCTCAGCCTGCTGTGGCTTGTGAATACATGACTGAAATGATACTTTCACCCCAGTGAGAAAGAACATTTGAATATGTGAATACAGTTAGCAGTTTCAAAAGCACATAGTTCTAAAACAAAAAATATGAACATTTATTTTCTGGAAATTTTTAAGTGGATTTAAATTTCTGCATTAAGAAAACCAATGGAATCTTAAATTAGTTTTTTTTCTGGGTAACAGTACCCCAATTATACTTGCCAGAATGCCCACAACTATGACCTAGAAAGAGATAATCATAGCTCAAAAGCGCAAGATTAAACTCGATTTTTCACTTGTATTATTCAATAGACTGTATTTCTACAGAACGCTACAGTTCAAAAGCCATTTCTTCCCAATTTACTTCCCCGCCCACATGAACGTTCAAACACTTCTGTGTATTAAGCGCTGATTGAAAATAAATGAGCATTTGAAAGCTAGGTGACGCGGTTGAGATTTTCGCACACAGATTTCATAGGAGAATGAAGAAGCCAGTGAGGTACACTGCAGCGATCAAGCATACTAAAAACTGGCAGCAGCAAAACAATTGGTTTATCCTGAGCGATGAACATTGGTGCGGAGCACAGTGCAAGTACCTTTGAAGAGGCTTAGGCTGTTAGAAAAACATTTGAACATCTACACGTTCTAACAAACTGCTTCTCTCCAAAAAGGCTGTTTTTGCTACATTCCCACTCGTCTCAAGAAAAATATGTCGTCTTAACAATTGCTTAAGTTCACACATGATATGAAAGGGTTGGCTTCAACATGAAAATTGGTTTCATGGCTGAAGTAGAGCAATTTAGCCAGGGGTGTTTAAAATTTATTTAAACCTGGAAAGGGAGGAGGGGGAGGGGTCAGATACTGCACAGTCTTTAGTTGTAAAACAACCATTATAAAAAAGGCTTTCTGGGCACTTATTAGATTTTACAAGTCATTACTTACTATTTCAGTTCCATAAAGCACTGAAATCTGCCCATTTGTACTCTATGAGGCAGAGAATTGCTTCAATCTATGCCTGCAGTTAAAATTACATTTACCAAAGGGTATTTCCTTTTGTGCCAACAGACACCACACCCTGTCCCTTATGAATCCATTTCAGTAGTCAAATTGGCAATCATAGACTAGCTGATTTTCTTCAAAGTGGTTAGAAGGCCTGAACAACATGACCCCAAATCGGCATTCATCAGTGAACACGTTGGGGCTTGTCTCAATTGTCAGATGAACTTTCAGAATGAGTTGAATTGCAGCAAAGCCAAACTCATAGAACATTAGTGGCTATAATTCTGAGGTCTTGATCCTTGAGAACTTCTGTTGTGGAAAGTGATCAAAAACAAAATCTATTTCCAATAAGATCTACTTTCAGATCAGTAGTTATGTTTCTTCTGAACGTAATGATTTTTGTGATAAACTTTGTCCTAGCCCACCACTACACCTCTCACTCCACCCGGCTGTTGGGGCTATTCAGCATACCCTAGCCTATAATTATTAGCCAAACTGGCTGCACGGGGTCCATGATCCAGTCCAATCCATTTGTTGAAAAATTTCACTCTTATGATGCTCTCTCTTCAAACACACTGAATTGACTTATTGGGCTCGATATTACCAGGGCTGCGGGTTCGCGGCGGGGGGGCTATTGGGTAACGCGCCTGGCGAAATCAGTCTGTCCCCCCCCTCCACCGCGATCGCAGCCTAATTGGATCCACTTACCTGTTCCTCCGGGTTCCCCACTGCTGATCTACACGGCGGGCGGACTGCGCATGCGCAGAAAGGTCTGTCAGCTGGAGGAGCTCCATTTAAAGGGGCAGTCCTCCACTGACTGATGCCGCAACAAATAGGAAAAATTACAGCATGGAGCAGCCCGGGGGGAGTGGGGGGGGGGGGGGAAAGGCTGCTCCCAGTTTAATGATGCCTGACTCCAGGTATCATTGGATGGGGTGAGGAGGAGGGGGAGGACAGAGATCTTCCCCCCGGCGGACGGGAGGAAGCGGCCTGCCTCTGCCACCAAGAAGGCCTGGCTCGAGGTGGCAGAGGAGGTCACCTGCACCACCAACATATCGCCCACCTGCATACAGTGCAGGAGGCGCTCCAATGACCTAAGTAGGTCAACCAAAGTGAGTACACTTACTCATTCCCCTACACTCCGTCTGCCACATCACCGCCCCCACCCCACATCTCCTTCTGCACTGCCAACACTACTCTGTCACATCACCCCTCATACCCACTCAAACCTCATCCTCATCTTACCTGCACTTACTCACCTCGCCAGTACTCATCCCGCCACTACCACTCAACCCAATCCTCATACAATCTCATGGCTCTATCTCATACTCACCCTCTCATGCATCTCTTTCACGGTCAGCCTCACTCAACCTGCCACTACCTGTGCCGCAGCCACAGGGCATGCATCACATATGTGCAGTAGGCAGCGTAAGGCAAACGAGTCGTGAACATGAAGGGGATGCACAAGGGTGTTTGAGGGTTTGTCATGGTTTTTACTTATATTGAATTTCTGACCAACTCACATTACATATTATATTGGCACCACTACTGCCACGTCTTTGCGAATCTTGTCTGGTTTGTGCAATAATGCCCTTTCCTGAGGATCACAATGAAGACCCACAACTGATGACACCCATTGTGTCACTGCAGAGTGGGTGTAGGTGTATTTGCAGGGCTCTTTTGTGCAGATGACTGAGAGACGTCGGCGATGTCCCCGGTGGCACCCTGGAAGGATGCGGAGGAGAAGTTGTTGAGGGCAGTGGTGACTTTGACAGCGACAGGTAAGAAGATGGTGCTCGGGCCAGCCAGGAACAGCTCGGCATGAAGGAGGCTGCAGATGTCCACGACTACATGTCGAGTGACTCTAAGCCTCCGTGTGCACTGCTGCTCAGAGAGGTCCAAGAAGCTGAGCCTCGGTCTATGGACCCTATGGCGAGGGTAGTGCCTTCTGCGACACATATCTCTCTGCGGTTGCCCTCCCTCCTGCTGTGCAGGTGGATGTGTCACAGCACTGTGTTGTGGAGCTCCACGTGTCAGAGGTGGACGGCGTGGCCGGCGAGGCTGGTGATGCTGTTCGCCCTCCGAGGAGGACATGACTGCAGCTACGGTGGCCCCCATCCGGAAGATGTACATCTGAGGGGGTCCGCAAGGTAGGTACATGTCTCTGGACCCCCCAGAGTAAGTGTGCAAGTTGGTGAATTTTCTTGTCAGGAGGAGGGTGGTGGAGGCCAAACTTTGTCCGAAGTGACAGAGTGACCTCCTGCAATGAGTGAGGGTCTCCCTCCCCCCCCCTTTGCAGCTGCCACAGGCTGACAGCTGCAACACGTCCATTTGAACTGGGAGTGTTTCCCCCAGTACGGGAAACAATCCCAGTTGTCCATAAAATTCCACCCCTCCTCACATATTCCCTTAATCAGGTCTGTTAATGACCTGAAATAGCTAGATAAATATTGTTAAGTGGCACCCCGCCGGCTTTAATTGCCTGCGGGAGTCCCACATGCGGGGGCTGCGCGCGCACGTCGGCGCGTCTGTGGGGAACCCGGAAGTGGGCGGGTTGGAGCCGGGCTCCCTAGCCGCCCCGGGATTCCCCGATTTTCAGAGCCCCCCTGCCAGGAACGCACCCGGTAGCGGGTGCTAAAATGAAGCCCATAGTATCTGCTTCTGGAGAACCATAAAGTTCACCAACCCATAGCTAGTCATGCAGGGTCTTTGGAACTTGGCATTTCTCCAACCAGGTCTTCCTTGAGTGCCTGTGAAAGTAGCACTGGTGGGGATGGGGTCACTGCCGATAGAAAAATGGGCTTGGTGTCCCAATTGGGTACACCGTCTTTCTGCTGTTCTACTGGCAACTCCCCCATGACAAATAATGGGCTGGCATGTGGCAAAGCAGTTGGTTCCTCCAAGGGAAGGTGAACCTTCCTAAATCACGTATGGACGTAAGCTTGAGTACTTTTTAAGTATTTTTATATAAAGCGCCAATGATGCTCAGGCAGGGGAAGTTACTCATAGATTGACAACTTTAAATTATTATCTATGAATGAAAGGCATGCCTCCCCTGACTGAGTTAACAGAGGCATTCACTGACTGATCGCTACACTCTCAGGTCTCCTTGAGAGTGTAACACAGCAAAGTTAACAATGACTTGCAACTGCACCCTTCATATACAATTTGGTGGGAGGAGGGAAGTATTTTTAATTGAAAGTATTTCCACACAAGTGATCCCTCCTCTTAAAAAAGAACAGCATCTGGAACAAATTAAAGCATGACGCACTTTAAACTCATTTGTGTAGCTTTTATGTGCAGCTTCATACAAGAGAAAAATACACAGGTAGTCTTCAAATAGGTCTTCTTCACTCATGGAATAAACTACATTCCATTGTTTGCCTTTTGTGTAGATTCTCTATCATATGGAGTTTCAAGGACCCATTCCCTTAAACAGAATACCATTAGTGTAAGGATCCTTTTACTCAATAATCCTTTGAGCAAACTGTCACCTCAAAAATGTGATCAAAACATCAAAGCTGTATACTTTAGGTAGGAGTTATAGACTCGTTCACTTTTGCTGTTTCATAAAATTACATACAAGTACAACACAGGAACAGGCCTTTCAGCCCAACCAGTCCATGTTAGTGTTTATTCTCCACACAAGTAGTAGTTCCAGTCCCATGTGCTCTCTCTGTTCCCATATCCCTTTATCTCCCTTAGTTTGAGTTTAAGAGGGCAAATAATTTATAGAACAGAAAACAAATCTCTGGACAGCTATTTTAAGGTGCATTTATACTACATGTTTAGCATTGGTACAACGTTTTTCACTTTGCATTGATGATAAACTTGTTTAGTATAATTCAGGCAATTAGGCCCAAACTGACTCCTAACTTCACTCTGGTATCGTCAGTCCTGACTCTGGATTCAGGCTGACTTACATATGTAACTGTCGGTGTGAAGCAAAACCACTTTGCATCATCACTACAGTTGCAGTGTAAATGCACTGAAAGTTATCTTTGGAGGATTAGCACTGGCTGCATGTAACTGACTACGGGGCCATTTATAATTGTCACTATGTTCAGAAGAACATATTACTTAACAGGAGGGGATTAATACTCCTTTTATAGCTTAACAAACAAAAATAAATGATTCATTCTCACCATGTTTTATAGTTTTCTTGTGTAAAAAAAAACTACAATTACAGATGGTCCTAAACAAGCTCAAGTTCTTTTTGTACTACAGTTGTATGTTTGGATTTGTTTGAATTTAAAGACATCTCTGAAATGTATCTAAACTGGGTGGGATTGGGGTGCTGGTTGAAGCTTCAATGTACTCATCCATGGAATGGTGATGCGCAGGATCTCATCCACAATACTATATGCTCTTTATTTTTTTTTAAAAAAGCAAAAAGTTGGTGGGATACTTACCCAAAACCACTCTCATATGCCTCCTACTGGCTGGTCAGAGAACAGCAAAGACAGGACCCTAGAGGCAGCTTGCCTGTCTGCACTCAGTTGGGAATGGTGAATGAAGATTGTTAGAGAAGGAAAAATAATAAACTATGACATTTAAACTACGACAATTTATTTCAAGGTAAAACGTTCCTCAACTCAGGATTTAAATTAGGCTTCACAGTACACCAAAAAGGTTCAGTAAACTATAATTTGATTCCAATACTGGTAGTTCACTGGAAAAGATGCAGTGTAATGACAGAGAGTATTACCATCAGTTCAGAATAAGATCTGTACTTGATCTGACCTTTCTATAACAAAATAAAACACAAGATACTGCAGAAAAATAATGGGAGAAAAATAAGTTAATTGGATAAAAATAACAGCAATTAAAAATGTTTAAATTATGAAAGAACACTAAAAGAAAGGGGCATCACACTGTCTGCAGAATATTACATTACGTTGCCCTTATGCAGAAACCGACTAACAGGTCCAACAATGATAAATATCACAGTGAAGTACACTAGACTGCCTGGCTAATTATCTGTAACTAATATCTTTTTAGACTTGTCAAGGGATGTTTTCCACCCACTGGGCTGATGCCAGTAAATTGGTGTTATTCTAATCCCTTGTCTATGTACTCAAGATCAACTTAAAATTATTCCAATTGTCATTAGTATATCGCTGGGAAGAGCAAGTAGAGTCTGGGGCTCCTCCAGCCACCAACATACATCACTCATGCAAACAACCTCAAGGGAAGGTGGTTCACATAGCTCACAATGCATCTCCTGTGTGGTTTACAAAATTAAAGATTGAACCACCTAATGTTAACCTAGATTAAAAAAAAATCTGAAGTAAATCTATTCTGAATACAGGATTCATGTGCTCAGAGCATCTTTCTGGAAAAATACAAGTCGTATGCGGCAGCAGTCTGTCAGGTTACCCAATTGACTTGATCTGTTAACCTTCAGGTAATGGGAGTGATTAGCAGGCTTATCTTACTAGCATGTCACAACCTCAGAAGAGCACCCTTACTGCACACCAACATGAAATTTCCATTTTTGAGGTCCAAGTAAGACTTGTCAATTTTTTGCCATTTATTGGCAAGCAAGAGTAAAATCTTCTGAATAGTGTACTTCTGTTTTCCAACCCAGATCACTTGGAATGGCTGTGGAACAGCAAAAGTAGACAAGACCGCTGACGGGTGAGCAGAACTTAGTGCAGGACAGGATAGGGGCAGCTGTGTTTTGAAAACGTTGTACATGGACCTTGCCTGTGTCTTTTCATCCCTCCAACTATTCCACTTTGGTTCTTTCCATGTCTGCATTTAGCTCCTAAACCGTTAGGTGATGATCTTTTACATCACCTAACGGTTTAGGAGTTTGCAGGTCATGCAGCACATGTGATTAGTGTATCTATTTGTTTTCTCTTCTATTTTTCATTTACTAAAATGCCAGTTTATCTCTCAGCCGTCAGTGCAATGAAGGGTGCATACCCAAAAAAAAGTCACAACCCTTGTCTTTCCATTTAACAGATGCTAATTGACTTGTATATTTCCAGCATTTTCAGTTTTATTTTATTGGGAGTAAGAGAGTCTAAACTTGACAAAAGGGCATCAATGATAAGGGGGGCGGGTCTGAGATATGATTAAAGCGTAAAAAGGGAGGAGGGAGCAGGGGGAGAAAATTGGTAAGGAAAAAACAAAATCAAGAAAACAAACTAAAATAAATTAGTAGCACATTATAACACTTGTGCCCATAGTTACCTTCAAAAATATCAATTTACTTGATCATACTTTAATGTTAATATTACAGAAGTGAAGTAAGCTGTCTTGATGATGGTGAGGATGTGGAGCATGACGTTCAGCTCAGGGTTGAACATGACACAGAGGCTGTGCAGCCTGCGCAAATGGCTAGGGAGGGGCATCAGCAGCTAGGGAGCAATGCTTGTGACGGACGCTGAAAATTATGGCTTTGGACTTCCCGATGTTCAGATGAAGGAAATTGTGACTCATCCAAGATATGATGCCAGACAGGCAATCCAACAGCACGGAAGTGATCGTAAGGATCCAGAGAGGTGATGGAGAGGTAGGATTGGGTGTCATCAGCATAGATATGGAAGCTGAAGCCAGTGCTTGTAGATGATGATGCTGAGGGACAGCATGTAGAAATACACTGTTCAAACAACAAGTGCCGATCTCAGATGGCACACTTACACTACACCCATTGATTCTATACTGGTAGAAGGTGGAGCGCTGCAAGCAGACAACTCTCAAAAGTGGGGCAAATTAGAGCTCTACACATGCATTCTTAAATGCATAAACAGAATTCTGCTCACTGGCCAGCGACATGTTAGGGATTAGAAAAGAGCTGATGGGGGGAAAGCCTAATGTTAAAAACTTAGGCAGTCTGGGGCTGATTTTAAACTCAGTTTAATACGACTTGGCAAAGTGGTGGGAAACTACCTCAAGTGGTTTCACCCCCAAATCAATATGTCAAATGAACACCAGTTTGGTTGCAACCATGCTGAACTAACAGGGAATTCATTGGCGTGAGGAATTGCTGAGGCCAATAACGTGAGGCACCTAAATTTACACAGAGTTAAGACTAAAGCACCCTACATAGGAACAGGAGTAGGGCATTCAGCCCCTCGATCTGTTTCACCATTCAATTAGATAATGGCTGATCTCTACCTCAAATCCAGTTAACTGCCTTTGATCCATATCCCTTGATACTCTCACTTAAAAAAAATCTATCCATCTGAGTCATGAAAATTTCGATTGGCCCATCATCCACAGCCTTTTGGGGGAAAAGAGTTCCAGATTTCCACTACACTTTGTTTGAAAAAGTGCTTCTTGATTTCACTCCTGTATAGCCTAGCACTAATTTTAAGATTGTGCCCCCTTGTTCTGGATTCACCCACCAGAGGATATAGTTTCACTGTATCTACCGTATCAAATCCCTTTATCATTTTAACACCTCAATTAGATTCCCCCTCAACCAAGGGGAGAGCGATAAACATGGTAACTACTGGCCAATCAGTCTAATGTCTGAGTCATTGTGTGTGCTCAAGACTGAGATTGATAGATTTTTGGACACTAAGGGAATCAAGGGATAGGGCGGGGAAGTGGAGTTGAGGTAGAAGATCGGCTATGATCTTGTTAAATAGCGGAGCAGGCTCGAGGGCCATATGGCCCACTCCTGTTCCTATTTCTCATGTTCTTAAGGGATGATGGTAACTTGGGTATGTAATTGGCTAAGGGATAGGAGGCAGAGAGTAATGGTGAATGGATGTTTTTCTGATTGGAGAGAAGTGAGCACTGCGGTCCCCCAGGGGTCATTATTAGGACCATTGCTTTTCTTGTTATATATAAATAACCTAGACTTCGGTATAGGGAGTACAATTTCGAAGCTTGCGGATAATACAAAACTTTTCAACGTAGTAAATAGCGAGGATAGTCTTCAGGAGGACATAGACTGCTGAAATGGGCAGACACATGGCAGATGCAATTTAATGCAGGTAAGTGTGAAGTGATGCACTTTGAGAGGAACAACATGAAGAGGCAGTATAATCTAAATGGTACTATTTTGAGTGGGGTGTGAAAGCAGAGGGACCTGGGGGTACATATTTACACAACTTACAAGTTGATAAGGTGGTTAAGAAAGCGTATGGAATATTTGCCTTTGTAAATGGGGGCACTGAATACAAAAACAAGGAAGTCATGCTAAACCTTTACAATTCACTAGTTAGGCCTCAGCTGGAGTGTTGTGTACAATTCTGGGCACCACACTTTAGGAAGGATGTCACGGTCTTGCAGAAGGTACAGAGGAGGTTTACCAGGATCATACCAGGGATGAGGGACTTCAGTTACGTGGAGAGATTGGAGAAGCTGGGATTGTTCTCCTTAGAGCAGAGACAGTTCAGGGGAGACACAATAGAGATATTCAAAATTATGAGGGGTTTTGATAGAGCAAGTAGGGAGAAACTGTTTCCACTGGCAAGTGGGTCAGTAACCAGAGGTCATAGATTTAAAATAATTGGCAAAAGAACTAGAGGGGAAATGAAATTGTTTCACAGAAGTTTGTTAAGCACTACCTGAAAGGGTGGTGGAATAAGATTCCATAGGAACTTTCAATCGGCAATTGGACATAAGAGGACTAATTAGCAGGGTTGTGGGGAAAAAGCTGGGGTGTGGGACTAAATTGGACAGCTCTTTCAAAGACCAAATCGCCTCCTTCTGTGCTATAAGATTCTACGATTCTAAACTCAAGGGAAAAAAGCCAAGTTAATGCAACCTGTCCTCATAATTTAAGCCTTGATAGTATTCTGGTGAATCTGTGCTGTACCACCTCCAAGGCCAATGTATCCTTCCTGAGTTGTGGTGCCCAAAACTGAAGGCAGTACTCTAGATGGGGTCTGACCAAGGCTCTGTCCAAATGAAGCATATCTTCCAGCTCCCTTGAGATAAAGACCAACATTCTATTAGCCTTTTGATTACATTTTGTAACTGTGCACAAGCTTTCAGTGATGTGTACTTGGACACTCAAGTCCCTTTGCTCCCCCACAGCGCCTAGTCTTCTGCCATTAAGAAAATATTCTGATGTGTCTTTCTTTGGATCCAAAGTGGATGACCTCAAGTCCCCATATTGAACTCTATCTGCCACAGTTTTAACCACTCACTTAATATGTCTATGTCCCTTTGTACTTTCCTGCTCCAATCTACACAATTTATTATGCCTAACTTAGTGTCCCCTACTAACTTGAATATACAACTCTCTATTCCTTCATTCAAGTCATTTACATGTCTATTGTGAAAAGCTGAGGCTCAATACAGATCCTTGTGGAATACCACTTGTCACATCCCACCAGAGTCCATTCCTTTTATCCCTACTCTCTGTCTCCTGCCTCCCAACCAATTATCAACCCATGTCACAAGGTTACCACCAATTCTGTATACTTTTATTTTTGCTAAGAATCTCTTGTGCGAAACCATAGGATTCACTACATCAGATTGAGTAAGAGGGGTTTCAATGTGGTCCTGCACCCTTGTGACCCATCTCACTAGGAGGGCTGTAAAAGTTCCAACTGTGATGGGATGAGCTAGACTAAAACAGGTAGAATTATTTAAAACAAAATATACAAAGCTAGGTTTTTCCCCCAATGGAGAACTGTAGAACAAGTCTATTAAAGAGCATTGTTGTGGAATATTCCTCTAAAGCAAAAATATTCAAAAAGTCAATGTAATAGGAGAAATTAAAAAAGGTGCTGGAATTGATTGTAATTCTTTTGTGCCAATTTCCTTTTCAAAAAAGTGTGCAGTTATTAGTATTTTTTTTAGTTCTGTTGTCATCACTTGGAAAGGGAAACAGTTTGAACACCCACGCATCATTCTCACTGCAGTGATTTTTGTGACAGAATGACACATTTCAAAATGAAATGCATCAGTGCATTGAACAGGTTTACCACTTTTTAAAGAAGAGACTGTGCCTTCTTTAAACCTTGAATAAAATTGTATGTATGACTTACTGGAAATGAGTGTAATGGCCCTCACTGCCATCATGAATACTCAAAAAGGAGAGCAGGGAGTTCAACCAGCATTTGTATAATTTCCACTGACTCTCCTCTTCTTAACCACCCCCACCCCACTCAAACTCACAAGTGTTATTTCTCAGCCAGGAGGATGGGGAGGTAACCTGCTCTTGCTAATTGCACTATTAACTTTGTGTGTGGATTGGAGGTATGAAGAAATGGCCCTGGATGACTTAACCCATGATTTACATTCCCTCCTAGTGGGGCGGCAACTGGACTCCTTTCACTCCAACATGCTTTCTAAACACAGTCTAGCCTGACTACTCTCTCATTTTTAAAATTATTAAGCAAACGCGTTTACTGAACAGTCAGAAACAAAGCGAGGCTGATCCCTTAATAAGATTGGTGGACAGGCAGCATGATGCCCACCCATCTACCTAGAACGCGTAATTCACAGGCCACTATTTAAAGGGTGAATGCATAAAAAGAGGTTGCACTCAATGTTAAGACTGCGTTCAGCTTGCTTTATTACTGTGCTGCGGTTAGGCGATGGCTGGAAGGAGAGGTAGGGTTGCTCTCAGGTTTTCAGATGCCTCCCTGGAAGTGTTGCTGGCAGCAGTCAGGGCCAGGAGGGAAGTGCTGTTTCCACAAAGTGGCAAGATGCTCAACAGCCTGACCAAGAAAGCCTGGTTGGAGGTGGCAGAGAAAATTAGTTGAGCATCAATGCATCGCTACCTGGAAGGCATTGTGCTGGCCCTTCTTCCTTGCCTGCGCACACCTACTCATCAGAGGATGGTTCTTTTTGTCCGTCTGCAACGCCAATCCTTTCTGAATGGCCAAGTTGTGTAGGATATTATACAAGAGACTCTGGCCAGAGCATATTGAAAAGGAGCACCTGGACCTATCAAAGGCACTTGACAGTGTTGTTTCAGGAGCCAGACGGTGAGTTAGAAGATCCTGTGTGCTGGCATGGATGTCGTCATACCTGATTCGCTCAGGCGTGGTGGGGTTGCGAAGTGGGGGGGGGGGTCATGAGCCATGGGTGAAGGGGGTTGCTCGACCCCGAGCACCCATCCTTGAACATCCCTGCCAGGTTGGAAAAGTGATGGGATATTTGACTGCCGCAAAATGAATAAATCATGGGAGCAACCAGGGAACCAGGCACAGACTTGCATGATGCGTTTGATGTGGTCACGTACAAGCTGTACGTTGATGGAGCTCAAGAAAGCTCCTGGCTAGTCCTGAGTGCTCTGAAGGTACTCGGGGGTAGTGACCCATTGTTGCGAACCCCAAGTCTCTCATTTTGACTGTTGTCATTGACGAGGAAGGATATATATTGGCTCGCTCTTGCAAATAGTGGGTGGTTTTCTGCAAAACCCTTGTGGCGTCCCCAGTAACAGCTTGGAAGGATCCTGAGGCGTCGAAGTTCAGGGCATCGACAGCCTTCACAACTACTGTCACGGCATGACCCCCTGGTCCAGCAGGAGGCTGTAAAGGTCAGCAGCTATCTGCCTGGGCAAGCGCAGCCTCCTCTGGCACTACTCATCAAACAGTTCGATAAAGGTGGCCCTCGGCCTGTAAACCCTGTTGGGTGGGCAAGACCTTCTGCTAACAGCCCCCCTCACCTACTGCCTTCTGAGGGGTACAACTGCAGCTCCTCCTGCATGCTACTGCTGCTCCTCTTCCTCCATCCAAAAGAGTGCAGCTAGAGCACCATCCAACCTAAGATTTTACAGTCTCTTGATTTGGGGGGGTGGGGGGGGTGGTAGAAGCCGGTTAAAATGGAAGCCCAAGTATGACAAATCAGCAATTTGTAAAATGCCAGATCACTCAAAATCCAACTAAGTTACTCAGATGCAACTGAGGCCTCATTTGGAATACTGTGTGCAGTTTTGGTGTCCTCGTATGGCGAGTGATATTAAGGCTTTGGAAAGGGTGCTGAGGAGGGCCACTAGACTAATTCCCAGCTTAAAGCATCTTAGTTATTAAGATAGGCTAAAAGAGCTGGGACTCTTTAGAGAAGTGTAGACTGGTGCCCGAGTCAGAAGGCTGTGGGGAAGAGGAGGATGAGTGCCACCTCACTTTTTGTATGCATGAGCACCAACATTACTGCAAAATCATATTCAGCCCTTTCTGGTTTTGATGCATGTATCTGACACCCCGCACCCCAGCTCCAAAAGAGCTGACATCACTCACGTGGACTACAAATTCCATCTGATGTTAAGCAAATACTGGGCGAGTTCATTCAAAGTTTTAACACGATTCGGAGCCCTATTTTGGTTTATGGGAAAGTCAGTTAACAGTTCACAAACAATGTGATTCTGGGATTTTTGTTCCAGGAGAGATTTTCTGCACATTGCGAATGGCTGTATTTGTACTTTTTTAAAAAAAAAGTACAATACAGAAATTTGCATTAGACTTGTATAATGTGAAATGTGATGGACGGGAAATGCACAAAAACTTATTATAAAAGCAAAATCCAGCGGATGCTGGAAATCTGAAATAAAAACAGAAAACACTCAGGTCAGGCAGCATCTGTGGAGAAGAACAGAGTTAACATTTCAGGTCGATTACCTTTCATCAGAGCTGGAAGTTAAAGATTTAACAGTTTTAAACCAAGTGCAGAGCTAGAGAGAAAAAAAGGTGGGGGGGGGGGGGGAAAGAAGGGAAGTTCTGTGATAGAAACAGAAAATGCTAGAAAAGCTCAGCAAGTGAGGCAGCATCTGTGGAGAAAGAAAGAGTTAATGTTTCAGGTTGAAGACCTTTCGTCAAAATGTAATCTTTCTTTCTCCACAGATGCTGCCTCATTTGCTGAGCTTATCCAGTATTTTCTGTTTTTATTTCAGATTGCCAACATCCACAGTATTTTGCTGTTGTAGTTCTATGATGAGGTGGAGGGCAGGAGTGATTAAATGACAACCAGATGACAGTACAAGGCAAAAGGGTAGACAAGTAAATAAACAAAAAGATAGGTCCAATGGAGCTGTAAATGGTTACGGTAGAACCATTACTAGCATCTGCTGTCTCAGAAAATTGAAGCGGTGGTTATGATCTAAAGTTGTTGAACTCAATGTTGAGCCCAAAGGCTGTAAAGTGCCTAACCGAAAGATGAGGTGGTGTTCCTTGAGCTTCACTAACAGTGTGGGAGGCTGAGGACAGAGAGATCAGAGTGGGAATGGGATGGAGCATTAACGTGGCAAGCGACCGGAAGCTCACGGTCATGCTTGTGGACTGATCGGAGGTGGTTAGCAGAGCGATCACTCAATCTGTGTTTGGTCTCCCTAATGTAGAGTAGAGCGCACGGTGAGCAGCGAATACAGTATACTAAGTGGGAAAGAGTACAAGTAAATTGCTGTCCACCTGGAAGAAGTGTTTGGGGCCCTGGATGGCAGGAAGGGAGGTAAAACAGCAGGTGATACACCTCCTGCGTTTGCATAGGAAGGTGCACTAGGTGCATAGGAAGAACATCTAATGTTATAACCATAGAACGATACAGCACAGGAGGCCATTCGGCCCATCGTGCCTATGCTGGATTTTTGAAAGAGCTATCCAATTAGTCCTACTCCCCTGTTCTTTTCCAAGTATTTATCTAATTCCTTTTGAAAGTTACTATTCGATCTGCTTCTACCATCCTTTCAGGCAGTGCATTCCAGATCATGACTTGCTGCATAAAAAATAAATTCTCATCTCCCCTCTGGTTCTTTTGCCAATTACCTTAAACCAGTGTCCTCTGGCTACTGACCCTCCTGCCAGTGGAAACAGTTTCTCCCTATCTACTCTATCAAAACCCCTCAATTTTTAACACCTCTATTAAATCTCACCATAATCTTCTCTGCTCTAAGGAGAACAATCCAAGCTCCTCCAGTCTCTCCACATAACTGAAGTCCCTCATCCCTGGTACCATTCCAGTAAATCTCCTCCGCACCCTCTCCAAGGCCTTGACATCCTGCCTAAAGTGTGGTGCCCAGATTTGGCCACAATATTCCAGCTAAGGCCTAACCAGTGATTTATAAAAGGTTTAGCATAACTTCCTTGCTTTTGTACTCTATGCCTCTATTTATAAAGCCAAGGTTCCTGTATGCTTTTTTAACAACCATATCAACTTGTTCTCTCACCAAAGATTTGTGTATGTGCACCCCCAGGTCTCTTTTCCTGCACCCCCCCCTTTAAAATTGTACCATTTAGTTTACATTGCCTCTCCTCATTCTTCCATCAACATTGTTGAACTCAATGTTGAGGCCGGAAGGCTGTAAAGTGCCTAATCGAAAGATAGTTACAGAAGATTAGGGGTAATATATTCGCATGGATTGAGGATTGGTTAATGTACAGAAAAGAGAGTAGGAATAAATGAGTCATTTTCAGGTTGGCAGGTTGTGACTATTGGGCTGCTGCAAGGATCAGTGCTTGGGCCTCAGCTATTTACAATCTATATTAATGACTTAGATGAGGAGACAGAGCGTAATATAGTCAAGTTTGGTGATGATATAAAGCTAGGTGGGAAAGTAAGCTGTGAGGAGGACGCAAAGAGAACAGACAGGTTAAGTGAGTGGGCGAGAAGGTGGCAGATGGAATATAAAGTGGGGAAATGTGAAATTATCCACTTTGGTAGGAAGAATAGAAAAGCAGAATGTTTTTTTTTAAAAACGATGAGACACTAAAATGTTGGTAGTTAGGGGGATTTGGGTGTCCTTATACACGAATCACAGAAAGTTAACATGCAGTACAGCAAGTAATTAGGAAAGCAAATGGTATGTTATACTCCAACCCCCTTGAAAAAAGGCTAAGAGTAAGGAAGTCTTGCTGCAATTATATAGGGCTCTGGTGAGGCCACACCTGGAATACTATGTACAGTTTTGGTATTCTTACCTAAGGAAGCATATACTTGCGTTAGAGAGGGTGCAACAAAGGTTCACTAGATTGATTCCTGGGATGAGAGGATTGTCCTATTAAGTAGAATGGGCCTATAGAAAAATGAGTGATCCCATTGAAATGTATAAAATTCTTAGAGGGCTTGACAGCATAGATGCCGAGAGGCTGTTTCCACTGGCTGGAGAGTCTAGAACTAGGGGTCATAGTCTCAAGATAAGGGGTCGGCCATTTAGGACCGAGACGAGGAAAAATTTCTTCACTCAGAGGGTTGTAAATCTTTGGAATTCTCTACCCTAGAGGGCTGTGGATACACAGTTGTTGAGTATATTTAAGACTGAGATCAATAGATTTTGGGACACTAAGGGAATCAAGTGATTATGGGGATATGGCGGGAAAGTGGAACTGAGCTGAAGTGATGAAGGTGTCGTCGACAGTGCTATCAAGCGGCACTTACTCACCTATGCTCAGTTTGGCTTCCACCAGGACCACTCGGCTCCAGACCTCATTACAGCCTTGGTCTAAACATGGACAAAAGAGCTGAACTCCAGAGGTGAGGGGAGAGTGACTGCCCTTGACATCAAGGCAGCATTTGACCGAGTGTGGCACCAAGGAGCCCTTGTAAAATTGAAGTCAATGGGAATCAGGGGGAAAACTCTCCAGTGGCTGGAGTCATACCTAGCACAAAAGATGGTAGTGGTTGTTGGAGGCCAATCATCTCAGCCCCAGGACATTGCTGCAGGAGTTCCTCAGAGCAGTGTCCGAGGCCCAACCATCTTCAGCTGCTTCAATGTCCTTCCCTCCATCATAAGGTCAGATGTTCGCTGATGATTGCACAGTGTTCAGTTCCATTCGCAACCCCTCAGATAATGAAGCAGTCCATGCCCGCATGCAGCAAGACCTGGACAACATCCAGGCTTGGGCTCATAAGTGATGAGTAACATTCACGCCAGATAAGTGCCAGGCAATGACTATCTCCAACAAGAGAGAATCTAACCACCTCCCCATGACATTCAATGGCATTACCATCGCCGAATCCCCCACCATCAACATCCTGGGGGTCACCATTGACCAGAAACTTAACTGGACCAGCCACATAAATAGTATGGCTACAAGAGCAGGTCAGAGGCTGGGTATTCTGCCGCGAGTGACTCACCTCCTGACTCCCCAAAGCCTTATCACCATCCACAAGGAACAAGTCAGGAGTGTGATGGAATACTCTCCATTTGCCTGGATGAGTGCTGCTCCAACAACACTCAAGAAGCTCAACACCATCCAGGACAAAGCAGTCCGCTTGATTGGCACCCCATCCACCACCCTAAACATTCACTCCCTTCACCACCGGCGCACTGTGGCTGCAGTGTGTACCATCCACAGGATGCAATGCAGCAACTCGCCAAGGCTTCTTCGACAGCACCTCCAAAACCCATGAAGTCTACCACCTAGAAGGACAAGGGCAGCAGGCACATGGGAACAACACCACCTGCATGTTCCCCTCCAAGTCACACACCATCTCGACTTGGAAATATATCACCGTTCCTTCATCGTCACTGGGTCAAAATCCTGCAACTCCCTTCCTAACAGCACTGTGGGAGAACCTTCACCACACGGACTGCAGCGGTTCAAAAAGGTGGCTCACCACCACCTTCTCAAGGGCAATTAGGGATGGGCAATAAATGCTGGCCTTGCCAGCGACGTCCACATCCCATGAACGAATAAAAAAAGGTAGAAGAGACTGAAAGGCAGAGAAGGCTCGAGGGGCCACATGGCCTACTCCTGTTTGTTATGGAGCTGCTGTTTCTCAAGCTTCACTGGAACTGCGCAGGAGGCCGGGACAGAGAGGTGGGAGTGGAATGGAGAATTAAAGTGGCCAGCTCCCCTTGTGATCAACTCGACGCAACTTCATTGGAAGTACTGATGCGTCCATTAAAAAGGTAGTACAAATCCAAGTTAATCTTGATTCAAGTTGGGAATCAAAGTTAAACAGGTTTATTCAGATCCAAATGATATCAGTTTTCTCTACCCTACCCCCTTCAAATAACAGTTCAAGGGAAATTAATTAGGTGCCAACATTTCAAAATGCACTTTAGGCAAGATTTGAAATCACAGATGGGGCTTCAGAATTTGAGGAAAAAGGTGCTACAGTGCCGCAATGGAAAGTATCTGCTCTACATTAGGATCACAGCTGCTTCCTCATTACATTTTTTAAATTTAAAAAGATTCTGTTTATTCCGTTAGCCAGCATGCAAAATTGAGAGATATTTGCAAGTTATGAGGTCTCTGTGAAAAAGCATCACCTTTCACTACCTTCTCAGCAGATCTCTGCCAATATACTTAAAACTAGACTGCATTCACTAGTTATAATTCAGTAAGAATTTTCACTGTGTAAACAGAATCCTCCAATGGAAAATATCTTTCACCAGCAGGACCTGCAGTCTATGCATACCGTTATTACTTATGGGTTTTGTGACCTTCCAAATTTGAGTGTTAAGCTTCATATTGCACACTTCCTTACTTGTCATCCTTCATGTATACCCCCACCCCAGAGTTGTTCCATTAATGACTACAAAGCACAAATTCACAGATAGCTGGTAGCTAGAGGAATGGCCAGGGTCAAAGATAAAGAGCTGCCCTACAGATTTTTTTTTGGGGGGGGTGGGGGGGGGGGGGGGGGAAGGATAGAGCGGGAAGAGGGGAATTCAAACATGAGTAAAGTCGTCACTTGAACAGTAGCAATTTCTCTTATACGCAACACATTTGCTGTCAGATTGAATCTGAATACCGAAAAAGATACTGGTTCCCTGTGAGCACGCGCTATGAAATGCATGCAGGAGGCAACTACATTTGTCTCACCCACGAAGTGTAGCTTTCAAAGTTCTACATCTTATTCGTGTCTCCTAGAAAGAGACACGTTTGATCTTGTTGCAAAGCTGATGATTGATACCTTTCTACCCAAAGGAATCATAATGAATAAAAAGTATTCCAAGTATCAAAGTACATTTAAAAAAGCCAAAATGGAGCTTCATTTCCCACATGAACTTCACAATGAATTTGGGCCTTATGAAAAACACACACTGACTCAAGTAAACCGAAATTTGGCACGAATTCAAAATAGGTGAGTTTCCTGCAACAGTGTAACTTAAGAAAACAATTACTTCTTGAATTATTGACATCTTTATATTGAAAGAGGTACAGTTAACAGTACACAAAAAGTTCACATGGATTTAATGAAGGATCCCACTTGGAAGTTGCCAGCTGCCCCAAAGGCAAAACCATCAAACAAATGTTCGCTTGCATACAAAATAGACCGTTTCTATAAACAAACACTAAACTGAAAAAAAGAGAGAAATTAAAACTAAGCAATCAGATGGCCTTTGCCACAGGGCTAAACCAGTCATCAGTGGAGGGACAAAATAAAGAATGCATTAAATAATAATTCCAAACAATCTTGGTGTCCCACAGCCACCTGGATCTGAACCACGTCACATCACCGAGGGGGCTGAAACCAGAAGGACAGCCACCTTCAGACTCCAGTGGCCCATAACCGAATATTGTCAGACTTTTGATTTACTTCCTCTTCCTTGCCAGGGCTACAGTAATGTAACCCAACTACCAGACATGGAGACAGAGTTTTTAAAAAAAATCAGCTTCTCTCCACCAATTCGTATACCTCAAACGTCCCAAGGGTGAATATATCCACATTTTTAAAAAATCTAACAAAAAGGTATTTCATCTATACTGTGAGCTAATCAACCACACAACACAATACTCAGTCACAAGCTGCATCACCACGTGCAGTGCTAGACATTGCTTAGCTTATTTTCATTGGAGAAAACAGTGAGGTGGGTCATTATCCAGGCTTTATAATGATGGGACAATATAAATGTAGGAAAACTATTTAATCTGGATGGACATAGAACTCAGCAGCACAAGTAGAGTTAACAAACTGCAAGTTACATTCAACATGAAAAAGATTTTCTTGTCTACCCAGAATAATGGGTGCAGGAACAGGTTCCCAGAAAAAGCAGCTGATGCTGGATAACTATCTAATAGAGATGGCATTAAAGGTTTAGGGACTACAGAACTCTATCTAACAGAAATGAGATTAAAGGTTTTAGGTATGCCCGATAACTTTCTGAATAGAAATTTCAGAAATACTTAGACATAGACATAGACAATCAAATATTCTATGAGAACACAATAGTTCCTGTGCTGCAGTGATCAAAGGGTTGCACAACACGTCTGATTTTAGCAGTAGCAAAGCACTCACCTGAGGGGAAATTGTGGTGGCCAGCCAGCTCTTGTAACAGCAGTTATAACACACTCTTACTTTATTCAGTTGTGCGCCCCTCCCCCACATCCACGTTGGGTATTAACAATCACTGCAAGTGTGTGCCATAGCAGAAAACATTATATAGGCTCAACTAACAATCTAACCGAAATCTGTCATAGTAGACAGTATTTTGGCAGCCCTACATTGGTTGCTATGGTGATGCTTGCACTTCATTTTCACAAACCAGTTTTCTATTCATTAAAAAGGAGAATCATGAGACTCAATTTTGTGTGATTTGACAGTTGGATATAAATGAAAGGGTTGCGATTAATTGAGAACAGTCCTAGTCTTATTTGTTTCAACACGTTTTGTTCACTTCTTATTCAACACTCGAATAAGACGCCATGATAAGAGTCTGTTCTGCCCAATGCAGTTTCTATCATTCCAGATTGTATGGGTGGATGTATGGCATAGATACCTGCAACTCCGTCCTACTGAGTACAACAGAAAACAGTCAACAGGCCACTAAAATACTTATATCCATGCTTTTAAAAAAAAATATTTATTTACACACACCCACCCACAAGGGGATCCTCTATAATCTTGCTCAAGGGTGGTTGTCAAGACCAGAGGCAGATGACTTGGGGCCCAGCTCCAGGAAACAAACTGAGCATTTTTAATAATATGGGCTGAAACAGCCAGCTGGAAGTCTGGCACTTGCTGGTCACTGAGGTTGCACATGTGAAACAATGTTTATATTGGTCACAGGGAAGAGAAGGCACTTCTGATTTCCTATGACAAAAAAGTTTAGCCTTCCATGAGTGTGCTGCATTGTGTTTGGCGTAAGCACACAATGACGTTTCTCAAGGCAAGGGGGTCAGTTGGGTGGGCAAGTCAAATTACAGCTGTCTTTTGAAAGTTTTCATGGTTTGCATATAAATGTTTTCAACAGAAATATTACAAATGATTTTCCCTTCAAAAGGTTTTCTAAGGGAGACTAATCTCAGCAGCTCCTTACCTAGAACTGCCCCATCATTTTAGAGATGGGATTATTAAAATTGGAAAAACCAATATTCAACTGAAGAAAATATTAACTAAATTTGCATAGTTTTTCACCAAATATCTCTGCAACAGGAAACAGACATACTAAAAAGGTTCTGCTTAAAATAAACATTTAAAATTAGTATTTTTATTCAAACCTGAATAATGGTACAGTCCTTCCAAAATTTTCCACTTCTATTAACCTTTGTTTTCTATTGTCTTTGAGTTCTCTATCAAATATGAAAGGAATGCAGCTGCTCTAGCCATTTATAGATTACAGAATATATAAACATTAAAAAATGGCAAAATTTCACTTGCCACACACGCACAGAAACATGAAAAATACTGGAAAGGCAGCAAGCTGAACAAAGCAAACTCCAGAAAGGAACGTAGCTCAAGACCCAGGCTCCTGAGAGAGAGTAGGCCTCAGAACACCAAAACTGATTAGATGGATTTCCAAAAGGTCATGGATAATTTTATGGATTTTTAAAAGTTTGTGTGTTCATGTTACAAATTATATTTTTAATACTATATCCTTCGGCTACTGACAAAACTAGATGGCAGCCAAAAGCATTTTAAAAAATATTTTTTGATTTTGTTGGTTCCCTTTCTCTGCTTCTTGATTGGTAGTTTTCATACTACCTTGTTTGTTAGTAGGTTCCCTACATGTTCAGCTGTGATTTGTTTTCTTTGAATATATTTGAGCTCCAATCAGGTGCAGATATGACAATTTGCACATGTAGCAGATAAATGTTAGATGATGAACAGTTCTATTATAATAAATGCACACCATTGAAGGTAGAGTGAAGCAGAGGTCAGGTGCAGGCTTGCATCCAAAGCCAGGTTCACACCCCAGGGAACAGAACAGAGGTATCTCAAGGAGAGTGGAGCAAAGACAGCAATATAGAGAGTGGAGGGAGTTGGTGCTAAGGCCAGGAGAGAACAGGAAGGTTGGGAGCACCTGGAATGGCAAGAAACTGGGGAAACCACTGGCTCTAGAGCAATGATGTGAAGGTGGAAGCAGGGTCCAGAGTTTGGAAGCATTTGTGTTAGGCGAAGCATCTGGGAGCAATCTGCTGACAAGTCATTTCCCTTGTGCAAGTGCAAAAGGCAGCTGACCAAGACAATGGAATATTGAAGTCTCTGTGCTCAGACACTTCCATGATCAAATTGGGCCTCAGTTCCACAGGTTTTATTTCCAGCTAATATGTGACTCCAGCTGCACAATTCACTGTGTTGCTGACACACAATAACATTGACACTGGAAGATTAACAACGGTCATATTATCAAAATGATTTCTAGTAAATCATCAGGAAACTCTAAGTTTAGTATATACAACTGTAAGTTACAGTTAGTACTATTAGAGGCTGGGCAACATCCTGCATGGGAACACTGCCCTTCCTATCTGGAGAAAGGAAATTAAATAAAGACAAGATAAAGGTCTCCTTCCATTAATTTCAAGGGGCAACAAGAGGGAGGGTTTGCAATCCCTAGAGTTTCTCAAGGGCACGTGACTACAATCTTGAACTGCCACAAGTCGGAGGTGTTGTGGTGCATTAGAGCACACACTGATATTGCTCAGTGGTTTACCGATTTGCTCAAAGGGGAATATCATCCTTAATATGGAGAAAAAGACCTCAATTGCAAAAATTATGCAGAATATGACACTGATTAAATTGTGCTACAAACTATAGGAGTGTAAAATTAACAATGTGAAAAGCACTCTTCAATTTGTTCTTAAGTTTTTAAAAGCAAGTGAAAAAGCAGTAACATTTTCACAAGAGCTTTATTAAAACCTTAGTTTCATCATAAATCTTTTTGCTTAGTGGTAAATAGCATAATTAAAGAAATACTTACATTAGTTGCTAAGAAACAATGCAAAAACATTTTCTAGCATGTTATCTAATAAGTTGCACCATAATCTTATAAAAAGGCACTATTGGTCATGTTTAATAAATGATAATGTTAAAATGTAATTGTTCATGAATAGATAATTTTGCATTCTCTTCTCACTTCATCCTTCCCACACAGCTTACTTGCTCAAGTTTAGCACAGCTGACACGTGGGTTTCACCCTGTCCATGGGGATTAAGCAAACTCTCACTATTTTAATAGCCCTAACAGAAGTAGTCGAAATGAAAACAAGCAAACAGATGCATCAGAATGGAGGAGTGTTATCAGAGGTGGTTAAAAATGAGGCACCTCCACCAATCATTGAAATGAAAATGTTTTAAATACTGTATTTGATTTGACAAGTGCCAGAATTCAACATTTAGATGGATTCCCCGTGCGGTGACAGTTACTATATAGGGCCGAGACAATGGTTTGTATCTACGATGTCCTGACAAGCTGAGTTTTTTAAAAAAAATCTCAGCATGCCTCCATAATTAGTCACTAAATGAATCATAAGTGCTTCCAACAGAGGAGGAAAGAATATTTCAAGAGTCACCCAGAGACATCTTGCACATATTCTGATGGACAGTATCAGTAGGACACTGATGGAGGACCAGGAGCAGGTTGCCATTCTCTCAGCTGCATATGTTTTGAGTGGGAGAGAGCAAATGAAAAATATAAATCTCTTAGAATCCCATCCCCCAAAAGACTCATTGGTCACTTGCCTATCTACCCAACAGTAAATCAACACTCCATTATACAACATCTAATGAAAATTTCTGTACCACACTTAATACTGAGCCATAATGTTTGCAGCTTCTGAATTGACCTTCCTACAAAGAAAGCCCTGGTTCTGATCTGTAACCTGACCTGTGACTGACCCAAGCATTGATTTCAAGACTGCAGAGCAATTACACTTCATAGCCTTAAAAGGAACACCTGTAGTTTAAGCAGCAGAATAATGATGTGTTTTACATGGACTAATATTCCTGTTATAAAACACTATCCTCAGAGTTACCAAGAACAGTCACAGGAAATTTGCTATTATGAAAACAATGTTACACATTTCTGGTCTGGCACATCACACTTCCTGTGGCACAATTAATTATAGGCAAATTTATTCCATTTCTCCCATCACACTTAAAAGCAAAAGCAAAATTCTTCTACCTGATTACCAGACATCATACTGCAGATGTCAGACTTCACTACAGATGCAAAACAATATTAAAAAAGGGGAGAAAAAATTACTTAAAAGCTGGGTGTTTCCAACCAATGAGAAACTAACAAGTACTTTCAATCTGCAAAATTTGCTGACTGAAATGCAATTAATCTGTGGCCTTGCATGTTTTTTTAAAAAACAGCCATTCTGGCCTGTAACTGATCCAAACATTGATTTGAAGAATTTTGAGCATTTACATCTTGTACCCTTAAAAAGGGATATACATTACATTTTGAAGAGTACACAATGTTACATGGTACAGTGCAGCACTACAGGAAAATCACAATATAATAAAAACATATCTTCTCCATCACTTGCCAGAGATCACACTTTGTTACTGATGTAAAACAAGCTTAAAATGGGTGCTTCCGACCTGCAGCTTGAAACTGACACTTTTCATTCTGCAAAGTTACGTCAAGTTACATCAAAACTACAGAACAGAAACAGACCATTCGGCCCAACTGGTCTATGTTGTCACTTATGCTCCCCATGAGCCTCCTCCCTCCCAATCAGCATACCCTTCTACTCCTTTCTCCTTCATGTGCTTATCTAGCTTCCTTTAAACGCACCTATGCTATTTGCCTCAACTACTCCTTGTGGTAGCACGTTCCACATTCTTACCACTCTTTGGGTTAAGAAATTTCTCCTGAATTCCCTATTGGATTTATTAGCGACTATTTTATATTTATGACCGCTAGTTTTGGACTCCCCACACGTGGAAACATTTTCTCTACGTCTACCCTATCAAACCCTTTCATTATCTTAAGAACCTCTATCAGGTCACCCTCTTCAATGCATCTATATCCTTTCTATAATAATATGGAGACCAGAACTGTGCACAGTACTCCAAGTGTGGTCTAACCAAAATGTTATACAAGTTTAACGTATCTTCTCTGCTTTTCAATTCTGACTTGTGTATCTGTAACCCTAGATTCCTTTGCTCCTCTATCCCATTTAGATTCTTGTGTATACTATGTTGACGTGTCAGCTGTGGCTCAGTTGGTAGCACTCCTGCCTCTGAGTCGGAAGGTTGTGGGTTCAAGCTCCATTCCAGTGACATGAGCACAAAATCTAGGCTGACACTCCAGTGCAGACTGGAGGAGTGCTGCGCTGTCAGATGCCCTCTTTCAGATGAGACGCTAAACCAAGACCTGGTCTGCCCTCTCAGGTGGGCATAAAAGATCCCATGGCACTATTTCAAAGAAGAGCAGGAGAGTTCTCCCCGTGTCCTGGCCTATATATTTATCCCTCAAATCAACTTTACAAAAACAAACGGATTATCTGGTCATTATCAGCTGTTTATGGGACCTTGTTGTGCACAAATTGGCTGCCGTGTTTCCTACATTACAACAGTGACTACACCTCAAAAAGTATTTCAGTGGCTGTAAAGCACTTTGGGATGTCCTAAAGTCATGAAAGGTGCTATATAAATGCAAGTCTTTCTTTTATTATCCAAGTAGTATGTGGCCTCCTTATTCTTCAAACCAAAATGCACCACCTCACACTTATCTATATTGAAATTAATTTGCTAATTACACACCCATTCTGCAAGTTTATTAATGTCCTCTTGCATTTTGATGCATTCTTCTTTTGTATTAACTACACCCCCCAATTTAGCGTTGTCCACAAATTTTGAAATTGTACTTCCGATTCCCAATTCCTCAAATTGTTAATGTAATTTGTGAACATCAGTGGTCCCAGCACCGATCCCTATGGAATACCACTTCCCACCTTTTGCCAGTCTGAGTAGCTACTCTTAACCCCTACCCTCCTTTGTTTTGTAGCCAACTTGCTATCCATTCTGCTGTGGGTCCTCTGACTCTACATGCTCTGGCCTTAGTCATGAGTCTACAATGTAGTATCCTATTGAAGGGCTTTTGAAAATCCAAATATATTACATCTACCGCATGACCCTTGTCTACTTTGTTACTTCTTCAAAGAATTCAAAAAGGTTGATCAAACATGACTTTCCCTTCTGAAGTTCGTGCTGACTATTTTTTATTATATTTTCTTTCTCCAGATGTTTTTCTATTACTTCTTTGAGTAACGATTCCATTATCTTTCCTACCTCCTACCACCATCATCAAGCTAACTGAGCTACAGTTGCCTAGACGTGTTGTAGCTCCCTTTTTAGATTTAGGCATCACATTAACTGTCCACACACATCTTTTTTGACCTCTTCTTCTAAAGCCATGCCCACCTTGTTAGTCTCCCTGGTAAATACTGAGGCAAAGTAACTATTCAATATTTCTGCCATTTCATGGTCACTACCTGTGAGTTTATCTTGTGCATCCCTTAATGGTCCTATCCCTATTTGGTTTTTCTTTTGTTATTTATGTGTCTGTAGAATACTTTACTATTTCTTTTTATATTCCTTGATAATATTCTTTGCTTTCCTAATTGTTTTTTTGACTTCTTCCTTAACCTCTGTCATCCTCTCTTATTGTCTATGTACTTACAGTATGCCTTTTTCTCATTTCAATTTTACCATTATCTCTTTATTCATCCATGGTGATTCATTATTGGCTAGTTCATTCTTGCTTTTTAGAGAGATCTATTTCTCCTGAACACTATTGATCACCATTTTAAATACCTCCCACTGCTGTTCTATCGCTTGTCTGTCAAATATTTTTCCCAGTTTACCTTCCCTAGTTCCATTCGCATCCCCTCAATTGTTTTTTTCCCCCCCCAATCTATTACTTTGGTCTTTGTCGTACCAATCATTATTTTAAACCTTATTAAAGCCCACGGGATGAAAGGGACAGTGGTAGCATGGATACAAAATTGGCTAAGGGACAGAAAGCAGAGAGTAGTGGTGAACGGTTGTCTTTCAGACTTGGCGGGTGGGGTGGGGGAAGTATACAGTGGTGTTCCCCAGGGGTCAGTATTAGGACCATTGCTCTTTTTGATATACATTAATGACCTGGACTTGGGTATAGAGGGTATAATTTCAAAGTCTGTCGATGACACGAAATTTGAAAAATGTAGTAAACAATGTGGAGGATAGTAACAGACTTCAGGAGGACAGACAGACTAGTGAAATGGGCAGACTCATGGCAGATGAAATTCAATGCAGAGAAGTGTGAAGTGATACATTTTGGTCGGAAGAATGAGGAGAGGCAATATAAACTAAATGGTACATTTTAATGGGGGTACAGGAACAGAGAGACCTGGTGGTGCACATACACAAATCTTTGAAGGTGGCAGTACACATTGAGAAGGCTGTTAAAAAAGCATAAGGGATCCTGGGCTTTATTAATAGAGACAGAGTATAAAAGTAAGGAAGCTATGCTAAACCTTTATAAAACACTGGACAGGCCTTAGCTGGAATATTGTGTTTAATTCTGTCCAGCACACTTTAGGAAGGGCATCAAGGCCTTGGAGAGGGTGCAGAAGAGATTTACTAGAAAGGTACCAGGGATGAGGGACTTCAGTTATTTGGAGAGACCGAAGAATCTGGGGTTGTTCTCCTTAGAACAGAGAAGGTTAAGGGGAGACGTGATAGAGCTGTTCAAGATCATGGAACGGTTTTGACGGAGTAAATAAGGAGAAATTGTTCCCAGTGGCAGAAGGGTCGGTAACCAAAGGACACAGATTTAAGGTGATCAGCAAAAGAGCCAGAGATGACATGAGGAATTTTTTTTTTAAATGCGGTGAGTTGTAACGATCAGAAATGCACTGCCTGAAAGGGTGGCGGAAGGAAATTCAATAGTAACTGTCAAAAGGGAATTAGATAAATACTTGAAAGGAAAAAATTTGCAGGGCTATGGGGAAGAGAAGAGGAATGGGATTAATAGGATAGCTCTTTTAAAGAGCTGGCGCAGGCACGATGGGCCGAATGGCCTCCTCCTGTGCTGTACCTACTATAATTATGTTATTATCGCTTTTGCCTAGATGTTCCCCTACGCTTACTTCTCTTATCTGCTCTGGTTCATTTCCCATTACTAGATCCAGTGATTCCTCTCTTGTTGGGCTTCACATATTGGGTAAGAAAAGGAGTCCTGTACACACTGTAAAAACTCAATTCCCTTTTCCCCTTTCCCTACCTC
The DNA here is from genome assembly GCF_035084215.1 of Heptranchias perlo. Taxonomy (NCBI): domain Eukaryota; kingdom Metazoa; phylum Chordata; class Chondrichthyes; order Hexanchiformes; family Hexanchidae; genus Heptranchias; species Heptranchias perlo. The sequence continues at coordinate 111,769,947 of NC_090327.1, read as the reverse complement.
TTTTTCCCAGTTTATTTGGGGGTAACTGAAATCTCCCAAGTTACCGGATCGCAAAAGACAATTGAGACTCTGTTTACATAACAAATCAGACTTTGTAACCTTAAAAGAGACAACTCCACTTTAGCAGAATAATACATTGTGTATTGCAGTCTATGATCTCACTTATTATGCGCTGAAGATCTGCTGATATTAAAAAAAGGAAAACAAAATTAATTGCAAAAACTATGACAAAGGATGACCAATAGAAAAACAAAAGCAAGGATAACACTAATACTTTCATCCTGATTTAATCTCAGACTTACAAGAGGTACAGCCTACTTCTGCAAATATATTAACAAGGGTGCACATGGGTAAAGGTTGAAGTAATAATCTGTACCAGTACCAATTAATTAAAGAACCATTATAACATGAGCTCCATGCATTTATAGGCTTTTTTTTCCTATTGGTTCATCTTTTGTTTTGATATGCACATGCATAAATACATATACACAACATAAATAAAACATACCTCCATTGAAACTGCAGCAATGTCCTGGTCATAGTGTTCCAACTTATTGGGGAAAAATGTCATGTTGTATGGCAGACCTTTACACCGGTGGATAGTTATGGGTTCACAGGTGAAAAGACTATGACCCTGAGTCAAAGGTACCATCAGCAGGACTAACAGACATATGAAGATGAGCACTGAACCTTTCATTGTGGGACTGTAATTGAAGAACTTCGGTTGCAGAATTAATGACACTTTGATCTATCTCCAAGTGTCAAGAAACAGCAGCAGTCTTTATCCACTCTTGATAGTGAGCTGCATTCTTTATTCTGCTAGAAGATTGCATTAACAGTACTGATTAATGCAAATTGCTTTGCATCAATAGAATGCTTTTGAAGCAATGAAATTCCAAAAGTTCATCTTCTATTCGCCAAACTGAAATCAATCCTAGAAACAAAATATTTGAAATTAGTGCACCAAAAACATTTTAATCCTGTATATCAATACTAGTTTATCATTTACTAATTGTCATTGATGTTACTCCCAAATAAAATGCTCACACATGAAAGTGCTGTGAAGTAAATGTTTCTAGCAGAATTGCAACTACATGGAAAGCAAGGTGACCAAAAATATTGTTTCACACTACAGGGTGGAAAAAAGCTGTAGGGAAACTGGCTGTTGGGAGGGGTTTTTCTCCACTTAAAAGTATGTCTTGTTCGCACTTAGCATTAGTGTGACAAAAATGAAGTCAAGCTCTGAAGAGCTCTTCTCCAAATGGGCAAACTACAAGGCTGCTCCCAAGATAGCGAGAGTGAGCAATGAAGATTAGAGAAACTCAAGCTCTACAATCTAGAAAGGCAGCAGTTAATGGGAATCTCACTGAGCTAAATTAAATATTAAGGGGAATAGGACTTCAAAGTAAACCAGGAGAGCAGCACCAGAGGGCATAACTTTAGATTAATAAAAAGTACATTTAAAACAGATATTACAAAGAACTTCTTTACGCTTGGAATCAGTTGGCAGACAAGGTAATGGAGACAAAAGGCACTATGAATGCTCAAAATGCAGCTGGATGCTCGAGTGAGTGTGTTTAGGGTACTAAGAGGATGAGCTTCAGTGAGCTAAATAACTTTTTTCACACTACTTATTTTTCACATATTCTTAAAACAGGCCTTTACATTTAGAGAACGCATTTGATGCTGACATTTTTTTCTACTTCAAAAAAAAATGAACTAGTGTGTACCATCAGCATTTCTCCACACTTCAAAGCTCACCCACAATTTCTTCAGGCACATGAAAGAAATGGTTGGCATTAGCTGATAGAGCAAAAAAAAACTTTTCTAAAATGGCTTTTCTCCACCACCGACAAAAATAAATTACACTACATTTGAATTTCGAAGGACTCCTGGACTTTACACACTTCTACTAGAATTAACAGAAGAGGGAGAGCTTCCCCCCACACACCCATCCAAATCGCTGCACGAAAGTTGTGATTGCAGAGAAGTCTAATCAACCCCTCCTTCAGCACAATATCCCGTTTTGTGAGCATCATAAACAGCCTGCACTTTTAATAGGGGGGGGCGAACCCTTCAGAACGACTACAATCCCCAGGAGCAGCTCTGCCGCCTCCGTTGTTTCCGCATGCTTCACCACCAACACACGGTTCTCACGCCACAGGTTATTTGCAGAGCTGCCCTCCTCGGTTCCGACCGCCACCGTCGGCCCAGGCCCCCCCCACCACCACCACTTGATCCAAACACCGAGCATTGATTGTTTATCCACCTCCCTCCTTCGTCTCAGCAAACGCGATCACCTATAAATCCCCTCGGGCGGAATCCTCCGCAAGGAAGAGCCGCGGCTCCCGTCTGGGCCTGGGAGATGCTACAACAGGACGGCGAATGTATATTTAAAAAAAAAAGACTTTTACAAAAGGAGAAAAGTGAGCTGCCCCCCCCTCCTCCTCCTCCCTCCTCCTCCTCCCTCTCTGCCGGCGCCTCACGCTTTCCTCTTCCAACCTGTTGCTTCCTGCGCGTGGCGGCTGCTGTCTGTGGGAATGGAACCCGGCCCGGATCAGAGCCACGCCCCCTGACCAGCAACAAGCGAGGACACCCTCACAAACCTGACTACTGCACTCTAGTGTTGTCAGATCCAGGATAACAGGTGTGCTGTGAGTTCCAGTGGGCCTACCTGTATGCAAAAACTGAGGGCCAGGCCCATCAACGTTTATCCTATCCTACCCCGTGCACTGCTCAGTGGGTTTTTTTTTTGTCTGTGTGTTTTAGGCCCCTCTTGTATAAGAAGGGGAATAGTGGGGTGGTGGTGGTTAGGGTGTGTTTTATTTAAAACATATCAAAAAAACCAAAATAAGTGTCAAATAATAATTTTATTGGAACGATCCAGGATGCACTCCAGCCCCTGCCGGTTGCAGAAAACCTCAAGCGTTACCGGCAGATACCGCATGCTCATTGGTTTTTTTTCTTTTTTTTTATGATGCTTTTTCTTTTTATAAGAAAGGAGGGGGGTTTAGGGTGTGTTTATGCGCAGAAATACCAAAAAAAACTAAAAATAAGTGTCAAATTAAAGTTTTATTAGAACGATCCAGGATGCACTCCAGCCCATGCTTTTTTTCTTTTTTTTTTCTTCTTTTTTTTTTCTTTTTTTTCCAAATTAGGCCCCCCTTTTATAAGAAGGGGGGGTGTGGGGTGTGCTTAAAAAAAACTAAAAACCAAACAAACCAAAACCAAGTTTTCAAATTAAAATTTTATTATCCTCGCTCAGGATGCATTCCAGCCCCTGCGGTGCCCACCGGTCGCGGAAAGCCTCAAGCGTACCGGCAGACACCGCGTGCTCAATGTTAACTCCCGGGAAAGGCAAAAAAAATAAACTGGCCAATTTCAGAATTTGTCTCGTCCAAATGCAGGTCTCTCTGTATGGCAAGATTGTGCAGAAAACAGCACACCACTACAATGCAGGGGACTTTCTGCGGCATATTTCAGCTTTGGTGGAAGTTCAAACGGCTGCTTTGCAAACTGGGCTCAAACCTGCACTCTGCCTGGGAGAGGCAGATGTCCATCTCGGAGAGATTGGTGGAACAAATAGATGGGGGCTTTCAAGGAGTCATTCATCTTCTGCAGTCTGCTCTCCCGCAGGTCAGTGGAAGCAATGAGCCCCAGTCCCACGGGAGGGGCAGTGGCACAAAGGGTGCAGTACCTGTTGCCCTCTCTCAGGATGTCAGAACCTCTGCTCCTTTGCCACTCCCTCAACCAATACTCACCATGGTGCCAGGAAGTCAACTGGGCCAGACTGAGCTGACGTGCGGCAGTCTGCATCCAGGTCCTCACAGGCTCGAGCACCCATAAGTTACCGGACATGATCATCTCAAGGGTCCCCACATGAGCAACAGCAATCTTTCACCAGCTTTGCTGAGGCCCTTAGGGGAGCACCTTGTAGGAGTAGTACAATTAGGAAACCTTATAAGAAAGGCACCATGGGTTGACACTTGAGCGAGAAATGAATGGAAGGCGATTATTGTGCTAAGGTGATAAATTTATCACATTTGGCACTTTAGTCTGCAGTGTGGTTGATAGCAGCTTCTGAGTCTGCATTATCAGTATGTCATTGATTATAGAAGCTGGCTGAATGGTTTAAATGTTCCTTAATGCAGGATTAAGGGAGTGATTAAGGATCTAACAAGGACTGTTAATGCAAAGGGGTTCTAAGCAAGTTTTCAGGGCAGGGTAATGAGCAGATAACTGGAATCGCTGAACAATTAATTCATCCCTCACATCTCTTGCTGCAAGGCATTTAGGTGGCTCTCCTACTCTTTCTTGCCTTCCTCCTAGTCTTCCTTATTTGATGGCGACTGCTCTTGCTCTGCATCCTCCAAATGCAGGTCTCTCTGTATGGCAAGGTTGTGCAGTATACAGCACACCACTACAATGTAGGAGACTTTCTGCAGTATATTGCAGGGAGCCCCAGATCTGTTGAGATACTGCTTCAGCAGCCCTATGGTATGCTCAGTAATCATCTTGGTGGACCCCGGCTTTGGCTATACATGTGTTGCTGAGGTGTGGTGCAGTTGTGGAGGGATGTTATGAGTCATGTGTGTAGGGGCTATCCCTTTCCCCCAGCAGCCAGCTGCCACGTTCTTAGAAGGGTCAAATATAGGGGGGGTTGGTAGACTGTCACAGAATATATGCATCACGACAACTGCCTGGGTACCTTGGATAAAGTTGCATGACCCTGTTTCTGTGATTGGGCACTACCTGGACAGAAATGATCTGGAAGCCAGATCCTCTCCTGACACTCCAAACAGCACAGTGGCACACAGATCCTAGGATCCAGTTACTGGCTGTTGAATCTCCCTTTAAAGACGGCTTCAGGGCTCTGAGAGACCTATCCTGCTAGGTTTCATTGGCAGGCTATGCACTGGGCATGACTTCTGCGAAAAATGGCTTTGAGATCCTAACTTTGTCAGAGGACCCCCGGTATACATGCATCTATCCATGACAGTATTGGTAGCAGTGACCACCACACAGTCCTCATGGAGACAAAGTCCCGTCTTCGCAATGAGGATACCATCCAACGTGTTGTGTGGCACTACCACCGTGCTAAATGGGATAGATTCAGAACAGATCTAGCAGCTCAAAACTGGGCATCCATGAGGCGCTGTTGGCCATCAGCAGCAGCAGAATTGTATTCCTGCACAATCTCTAACCTCATGGCCCAGCATATTCCTCACTCTACCATTACCAACAAGCCAGGGAATCAACCCTGGTTCAATGAGGAATGTAGAAGAGCATGCCAGGAGCAGCACCAGGCGTACCTAAAAATGAGGTGCCAACCTGGTGAAGCTACAACTCAGGACTGCATGCATGCTAAACAGCGGAAGCAACATGCTATAAAGAGAGCTAAACGATTCCACAACCAATGGATCAGATCAAAACTCTGCAGTCCGGCCACATCCAGTCATGAATGGTGGTGGACAATTAAACAACTAACGGGAGGAGGAGGCTCTGCAAACATCCCCATCCTCAATGATGGCACGTGAGTACAAAAGACAAGGCTGAAGCGTTTGCAACCATCTTCAGCCAGAAGTGCCGAGTGGATGATCCATCTTGGCCTCCTCCCGATATCCCCACCATTACAGAAGCCAGTCTTCAGCCAATTCGATTCGCTCCACGTGATATCAAGAAACGGCTGAGTGCACTGGATACAGCATAGACTATGGGCCTCGACAACATCCCGGCTGTAGTGCTGAAGACTTGTGCTCCAGAACTAGCTGCCCCTCTAGCCAAGTTGTTCCAGTACAGCTGCAACACTGGCATCGACCCGACAATGTAGAAAATTGCCCAGGTATGTCCTGTCCGGCCAATTACCGTCCCATCAGTCTACTCTCAATCATCAGCAAAGTGATGGAAGATGTCGTCGACAGTGCTATCAAGCGGCACTTACTCACCAATAATCTGCTCACCGATGCTCAGTTTGGGTTCCGTCAGGACCACTCGGCTCCAGACCTCATTACTTCCTTGGTCCAAACATGGACAAAAGAGCTGAATTCCAGAGGTGAGGTGAGAGTGACTGCCCTTGACATCAAGGCAGCATTTGACCAAGTGTGGCACCAAGGAGCCCTAGTAAAATTGAAGTCAATGGGAATCATGGGGAAAAATCTCCAGCAACTGGAGTCATACCTAGCACAAAGGAAGATGGTAGTGGTTGTTGGAGGCCAATCAGCTCAGCCCCAGGACATTGCTGCAGGAGTTCCTCAAGGCAGTGTCCTAGACCCAACCATCTTCAGCTGCTTCATCAATGACCTTCCCTCCATCATAAGGTCAGAAATGGGGATGTTCGCTGATGATTGCACAGTGTTCAGTTCCATTCGCAACCCCTAAAATAATGAAGCAGTCCATGCCCGCATGCAGCAAGACCTGGACAACATCCAGGCTTGGGCTGATAAGTGGCAAGTAACATTCGCACCAGACAAGTGCCAGGCAATAACCATTTCCAACAAGAGAGAGTCTAACCACCTCCCCTTAACATTTAACAGCATTACCATCGCCGGATCCCCCACCATCAACATCCTGGAGGTCACCATTGACCAGAAACTTAACTGGACCAGCCATATAAATACTGTGGCTACAAAAGCAGGTCAGAGGCTGGGTACTCTATGGCGAGTGACTCACCTCCTGACTCCCCAAAGCCTTTCCACCATCTACAAGGCACAAGTCAGGAGTGTGATGGAATACTCCACTTGCCTGGATGAGTGCAGCTCCAACAACACTCAAGAAGCTCGACACCATCCAGGACAAAGCAGCCTGCTTGATTGGCACCCCATCCACCGCCCTAAACATTCACTCACTTCACTACCGGCGCACTGTGGCTGTAGTGTGTACCATCCACAGCAGCAACTCGCCAAGGCTTCTTCGACAGCACCTCCCAAACCCAAGACCTCTGCCACCTAGAAGGACAAGGGCAGCAGGCACATGAGAACAACACAACCTGCACATTCCCCTCCAAGTCGCACACCATCCCGACTTGGAAATATATCGCCGTTCCTTCATCATTGCTGGGTCAAAATCCTGGAACTCCCTTTCTAAAAGTACTGTGGGAGAACCTTCACCACACGGACTGCAGCGGTTCAAGAATGCGGCTCACCACCACCTTCTCAAGGGCAATTAGGGATGGGCAATAAATGCTGGTCTCGCCTGCAACGCCCACATCCCATGAACAAATAAATTTTTAAAAAATACACGTATTCATGAGGTTCCTGACTGCCTGTGGTGGGCGCCTTGGCTGACTTAGAAAACTGTGTAGTAATGGCAGAGGACAAGAGCGCGTTGGGAATGCAGTGGTAAGTACTCCACTGCTAATTTAACCACCCGACTGCCCCATCCCCATCGGGCAGGCATGGTTTAAAATTGGCCCTTTAGTCTTGACTCACCTCGTGTAACGCCACAGGAGATCAACTGGTATACATGAAATATCTTACTTCTACACACACTTCCTGTCTGTAAAATCTTACTTCCTGATGTTATCTTTTTGTTACATTTTGTGTCAAATTTTCCATTATAAATTCCTGTGCCCACAGTTATAATGGAAACAGCCTATATAAACTTGTCATTCTGTAATTATATCCTCTTGCCAGTGGTGTAAGAATCCCCTTGGAGGCCACGAAAATGGCATATCCTAGGTCTCACAGCAGTGAGCCTGTGGGAATCTCTACAATCTCGGAAAGTCTGACATGAACCAATTGATAATGGTTGAATACTTTATTTGTAATAAGAACAGAGTTAAGTACACACAGTACAGTAAATAGCGATTTATACTGAACAACAAAGGCAAAGCTCATCTGGGTGGTGTTCAGGGCAGAGTTATATTCTGGCGCCAGTGCAGTTGGTCCGGACTGTTGCACCTTAGTCGTGCTATTTCTCTACAAAAAGTATGAGTTTTGGCTTCATCTTTTTAGCAGGAATGATGTCTGATGATCGGCAGGCATTAACCCATTCGGGTTACTTTCCCCTATCTCTAATTAGAGTTGGCCAATGGAGGGCTGCCAACAGTGGGCCCTGGGGCTGGTGATGTTTACATGTCCAAGGGTTACCTCCTTCTAAGTGGGAGACCTTTAACCTTTCTTTGTTCAACTTTCTTGCATACCCTGAATTTTTCGTACAACTGTTTCCAGACATGGGCCTCTGTAAGTTACTGTCTTGTCAAGGCTGTGCTTGGACTTGCTCGCCCTATCTCTTTTGGGGAGGATAGCCTGTCATTTCCCAAACCTACAAAACTCGTTTACGTTCAAGAAACTTACAAAGAAACATTATGCTTATGAATGTATTACAGAAGTATCTGAAAGCTTGTGCAACTATGTTAATGATTATATGGTTCAAGCTACTGAAGGCTAGCATGATTAAGTTTAAATCAGACATCGTTTGTTTGACCAAACTACCTGCACAATTGCCTGGTTAACATACTAAATAAATGATTCAGTTAAATGTTAAATGTTACATGGTGAATGCAGTATAAAATGAAGTTAAGTGTGATTAAACATAAGTGTAAATGAAGTATAAACATACACAAAGAAACAGAGGGTTTCATTTTCCTTCAGTGGTGGTGCTCTCGCACTTCAGTTTTGCATCTCCTACTGTTACACCCCTGCATTACTCTGTCACATAATTAGATATTGGGCAGCACAGGCACACTCTTGAATTTAAGACATTCAGACCACTTATGGGAATAATCAGCACCACTGTAACTGAGAAATATCTTAAAATCGTACGTTCGCGCACCCTGGTCCAAATATATCTGCTTCACTTGATAACTACTCTTGGGGCAGCATTTTAGCACCCGCCAGCGGGTGCGTTCCTGGCGGGGGGGGCCCCGAAAATCGGGAAATCCCGGAGCGGGACCAGAGCCCGCCTCGAACCCGCGCACTTCCGGGTTCCCCGCTGACGCGCCGGCGTGCGCGCGCAGCCCCCGCTGGTGGGAATCCCGCAGGCAATTAAAGCCAGCGGGGTTCCACTTGACGTTATTTACTTTGCTTGTTCAGGTCATTAACTGACCTGATTAAGGGATTATGTGCGGAGGGGTGGAATTTTAGAGCAAACTGGGACTGTTTCCCACACTGGGGGAAACACTCCCAGTTCAAATGGACCTGTTGCAGCTGTCAGCCTGTGGCAGCTGCAAAGGTCCATTTGACAGGTGGGGTGGGGGAAGACCCTCACCCATTGCAGGAGGCCACTCTGTCACTTGGGACAAAGTTTGGCCTCCACCACCCTCCTCCTGACAATCAAAGTCACCAACTTGCACACTTACCCCGGGGTCCAGAGACATGTACCTACCTTGCGGACCCCCTCAGATGTACATCTTGCGGATGGGGGCCGCCGTGGCTGCAGTCATGACCTCCTCGGAGGGCGAACAGCATCACCAGCCTCGCCATCCACGCCGTCCACCTCCGACACGTGGAGCTCCACAGCAGAGTGCTGCGACACATCCACCTGTACAGCAGGAGGGAGGGCTACTGCAGAGAGAGATGCATCGCAGAGGGCACTACCCTCGCCACACGTTCCACAGACCGAGGCTCAGCCTCCTGGACCTCTCTGAGCAGCAGTGCACACGGAGGCTCAGAGTCACTCAACATGTAGTTGTGGACATCTGCAGCCTCCTTCATGCCGAGCTGCTCCTGGCTGGCCCAAGCACCATCTTCTTACCTGTCGCTGTCAAAGTCACCACTGCCCTCAACAACTTCTCCTCCGCATCCTTCCAGGGTGCAACCGGGGACATCACCGACGTCTCTCAGTCGTCTGCGCAAAAGAGCCCTGCAAATATACCTACACCCACTCTGCAGTGACACAATGGGTGGCATCAGTTGTGGGTCTTCATAGTGATCCTCAGGAGAGGGCATTATTGCACAAACCAGACAAGATTCGCGAAGACATGGCAGTAGTGGTGCCAATATAATATGTAATGTAAGTTGGTCAGAAATTCAATATAAGTAACAACAATGACAAACCCTCAAACACCCTTGTGCATCCCCTTCATGCTCATGACACGTTTGCCTTACGCTGCCTACTGCACATATGTGATGCATGCCCTGTGGCTGCAGCACAGGTAGTGGCAGGTTGAGTGAGGCTGGCCGTGAAAGAGATGTACGAGAGGGTGAGTATGAGATAGAGCCATGAGATTGTATGAGGATTGGGTTGAGTGGTAGTGGCGGGATGAGTACTGGCGAGGTGAGTAGGTGCAGGTAAGATGAGGATGAGGTTTGAGTGGGTATGAGGGGTGATGTGACAGAGTAGTGTTGGCAGTGCAGAAGGAGATGTGGGGTGGGGGCGGTGATGTGGCAGACGGAGTGTAGGGGAAAGACTACGTGTACTCACTTTGGCTGACCTACTGAGGTCATTGGAGCTCCTCCTGCACTGTATGCAGGTGGGCGATATGTTGTTGGTGCAGGTGACCTCCTCTGCCACCTCGAGCCAGGCCTTCCTGGTGGCAGAGGCAGGCCGCTTCCTCCCGCCCGCCGGGGGGAAGATCTCTGTCCCCCCCCCCTCCTCCTCATCCCGTGTATTGATACCTGGAGTGAGGCATCATTAGATTGGGAGCAGCCTTCCCCCTGGGCTGCTCCATGCTGTAATTTTTTCTGTTTGTTGCAGCATCTGTCAGTGGAGGACTGCCCCTTTAAATAGAGCTCCTCCAGCTGACAGATCTTACTGTGCATGCGCAGCCCGCCCGCCGCGTAGATCAGCAGTGGGGAACCCGGAAGACCAGTCAAGTGGATCCAATTATGCTACGATCGCGCGGGTGGCTGACTCATTTCGCCGGGCGCGTTACCCACGTGCCCGATAGCCCGCCCGTCGAGAACCCGCAGCCCTGGTAACATCAGGCCCTTGGTCTTGACTCCTTGGGGTCAATTTTTATTTCTATCACCTGGCGGTAAAGGCCTCAAAATGGGTTCAATAACCTTACCGCCCTGTTAACAGAGACAAAAAGGCCAGTGCCATTTTGACAGGGCTTATCGTTGGGTGCCAGAAGCACGCGCCTGTTTCAGGCAGTAGGCCCATTTTAACATGCAAATCAGGATCCTAGGACCCTAATTGCCATTTTAAGTCACAACTGGTCAGAGCATACCTTGTGCACACGGACGATGGAGCAGAAGAGGCCCAGCCAAGGTAAGTTTGGAATTATTTTTGTGGGGTCCAGAAGAGCACTCCCGCTCCTCTGGGACCCACAAAAATAATCTGGGCCGCTGCCGCACTGGGACCCCCAACCTCGGCAATCGAGACCTCCCCCCTGCACTTACTTGCTGGCAGCTGGGAAGGCCCCAATCCGGCGATCTGCATGGGGATGTCAGCTTGGCGCCCCACAGCTCACCGGCCCAATGTCACTGAGGCCAGTGCCTCAAAACCGCAGCCGTCTCTTCGCCGCGGGTAAGGACAACCGGCTGACCCACTCTGTGTAAGAGCCAAAATCAACCCCTTTGCAACATAATGGTAGGTTAACTAGTAAATTAAAAAATATTTACCATTACCCTTATTATTTTCCAACATCCCATTTCAAGTACCATCTTAGCCCCTTAGACTTCCTCGTATTATTTTAGTTATTTTAACTGCTTTTTGTACTTTCTCTATTTTCCTGGCAACTTAGCTTTTTGCACTTTGAGTAATACCTTTCTTAAGCTCTCTTATTCAACCTTAGTCTCAACCCTTTTCTTTCTCCTGTGGGTTCTTTTTCCTTCAATAATGTTTTAAAAATAGATCATTTTTTTCTCAGTATTGGAGTGACCATTACCCAATACATTGTCTCCAGGTATTTCTTTGTGTCTCTAAATTTTGCTCCACTAAAATTAGATACTAACATCAAGTTTCCCTAGTTTTAGCCTCATTAGTTTAAATCCATGTCACAATGATCACTGATCCAGATCTGCACTCACATCAAAATCATACCACCCCAGGCTCACTTCTGAATACTAATTTCAATAAGTTCTCCTCTCTAGTCGCATCCCTAATTTGCTGATTCAAGAAACAATTATTCATAGTGTCAAAATATTCTTCTATATAACCATCTTCTCCATTTCACTGTCTTTTAGAAAGTGAATACGAGGGGTTGGGCTTCTCACCAATATCCTATGTGAATGTCCAGGCTTTCTGACAGTTATAAATATTTCCAGAAATGTCCTTAGAAAGCATTATTTGCTTGAGGTAAGAGTCAAAAATCATTTTTTTGATTGAAAATATTCATAACAAAATAAGCAAAAAAACTTCTAAAATTTTGCTCTCAACTGCAAATAATTACTGTTCCCCCCTCCCCTCAATGCTGGTACATGAGCAAATCTTATGTAACGAACAATTTATTTTAAAATATAATTGATAGGATTGTGTCTCTGTCTCTTTTTCTACTCCCTCTGTCTTTCTATTTGTGATTCGCTGGTATGTTTGACGCTCTGGATAAAGGTTTCAGCATTGATAAATGTGAAGTCAGAATATTGGCAGGTGATGTTAGCAGTCTTGAAGCTCAGGGTCAAACAAAACACTGAATAGCACACCACTGAGTTCAGCCTGAGCGAGCAACCAGAAAAAGATGGAATCAGCACCTAGTTTCAGAGGGTAGTCATACTGATGCCATTCACATTTATATATATTTTTTTGAAGACACCATTCATGTACAAATCAAGATACCTGTTTATGTATTACTATTGCTTTCACTCTCTCATATACAGAAAAGCCCATCTGTTTTTGAAGTTTGTTCTCTAGTTTTTCTTCAAATAATTTTGAAAAACAACCAAACAGATGCAGTTGAATGCTGGAGAGAAACATTATACCAGTTGGGCTGACTAATTGCTGATGAAATTGTGTACACTGCATTTCTCCAGTGCTCTCTTCGCTGACCTCCCAAGTTCCATAGTACAAAAACTCCAACTCACTCAGACTATGCCACTTATATCCTATCCCATAGTAAGTCTCACACACCTACCAATTCTGTGCTTGCCGACCTCTACAGGCTCACCATCCCCCAATGCATTGAATCCTTGCACAGTCTTGTTCGACTTTTCCTCTGCCATCTTTTCCAACTCTCAGTCCTAACACACACCCTGGCTTTTGTGACTCTGGTCTGCTGCGTTGCTACCTTAGCTCTGTCCATTGCCGATGACAAATCCTTCATCCACCCTTGCAGTTTGGAACTCTCTTCCTAAGCATCTTTACCTTGCCACCTCTTCAATCATACTCTTAGATACCTTTCATAATCTCTCTCTCACTTGGTCTTCACCAATCGAAAGTTTGTTATATAAAGGATGTGATATGTAACTGTATGTTATTGATGTTGGTATTGGTGTTATTGATGATGGTATTGGTGTTACTGTTCCGTGTTGTGTCAGATTTGGTTCACTTGCTGACTCATAATAGGAGAGAATGATTTAAATAGGAGGCCTCTAATTCAATGTCATTTTTGGAAAGATATTGGATTTAATAAAGATATATTATTAATTTATTATTAATAAAGAACTGAGAGGTTATAACTATCAGGAAAGACTGAACAGGCCGCAGCTTTTTTCTCTAGAAAACAGAAGGCTGATTGGTGACCTAATAGAGATCTTTAAAATTAAACATAATAAAGGAAAGGATGACAAAAGGGAATACGAAGAGGTTAGGAAAGAAGTCAAAAAACAATCAGGAAAGCAAATTAAATTATCAAGGAATATAAAAAGATATAGTAAATTATTCTACAGTCATATAAATAACAAAAGAAAAATTAGGATAGAGATAGGGCCACTAAGGGATGCACAAGATAAACTCACAGGTAATGACAGCGAAATGGCAGAAGTATTGAATAGTTACTTTGCCTCTGTATTTACCAGGGAGACTAATAAGTTGGGCAGGACATTAGAAGAGATCGAAAAAGATATTAAAACATTTAAGATAGAAAGGGGGGAAATGATTCTTAAACTAATCAAGTTTAGAGACGATAAGACCCCTGATCTGAATGGATTGCATCCGCGAATATTAAAAGAAGTTAAGGAGGAGGTGGCAGAGGCACTATTACATATATATATATATATATAAAAAATCATTAGAAAAGGGAATAGTGCCAGAGGACTGGCGGACAGCTAATGTTATTCCTATATTTAAAAGGGAGATAGAACAAGCTTAACGTCGGTGGTAGGAAAGATAATGGAATCTTTACTCAAAGATGTAATAGAAAGACAACTAGAGAACGAAAATATAATAAAGAATAGGCAGCACGGATTTCAGAGGGGAAAGTCATGCTTGACCAACCTTATTGAATTCTTTGAAGAATTAATAGAAAGAGTAGACAAGGGTAATGTAGTAGATGTAATATATTTGGATTTTCAAAGGGCCTTCGATAAAGTACCAAATTTTAGACTCATGGTTAAGGTCAGAGCATTTGGAGTCAGGGGAAAGGTAGCAGAATGGATAGCAAGCTGGCTACAAAACAGAAAACAGAGAATAGGGGTTAAGGGTAACTACTCAGACTGGCAAAAGGTGGGAAGTGGTGTTCCACAGGGATCGGTGCTGGGACCACCGTTGTTCACATTTTACATTAACAGTTTGGATTCGGGAATTGGAAGTATAATTTCAAAACTTGTGGACGACACTAAATTGGGGGGTGTAGTTAATTGGAAGAATGCCTCAAAATGCAAGAGGACATTAATAAACTTGTAGAATGGGCATGCAATTGGCAAATGAATTTCAACATAGATAAGTGTGAGGTAGTGCATTTTGGTAGGAAGAATAAGGAGGCCACATACTGCTTGGATAAAAAGAGTCTAAATGGGATAGAGGAGCAAAGGGATCTATGGGTACAGATACACAAATCATTAAAAGTAGCGATGTAGTTTCATAAGGCCATAAAAAAAGTCAAATCAAGCGCTAGGGTTCATTTCTAGAGGGCTAGAATTGAAAAGCAAAGAAGTTATGTTAAACTTGTATAGCACCTTGGTTAGACCACACTTAGAGTATTATGCATATTTCTGATCTCCACATTACAGAAAGGATATCGGGTGCAAAAAACATTTACAAAGATGATACCAGAACTGAGAGGATATCCCTATCAGGAAAGGCTGAACAGGCTGGGGCTCTTTTCTCTAGAAAAGAGAAGGCTTGGGGGTGTTCTAATAGAGGTATTTAAGATAATGATAGGGTAGATGTAGAGAAAATGTTTCCACTTGTGGGAGAGTCCAAAACTAGTGGTCATAAATATAAGATAGTCACTAATAAATCTGATAGGGAATTCAGGAGAAACTTCTTTACCAAAGAGTGGTAAGAATGTGGAACGCGCTATCACAAGGAGTAGTTGAGGCAAATAGCGTAGATGCATTTAAGTTTTGCCATCATTGATCAATGTGCTCTATTTTTTTCAGTTCAATGCTTTGCAAAGCACATTTTCCAGATAAATCTGAATCCTCAATTGGGCATGAAGATAATTTAACAGTGCTATGTGCGAGGTTCTTTACTGCCACAGCAGTATCAAGTGGCACTTACTCACCGATAATCTGCTCACCGATGCTCAGTTTGGGTTCCACAAGGACCACTCGGCTCCAGACCTCATTACAGCCTTTATCCAAACGTGGATAACGGAGCTGAATTCCAGAGCATGAGACCAAGTGTGGCACCAAAGAGCCCTAGCCAAACTGAAATCAATGGGGATCAGGGGGAAAAAACTTCAGTGGCTGGAGTTATACCTGGCACAAAGGAAGATGCTTGTGGTTGTTGGAGGCCAATAATCTCATTGTTGTAGGAGTTCCTCATGGCAGCATCCAAGGCCCAATTATTTTCAACTGTTTCATCGATGACCTTCCCTCCATCACAAGGTTGTTTGCTGATGATTGCACAGTGTTCCGTTCCATTCACAATTCCTCAGATAATGAAGCAGTCTATGCCCATATATGAGGCAATGACCATCTCCAACAAGAGAGTCCAACCACCTCCCCATGACATTCAATGGTATTACCATCGCCAAATCGCCCTTCATCAACATCCTGGGGATCACCATTGACCGGAAATTCAACTGGACCAGCCACATAAATGCTGTGGCTACAAGATCAAGTCAGAGGCTGGGTATTCACCCCCTGACTCCACAAAGGCTCACCCCCTGACTCCACAAAGGCTCTCCCCCACCTACAAGGCCCAAGGAGTGAGATCAAATAGTCTCCACTTGCCTGGATTGGTGCAGCTGCAACAACACTCAAGAAGCTGGACATAAAGTAGTTCCTTGATCGGCACCCGATCTACTAGGTTAAGCATCCACTCCCTCCACCACTGGCATACCGTGGCTGCAGTGTGGACTAACTACAGTCCACACTGCAGCCAGAAGCCAAGACTTCTTCGGTAGCGCCTCTCAAACTCATGACCTCCGCCACCTAAAAGGATAAGGGCAGCAGGTGCATGGGAACACCATAATCTCCAAGTTCCCCTCCAAGTCACACAGCATCCCAACTTGTTTCTCGACATATTGCCGTTTCTTCATCGTCACTGGGTTAAAATCATGGTACTCCCTACCTAACAACATTCTGGGAGTACCTTCACCACAAGGACTGCATGGGTTCAAGAAGAAGACCCACTACCACCTTCTTAACAAGGGTTGGGCAATAAATGCTGGCTTTGCCAGTGAAGCCCATATCCCAACAATGAATTTTTAAAAATTGGCATTCTGCCTTACATCTCCTGGATTGTCCAATGGTTTGGGACTTTCATGCTACGATCCAGGACAAGGTTAAGCCTATTCTAGGCAATATGTGAACCCTAACACACTATACTGTGCGTTGGATTTGACAGTAGAAGATTCAGTGGACCTATTCATAAGACACCTCTGCGACCTCCTGCTTGCAGCTTGATTCTGTACTCCAGTCCTGTGACACCAAAATTCTTCTTTCCATCTCTCCTTCCTTCTCTCCTTTCTCCTCTCCTCCCTTCTCATCCTCCCTTCCTTCCTTCCTGCCAATAATGAGTCTATCGCTCATCTCATCTCATTTGTATGACTCACAAATTTAAGATCTTACCTAGATAGTATCTTGGATACAGCGGTGCTAGTCACTCCTGTAAGTGGTTCAAGCAACTTATATTTAGGGATGAGCCCGTACTACCCAATATCTAGCTATAAAATAGCATAACGCAGGGGTGTAACAATAGTATCCTCTTGTGACATTAATTAGATATTCATGTCTTTCACACGTGTACTTCTTCAACCTTTTCAAAAATGGATCGAGAAAACATTTGGTCAGATGAGGCTGGATGTGAATCATTAAGCTGTTTTATTTCATAGCAAGTGAACATACATAGGAACAGTTATGATTGGACTTACTTAGATCAATCAGTACTACTTATCATCGCATAACAGTACAAAATTAATGAGTATTGCACGCTTCCTCACATCAGTGGCTCGTCTAACTTGACTTAAACAAAATAACTCCTAACTAACATTCTGCATTCTCCTTTTGAGTCTGGCCAAATGCTTGCCCTCACAGCTTTCTGTTCAAAACCTTTGCTAGACCTGTCTGCTTGCTTGTGCGTTTTTGTCTCTTTATATTTGTCTTCATCGTTCGCAGCCAGAAGGGAAGGACTATTACCCATCCTCTGCTGAGCACCAAGACCAGAGACTTCCGAGCACAATGCGGGTAGTTTTGACTTTGGGTGATAGTGTAAAACGGGCAATATCGGATTAGCTGCACGCTACACATCTCTCCCGATTTTCATTTCCATCGACTTCACCTGCGGGGTGGGGGGAGTGTTGTATTGAGCAAAAGTGGGGGGGAGGGTTGGATCGAGCAACAAGGTGGGGGGGAGTGACAATCACCATCTATGTGGCTCCACAGAAATTTTTAAAAAAACGTTTTAAAAGCTTACCTTTTGTTGGAGGCCGCTGAAACATCCTGAGCTGGGCGGGCCTGACGCCTGCCCCACTCATCAGGAACAAATTTTGTAGAGGGGTCCTTCAATAGGCGTTGGGCCACTCATTAACATATTTAAAGGGTTCAATGCTTTTTTTTAGGTGTCTGCCCAGGATGCCTAAAACTGATCCTCAAGAATTTACCAGAAATTTCTTTACTTGGAGAGTTGTTGGAGCATGGAATGCTTTATAATAGGGAATAGTTGAGGTAGAGAGCATTGCATCTTTTAAGGAAAAATTGGACAAATATTTGAAGCCGAGGAAGATGTAGGGCTACTGGGAGAGCATAGGGCAATAGGATTAGTTTTGGAATGTTCTAGCAAAAACGACACAGACACGATGGGTTGAATGGCTCCATATGTGGTATAGTTCTAAGGCTCTGTGGTCCTTGAAGGGACTCCTGGAGGCTGCTCAGAAAACAGCCAAAATTTCTTTTTAACTTTTATTTTTGTGGGACCAGGAGGACCAGGACTTTCTGTGTAGTGGACGGCCAATTTTCCACTGCCCCCAAATAGCGAGCTACCTCAGAGAATTGATTTGGCACTCGCAGCTCATCAACTGATGAATTAAATTATCATTCCCCATAGCCCTGCAAATTTTTCCTTTTCATGTATTCATCCAATTCCCTTTTGAAAGTTACTATTGAAATCTGCTTCCACCACCCTTTCAGGCAGTGCATTCCAGATCATAACAACTCGTTGTGTAAAAAAAATTCTCCTCATCTCCCCTCTGGTTCTTTTGCCAATTACCTTAAATCTGTGTCCTTTGGTTACTTTTTTAAGTTGAAAGTTGACAGTAAACAAAGCCTCTTTGAGAGTAGGAGGAGAGGAGAGGGGAGCAGAAAACCTGGTTTGATGACGGAGTCTCTGGCATTTTGGCACCCACCTCAACTATTCCCTATTACAAAGCATTCCATGCTCCAACAACTCTCCAAGTAAAGAAATTTCTGGTAAATGTGGGTGCATGTGGGAGTGGATGGTGACTTAATGGTGAGGTGAGTGACAGTGGAGCAAAGGGAGGAGAGGGTAAAGAGGTTGTGTGGGTAGTTCAAAGGGGGAGAGGTAGGCATAGTGATTGGAGTGAGGATGTGGTAAAAACATGAAGTAAAAAGATATGGGCTGGGGGAAGCAAGAGTAATTGGGGGTGGGGATGGCAAGGGAACTGCTGAAAGCCACATTTACCCTGCAATCCCCACCCCAAATGTAACCTGCAGCTGTCGGTGGTTCCTTTCTCTGCCACATCATGCTATTCCATACAGCGGATTCAACCCAAGAGGAAAAAAGAAAAGAAGAAAAAGTTAGAGAAAGAAGCATAAAGAAGAATTAAAGGGAGAGAAATAGTATTGAAGAGAAAGAGAGACAGAACCAGAAGTGAAGAGAATGAGAGACAGAACCAGAAGTGGAGAGAAAGAGAGACAGAACCAGAAGTGGAGAGAAAGAGAGAGAAACAGCAATACAAAAGCAGCAGGCAGGTAAGAGGGAAACCATATATTCTGACTTACTGTGTGCAATGCCACAGAAAATTGACCAGTATATAATAAAATATTTTATACTATGTGCGCTTTCTGTTAACTTTTCCATTATAAATTTCTATGTACACATTTATAATGGAAACTTTCTATGCAAACTTGGTGTAATTACATCCTCCCTCCAGTGGAGGGGCTACCAATTAACAGGATATAACAATTTTAATAACATACAGATATAGCTGAGCGAGGAGTAGGTTTGCCAACTCTGGTTGGAGGCATTCCTGGAGGTTTGATCATGTGATGTTCTGACCACTTAGCATCTGAATGTGTGATGCTTGATCACGTGACATCTGATCATATGACTTCAAAATGTTATTGCATTTACCTTATGAAGGTACGTACTAAGCAATACTAGTACCACTCAGTTTCCCCTCATAACCAGCAGTAATACAATAACTCACTGATAGTCTGTATGTAACTGGTAGCAATAAGTGTAATTCCCCGTTATCCTACCTGTATCTAATAGTAATCCTATAACAAGCTGATATTCACCCTGAAACCAAAGCCAGAAATCCCCTGCACTGAACAAGGTGCATTCAGGCTCTCCAGTTGATGCCAGTTTTACTAGGCCTCATCTCTCTCCCTATCTACATGGACTCTGGTTTGGACTCCAGTTCCATGTGAAGGTGACAACTTTGAACTGGGAACCTCTGATCAGCAGTGGGTGTCATCATGGAGCCGGTGGGGGGAGTGGGGGGGAGCGCATTCTGGCAGGAAATTTAAAGAGCTGATCTCCCGGGCAGCGCTTGGAGAAGGAAATTTCCGATATTGAGAAACTCCCGCCAATAGCCGGAGGGTTGGGAACCCTGGTGAGGAGGGAACTGTTGTGACAACTGTACGCCACAGAAAATTACTTGGTAGAACGTGATTGGTCATTTTTGTGATTGAACCAATCAGAACTTACACTATGGAGATAGTTCTGGTAACTGATTGGTCCCAGTATCTTTAAAATTCTTTAAAATCTTATTGGTTGAAGGAACAAAGATGCAATAGTGGTGTCTGGGATCTGGTTTGACCAATGGTATGTGACCTGATTGCTGAAAGGAAATGTATAACATTACGACAGTACAGGGTAAATTCAGTGAGCCTCAATCGATGGGAGCGCGAATCAGTAAATTGGGCATGAAAGTTAGCGCACGCAATTTGCAGTACGTCTGATTTTCCAGTCAACACTGGATTCCCATCCAGTGCCATCACAGGAAGATCGAGAGCAACATGGAGAAAGGTCTAAATGTAATTGCTGAGAGAGGCCCAATGGTTGATTCCTGACTTTTCTCCGAACCAAAGTGTGGGGGAAAGAACAAACTCAAGGCACTTTAAAATTATATGTATAAGCAATTAAAGTTTTTTTAAAAATCTGTCGCGGATTATTGCTCTTTTACGAGTCTTCAAGTGATACTTGCTGCATGTTGTAAACAGTATTAAAACAGCACAAACTGTTATCATTAGCCTAGCATGTAACTGCTAGCGGGCAACTTGTGTGATACTTAATCTAATGCAAGTGCAATTACATGGTGGCTATGTGGACTGTTGATGAGTAATTGACAAAAATAACTTTAAGGGCATTATGAGTTATTCTATCGATCTCAACCTTATATACTCAACGACTGAGCATCCACAGTCCTCTGGGGTAGAAAATTCCAAATATTCACGATCCTCTGAGTGAAGAAATTCCTCCTCATCTCAGTCCTAAATGTCCGACCCCTTATTCTGAGACTGGCCCCTAGTCCTAGACTCTCCAGCCAGAGGAAACATCCTCTCTGCATCTACCCTTTCAAGCCCTCTTAGAATCTTATATGTTTCAATGAGATCACCTCTCATTCTTCTAAACTCCAGAGAGTATAGGCCCATTCTACTCAATCTCTCCTCATAGGTCAACCCTCTCATCCCAGGAAGATGAAAAGCAGAGGGTGCGAATGTTTTTTAATCATTGTATGTGCTTTACTTCCTTGGTTACTGTTTATCTGCTAAAATGGGTGTATAACATGGATGAAAACGCCAGACTTCAGCACCATGGAAACAGCAGCAACATTGTATGCTGGGGGGAGCTGTCATCGTGGTCAGCTCGACCAGTGCTCCAGGTCAGTAGAAGAAAGCAAAGCTTTGCACTGAATAGTGGTAAATGATTGGTAAGTAAATATACACGTGAAGGACATTTACCTATATTGTGTGTAAAACAGTGTCGCTGTAGCCACTCCTGTGGCTAGTCATCAATTTCTATTGGACATCTCTGTTGTAAGGACATGGAATGGTGAGAGGAAAGAGATTTATTAACAAGGTAACAAAACAGAACACAATACTCTGTCCACAGCAACAGAACAAGACTCATTCACACCAATTAAAATATTACACCACATTAGAGGCAAACACTAGTTCCAATAATACATCTTCACCATACTGTGAAATTACATTCACAATAATTCTGCCTATTTTTACTACCTATGCAGTAAGAAAGACAGAGAGAGAGACAGACCTAAGTAAACAACCAAGAGACAAAAGAAGATAAAGATAAGCAGCTACCTGTTTGATAACCAGCATCAGACACCTGGGCCCTGATATTACCAGGGAGGCGGGATGGCAGTGGGGGGCCGACTGGGCACGTGGGTAACCCGCCCAGTGAAATCGGTCCGTTGCCCATGCGATCGTGGGTAAACTGAAGGCACTTACCGTGGCTTCCGGGTTTCTCATCGTCAACCTGCGCAGCGGGTGGACTGCGCACCCGCATCACAGGCTGTCAGCTGGAGGAGCACTATTTAAAGGGGCAGTCCTCCAATGCTGCTCCTGCAGCAACCAACCAAAAGTGCAGCATGGAGCAGACCGGGGAAAGGCTGGTCCCAGATTAACGATGCCTTACTCCAGGTCCTACTGGATGAGGTGAGGAGGAGGAGGGAGATTTTCTACCCGGCGGACGGGAGGAAGTGGCCTGCCTCTGCCACCAAGAAGGCCTGGCTCGAGGTGGCAGAGGAGGTCACCAGCAGCAACAACGTCTCCTGCACCTGGATCCAGTGCAGGAAGCACTTCAATGACCTAACTAGGTCAGCAAAAGTGAGTACACTTACTCATTCTCCAACACTCTGTCTTCCACATCACCGTCCCCACTCCACAACTCCTTCTGCACTGCCAACACAACTCTATCACATCACTCCTCACACCCACTCAAAGCTCATCCTCAACTTACCTGCACTTACTCACCTCCCCAGTACTCATCCCACCACTAACACTCAACCCAATCCTCATACAATGTCATGGTTCTGTCTCATACTCACCCTCTGATGCATTTCTTTCATGGTCAGCCTCACCCAAACCAATGCATTCAGCGGTTGGCCACATCACCATCCCTCACTCACGCCTCTCTCTCCCCTTATGGGAGAAGAGAGCCCAGAATGCACGGGAGAGGGCGAAGGCCGGAGGGGGGCTGCCACATCAGGTCGTCCTCATGGATGTGGAGCAGGAGGCTCTTGAAGTGAGCTGCACCCATGAGTGCCTGTCCGTTGGGGATGCCGAGACTGCCACCAGACCTGACAGAACTTTAACATTCAGCACTCACAGTAGCAAATGATATTAACGTGCCTTGCCATCTTCAGCACCTCAACATCTGTCATCATGCTTAATATTGCCTTCTGTTCTCTTACAGGGCCTTCAGCGACTGCTGTGACGGCGGAGGGCAATTCCTCAGAGGACCTGCCGGCCTATGAGGGGGCACCGTCACATCTGAGCAAGCCATCCACCAGCGCAGATACACACACCTTGGTGGGTCCCCGTCTCAGTTAGTTGGGGTTGCACATGGTGAGTCATCACACACATGTGAGCAGGAGCTGACACTGGTGGCAGCGGCAGCTGTGGAGAGTCCGTGTCGGGGGGAGCACTCTTCTCCAGGCTCTGCTCAGCTGGACACAGATGCTGAACCCTGGGGGCCATCCTTTAAAAGGAGAATGATCGAGGGGCAGCAGCACAATCGCGGAGAGGATGGAGGAGTCCAACTCCTGCATGAGTGGAATGGTGGCACAGGCACAGGAGGGAATCTCTGAGATACTGTCGCAGGGACGTGAGGGCATCTCTGAGATAGTGTCATGGGTAAGTGCGAGAATGTGTGCGATGGAGGGAAGGCTAACCTCCATCGAGCTTCAAGCACGGCTCACCAATGAGTCCATTGAGGCCCTGACAACGGCCCTTCAGACTCAGGGTGAGCAACTTTCTGCCGCCTTAAACGGGCAGGCAGATACACTAGCACTGGCCTTACAAGGCTTCATACGTCCTCCAAACTGTCGTCCAGCAGGGTGGTAGGAGTGATGTGGGCCTGGCCCAGGAGAGGGATGATGGCGAAAGGGGACATGGAAGTGGAGACTCCACTCAAAGTGCTCCCACGTCTCACCCGTTGCCCCCCTCTCAACCAGTACCCGCAATGCTGCCTCCTCTCCAGGTGGTCGAGTCTGCCGCTGCACAGATGCAGGTGGAGCAGTCTTTGGAGGGGCACTCACGGGCACCGAAACCCAGAGGGCGTAGGCCCAAAGCATCTAATCGGTCGGGGCATGAACAAGAGCAACCTGGCACTACCTCTGCTGCAGCCACAGGGGAAGCACCACGTAGAAGTAGTTGGAAGCATAAGGCAAAGGTTTCGTGAGCACAAAGGGGATGCACAAGGGTGTTTGACGGTTTGTGATGTTTTTTATTTATAGTTGATTTTTGTTAATGGCACATTAAATATTATTATTGTCACCACTACTGCCACATCTTGGCCATTCTTGACTCCCTTTCATGAGGTTCACCATGAACACCCACACTTAATGCCACCCATTGGGTCACTCTACAGTGGGTGTATGTGTAGTTGCACGACTATTTTGTGCAGGGTGCGGGGGAGGGGTTTTTTTTATTCGTTCATGGGATGTGGGCGTCGCTGGCGAGGCCGGCATTCATTGCACATCCCTAATTGCCCTCGAGAAGGTGGTGGTGAGCTGCCTTCTTGAACCGCTGCAGTCCGTGTGGTGACGGTTCTCTCACAGTGCTGTTAGGAAGGGAGTTCCAGGATTTTGACCCAGCGATGATGAAGGAACGGCGATATATTTCCAAGTCAGGATGGTGTGTGACTTGGAGGGGAAAGTGCAGGTGGTGTTGTTCCCATGTACCTGCTGCTCTTGTCCTTCCAGGTGGTAGAGGTCGCGGGTTTGGGAGGTGCCGTCGAAGAAGCCTTGGCGAGTTGCTGCAGTGCATTCTGTGGATGGTACACACTACAGCCACTGTGCGCCGATGGTGAAGGGAGTGAACGTTTAGGGTGGTGGATGGGGTGCCAATCATGCAGGCTGCTTTATCTTGGATGGTGTTGAGCTTCTTGAGTGTTGTTGGAGCTGCACTCATCCAAGCAAGTGGAGAGAGCAAGGAGAGACCCTGAAATTTGAGGCTGAAAATGCACGACTATTGAGGAGGCCACCCATTGTACCTTCAGGAGGAGTCTACCAGAATGGCTGCAAACTTCGCCAGAACCTTGATATGCCATCTCCTGGCCATGGGACGAAGTTTCTGAGTTGGCCTTGTGGGGAGCGAGCCTCACCTGCCCCTACAAGGCATTGATGTAAGGGGGAGTGGGCAAGGCTAGGGGTGGGGACACTTCAGGTTGGGAGTTCCCACACCTCGATTTTTAGTCGGGACCTGCCATTGCGTCGGCACAGTACACCTAGTCTCACCAGATGTAGCTCACTGACGACCATCTGGGGGTACAGGCCAAGACTAGGCGTGAAGCCCAAAGATGAGGAGTGCAAAATTTGGAGGCAGCCTCTTCCCCTCTCCCCCAGCTTGGCTAACTTTGGCCGGCAGTTTTGGGCTTCTTTGTTGCGGGGGAGGGGTATTCTCCCCACAATGGATTTTCTAGGCCACTGAGTTTATTTATGCTAAAGAGAAGACTGTAAAGAGATCTTTTTGAGGCAGAAGAGGGAAAGTGAATGGATAGATCAGATAACCATTGATAGTTTTGGGTATATTTTAATAACAGCATAGTAGGCCCTTAATTTCCTTGGACTTTCTGCCGTTGTGCAGCCATAACTTCACCGGAAGTGTGGCAGGAACTCTGTTGACGTGCATAGCTGGGGTTTCCGCTGGACTTCCAGAAGTTACAATGGCACAGTGGCACAAAGTGCGAGGAAATTCAGAACATATGAGGCTGAAATTCAACTTTGGTGGATGTACAGAACAGGAAGAAGTCTAATTTTCCTTTCTATTGAAGTATAACGGGTGGCCGATCTGCTACCGCCCGTTTTGTGCTCCTGCCAACTTTGAATTTTACCCACTATGTGTTTTAACTAAATAATATTGGCCCAGAATTTGCTGGAATGGGGCATCTCACGGCATGCGCCGTTAGTTAGGAATGAGACGCCACAGTTTCAATTATTTCCTTTCTAGGCCTGAGATGTAGACAGAGGAAATGAGGCGGGAGGTGCATGACATTCGAGTTCCATGCTTCTGCTATGTATAGGCGCAAGTGCTCCAGTCTCCATCCCTCCCCCTACTCTACTGACGATTCCCAGGAAATCCTGGGAAACACAAAGGTGCCAAAGATGTGATGTCACTGGTCTCCTTCCTATTTTCCTCTGTTTTGCATATGGGAAATAGTCATTCTCTGGGTAGTATGGGTAAATTAGCATTTTTCTGGAGCCTTTACATGTTAGTTTTGTGCACGCCACAGCTGCTTTGAGAAAATTGTGTCAATTCTGCACATTAAGTGGCTATTTAGTTACACGAGAAATGTGAAAGGAGGATTGTAATACCTGCCTCATGATCAGCTGGTTTTCTGCCATTCCCATAACAGATTCATATTACACAAATCCACCATTTTGATTTGGGTCCATTCAAATTAATGAAATAAGGGGAAATTTCGATTATATTTGTAAAATGAGGAAAATGCGGCCTCAAGCATCTGTGGCAGCAGCACTGGTAACTTTCCCCTATCATCACTGGAGAAATCTCATAATGCAGCAAGATTCAACTTTGCATACAATGAGATCGATTTTCACTGCCTTCACCTGGCGTTAATGGGCTGGTAATGGCCTCAAAAATGGGGTCGGTAGCCTTACCACCCTGTTAACACTGGCGATGAGGTTGGCTTCATTTTGAAAGGGTCCTGTTGCTGGATGTCCAAAGCACCCGACAGTTTCAGGCGATAGGCTCCTTTTAATATGGAAACCAGGGCCCTATGATGTAAATAGGATCCCGATTGCCATTTTAGGTCAGAACTGGTCGGAATTTACACTGAGCACGCTCTGACCAGTTCTACGGATGATGGAACCAAAGAATCCCACCAAAGGTAAGTGTTGAGTTATTTTGTGCGCCCACAAAAATCATCTGGGCTGCTGCCGCCCCAGGACCCCCACCCTCCGCGATCGCAACACTCCCCCCACAACTTACCTTGCTGCTGACTGCACCAGAACACTTGATTGGCGCCCTGCAGCTCACCTGCCAAATTTAAATAAGGCCGGGCCCTCAAAATTGATGGGGTCTCACCACCACCGGAACGGGCAGCTGACCAGCTCGCTCCACTGGGTCGGTCGCCCAAAAGTCAAAATTGACCTCAATATCACCAACAAACCTCCAGAGGATAGAAGAAAAAGCCTTCAGTATCAGCTGAAACATTTGAGCACATATGGACTTTGAACCTCATCATTCATCACTGTTATTGCTTCTGGGAAACCCTGGAGAGTCTCTCTCAGGTCATCAAGTTTTTATTATAGTTTGTTTAAATTGCGTTGAGACTAACACTTTATATATTTTTCCAGAAAGAATTCAGGCTCTATTCACAGGGTCAGGTTAGCAGGTTCAGTATAGATCAGAAAATCAAAGCTTTTTCTGTATGAGGCTGTGTATTTCTTTAAAAACAAGCATCTGATTGAGCAGGCTAACATGCTGAGTGAACTTGACTCATAATAATCCTACAATTAATGTCAGCTAACACATCCTACACTTTTTTTGCAGAAATAAACCCTTTTTCTCTCCTCTCTTTTTCTCTTAAAGCTTCATGTTTTCCAAACTTTCATTAGAGATCAAGGCTCTTGTTTCTTGTGCAAGGATAAGCTAAAAAGAGCAAAATCACACATGTAATCGTATGGCTTGTACATTTTTCACACTACACTCACAGGATGGAAATCCTTGCTTTATATGATCCATTTATCAGGACAAAAAAAGAAAAGGTCAGTTGCTTTGAAAGGAACACGCTGCATTTTGTTTAAGGTGATATATGGGTGCTTGATGACTCAATGATCTAATTACCTCCTCCATCGTTTGTTAGGGTTCCAAGGATAGAAGGCTGGAGGTGAAAATGAATCTGTTTGCTATGCATTTATATGACAGATTTTCATCTCTGTGGATCTCCTGGATGTTTTTTTTTTATTTGTTCATGGGATGTTCGCGTTGCTGGTGAGGCCAGCATTTATTGCCCATCCCTAATTGCCCTTGAGAAGGTGGTGGTGAGCCGCCTTCTTGAACCGCTGCAGTCCGTGTGGTGAAGGTTCTCCCATAGTGCTGTTAGGAAGGGAGTTCCAGGATTTTGACCCAGCGACAATGAAGGAACGGCGATATATTTCCAAGTCGGGATGGTGTGTGATTTGGAGGGGAACGTGCAGGTGGTGTTGTTCCCATGTGCCTGCTGCTCTTGTCCTTCTAGGTGGTGGAGGTCGCAGGTTTGAGAGGTGCTGTCGAAGAAGCCTTGGCGAGTTGCTGCAGTGCATCCTGTGGATAGTACACACTGCAGCCACTCGTGCGCCAGTGGTGAAGGGAGTGAATGTTTAGGATGGTGGATGGGGTGCCAATCAAGCGGGCTGCTTTGTCCTGGATGGTGTTGAGCTTCTTGAGTGTTGTTGGAGCTGCACTCATCCAGGCAAGTGGGGTGTATTCCAGCACACTCCTGACTTGTTCTTGATCCATGTCACTTGCAGCATATTTGAGATTAGGTCCCTGTGGAACACCTCTGGCAGACAAAGTTAGCCCTGAGTGTCACCGGATTACCATTGTGATTCTGTTAGTTAAAGGTGAAATATAAATTGGCAAAGTCATCCTACACTGTTTGAAGAAATAGAACAATGGTCTGATAGTCCCAAGGAGTGATAGGGCACAAGTCCAAGCTTAACACCCCAAGCATAGTCTCAGTTGGTTTATCTGTGGGAGGCACTAAGCAATGTTGAGGCAATTAACCACATAACAGGAAAGGTCAGAAATTGTGTCAACACGAGATGCTCTTGTTGGTCAATAGTGAGCAGCACTGGCAGAAGTAATGGCTGCAACCTATGATGGATGCATCTTTTTTTTCAACACCACAACAGTAGTGCTACTTGCACTCATCCGACATATAACTAATTATGGCAGCATTTCTATCCACTGCTCCAGAGTGCATAAACAATGGGCCAGAATTTGCCGTAGCTGGTCAATGAATGGCACCTGTTGTTAGTTGGACTTGCCCGTACCCATTTAATTTCCATGAGATTTTACACTGGAAGTTGCTGGAAGTGGGAGATGGAGACGGCACCTGCCCTCTACAGAGCACCCAAGGATCAGAGTGAACAGGGCCAGCAACTGTGTATCTCCTTAACCAATCAGATTGAAGGATTGTTGAATGAACAGCGCAGAGTGTGAACAAGGAAGTGTAAGTTAGAATAGTGAATTCAACATCAAATCAGGTTCAAAAAGAGAAATAAAGAGAGGGAAAGAAAGATTGGATTAAGAGAGAGAAAAAAGAGACAAAGAAAAAGTTTTTAAAAATGTTTAATTTAAATTTTAGAAAAAAATCTCCAACAACAATTAAAACCTGAAGGAATGAGACTCCACACTTGTAGTAGCTAATTTTCAGTGCCAGAGAGGTTGTTTGGCAGTAATGAACACTTATCATGCAGTTAAAAAGGATACTTAGATTGAAATGGACAAGCCTTAACTTTCTGTGGCGAGTTTATTTTGCAAGTACAGGAATTTCATGTCATTCAATGCATTTCATTGGTGAGTCAGACAGCGAGATCCCATTTTCGTGAAATTAACAGCAGAGCGGCGCATCTCGGACAACAACTTGTGGATTTTTGTGTTTAACTGAGCATCCGCTCTCGCCTGAAGATGCCGTGCGATTTGCGCATAAATAGCGGTGAGCACCGTTAGCTTGGAAAATTGAATCTTTCGATCTTTTTTGATTGAATTGTCACTTCAGTACACTGAGTATCAAAGCAGTACGTTTATAACCATAATGCAAAATACATATGTCTCAATTTTACTTGGCAACAAAAGTGGGGCTGGACCTGCCTGTAGCACGGGTGCGTTTGTGCTGGCAGTGGAGAAAGCTGACCTCACTGAATATTGCAAGGTTAGTCCCTTTTTATAATATTAATAAGCTTCCTATGCATGGAAAAGAGACACAGGCAGCCTGGTCAGCAGCGTGTTTGGCTGCAGGGCAGGATATCTGGTGAGCCCTTAAAGGGGTGGTGTCACCATTAGGGGCAGGGGTGATTTTGGTGTGGTAAAATTTATGGTGTAAGTTAAAAGACATACTTATTGTTAGCTCATTTATTTGGGAGTCTACATTGGTGAAATGTGTTCCATGAGGAATATTCGTACAACTTGCCTACTTCCAGAGGACGCCTTGGAGATCCTGCTGCAGGGGGACGTCCTTGTTTCCTATCAAAGGAGAGATGCAATTTGCTTGGAAGAAGTTAGATCACAGAATATAAAAGTTTCCGGTATCAGGAGGAATGCCAAGGTTATTATTACTATTGGGGAATAGTATGCATGGCACAATTATGAGCTGCAGAAAGGTAGCGTGCAAATCGTGGAAACAAACTTTTCTGATTTTCTGCTCTTATTACAGAGAAACAATAGCTCACACTCTTTGTGGGCACACAAATAGCTTGGACTGTAACACATAAAAATTGAAAGATGTGCTCAGAAGCAGCATTGCCACCAGAAACAATATGCCTGCACTGGACTGCACTCACACAGAGTGAGTGCCCATCCATCCATTCAAGTCAGCCAGCGCCCCCATAAAGGCTGGCCGGAGGGGTGACTGTCTGGGTGCTCTGCCATCTGGACGTCTTGTGTGTGCTTCCAAGAAAATTTGATAACAACCACAGAGCTTGCATGTGCATTGGTGGGGGAGCTGCCAGCTTGAATTCGAGGAGATGGCACTGTGCATTTTAAACCTGGAGCCTGTGAAAGGAGTAGAGGAGACACGGTTTAGAGAGCGGGTACCCCCACGCAGCAAGCATCATCCTATTGTTACTTTCACTCAGTAACGTAGAAACATACAGTACGGCATATTTGCTTCATAATCCTGTTAGAAGTCATTCCATCTGTAATACATCTTTTTTATAGGGTCTTTCCAAGATGAGGTGGCATCAGCTAATGGCAGTCAGGTTTGTCACAGCATACCATGTCACACACTCCACCTGGCAAAAGCACTAATTCAGATCCATGCACCCTGGAACATTTAGATAGTAAGCTTGAGAGGGAAGCTCTGGGTCAAGCACCCATTACAATTGAGAAGAGGCATGTAGAGCAACAGCAATTAACAACCTCGGTTTTCATCTGGAGGTATTGCTCTGCTGTATGGGCAAGGTCTTGGTACCCTAATGGCCCTGCTTTCAGAAGAGAGTTGATTGACGGACAGAAGACCTTCATAACATCTCTTGAAACAGTTCTGAACACCCAGCAAAGGTTGTTTGAGAATGTGCAGCTGTGCACCTCCATCATGGAGTGCGTGGAAAGTTAATGGCAATCTGCAGAGGAGCCCCCAAACATAAAGGGACCAAGATCAGACGCAGTTTCTTTCACAAACAGCATGCCTTTGGCTTTTGAGACCTCAGCCTCCACCTTATAAGAGTTTTTTTGCTGATGGATTTGATAGTCCAGGTGAACTACTT
The DNA here is from genome assembly GCF_035084215.1 of Heptranchias perlo. Taxonomy (NCBI): domain Eukaryota; kingdom Metazoa; phylum Chordata; class Chondrichthyes; order Hexanchiformes; family Hexanchidae; genus Heptranchias; species Heptranchias perlo. The sequence goes on along the minus strand of NC_090327.1, from coordinate 111,738,662 downwards.
GAAAGAGACGTATCAGCAGGTTTCACACTCCTCATTGATACCCTTAGTCTGCTGTCCTGCAGATTGCTGGTTGTGCAGGGATGTCCAGCACTTAGGCCATGGCAGGAGAAGGAATAGATTAGGAAGCTTCCTCTCAGGGTGACTGCTCAATCATCCAAACCAGCCAGATCCCTCAAAGGAGCGAAGAAGTAATAGCAGTCAGATGCTTACTTCTTCTTCTCGGACATGGTTCCAACGATACCAGGATCACCTCATGAACCTCCACCCAGAGGCACAAGGCCACCTCCGTTGCTAAAGAACTCCAATGAACAACAGCAGCTTGTCACCATGGTTGGTCCTCCCACTCAGCAAGCAATAGGTTAGTCAGTAGGACAAGCATGTCTTATAGGATCATGAAGGGAAACAAAGGGCCAGGCACTAGAAACAGCTCCTTATGCAAATTTTACTTAATAAACCTTGAGCAATTTACTTCTTAGTGAGGGTTGTTTTTTTTGGGAAAGGCCATGTTAAGGTAACAACTGATGTTAGAATGGTGTAAGAGGGCAATTAAGCTATCATAGATAAAAATGTACAGCATGCTGTTTCTAGGCATACTGTCTGCAAGGGGACAATATGGGAATTATTGGAAGCAGTTATCAATGAGTTGACTGCACTGCAATCTTCCTAGCTACACATCTGCTTCCTTCATTTACTCCTCTTTCTTTAAACAAAGCACGAGGGTTCATTTCTAAAGGGATAGAATTGAAAAGCAGAGAAGTTATGTTAAACTTGTACAGAACCTTGGTTAAACCACACTTGGAGTACTGTGCACAGTTCTGGTCTCCATATTATAAAAAGGATATAGAGGTACTGGAGAAGGTGCAAAAAAGATTTACAAGGATGATACCAGGACTAAGAGGTAGTACCTATCAGGAAAGATTGAATAGGCTGGGGTTCTTTTCCGTATAAAAGAGAAGGCTGAGGGGTGACTTGATAGAGGTCTTTCAGATTCTGAAAGGGTTTGATAGGGTGGACACAGAGAAGATGTTTCCACTTGTGAGGCGACCAAAACTAGTGGCCATAAATACAAGATTGTCACTAATAAATCCAATAGGGAATTCAGGAAAAACCTCTTTACCCAGAGAGTGATTAAATGTGGAATTTGCTACCACAAGGAGTAGTTGAGGCGAAAAACATAGATGCATTTAAGGGGAAACACATGGAGAAAGGAATAGAAGGTTATGCTGATAGGATTAGTGAAGTGAGGTGGGAGGAGGCTCGTGTGAAGCATAAACACCGGCATAGACCAATTGGGCCGAATGGCCTGTTTCTATTTTGTAAATTCTATGTAATTCTCATCATTTTTCTATATCTGCATCATTGGGCCTTCTCTTTATCCTGCTGCATGCTTACTCTTCTTACGCTCCGCACCTGAGCAGTCTAAACAATGGAATCTTTGCTTTAGCATTCCAATGGTGTGCTCCACAGTAATTCTGTTGAAACGTGTAACTCATTAGCCTGAATTTTAACCTGGTGGGGGGGGGGGGGGGTGGAGGAAATTGGGGATATGGGAGCCACTGCAGCCTGCTACTCCTGGCCCAAAAGGAACCTTTGAAAAAAAAATACTTACCTGGGCCTCTTCTTGCCATGAGCCTATCTGCTATCAGCTTTCACTGATGGGTCTTAGACAATCTGCAGTTAAAAATTGCATGCGCGTCAGTATGATGTCATCAGACCACAACATTGCCATTGTAATTAGACCCTCCGCTTGTCTGGGATGGGGCTGTCCTGAAGCCAGAAAATTGCCAATTAAAATGATGTGCAGCGTAAACAGTTTGGGAACAGTGTGGGAAGTTCCCAAAATCAATTGTAAACCCCCACCTGCCCCACTTCCCCTGGGCGGGCTGGGTTAAAATCGCACCTATTAAAGCAGTTTTTTCAATAGTCCACCAGCCATGGCTGTCAAGGATAGCCAAAGTCTCCCAGCAGCTATATATTCAATCTATGTGAGACTCCAAATAGCGTAGACACTATGGAATGTTGTATAATGAAGGCATGATAACTGCTTTCTGGATAATGGTTATTTACCTGCAATATGACTTTTCTGTGGTGAGACATCACCTGAACATTAACTGAATGGAAGCCCTTTCTGTCCATGTAACCCATAAGGTTGATATGAAGACCCCTGCTGTCCACATGGGCATCATCTACTATGCCCTGTACTCTTTGGAACGCTGCCACCTACTGACAGTTCTGTGTCCTGTACAACTGATGCCTTTTCACATGGAAACTGGCAAGAGTGTTGCCCCTTGCAAATATTACGGCCCCGATATTTACGGGGAGGCAGGAGGGAGTGGGGGTGTGTGTTTGCGGGGAGAAACCTGGAAACACCAGGAGCGCAAAGGTCCTGCTGAATTTAACAGCAAGACTTCATTAGCATTTTTTTACTCCGATTCCCGCCTGGCAGCTGGCCAGATTGACAGGCTGGCTGGCTGCCGGGCGGGAAAGGCAGCGGTAGAAGACCACAGCTGGGGACGGTCCCCGGCAATCGGAGAAGATTGGGGCATGGTGGGGGGGGGCTCGGAGTGCAGCAGCAAGGAGGGAGGGAGGGAGAGATCGCGGGGTGGGGGGGGGTCAGCTGATCGCGGGTAGGTAGAGATTGTGCGCGGGGGGGTTGGCCAATCGCGGGGAGGGAGAAATCACGGGGGGGGGGGGGGTGGTCTGAAGATTACGGGGCGGCAGAGATCATGGGGAGAGAGGCAGATCGTGCCACTCCTGCTCCTCCTGGTCCTCTAGCAGTGCTGGAAAAGTACTTGCCTGTTGGTTGTGGCAGCTCTCGCCTCCCTTCAGCTGTCAGGTTTCCCGAACCCTGAGAGACTCGGCTTGCTGCCATTAAATTCAAATAGCTCCCAAAATCCGAGGAACGCAGCCTCATTTAAATATTACAATCGTGGAACCGCCTCTCCAGAGCGGATTACTCAGACGCCCCCAAACCCACCGCGGTTAAACGGTGTCATTTCCTTTTCCTCTTGCTCTTGTTCCTCCTCCATTATAAGGACATACATGAGAATGCCAATAGTGAACCCCAAGGTAAGGGCGCCATGATAGAAGGGTGGGAAGCAAAATATTTCACTGCCTGAAACTGCTGAAAGGCAGCTGGCAGAATCCTTTCTTAGCTGCACAACTGAGAAGAGGTTATTTTAATAATTTCAGTCAAAGCTGATGTTTTAAACAAATTTTGTGGCCAGTCAGAGCCTCTGCATTCAACCTCTTTCTGGTTTGACAAGTCCTGCAGTTAACTTACCCTCTTTTCTACAGGCAAGTGCATTTCTTGTGTAAATGGTAGAATGTCTGGGGCAGTAGCATTGGCTCTCATTTACATACAAGTGCCACTTTAGATGCAGGCACTTTGTTTACCATCAGCCAATTCTGTTGGAATTTTGGGTGTAACTCTGGTGTATCTGACTCGCACCCAAAGTTCCCATATGTCAGAGCTACACCACTTTTGCTTGCCTAAAAAAGATTGGAATTTCAGGAAGATTTCAGGGTCAGTGACCCCGAAATTCCTGGGACTCTGCTCCTTCCGCACAAGTGCAGCAAAGTGGAACTCCTGCCCACTCATGCTGATAGCCAGAGACCCCATCCCAAATCCTAGTGACTGGGTCATTTGCATGGCCGGGGTGGGCACACTGCAGTGGCAGGGGTGTTTAAGTGGTTCCCGGCCTGAACCGGCATGTCAGAGCAGTGCCATGTGAAGAGGGGGTCCAGCGAAGGTCCGAAGAATCTCCTATTCTTTACATCATCTGCTCCCATAGGAGCAAGTTGCCCTCTTGGGGAAGGTAACAGATTCCCTGTGGGGTTACCTTTTACTATTAAAGGTTTTGGGTTTCCTATGGCCCTCATTGGGACTCATACCAGCTCTCAGCTGACAAGAGTAACATTGAGGCCTTTTATGGCATAATTCCCGAAGTAGCCCTGGAACTCCCCCAGACAAGCCCCCTTGATGTGGGCTGTGGGGGGGTGGGGGGTAAGTGGGGAGGCGTAAGGGGAGTGAAGGTAGAAAATCCGCCCATGGTCCTTCCTATCAGAATTTAAAAGGTCAGTGCAAATGGCATAGAATCTGAGCAGGCTGGGGCTCTTTTCTCCAGAAAAGACTGAGCGGTGACCTGATAGAGGTCTTTAAGATTATGAAAGGGTTTGATAGGGTAGACGTAGAGAAGATGGGCGCTAAATTGGGCCGTGTAGCGTACGTTGTTTCGGTGCTACACGGCCTCTCCGACATCCAAGATGGCGTCTTCGATACGCACGCACGTTTCCTGCGTGACGTGCGCCAGACACCATCTTGGTATAGGAGTTTGTGCAGGTGCAGATAAGAAACGCTGGAATCATGTAAAGTAGGGAGAAAATGGCTTCAATCAGTGTGCAACGCTGATTTAAAGCGATAGACACCATTTTGGGACTTAACACTCGACTCAACGCACAGTCTTAACCCTGACCATCTGAACGTGTCTTAGAATGCCTGGAGGACCCCGCACTGACACTATTTAAAGGGAGCATGCAGGATTTACAGGTTAGTGGCTGGATTATTGCCTCTGGCTGCCGAGACATTTGTAACTGTTTTGGAGGTCTCCTAGACTTCAACACTAGGACACGGGGACATAGCCTAACATTTAGAGCCAGGACGTGCAGGAGTTAAGTTAGAAAATGCTTCTACACGCCAAGGGTGGGAGACGTTTGGAACGCTCTTCTGCAGACGGCAATTGATGCTAGCTCAATTGTGAATGCTAAATCTGAGATTGATAGATTTCTGTGAACCAAGGCGATTAAGGGATATGGAGCTAAGGCGGGTATATGGAGTTAGGTCACAGGTCCACCATGATCTCACTGAATGTTGGACAGGGTCAAGGGGCTAAATGCCACTACCACTTTCTGCCTCTTGATAGGAGCCACCTTCTCCTGCAAGAAAGTGAGGTGTGTGCCTGGGTGATATGCCTGTCATGGTTGAATAGCTGCCAGTGTGTGTGGGTGAGCGGCTTGAAACAGTGGTAATGTGTAAGGGTGAGAGGAAGCATTTGATGGGAAGAGTTGAGTACTGATGGAAAGAGTTTATTGGTATGTGGGTGATGTGGGGTGTAGTGCTTGGAGCAGTTGGTAGGAGATGCCACTTTACAGTTGACCTCACTCACCTTGACCACTCACGTCAAAGCATTGAACTTCTTCCTGCACTGTATCCATGGTCATGATGCTGTGCGCCTGGCATTGACTTCGTCCCCCACTGCCTCCCGCTGTCCTTTGAGTATATGTCTGGAGGGCCTCTTGCACCCCCCCCCCCACCCCACCCCGCCCACTGCGGATATAGGATGTTCCTCCTTCTGTCCACCTCTTGTACCCAAGGTCTCTAGTGCATCAGCAGAGAACCTTGGTGCATGCACTCTCGCAGGCCTGGTACCAACTCAGATTGGCAGATTGGTGAGGTCTGGTGTGCAAATCGGAGGATGTGGGATGTAGCAATGAGCAACCTTTATTCAATGTTTTAACATTTTAAAAAATTCGTTCATGGGATGTGGGCGTTGTTGGCGAGGCCGGCATTTATTGCCCATCCCTAATTGCCCTTGAGAAGGTGGTGGTGAGCCGCATTCTTGAACCGCTGCAGTCCGTGTGGTGAAGGTTCTCCGACAGTGCTGTTAGGAAGGGAGTTCCAGGATTTTGACCCAGCGACGATAAAGGAACGACGATATATTTCCAAGTTGTGATGGCGTGTGACTTGGAGGGGAACGTGCAGGTGGTGGTGTTCCCATGTGCCTGCTGCTCTTGTCCTTCTAGGTGGTAGAGGTTGCGGGTTTGGGAGGTGTTGTCGAAGAAGCCTTGGCGAGTTGCTGCAGTGCATCCTGTGGATGGTACACACTGCAGCCACTGTGCACCGGTGGTGAAGGGAGTGAATGTTTAGGGTGGTGAATGGGATGCCAATCAAGTGGGCTGCTTTGTCCTGGATGGTGTCGAGCTTCTTGAGTGTTGTTGGAGCTGCACTCATCCAGGCAAGTGGAGAGTATTCCAGCACACTCCTGACTTGTGCCTTGTAGATGGTGGAAAGGCTTTGGGGAGCCAGGAGGTGAGTCACTCGTCGCAGAATACCCAGCCTCTGACCTGCTCTTGTAGCCACAGCATGTATATGGCTGGTCCAGTTAAGTTTCTGGTCAATGGTGACTCCCAGGATGTTGATGGTGGGGGATTCGGCGATGGTAATGCCGTTGAATGTCAAGGGGAGGTGGTTAGACTCTCTCTTGTTGGAGATGGCCATTGCCTAGCACTTGTCTGGCGTGAATGTTACTTGCCACTTATGAGCCCAAGCCTGGATGTTGTCCAGGTCTTGCTGCATGCGGGCTCGGACTGCTTCATTGTTTGAGGGGTTGCGAATGGAAATGAACACTGTGCGATCATCAGCGAACATCCCCATTTCTTACCTTATGAAAGAGGGAAGGTCATTGATGAAGCAGCTGAAGATGGTTGGGCCTAGGACACTGCCCTGAGGAACTCCTGCAGCAATGTCCTGGGGCTGAGATGATTGGCCTCCAACAACCACTACCATCTTCCTTTGTGCTAGGTATGACTCCAGCCACTGGAGAGTTTTCCCCCTGATTCCCATTGACTTCAATTTTACTAGGGCTCCTTGGTGCCACACTCGGTCAAATGCTGCCTTGATGTCAAGGGCAGTCACTCTCACCTCACCTCTGGAATTCATCTCTTTTGTCCATGTTTGGACCAAGGCTGTAATGAGGTCTGGAGCCGAGTGGTCCTGGCGGAACCCAAACTGAGCATCGGTAAGCAGGTTATTGGTGAGTAAGTGCCGCTTGATAGCACTGTTGACGACACCTTCCATCACTTTGCTGATGATTGAGAGTCGACTGATGGGGCGGTAATTGGCCGGATTGGATTTGTCCTGCTTTTTGTGGACAGGGCATACCTGGGCAATTTTCCACATTGTCGGGTAGATGCCAGTGTTGTAGATGTACTGGAACAGCTTAGCTAGAGGCGCAGCTAGTTCTGGAGCACAAGTCTTCAGCACTACAGCCGGGATGTTGTCGGGACCCATAGCCTTCGCTGTATCCAGTGCACTCAGCCGTTTCTTGATATCACGTGGAGTGAATCGAATTGGCTGAAGACTGGCTTCTGTGATGGTGGGGATATCGGGAGGAGGCCGAGATGGATCATCCACTTGGCACTTCTGGCTGAAGATGGTTGCAAACGCTTCAGCCTTGTCTTTTGCACTCACGTGCTGGACTCCGCCATCATTGAGGATGGGGATGTTTACAGAGCCTCCTCCTCCCGTTAGTTGTTTAATTGTCCACCACCATTCACGACTGAATGTGGCAGGACTGCAGAGTTTTGATCTGATCCGTTGGTTGTGGAATCACTTAGCTCTGTCTATAGCATGTTGCTTCCGCTGTTTAGCGTGCATGTAGTCCTGAGTTGTAGCTTCACCAGGTTGGCACCTCATTTTTAGATACGCCAGGTGCTGCTCCTGGCATGCTCTTCTACACTCTTCATTGAACCAGGGTTGATCCCCTGGCTTGTTGGTAATGGTAGAGTGAGGAATATGCTGGGCCATGAGGTTACAGATTGTGCTGGAATACAATTCTGCTGCTGCTGATGGCCCACAGCACCTCATGGATGCCCAGTTTTGAGCTGCTAGATCTGTTCTGAGTCTACACCATTTAGTACGGTGGTAGTGCCACACAACACGTTGGATGGTATCCTCAGTGCGAAGACGGGACTTCGTCTCCACGAGGGCTGTGCGATGGTCACTCCCACCAATACCGTCATGGACAGATGCATTTGCGACAGGTAGATTGGTGAGGACGAGGTGAAGTAAGTTTTTCCCTCATGTTGGTTCGCTCACCACCTCATCAGTGTTTAAACATAGGGATGGGATCTGCATCTGTGTTTTACGTGTGCGATGTCTGATCTCTGTTCAGACTCCATGCGGACAGTAAACTGTTATTTTCAGCAAATAACAGGTACAAGCTACCTTTAAGAGATTTCTCAGAAACATCTTTCCTTTAAGAGATTGCGCTCCCTCTGGTGGTGGAAAGTACGAATTGCATTCATTCCACATGCAAGGCCCGGAAAGGAATGCCGGTTGCAGTTAAGTGCTCCCTGGGGACCGAACTTGCGTCTTGTTTGCCCAGGGTCCGTCGGGCGCGGGATGTTAACATCGCCCAGAACAGACACTTAACCAATTTTTCCCCCGATGTTTCCAATTGCGGGGGAGACCAGAACTAGGGGCCATTAATATAAGATAATCACTAATAAACCCAATAGGGAATTCAGGAGAAACTTCTTTACCCAGAGAGTGGTTAGAATGTGGAACTCGCTACCACAGGGCTAGTTGAGGCAAATAGTTGAGGCATAGATATATTTAAGGGGAAGCTAGATAGGTACATGATAGGGAAAGGAATAGAAGGATATGTTGATAGGATTAGATGAAGTAGAGAGGGAGGAGGCTTGTGTGGAGCATGAACACCGGCATGGATCTGTTGGGCTGAATGGCCTGTTTCTGTGCTGTACATTCGATGTAATTCCACATAATTCTATGTAATGAACCTCATGCTGAATTCAATAAAGATGCATCAGTCTGCATAATGGGGAGCTATGAGTTGGAGGCCTGACACTGAGTTGTCATTTTGCAGTCTCTTTTCAAGAATATGTTTATTAATATTAAATGGAAATAAAATTCTCTTTTTGTACATTACACGCTTGCAGCAAAATAACTCTCAGGCATTTCACAAAAGATTGGTTGTTTCTTAAAGTGCAGTGAATTGAGTTAGTCTTTAGCATGCTAATTAATCAAGCTCAGCCAGAGAATTACATCATTGTAAGATCTGGTGCATAATTCATGCATGCATATAAGTTGCTCTCAATACTTAGAGAACACAGAAAAGCATGCAGGTGTGTGAGAACTGTATAATAACATTTATAGCAAGGATGGTAGAAGAAACATTTGAAACTTAAAAGTAAGCCAATTTTCATCATATTCAAATAATAATAAAAAAATCAACAAAAAAATCAAATCAGTAGGTAGACAGGAAAGTAGGGTTGAGGTCATAATCAGATCAGCCATGATCTTATCAAAAGGCAGAGCAGGCTTGAGGGGGCCGAATGGCCTACTCCTGCTTTTAATTCATATGTTCATATGTAACTATTATAGATTTGCATGTCATTCTGACAGGTAAGAGAAAGCCATTCTCAGATAATTAATAATTTTAAACAAGCATTCAGTTTATTTTAATAACAGTCTGCAGACAATGTCATTTCTGAAGAGAAATGCAGTGGGTTGAGTTCACAGCATAAAGGAAATGTGGATGTTAGCAAGTAATTGAAGCTTGAATGGGATGGTGTTACAAACTCTTTTGCTCTTTCAGAAGAGAGGCTGAGCTGTATAATGTATGTCATCCACACTGATGCTTCTTTTCAACCACTTTTCAACCTTTATGCGGCAATTAACTCTTGTTCGCATTAGAGGAGAAAAAAGTCAGGCAATTAAAACAAAAATATTCTCACAGCTTCTCTGTTACATGTCTCTTTAGACACAGCTGAAGTTTAATGTTTTTCACTTACTTAACCTGCTAAGAAATACCACTTAATTGAGATACTGAGACTGTCCACTGGAGCAGAGAAGGTGAAGAGGGGATTTAGTAGAGGTTTTAAAAATTATGAAAGCATATGATAAGATGAATTGGGAAAGAAAGGATATCATGAGGTGAATGGGGAAAGACTATTTACTCTGGTTAGGAAATCGGTAACAAGGGTTCAGCAATTTAAAATTGTCACTAAGACAATGAGAGAGGTTAGGATAGGGGCATCAAACAGTTCCATCTGGCCCACGGAATGGTGCCATCCGGCTCACAGTGTGCTGTGCCAAGTCTCCCAGCCACGACTTCCAACAGCCTAGGAATACAATGATAGACTCATGGAATGGTTACAGCACAGGAGGCCATTCGGTCTATCGAGCCCATGCCGGCTCTTTATAAGAGCAATCCAGTTAGTCCCACTCCCCCGCAGCCCTGCAAATTTTTTCCCATCAAGTATTTATCCAATTCCTTTTTGAAAGCCACCATTGAATCTGCTTCCACCACCCTTTCAGGCAGCACATTCCAGATCATAACTACTCGCTGCGTAAAAAAGTTTTTCCTCATGTTGCGTTTGGTTCTTTTGCCAATCACCTTAAATCTGTGTCCTCTGGTTCTCGACCCCTCCAACAATGGGAACAGTTTCTCTTTATTTACTTTATCTAAACGCGTCATGATTTTGAACACTTCTATCAAATCTCCTCTCAACCTTCTGTGCTCTGAGGAAAACAACTGAAGTAACTGAAGTCCCTCATCCCCGGAACCATTCCAGTAAATCTTTTCTGCACCCTCTCCAAGGCCTTCACATCCTTCAGATGCAGCAGCCAGTAATGGGGTGAGTAAAACTATGGGTAAATAGTAAAAGATTGTTTCTACTGGTGGACGAATGGGGCAGAAAGGGACGGAGACCGAGGATTCTCACTGCGCTCAGGGAGCATCACAAGCTCCAATACATGGAGGAGTGAAATGCAGGAGGGCCGTGTACGGGCAGGCAGTGGCCCACAGCGCTGCTGTGGAGCTGGGAGGAACACTCCTGCTCCTCCACACTCCACAGAGGGGGAAGTAAAAAAAAACTTTCCCCTCTATTTCTTCAGCGGCCTCCAGTGGAACCTTTAAGAACTGCTGTTTAGGCTACCGTAAAGCTGGCAAAACTGGTCGGAGCTTGCACAGCGCGTGCTCCACCTAGTTTTTCACGCAATTTACAGAAGGGTCCTGAAGTAGGCGCAGGACCCTTCTTTCTGCATATTTAAATTGATCCAATGCTGATTTCAGGCAGTCGCCGGGAATGCCTAAAAAACAGCAAGGACCAATATGTTTTTGTACAAATGGAATTTAATATGCCGCTGTGCAGATTAGGTGCAGGACCTCACGCCCAGAAATTGGTACTAATTGTGCCTGTTTTACACCCAAAAAATGGGCAAAACATGTACTAAATTCTACCCCATGTGAAAACCCGCCCCATGATAAAAAAATGAAAATGCTGGAAATACACAGCGACTCAGCAAGCATTTGGAAGAGCAAGATAAGCTAATGTTTAAAGTGTAACCCTTCATGAGAACTGAGTTCCCAATTTTAGCAATGCTGTCCTAGCTGAAACATCAACCTAGATTCCTACTACAGCTGCCAGTCGCTTTGCTTTGTATTTCCAGTTCTGATTGGCAATTTCCTTTTTGCTCTACCCTTTTATAACGATTCACTTGACAAATTATTAGGGAAAGTGTAACTCTATCACAGCGATTAAACTTCCGGACCAGTGGAGATTAATCCAAAAAAGTGATTAGAACTTCACTCAATGGCTTAAATTGTGTGTTTGAAACACATTTTAACTTTTTTTTGCACATTTAAATTTGCCGTACGAGCTGCTCTTAACCAATCCACGCAGCAGAACTCAGTAGCACAATGGTGTGACAATAAACATTTCAGATTGTAAAGAGAGCAGAATAAAATGGGAAACAAAGTTATCATTTAATTCAGTGCGTTTCTTTAGCTGTTTACAGCACAGAAGGAGGCCATTTGGCCCATCGACCCTGAAATTCCACAGGGCTACCACCTGCCTCCTGCCATAACTTGGGCAGGAGCTCAGCAGAAACCCCAGTGAAACGACATACTGAAAACTGCCATTTACATTGATTCCCTGGGGTTTCCGCCAGTCTTACGCTGATGTAGCCCCTCGGAATTTCAGTGCCATCATGTCTGTGACAGCTCTTTGTGACAGCAATCCAAAACTAATCCCACTGCCCCTTAGTCTCTCCACATTGTCTGCTATTTTCCTCTGCTTCAAATATTTATCCACTTTTTCCCTTGACAGATACAGTGGTGTCTGCCTCAACCATTCCCTGTGGCAAAGCATTCTATGCTCCAACAACCACCGCCTAAAGAAATTCCTCCTTTCCCAGAGGTGTCAAACTCAATGTACATGTTAGGCCTGAACCGACATCCTGGCACTTGGTGTGGGCCACATTCAGCAAAATTTATTTGGACTCATTGGGTTGGAATTTAGTACATGTCTTGCCCATTTTTTGGGTATAAAACGGACACAATTAATACCAATTTCTGGGCGTGAGGTCCTGCACCTAATCTGCACAGTGGCATATTAAATTCTACATTTGACACCACCACTTTATCTCCTTCTCCCCCACTTTCCAATAAAGGGACATTCCTTCAATCCATTACCCATCCAACAACATGACAACACACCAGCCCTCTTTGACCCTCCATGAACAATGAGTAATCATCTTCTGAGTAACTCAGTAACAAATAAGTGCAATCTTTCCTGTATGACTCTATCCATGAATAGCAAAGCGCAATGTTAGTAGAAATTCTATTTTAATACAATGAAGTCCAAACCTACTCTTTCCTAACACCATACATCTCTAGGTGCCTACACATGTCTTTCTTTCATCTATTCTAGTGTTTCTCCTAGGTGCAATGTAAAAGCCAGTATCGTGGGGGGTGATTGTCTGCTCATGCTTTACAAAAGGGTCATGGGACAGAGGTGACCCTCGTCTCATGGCAGGTTGGGCCCTGGCAGAGAACCTCTGCTGGCTGCATCTTTGGAGCTTGTTCCTGGGCAGCCTGGTATCACCTCTCACATTCCACTGCCGTGGTGTCCCGAGGGGGACGGCCGGAGGCTTGGCATGCGCTGCTGTTCTGTGGGACAGCCGTATCAGGCAGATGGGCCACAGTCATTTCTTATGTTCATATGTCACCATTCCACTGTGCGCTGGATCTGTGGCCCCACTGATCTGTGGGATGGCTGATCAATTATCAGATTTTGAAAGCCCTGAGAAACAGCAGCAAGCATTGTGTCTGCCATGGTCAGGAAGCCGCTATGTAGGCTGCTTTCTATCCCTGTCTCTATTGCTACTAGAACTGCATTCTATGCTTCCTTGGAGATGGGGACACCAAATGGTCCTTGGTTGCTTCATGGTTGAGGATCTGCTATAGATTGTAGTGAAGCTGCCACACATTCCATTGGTTCCTGCAATGAAGACAAATTCCTCTATTTTATAGGGGAGATAATGGTGCACACAAGCCCCAAAGTGGGCGGTGCACCAGGAAACAACAGAGCCGTCGAGGCCCAGCCAATTTTAACAGTGGGGCCACATTTCCACCAGAACCCGGTCAGATCCACTACCTGGCTGGACGGACGGCAGGAGGGGGATTTCGGACAGCAGGAGGCTGCAGTTTGAGACGCGCTGGAACGGTCCCCGGCAGACGGGGTTGGGGGAGGGAGGCGATCGCGATTCGGGGGGAGTGGGGTGGAAACCTGGGCGAGCGAGGCCCAATGCTTCCTTGTGAGTCCTGGAGGAGCACTCCTGTCCACAAGCAAACCTAAAAAACAAATTTAAAAAACTTACCTGCCTGAGCTGCCTCTGGCCCACGATCCACCTCCCGGCAGGTTTGGCCTGACAGGGAATTTGTCACTGCTACCCCTCCTGGGCCTCTGACTAAATTGGTAGATGACGTCATCGGGACCTGATCTGCATATTTAAAGAAGAATCCCGCTGCCTTCCTGCAGGTATCCTGCTCGCCTGCTCAAAAGAGCAGAATAGTATCAGGACCCAGCGGGAAGGCAGTGGGATCAAAGGGGATTCTTTGCTACCTTTTTTTTAAACAGCCCTGGTTTCCGCCAGGCGGGAGGAGTTAAAATTGGGGCCAAAGCCTCTGTGATGGTGCCGTAAAGGAAAGCTGTAGACTTGATAGTCACACATGTCAATGACCCTGCATCTTTGGAGATTAACCTCAGAGCCTGCACTAAATGTGGGGCGCTAAATTGGGCCATGCAGCGCCCGTTGTTTCGGCGCTACACGGCCTCTTCGACGTCCAAGATGGCGTCTTGGATGCGCACGCATGTTTCCAGCATGACGTGCGCCAGACACCATCTTGGTATAGGAGTTAGCGCAGGCACAGATAACGAACGCTGGAATCATGTTAAGTAGGGAGAAAATGGCTTCAATCAGTCTACAACGCTGATTTAAAGTGATAGACACCATTTTGGGACTCAACGCTCAACTCAACGCACAGTCTGAACCCCGACCATCTGAACGTGTCTGAGAGTGTCTGGAGGACCCCGCCCCACCGGCGCTATTTAAAGGGACCATTCAGGATTTACAGGTTAGTGGCTGGATTATTGCTTCTGGCTGCCCAGACATTTGTAACTGTTTCTGGAGGTCTGCTACACTTGAATACTCGGACTCGGGGACACAGCCTAACATTTAAAGCCAGGATGTGCAGGAGTGAAGTTAGGAAATGCTTCTACACGCAAAGGGTGGGAAAAGTTTGGAACACTCTTCTGCAAACGACAGTTGGTGGTAGCTTAGTTGAGAATTCCAAATCTGAGATTGATAGATTTCTGTGAACCAAGGGTATTAAGGGATATGGGGCTAAGGTGGGTGAAGTTAGGTCACAGGTCCACTCTGATCTGATCGAGTGGTGGAACAGGCTCGAGGTGCAAAATGCCGCCGCCACTTGCTGCCTCTTGATATGCGCCACCTTCTCCTGCAAGAAAGCGGGACATGTGTCTGGGTGACGTGCCTGTCATGGATGAATAGCTGCCACTATGTGTGGCCTGTGAGTTGTGGGTGGGCGGCTTGCAACGGTGGTAATGTGTAAGGGTGAGCGGGTTGAGTACTGATGGAAAGAGTTTGTTGGTATGTGGGTGATGGGGGTGTAGTGCATGGAGCAGTGGATGTGGCTAGTGGTGTAGTTGGTGGGAGATGCCACTCGACAGTTGACCTCGCTCACCTTGACCACTCATGTCAAAGCATTGAACTTCTTCCTGTACTGTATCCATGTTCATGATGCTGTGCGCCTGGCATTAACTTCATCCCCTACTGCCTCCCACTGCCTTTGGGTATCTGGATGGCCTCTTGCACCCCCCCCCCCCCCCACCCCACCACCGCAGATATAGGATGTCCCTCCTTCTGTCCACTCTTGCCCCAAGGCCTCTGGTGTAACAGCAAAGAACCTTGGTGCACGGACTCTCAGATCGGCAGATTGGTGAGGTCTGGCATGCAGATTGGAGGATATGGGATTTAGTAATGTGCAACCTTTATTCAATGTTTTAACATAACTCATCAGTTTTTTTTTATTTGTTCATGGGATGTGGGCGTCGCTGTCGAGGCCGGCATTTATTGCCCATCCCTAATTGCCCTTGAGAAAGTGGTGGTGAGCCGCCTTCTTGAACTGCTGCAGTCCGTGTGGTAAAAATAGGGATGGGACCTGCATCTGTGCTTTACGTGTGCGATGTCTGATCTCCATTCTGACTCCGTGCAGACAGCAGGCTGTTATATTCAGCAAATAACAGGTACCAGCTACCTTTAAGAGATTTCTAACAGACAGCCTGCCTTTGAGAGATTGGAGCTTCCCCCTGCTGGTGGAAAATGCAAATTGCATGGAATTCTCATTTAACGCTGATTTCCAACGCAGATTGCAGGTAAGTCCTCAGGCCTGACAAAAATCTCGTCCTGCCTGCGCAGGGACCATTGGCCGTGGGGTAATAGCGGATCGTGCTACTCCCACCCAAAAACAGGCCCTATCCAATTTTCCTCCGTGATGTTCCTCAAACATGCTTCTTTTCAGGCGACTACCCATGAGTTCTAGGTCCCACAGCTCTGAAGCCATAGGGAGCTGTCTCCTCAACCTCTGCTGGGAAGGTGGCACATCCTCACCCACTCCCCAGTCTTCTGGCTTCCTTGTACTCTGTGAATATCCTTTCACCCGAAGGAATTTAAATAGTGTTAGTGAGGATGTGCCACATCCTCACTAACACTATTTAAATTCCTTCGGGTGAAAGGAAGAGTGAAATTGGTGCCTGGGAGTGAGGAAAGCAAGGTGGTGCAGAGGGGTGAATGCAGGAAATGAGGGTAGAAGCTAAGATTGGGTGAGCATTACCCACTTGGGATGAAGGAGACAGAAAAGTCAAGAGTGGAAGCTTGTGTCTGTGTGGTGCTTCCCAGAGATCCAGAGTGACAGCATAGGAACTCAGTTAGTAATCTGGTGCTGGAAATATCCTGTCGACTTTGAAATCTCCCACAGCAAAAGCAGAATGTTCCCCCATGAGCCCCATGGCCTTCTTCTTGTCGGGCGTGGTGGGTATAACGGTGGGGCCCCTTCTGGTGACCTGTCTCCGGTGGGTATTGTGTGCCATTTTCTCCTGCAACAAGATCAAGTAGATAAGGGTATGACTAGCAGTTGAGTGTACGCCAAGGCATGGTAGAGCTGAAGTAAGAGATAGGGGGATATCAGCCTGTTAAAGTGGAGGAAAGAGTTTTAGGGCTGCAGATACAAGTAAGTGGTGTAAGGAGAGCCGGACAGCCATAGTTCCAATTCACAAGTTACTGCCTCCTTAACCAGAGTGCATTGTGAAGGGTTAGTTGCACAAGTGTTGATTTAAGAGGGTGTAGATTGTTATGATTCCCATGGTAGGCAAGAAATAAAGGGAGGAGTGTCTGCTATGTTATCTTGTCTGCCCTGCTGAGGCTGTTGAACTTCTTTTGACACTGGTGAGCAGTTCTCGTCGGGGGTGGGGGGGGGGGTGTGAGAGAGTTGGCACTCAGTGCCAGTGTCACCTCCCTCCAGCTGGCGCCAGTGACATTCCTGGCAGGATTGCTGGCATTGACACCTAAGAGTCTGTGCCTCCTGACTTCAACTTCCTCCAGGAAGAACATAAGAACATAAGAAATAGATGCTGGAATAGGCCGTACGGCCCCTCGAGCCTGCTGTGCCATTCAATAAGAGCATGGCTGATCTTTGACCTCAATTCCACTTTCCCGCCTGATCCCCATATCCCTTGATTCCCTTAGAGTCTAAAAATCTATCTAAATCAGCCTTGAATATACTTAAGGACTGATCATCCACAGCCATCTGGGGTAGAGAATTCCAAAGATTCACAGCCCTCTGAGTGAAGAAATTCCTCCTCATCTCAGTCTTAAACGGCCGATCCCTTCTCCTGAGACTATGCCCCCTAGTTCTAGACTCTCCAGCCAGGGAAAACAACCTCTCAGCACCCACCCTGTCAAGCCTCCTTGGAGGTCAGAGTCAGAAAAGTTCCAGAGTGAACCGAAATAAAAGCGAGGCCATGTTCTTTGGCAGGGGGGAGACCTGATCCTTTGACCCCTTCACCGTCAGGTCCGACTACCTGAAGGCACTGGGGATCTGGTTCGGGGAACCTCTGGCCTGCGCAAAGAACTGGGAGGAACGGATTGCCAAGGCCAAACAAAAGCTTGGTATGTGGTTGGGGTGATCCCTCTCCATAACCGGCAGGAACCAGGTGATAAGGTGTGAGGTACACGCGGTGTTGCTCTACGTGGCCAGGGTCTGGCCCATTTCCCACAACTCCACCATCACAGTCACCCGAGCTATAAGCCCTTCTGAAATCCGTGCTGACTACTCTTTATTATATTTTCATTTTCTAGATGTTTTTCTATTACACATTTGAGTAAAGATTCCATTGTCTTTCCTACCACCAACGTTAAGCTAACTGGTCTATAGTTCCCTGGACTTGGCCTAGCTCCCCTTATAAGTATAGGAATCACATTAGCGGTCTACCAGTCCTCTGGCACTATTCCCTTTTCTAATGAATTTTTATATATATGAAATAGTGCCTCTACTATCTCTTCCCTAACTTCTTTTAATATGCACGGATGCAATTCATCTGGACCAGGGGTTTCATCCTCTCTAAGTTTGATTAGATTATCAATTATCTCGCCCCTTTCTGTCTTAAATGTCTTTATATCTTTTTTGATCTCTTCTTCTAATGTCATGCTCACCATGTCAGTCTTTCTGGTAAATACTGAGGCAAAGTAACTATTCATTATTTCTGCAAATTGGCTGTCATTACCTGTGAGTTTATCTTGTTCATTGCTTAGTGGCCCTATTTATTTTTATATTCCTTGATAATTTAATCTTGTAGTTCCTCTTTGCTTTTCTAATTGTTTTTTTGACTTCTTTCTTAACTTCTTCGTATTCCCTTTTATCATCCTTCCCTTTATTATTTATGTACTTAGTGTATGTCTTTTGCTTTAGTTTCAATTTTACCCATATCTCTTTATTCATCCATGGTGTTTAATTATTGGCTAGTTTGTTCTTGTTCTTTAGAGGAATATATTTTTCCTGAACTCTATTGATCACCATTTTAAATATTTCCCACTCTGTTTTATCTCTTTGTCTGTCATTTTTTTTTCCCGTTTACCTTCCCTAGTTCCATTCTCATCCCTTCAAAATTAGCTTTTTTCCAATCTATTACTTTGGTCTTTGTCTTACTTATGACTTTCTCAATCATTATTTTAACCCTTATTATGTTATGATCGCTCTTGTCTAGATGTTCCCCTATGCTTATTTCTCTTATCTGCACTGGTTCATTTTCCATTACTAGATCCAGCAGTGATTCCTCTCTTGTTGGGCTTCTCACATACTGGGTAAGAAAGGAGTCCTGTACACACTGTAAAAAAATCCACTCCTTTTTTCCCCTTTCCCTACCTCTTCTTGCCAGTTTAGTTGGGGGTTGTTGAAATCTCCCGTGCTTATTATTCGATGTTTTTTGCTCATTTCATGGATTTGCCTGTATATTTCTTCCTCCATTTCCCTTCCACTATTAGGTGGTCTGTAGAATATATCTATTAACGTGATTAATCCCTTTCTTATCTTTTGTCTCAATCCATATGGATTCTGTTTCTATCTTAATGTTACTTATATCCCTTTTTTCTACTGCCATTGTGTTGTCTCTAATTAGTACAGCTACCTCACCTCCTTCTTCTTTCCCTATCCTTTCTAAATACATAATATCCTGCAATATTTAACCGACTGTCCTGTTCTTTATGTAGCCATGTTTCAGTTATCTCTATTACATCTGGTTCCTCACTATGAATAATTGCTTTCAGTTCCCCCATTTTGTTTTGGATGCTGTGCGCATTGTTATACAGACAATTTAATTTGTTTTTAATAATTATTCATCTCACTTTATTTTTAACAGTCATTTTGTACTTATATTTTATAACTGGATTTGTTCCCTAACCAAATATGTTACCCTTATTCCTTACCTTGGTCTGACCTTGACTCTCATCTCCTATTTCTTTTATCTTCACACTTATGCTATTTCCACCAGATTCCTCCCCCCTCTTGCTAGTTTAAAGTCCTGTCCACATCCCTATTTATCCATTCTGCTAGGACACTGATCCCATTCCGATTCAGGGGAAGCCCATCCCAGAGGTACAGCTCCTTCCTGTCCCAGTATTGTAGCAGATGGACTGATGCAGGGGCGGAGATGGGCGACAATATGTGGCAAGTGACAGAAATAGTCTGTGAGCTGCAAGGTGCAGCAGAACGCCATCACTTAAAATGCACAGGGAATGCTAGGGGTTATTTATCAAATTGTGCTCCCAGTGTGGAGCTCCGTCCTTTGGGAGTGCATATTGGGAATCCAGTTGCAGTGTCCATTGCAATGAAAAGGCAGAAAATTGTGGGAGTTTCATTGCTGAATTCCTGAAAAGAGCTCTCGGCACATGGGGCTCCATGCTGGAATGCAATTTTGTAAATAACCAAGTTATTTTCTTTACACTTAAAATTTTTTACACTGGTTAAAAAATATTGGCCATGAAATTCCAGTGGGAGATCAGCAGAACCCCTGGAGAAACTGCGTAAACAGCTGTTTTCAGCGATTATGCCACTTCCCTGGAGTTTCTGCTGGTCCCCTGCCGGAGTTATGGCAGAAGACCAGGAGAACCACCCCGAAATTTCAGGGCCATTACCTTTTTTGGGAGGTATTCCTCTTTATTCTTGGTTTTCCTCTTCCTGCCACATTACCAGTTCTGAAAAAAGACGTCTGACCTGCTCTCAGACTTCTGTCAGTGTTCTTCTGTAATTGTAGTGCTTCCAACCTTTGTAATTCTCATAGGGAACCCTGACATAGCATCCAAGTGGGGCGTTCAAGTGGAGAAGAGGAGTTATCCCTGACTCCTTAAGTTCTTCTTTGGCGCCATCTGAAGACTCCATCTTGGCACTGTTCAGGGGTTTCTTTTGACAATTGCAAGTGTTTGTAATACTGTAACTAGCCAATAGGAACCATGTGAAAGCCTGAGATGCGCTTGTGAAACTCTGTTACCTTCCTATGTGGAAACATTTGGCCTTAGCTCTACACCTCCCGAAGAAGGCATTGAGTTTGGGAATTCAACATGTTGAGAATCATAAGTGTGAATTTGAGTCCTTCCTTTGCATTGCTTTTTACATTGATGACTCAACACACTGTGGTACTGCACTGCCATAAACATTTTGGGGTAGATTGTAACTATCGGGGGTAGCTGACCGGCAGAGCGTGCTGGCTGGCCAGCCACCCGATCCTGTCGGCAGGAGGCCCGGTCCATTTTGAGGGCTAGGCCTCATTACCATGCTGCCGGCGATCCACAGGCATCAAATGGGCACTCCGTTGCAGCTCGCCGACTCCAGGCCAGCGCAATATCAGGATGGTAAGTCTGGGTGTGGGGGGGGGCGATCACGCAGCGGGGGAGGCCGGGGTGGCAGCGGCCCACATTACTCTTGAGGAGCCCGGTGGAGCACTCCTGCTCCTCTTGGCCACACAAAAATACATCAACGCGGCATATTGTACACTCAGTTATCCTTCATAATTACAATCGGGGTTCTATGTACATCATAGGACCCCGATTTGCATATTCAAAGGCCTAATGCCTGAAACAGCCGAGCAATCTGACCGCCCAACGAAAGGCCCCTTTGAGAATGGTGGTGGCCTGAGCACCGGTGTAAGTGGGGCAATAAGCCTTTTTCGGGCCGCTACAATTGGAATACTACAATTACAGAAGATCACTGACAGAAGTCTGAGAGCAGGTCAGACGTCTTTTGTCAGAACTGGTAATGTGGCAGGAAGAGACCTGGGAAGGGGAAAACCAAGAATAAACAGAAATATCTCCCATAAAAGGTAATTGCCCCATTTACACCAGGCGGCCCAAGATAAAATTCACCTCTCTGTATTTTCTAACTTGGTAACTTGGTGCAGAGAACACGCTGTTTGTGGATCGTCGCAGAATTCAACCTGGAGAGGCTTTAATAAAACATTAGTCAAGTTCAAGCTCCAACTGGGTGTCATAGTTTAATGACATTGGCAAATATGCACCAGCTGTTCATGGGCAAATAACCTGGGGATGTTATGAATGTACAGATTCAGACTATATTGTTCATTATTATTCATTAACTTCCTGGAAAATGTAACAAGGTTACATCATTTATCTGGCGCCTGTTACCATGCAACAGAGTAGCTCAGCTATTGTTCCTAAATGGCTAACATTGGCAATTGAATTTACAGGAAATTAAATCTGGGAAACAAAGCAAATATTGAAAAATACAAGCCATTGACTAATAAAATAAGTTACCAGGCCAAGTTTATATGTATATATATATGTTGGTGTGTGTGTGTGTGAAGGGAGGGGTAAAGCATAATAGATACCAATTTTCAACTATCTTTTGAATTGCCTTTCACTCCAAATCACATGGTTTGGTGCTCACAGTAGACAAATGAACATTTTTGACAAGCATCTGGCTTGGCATTGTGCCAAATATCCATTATTATTCCTTGCCCATTTGGGATATCTTTACTGAATAACTGAAACACTCACAGTGGTCCTATTTACATGGAGTCAATAATGTCAATTTCTATTGTTGACTAGATTTAATCTCAATGATAAATCTGAAAGACATATGTCTTGGTCTAGTTACATGCAAGTAATGTTTTGTTAATTATTTTTATGCTGTCATGAATTTGCTGACAAATCTTAGAACAGCAAGTAATTCCAGAATGTCCCATGTCCACACAAAGACAGCAAGCAAGGTAAAGTCTATCATAGTCAAAATCTGCTGATTTATTTAGTGACAAACTTTTTCAGGATTTGTCAGCAAATGACAACAAACTCCCAACCCTGACAACTCGGCTCCCAAGACTGTGTAGCGCAGATGGTGTTTTATGCTTTTCTGACAAGGAGTTGTTACAGCACAAAGTAGCAGTGCAAATCATCAAGAGGAATTGAAGAACTATATACAGAACCACTAACTCACAATGTTCTCAAATGAAATAGAGAAAGCTTGTGTTTCATTTTACTTTTGGGGTTGGGATATTCTTTCACAGATATCCCCTGTACACCCGAGTTTGCCTGATTTCTTACTTCCTCCAGCCAATATCAACAAAATGCCCTGATCCCATAAACTGATCACAATATTAATATGTACAGCTACAGTGGCAAAATAGATGTTGTGCTCACCTGTGGCGTTGGCCCACCAGCACCGGTAGTGGGGAGGGCAGTCCATGCCAAATTTTGCAAGGCACGCCCCTCCCCTTCATTTGAATAGGCTCAATGAATATGGAAGGCTTTCTCAAGGCCATAGAGGGGGGCAGAGGAGAATTACTGGAATGGTACCAGGGATGAGCGACTGGATATATGTGGAGAGACAAGAGAAGCTGGGATTATTCTCCTTTGAGCAGACAAGGTTAAGGGGAGATTTAATAGAGGTGTTCAGAATCATGAAGAGTTTTGAAAGAGTAATTAAGGAGAAACCGTTTCCAGTGGCAGAAGGGTCGGTAACCAGAGGTCACAGATTTAAAGTAATTTGGCCAAAGAACCAGAGGCGAGATGAGGAGAAATGTTATTATGCAGCGAGTTGATATGATCTGGAATGCACTGCCTGAAAGGGTGGTGGATGCAGATTCAATAATAACTTTCAAAAGGAGAGGAAAAAATTGCAGGGCTATGTGGAAAGGGCAGGGGAATGGGACTAGTTGGATAGTTCTTTCAAAGAGCCAGCACAGGCACGGTGGGCCAAATGGCCTCCTTCTGTGCTCTATGATTCTATGAAAACATCAGCAGGGAGTGTTGGTTGCCTGCAAAATTGGATGAGCCAGCAGCTCTTGAAGGGGAGTTGCCTGCAATTGTTCTGCTTCAAGCTGAAAGCGGGAACGTCATGTGCACAATGAGGGCTGCACCAAAGATTCCCTCCTTCAATAATGAGCCATCGAGGGCATTACCGCAGGAAGTGCAGTGAAGGAGGGTGCACCATTTGATATGGAAGGGCACCCATCTAAAATCCCATGTGCAAGCTGCATGGGTGGAAGTAGCAGTCTCTCATGTCTGCCATTGCTGGGAGCAAATAAGAAAGAAGTTCAGTGGGATCAGGAGAAATGCAAGAGTAGGTTTTATCTTTGTATACATGTGTACTCTTCCTTCATACAAGCTATGGACTCAATGTAAACATTTATCTGCTGCACATTCTGAGATATGTGCAAAGCATGCCCAGAACATTTACTTGTTTTGTAATACAAAAGTTGCATGGCACAATTGCAGTGGGTGATAAAAGTAACATGCATATAGAACTTCACAGTTCATCTCCAAAAGAGTACTGGCAGAAAAAATGTCACTCAAGCTAATTTAAAAAGGCTTGGCAGAGTAAGGGAGGTGGTCTGGACACAATAGTGCTATTTGGACTGCTTGGGCACTTGCTAACATCTCCATAAATATGTTCTGCTTACAGACCAGGCAACTCACAGTCATCAAGAGAGAACCAGGACAGGCAGTGGGCCTTCCATGCTGAAACAGTTGACAGAGTTCCAGGATATGAGCCTTGTCCTTTTTATGGATTGGTGAGGGTGAGTTTGGACTTGTGGTGCATCTGCCCAGCATGAATCCTTTATTTATTATGATAGGAACATAGGAAAGTACAGGACAGGAAAATACACCGCAGTCCATCTTACTGGTCCCAAAAATTATTACCCTCAATCACCCACTCCCTCAAATATCTATCCAACTCTTCCTTAAAGTTTTCCACATGGTCTACTTCCCTGGGCAGTCCAATCCATATGTTCACTACTCTTTGCATAAAGTAGTTAAATCTAAACAGTCTATGCAACTTCTCTCTTCTAAGCTTGAGTCTGTGTCGATAATTCTTCACACATTGATTCCCTTTCTCAGACCTCACAGCAGAGGCTATATTTGCAAAGCAGCTGCTGCTGCATGAGACACAAAAGGTCTCATGACGGTAACAGAGTTTGAAGCCGTTGTCTGGTGATGCATTGTGAATATTCCTCCATTTCTCTTCCATTAGCTTCTTCCAAAGGGTGAGGGGGGGGGGGGGGGTAGAAGAACAAGTGATGCTGTTGTATGTTTAATTGTATTTTGTATTGTGCTTTGTGTCAGCTAATGCAATTGTATTCTGCACTTGCTTAAAATACTTGTATTACTTAAAGCTAGTTGTGAACTGCCAGAATGATGGCTTTAACAGTGATTGGTCATTCATAACGGGATGACTTTCTCTTATGCTGTAAAACATATGAGTGGTACCTTTGAATTGTTGCACCATACACAAAACTGGTAATAAGCAAAAGGACCTTGAAGATAGTTAAAAAATAAGATAAGGAAGAAAACTGGTCGTTAAAAAAAAGTGGGTTATTAAAGTTTGAAGAAATTAGGTGAAATTGTTATCTGACAAGTGTCAGGGTCCATGGCATTTTTTTTTATTCGTTCATGGGATGTGGGCATCGCTGACGAGGCATTTATTGCCCATCCCTAATTGCCCTTGAGAAGGTGGTGGTGAGCCAGGAAGACCTGGCAGCGGCAGATCAGGAATGTCGAGACAGGTTTACTAGTCAACCTGGGCGAGGAACAGAAGCTGTCGCACAAAACATTGAAGTTCATGTAAGAATAATACTATATGATAAATTATAAAAACAATAACTAAACTAGGTAGAGAATTTAATTCAAATGTGTCTAGTTCCTGACTCCCTGTGCTCCTGAGTGACATTGAAAGCTAAACAAAGCTAAGCCAGACTGACAGATAAAAGTCTGCAGTTTGGGCAACCACAAATATTGTAAGTCAAGACAGGTTTTTGTTAACTTGGACTAAAGAATATAACAACCGTGGCTGCAGTGTGTACCATCCACAGGATGCACTGCAGCAACTCGCCAAGGCTTCTTCGACAGCGCCTCCCAAACCCGTGACCTCTACCACCTAGAAGGACAAGAGCAGCAGGCACATGGGAATGACACCACCTGCACATTCCCCTCCAAGTCACACTCCATCCTGACTTGGAAATATATCGCCGTTCCTTCATCGTCGCTGGGTCAAAATACTGGAACTCCCTTCCTAACAGCACTGTGGGAGAACCTTCACCACACGGACTGCAGCGGTTCAAGAATGCGGCTCACCACCACCTTCTCAAGGGCAATTAGGGATGGGCAATAAATGCCGGCCTCGCCAGCAACGCCCACATCCCATGAACGAATTTTAAAAAATTTTGGAAATGTAGCGTACCATGAAGTGAGTGGCATTTTCACGGACATCTGCAGGGACGCCCCAAAGCACAGAGGGAGCAAGAGCAGAATAGTTTTCTCTCATGAACAAAGTGACTATTGCCATTAACATTACAGGAGTTTGTCACTGTCAGATTTGACAAAGTGAGTGATGGGGTCAAAATTCAATGATGGCAGGCTTAATTCACATCAGGCACATTAAATGTAATACTTTCATGCAGATCAATAATCATCCAGCTGGAGTGCCCAGCACCAGTGGCATTTCAGAAGAGGTGGTTTCTTCTCAATGTGGTCGCATATCCTTCCACTCCCTCCAGGTCCCGCAAAGGATTGATGGAAGTGCAAGAGGCGGGCAGAAGCTGGCAGCCATTGCTTTGCTGGACGTGACTCTTGCAGGGAATCTCATGACCCTGCATCGAGAGATTCAAGGCCACCACCATCCCAGAGAGCTGCAATACCCAACAGCACCCTGCCACCACCATTACTCCTCCCACTCAGGGAACACAAAGGCACAGCCTTAGATTATGTAGTATAACAAGCACACCTTTTAGGGCCATCAAGGAGACGCACGAGTGCAAGGCTTAGGCAATATCTTTCATGTAGATAGTCTAAAATAAATATTGATCTTTTCGCTTCTCTTTTGTGCGGAAAATGGTTGTTGGCTAGGGTCCTGGAAAGGCATTAAGAGTTGGGAGGGTTTGCAAGATGGCATTCTAACTTCAGTAGAAGCTATGTGTGGCATGTTAAGGGAGAACCATTGTGTAGGTTTGTATAGCAGAAACAAAGTTGATCAGTGGCAGGATGTGTCCATTACTGGAAGTAGTTCTCGATCACAGAGCGCAATCTCTCTTTGTAATCAGCTCCCCTCCATTTGCATTCTTTCTTGTCCTCATCCATTTCCTTTGGGCCTGCACCTCCATGGGCCCATCAATGCCTTGCTCGATGTTCACACCTCTTGGGATGATATAATTGTGCAGCATGCAGCAATCAAAGAATGGAATTGCTGCTTTAACATCTCTGTGGTGTGTTTGACAGTAACTCAGGTGGTGCATGGGCCTCATTGTATCAGCACTTTGCTACTTTGTATGGATTTCTAATTCATTAAGCCAAGGCTGCAAAGGGCAGCCCCTGGTCTTTCACAGGCACCTATTTATTCCCTAAGGACCTTCAAATAATGCAGGCACTGTGGACTGTTGCATAATGAAGGCATCATGGGTGCTCCCTGGATAATGGGCATTAATGTAAATGATCACATTTGTGCAGTTCATGTTCATGAACACATTCGGGTTGATATGTAAAGCCCTAATAGACCACATTGGGTATGATAGTCCAGTACCATAACTGCTAGGCTAACAATGCAGACAGTCCTACCATGGCAAGCTGTGAAATTGAAATCAATAAATCTGGGGATTTTTTAGGCTAGCACCAGAAAAGCTGCCAGATCGTTGTAAAAACCCAACTGGTGCTCTAATTTCCTTCACGGAACAGAACCTGCTGCTCCAACGTTGCTTGGTCTACGTGTGACTCCAGTCCTACCATATGTGCTTGAATCCATGCTCGCACCATCTTCTCGGGGCAATAAATGTGACCATGTGTTCCATCTGTGGACTCTTGGAAGTCCACCAGGCATTAAAAGTTCTGTAGGCTATCCTGTTGCATAACAGCTTAACGCTGATAGGACCTGCACAGCTACAGAAAGGGCCGTTGCAGTCCTTGAAATTCTCTGCAAGTAAGTCCAAAACAGATGGCATAACTGAGTGAGTGCCTCTGCAGTAAAATTGAAGTGGCAAAGAGAAGTCTCATATGAATACTCAGTAGGAATGCCATAGGAGTTTGCAAAAAGTGCATCACAAGGTGATTTACAATTCACAAGTAAGAAAGAGCAAGTGGAGATGGCAGGAGAGAAAGAGGAAAGATCAAAGGAGGGTGGTGACCCAGGATTCATATCCGTTGTACAGGCAAGAGAATGGTATAATGAGAATGGCGCAGTCTGTAAACACGAGTCCTTTGGTATTGACAGCAGCAAACATACTGCCTGAGATGTTGTTGGACCTGAAGATTTTGTCCTGATGAACTGGTCCTCTTATTCAATTCATACAGCCCTGTGGGAGCACCCAAAGGGATTTTCATCCTCCAAACTTCAGGGCTTTAGTATCCGCATGCATGTGTCTTTAGTCATGTCCTGATGGTGTCATAAGGAAAGGTCCTAACAGAATATCAAAGGTGCAAATGCACCTGTGTGGTATGTTTCCTTTGACTTTCTTCCTGCTCCTCCAAAACCCACAAGTGAAGAGTTATCCCTGCAGAGATACCCATATTCCTTGCAAATCAACACATGAACACCATTTACTGATCAAACAGGCACACATGACAGATAGAGTAGTTTTAAGAAGCTTATTGTAAGTTTCCCCACCTTCGTTTGTGCAACAACATCAATATAATGTTGATGTAAAAGGTATGATCAGTAAGTTTGCTGATGATACAAAGATTGGTAGGGTGGTAAATAGCGAGGAGGATAGCCTCAGTCTGCAGGACGATATAGATGGGTTGGTCAGATGGGCGGAACAGTGGCAAATGGAATTTAACCTGGAAAAGTGCGAGGTGATGCACTTTGGAGGGACTAACAAGGCAAGGGAATACACAATGTATGAGAGGACCCTAGGCAAGACAGAGGGTCAGAGGGATCTTGGTGTGCAAGTTCACAGATCCCTGAAGGCGGCGGAACAGGTAGATAAGGTGGTAAAGAAGGCATATGGGATACTTGACTTTATTAGCCGAGGCATAGAATACAAGAGCAAGGAGGTTATGATGGAGCTGTATAAAACACTGGTTAGGCCACAGCTGGAGTACTGTGTGCAGTTCTGGTCGCCACACTACAGGAAGGATGTGATCGCTTTGGAGAGGGTGCAGAGGAGATTCACCAGGATGTTACCAGGGCTGGAGCGCTTCAGCTATGATGAGAGACTGGGAAGATTGGGTTTGTTTTCCTTGGAGCAGAGGAGGCTGAGGGGGGACATGATTGAGGTGTACAAAATTATGAGGGGCACAGATAGGATGGATACTAAGGAGCTTTTTCCCTTCGTTGAGGGTTCTATAACAAGGGGGCATAGATTCAAGGTAAAAGGCGGGAGGTTTAGAGGGGATTTGAGAAAGAACTTTTTCACCCAGAGGGTGGTTGGAGTCTGGAACTCACTGCCTGAAAGGGTTGTGGAGGCAGGAACCCTCACAACATTCAAGAAGCATTTGGATGAGCACTTGAAATGCCATAGCATACAAGGCTATGGACCAAATGCTGGAATATGGGATTAGAGTAGACAGGGCTTGATGGCCGGCGCGGACATGATGGGCCGAAGGGCCTCTATTCGTGCTGTATAACTCTATGACTCTATAATAGAAACACACTGATTTGCAAACAGATACACCAAAGCAATTAACCCTTTAGAGCAAGGACCCAACTGAATAGAAAAGGCCTCCCTTATAGCATCCATTTTATTATAGACCCTTAGTATATGGAGTGCTGTACAGTTGCTCCAATTGCATCACTACTAGCCCCCTCCCTCTAAAAAGGGCCTTCTGCGTCTAGCCCAGAGTCTCATGGTGGTCCCAGGGGTAGGTAGCAGTTGAGTTGCTGGGTCCTGCCTTCCCACCATTATTTACATACAGCAGGGTGGTGAGGAGTTGGCGGGTGGCCTTCCCTGCTGGGCCGAGGTAGGAAAGTTCAGATTGGGGTGGAGACGTGACAGGAAATGTCCCTGCCTGATTTTCCACTGACATATAGCCCAATTAAAAGCAGTATAAGGATGGAAAAGTTAGCCCTATTACAGTCAGTAAACTTACAAACAGAAAAAGGGGTGTGCATGGTGTCAGAACCAAATTATGTTTTTATAAATAGTTGTGAGAGAATCAGTGGAATATTTGATGTGAGAACTGCTTGGTTCTCTTGACAATTGTATGACAATGGAGAACAGATAATGTGCTAATGTTGAGGCTAATTAGGAAATGCTGGCTAGCTGTGAGGACCAAGAATTTTACTTAGACCATACAGCGTTTAGTGAGGGATGGCAGATCTTTGATGGGCTGAGACTTCCAAATCGTAATCTACTCATGAAGGTTTGCCAAATGAACCTGTCTCGGTGTCTAGCTGTCATTGCCAGAGCACCTGCTTCCTGTTCTCCATGGGCTGCTTGTACAGCATCAGCAGTGTCATCATCAGGCTCCCCGGGATCCTCTGATATATCTACCACAATACATGCAATGGAGCTGGGCGCGTACTGCACAGCATCCCTGGAGCTATCCAGACATCAGGACTGTCCTTTGAGCATCCCAGTGGCTTGCTCAATTCTTACCCTTGTTTTCATATTGCTTCATTGTAGCCCTCCTTTGCAGCACTGGCAGTCCAACGAAGAAACATCTTGAGCCATGGGAGTAGCTGGTATCCTTCACCATTCAGCAGCCATATGCCCTTTATCCCTGCTTTTGAAATAGGGCTGAGACATTGGTCTGACGAAGTATAAAAGCATTGTGACATCCACCATCATGTCATGAATTCATGTCCAAGAGGCTCTGCCTATTATCGCAAATGAGCTGTACCTTTTAAATAGTGGCACACATTCTCAAGGGCGGATGGAAAGGTGGAAGTCACCAATTTCAGACGGGTGACATCATCCCATCTTAACTCTGTTGTCTACCACCGTGAGGGCGGGCGCCTCCTCAGCCCGCCCTCAAACTGAACGGAATTTATGTCGGGGGCTTCTCCAACCCTAACCCCTGCCACAAATTGGCCCCATCAGAAGTTTTGGGCCCCACAAAGGTGTAATTGATAACTTATGCCCTCCCTCAACCCAGGAATTTCAGAGTCGATATCCAACAATTATTTTTCTGCTTTTAAAAATAACAGGATCACAATGGGCTAATAAAACGTCCTGTTCTCCTGCTTATATTGTCCTCACACACTCCTACTTTTCTATTCAGTGGGAGAACACCTATGGATATTTCCTGTGATTCATTTGATGACTTTTTCAAATCCACTGAGTTTACAGTGGCAAAGGGTCGTGCGAACGTGTTACTTTATTACAGACACTCAATACGTCAGCTGAAATCTGATTAGTTCCTACTGGTTCTGATGTTTCTCAAGGTTTTGACTGCAGCTGTTTACAGCTCCAAAGCAATATGGATCAAGGAGCTCTTTGTTCTTCTCCAAAAGGCACAATGAAAGCTCAACAATAAAAATGACATGACGAAAAGGAACAAATCTCTTTCATTACACAGAATGTCAGGAGATTGGGTAGCAAACTAATGTCTGTTTAGCGTGGGTTTGAAGACTCCTACCACTCAAATGAATTAATGAGCTTTAGTAAAAAGTGATCAAAGGGTTTTTGTTTTTGCTTGTTAAGGCCTTGTTAATGTCATAATTGTCGACCTAATAATTCTGCAGCTGCACTGTCAAATCAAAAAGTGAATATTTTACTCCAGGTCAGACCTGGCATTAGTAAGTTTAATGAACAGGAAGATATCACCGTAGCAGTGCAAGAAGTGAATCGTACATAAAAAAATTCTCCTGAGATCACAGATTCAGATACTTAGGCATGGCGGAAGGATAGTGCACGACGGCACTAAGTGAGACTAGAGGCGAAATCAATGAAATGCTGACAATCATCATGAAGGAGTCAATAAATGCAGGGAGGCCCCACTGGATTGGAAACCAGCCAGCAAGTTACCTATTTTCAAGAAAGATGATAACACAAACCATGTTAACTATAAACAGAGTCATAGAATACAAAAGCAAGAAAGTTATGATGAACCTTTATAAAACACTGGTTAGGACCCAACTGGAATATTGTGTCCAATTCTGGGCACCGCACTTTAGGAAGGATGTGAAGGCCTTAGAGAGGGTGCAGAAAGGATTTACTAGAATGGTTCCAGGGATGAGGGACTTCAGATGTGTGAATAGACTGGAGAAGCTGGGGTTGTTCTCCTTAGAGCACAGAAGGTTGAGAGGAGATTTGATAGAAGTGTTCAAAATCATGATGGGTTTAGATAAAGTCAATAAAGAGAAACTGTTCTGATTGTCGGAAGGGTCGAAAACCAGAGGACACAGATTTAAGGTGATTGGCAAAAGAACCAAAGGTGACATGAGGAAAAACTATTTTATGCAGTGAGTAGTTATGATCTGGAATGCGCTGTCTGAAAGGGTGGTGGAAGCAGATTCAATCGTAGCTTTCAAAAAGGAATTGGATAAATACTTAAATGGAAAAAATTTGCAGGGTTACGGGGAAAGAGAGGGGGAATGGGACTAACTGGATTGCTCTCACAAAGAGCCGGCATGGGCTCGATGGGCCGAATGGCCTCCTCCTGTGCTGTAACCATTCTATGATTCTATGATTCTATAGATCCATTAATCTTACATCAGTAACTGGCAAAATAATGGAACCTACCATTAGGAACAAAGTTGAGGAAAACCTATATCATGGAATCATAGAATCTTACAGCACAGAAGGAGGCCATTCAGCCCGTCATGCCTGTGCCGGTGAAAATAACTTAGTAAATGTCAACCAACATGATTTTAGAGGGTCAGACCTTGCCTGATCAAATCCCTGGAGTTTTTTGGAAAGTGTTATCCCAGGTGGACATTGGAAAGCACTATGATTATAATATACCTAGTGTTCCAGAAAGCCTTCAATAAAGTTCTGCATGAAAGACAAACTTAAGGCAGTGAGTCTACTGGTTATAACCTGAAGGTGGATAAGAAATTGGCTAAAGGGGGGAAGCAGTGAGTACTTGTTAGGAGAGTGATGTGAGGCTGGGGAGTGGAATGCTTAGGGCAATGGTACAGTTTCCTTCCACACTTTTGGGTGCAGGCCCCTTTGAAGGGGCCTTTCTGTGCAGGGTGGAGTGTCAGGACAATTAAAGTGATCTGAACCTGCAAATATAGGTGCATTCTGCCCATCTTACATTCAAGTGAGGATGAGGTGGGGAGAGAAAAAGAAGTCACTAAGTCAGAGGCCGTTGTGCTAAGCTGTGTAGTACTCTTGATCAAATCTCACCTAGACTATTGCATTTAGCTCTGGTCGCAAGAGAAACACTAAAACCCTGGAAACATTCAGAGAAGGACGACGACACTGAATCCTACTGTCAGAAGACCTGTTAGGTAAAGGTTAGAAAATCTTGGTCTCTTCAACCCTGAAAGAGAGGGGATCTTGTAAAGGTATATAAGATACTAATTGAAATTTAAAAAAAGTTAATCCTGGGCACGATTTCAAATTAAACACTCGAGTCACTCAAGAAGCAGTCAGATGTTGTGACGGGGGATTGGGTTTCTATGGGAGGAGGAGTGAGATAGGCTGAATAGCTTCCCTCAGTTGTACTTATTTTTGTGAAGACATTTCCTGCCAAAGTTATACCATGATAATTTTAATAACTAAACTTTTTTTTACTTCATGCTTCAAGGTTGTATAAAATGTTGGTGCAATACAGTTATTGCAAAATTCTCTATTGGCAAAGCAATTACAGTCGCATAGAAACCCAGTGTCTGCTAACAGCAACTAACCGCTTTTAATGTGGAGCTGGGAGGAGCACTCCAACACCCTTCCGGCTTCACATTCAGGTGAGTATTTTATAAACACTTACCTTTCTGGTGCCGGCCTGCAGCGTTAAGCCATATGCAGACATAGTTCCCCTGAACGCAGCCGACCCGTCTCCTGCTGCATTCAGGGCAAACCAAATTTTCACAGGGGGCACCAAATAGGCGTTAGGCCTCTTATTTACATATGCAAAGGGACTAACGCCTGCTTCAGGCGTGGACCAAGGACGCTTATTTTTTTGCCTATACTGATATGGCAGGCGGCGCAATTCTGGCTCATAATGAGTGCGCACTTCCTGCCCGCTATATTGGAAGCTTAGGTGCCCGTTTAGTGCCTGAAAAACACATGCGGCGCCTTGGAATTTCTAGGGCCACAAATGATAATTTTATACCAGCTAATCATCTTCTGACTGCTTGGTATAAAACCGTTTCATTTTAGTCGAAGACTCAGAGAGAACATTATTTGTCATTCATGTATGTAAATCTAATTTTGGTCTTTGCTCCTTTCACCTCAACATCTGATTGTCTGGTCAATGTGATATTCCCTGTAATGTTGCATCCTAGATAACCAGTTAGCAACAATGTTTTTCTGAATTGTTGATTATTATTGAATTCCAGTAAGTGAGATGGCCTTCCTATACCAACCACAACAAGTTGCATTTAGATAGCACAATTAACATAGAGAAAACGTTCCAAGGCACTTCACAGAGGCATAATCAGACAAAAATGGACACAGAATCAGAGAGGGAGACATTAGGAGGAGTGACTAAAAGCTTGGTCATAGAGGTAGGTTTTTACATAGAATTTACAGCTCAGAAACAGAAACAGGCCATTCGGCCCAATTGATCTGTGCCAGTGTTTATGCTCCACACGATCCTCCTCTCGCCCTACTTCATCTAACCCTATCTGTATAACCTTCTACTCCTTTCTCCCTCATGCACATATCTAGCTTCCTCTTAAATGCATCTATGCTATTTCCCTCAGTTACTCCTTGTGGTAGCGAGTTCCACATTCTAACCACTCTCTGGGTAAAGAAGTTTCTCCTGAATTCCCTATTGGATTTATTAGTGTCGATCTTATATTTATGGCCCCTAGTTTTGGACTCCCCCACAAGTGGAAATATCTTTTCTACGTTTACCCTATCAAACCCCATCATAATTTTAAAGACCTCTATTAGGTCACCCCTCAACCTTCTTTTTTCTGGAGAAAGGAGTCCCAACCTGTTCAGTCATTCCTGATAGTTCTATCTAAGGAGGGTCTTAAAAGAGAAGAGGGAGGTGGAGACGCAAAGGAGTTTAGGGAGGGAATTCCAGACTGTTGGAGGCACGGCTGTCAATAATAGGGTGAAGGGAGGGGGGATAAACAAGTTGGAGGAATGGAGAGTTCTGGGGGAGTTGTAGGTTTGGAGGAGGTAACAGAGATAGGGAGGGGCAAGGCTAGGTATGGATTTAAACATGATAATGAGAATTTTAAATTGGAGCTGTTCAGCGACTGGGAGT
The DNA here is from genome assembly GCF_035084215.1 of Heptranchias perlo. Lineage (NCBI taxonomy): Eukaryota > Metazoa > Chordata > Chondrichthyes > Hexanchiformes > Hexanchidae > Heptranchias > Heptranchias perlo. Next base: position 111,704,176 of record NC_090327.1, on the reverse strand, counting down.
CGATATAGGTCAGCTTGGACAAGAATGATGGGTGAGCAGAGTTTGGTGAAGGATTTGATACAGGCAACAAAGTTTTGGATGAGCTTAAATTTATGGAATGCGGAGGATGGGGGGCTGATCAAGCGAGCACTTGAATCTGGAGGTGACAAAGGCACGGATAAGAGTTGCAGTAGCAGATGGCTGAGGCAGATAATGTTATGGAGGTGGAAGTAGGGGGTCTTTGTGATGGAGAGGATATGGGGTCAGAAATTCAGCTCGGGGTCAAATAGGTTGCAAATAGTCTGGTTCAACCTGAGACAGTGGCCAGGGAGAAGGGTGGAATCGGTGGTGAGTGTATGAAGTTTGTGTCAGTGGCCGAAGACAGTGGTCTTCCCAATGTTTAACTGGAAGAAATTGTGGTTCATCTAAGATTGGATGTTGCACAAGCAGTCGAAGGGTAGTGAGAAGTGGTGGAGGGATACAGCTGGGTGTCATCAGTGTTCATGACCCCATGTCTGTGGATAATGTTGCCAAGGGGCAGCATCTAAATGAGGAAGAGGAGGGGGCCTAAGGATCGATCCTTGGTGAACTCAAGAGGCAACTGTGCTGGGGTGGGAAGAGAAGCCATAGCTGGAGATGTTCTGGCTACAATTGGATAGGTAAGGGTGGAACCAAGAGAGGGCAGTCCCACTGAGTGGGACAACAGAGGAGAGGCATTGAAGCAGGATGGTGTGGTGAACCATGTCAACGACTGAAGGGAGGTTGAGGACAAGGGAGGAAAATGAACCACAGTCACAGTTACAGAGAATGCAATTTGTGACTTTGATTAGGGCTTTTTCAGTTCTGTGGCAGGGATGGAAACCTTTTAGCATAATTGTTTTCTTTTCATAGTATCATGGTAGGTACAGCACAGGAGGAGGCCATTCGGCCCATCATGCCTGCGCCGGCTCTTTGAAAGAGCGATCCAATTAGTCCCATTCCACTGGTCTTTCATAGAAGAATCATAGAAAGGTTACAGCACGGAAGGCGGCCGTTCGGCCCATCGAGTCCATGCCATCTCTAGGCAAGAGCAATCCAGCCAGTCCCACTCCCCCATCCTATCCCCATAGCCCTGCAAATCTTTTACCTTTAAGTACTTATCCAGTTCCCCTTTGAAGGCCATGATTGAATCTGCCTCCACCACCTCCTCAGGCAGTGCATTCCAGATCCTAACCACTTGCTATGCAAAAAAGTTTTCCCCATACCCTTGTAAATTTTTTCCCTTCAAGTATTTATCCAATTCCCTTTTGAAAGTTACTATTGAATCTGCTTCCACCGCCCTTTCAGGCAGTGCATTCCAGATCATTACAACTCGCTGCATAAAAAAATCCTCATGTCGCCTCTGGCGCTTTTGCCGATCATCTTAAATCTGTGTCCTCTGGTTACCGACCCTTCTGCCACTGGAAACAGTTTCTCCTTATTTACTCTGTCAAACCGTTCATGATTTTGAACACCTCTATCAAATCTCCGCTTAACCTTCTCTGTTTTGAAGAGAACAACCCCAGCTTCTCCAGTCTCTCCACATCACTGAAGTCCCTCATCCCTTGTACCATTCTAGTAAATCTCTTTTGTACCCTCTCTAAGGCCTTGACATCCTTCCTAAAGTGTGGTGCCCAGAATTGAAAACAATAAAGGTTTAGCATAACTTCCTTGCTTTTCTACTCTATGCCTCTATGAATAAAGCTCAGGATCCCATATACTTTTTTAACAGCCTTCTCAATGTGTACTGCCGCCATTAAAAATTTATGTATGTACACCCCCAGGTCTCTTTGTTCCTGCATCCCTTTAAAATTTTACCATTTAATTTATATTACCTCTCCTCATTCTTCCTACCAAAATGTATCACTTCACACTGCTCTGCATTAAATTTCATCTGCCAAGTGTCTGCCCATTTTACCAGTCTGTCTATATACCCCTGAAGTCTGTTACTATCCTGCACATTGTTTACAACATTTCTGAGTTTTGGGTCATCAGCAAACTTTGAAATTATACCCTCTATACCCAAGTCCAGGTCATTAATATATATCAAAAAGAGCAATGGTCCTAATACTGACACCTGGGAAACACCACTGTATATTTCCCTCTGGTCTGAAAAACAACTGTTCACCAATACTCTCTGCTTTCTGTCCCTTTGCCAATTTTGAATCCACGCTGCCACTGTCCCTTTAATCCTATGGGCTTTAATTTTGCTAACAAGTCTATTATGTGGTATTTTATCAAGTGCCTTTTGAAAGTCCATATACACAACATTAACCACATTACCCTCATCAACCCTTTCTTTTACTTCAAAGAAATCTATCTAGCTAATGAAACACGATTTTCCTTTAACAAATCCGTGATGACGTTCATTTATTAGCCCATACTTTTCCAAGTGCCAATTAATTTTGTCTCAGATTATTGTCTCCAAAAGTTTCTCCACCACCTTAGGTACACATTAGGCAGACTGGCTGTAATTACCAGGTTTATCCCTCTCCCCTTTTTTGAACAGGGGTGCAACATTTGTAATCCTCCAGTCCACTGCACCGTCCCCATATCTAAGGAGGATTGGAAGATTGTGGCCAGAGCCTCCGCAATTTCCACCCTTACTTCCCTCAGTAACCTAGGATACATCCCATCTGGACCGGGTGACCTTTCTACTTTGAGTACTGACAATCTTTTAAGTACCTCCTCTTTAATTTTATCCTATCCATTATCACTATTACCTCCTCCTTTATTGCTACAATGGCAGCATCCTCTTCTCTAGTGAAGATGGATGCGAAGTATTCATTTAGTACCTCAGCTATGCCCTCTGCCTCCACAAGAAGATTGCCTTTTTTGTCCCTAATCTGTCCCACCCTTCCTTTGACTACCCCTTTACTATTTATATGTTTATAAAAGACTTTTGGGTTCCCTTTTATGTTAATTGCTAATCTATTCTCATGCTCACTCATTGCCCCTCTTGTTCCCTTTTTTTAGATGTCCTCTGTACTTTCTATATTCAGCTTGGTTCTCTACTGTATTATGAATCTTACATTCATCATGATCCTCCTTTTTCTGTTTCACTTTAATCTCTATATCTTTAGTCATCCATGGAGCTCTAGCTTTGGATGCCCTTCCTTTCCCCTTTGTAGGGATGTGTCTACTCTGTACCCAAACCAACTCCTCCTTGAAGGCCTCCCATTGTTCAATTACTGTTTTGCCTACCAATTTCTGATTCCAATCCACCTAAACAAGATGCCTTTTTAACTTACTGAAATTTGCCCTCCTCCAGTTAAGCATTTTCACATTTGATTGTTCCTCAGGTTTCCCCTCTGCAAATCATTTCCCCACCTTTGTCTTCCCCTCTTCCCCACCCTCAGTTTTCCCTCTTCCCCTGCTCATGGGTGGCATCCTGCTTCTTTGAACTTCTTGCACAACAGCTGCTGGTACAAATCACAAGCAAAGGTACTCAACTAGAGGGGCTCCAACAGTTATAAGGTAAATGCAACAAATGTAATAGTCATGTGATCAGATATCACCTGATCAGGCATCACATGGTCAGATGTCATGTGGTCAGAACACCACGTGATCAAGCCTCCAGAAATGCCTCCAACCAGAGTTGGTAACCCTACTCAGGCCTCTGATAGTCCATGTTCGGCCCCTCTCCTGTTGTCCTTCCACCCCCACCCTCCTTTCCCCACGACTTACCTCAGGGCCTTACTTTACATACATATTTACTTAACAAACATCTGCCACCATTCAGTGCAAAACGAACGGTGAGGCAGGCAGCACAAAATTTAAACCCTTACAACGAATGAGTTGCCTCTGGAGGTGCAACAAACGTTGGCAGCTCGCAAAATTCCTACAATAAGACCCGAGGCATAATTGCAGGCGAGCCTCAGCCTCCTGGTTTGGGCACATGCTATCTGTGTGCCGTTGGTTATTTGCCCGAAAATGGGCCAGAATCAATTTCTACCCTAAAGACTGCAAAGTTTTGCATTGAATGGTGGCAGATGTTTGTTAAGTAAATTTGTAAGTAAAGTACGTTTACCTCTATTGTACGTAAGGTGTTTTCTACTAAAATTAGTGCATGTGGCTAAAACGGTGTTACTATAACCACGTGTGCGACTGCTCAGCAATTTCTAGTGTACAATATCTGGGTGGTGCATCAACAGCTGCAATGCTATGAGTTTCATTGAGTTGTAATCCCTCTGGTGAAATTAGATAACCAAGGAAGCATAACTTAACCTATCTAAACTGACATATAAACTGAACCTTTATAAAACACTGGTTCGACCATAACTGAAGTATCTGGGCACTGCACTTTAGGAATGATGTGAAGGCCTTGGAGAGGGTGCAGAAAAGATTTACTAGAATGGTTCCAGGGATGAAGGACTTCAGTTACATGGATAGACTGGAGGAGCTGGGGTTGTTCTCCTTGGAGCAGATTTGATAGAGGTGTTCAAAATCATGAGGGGTCTAGACAGAGTAGATAGAGAGAAATTGTTTCCATTGGCAGAAGGATCAAGAACCAGAGGGCACAGACTTAAGGTGATTGACAAGAGAACCAAAGGTGTCATGAGGAAAAACTTTTTACGCAGCGAGTGGTTATGATCTGGAATGCACTGCCTGAGGGGTTGGTGGAGGCAGATTCAATCGTGGCTTTCAAAAGGGAATTGGATAAATACTTGAAGGGAAAATATTTTCAGGGCCACGAGAAAAGAAAATGGCGGGGGAGTGAGACTAGCTGGATTGCTCTTGCAGAGAGTCAGCATAGGCTCAACGGGCCGAATGGCCTCCTTCTATGCTGTGACCAATCTATGATTCTACCACAATTACTGATGATAAAGTGTCATTTGCACGGCATGTTCAGCTGCCGTTCATTCAGAGCCAGTGACGTCATTCAGCTGACCCTGTGCACCTTGTAACTTGTGTAAGATCACTGTTGTCCTTTTTTTTTGAAAGGATGCAACTGGAGAATCTAATTCATTAGATTTCCCAATTAGATTTCTATTCAGAAGAAGCCGATAACAATTAACATCAGTGAAAGAGATAGTGGGATAATAAATAGATAAATTCTTACAATGATCAGTTTTCATAAAGGGACCATGCAGGATTTACAGGTTAGTTACTGGATTATTGCTTCTGGCTGCTGATGCATTTGTACCTGTTTTTGGAGGTCTCCAATAATTGAATACTAGGATTAGGGGACATAGTCTAAAATTTAGAGCCAGGACTTGCAGGAGTGAAGTTAGGAAACGCTTCTACATGCAAAGGATGATAGAAGTTTGGAACACTCTTCTGCAAACGGCAGTTGATGCTAGCTCAATTGTGAATTTTAAATCTGAAGTTGATAGATCCATGCTCCGTGCTCGTGGTGCTATGCGCCTGGCATTGACTTCGTCCCATACTGCCTCCGAGTGTCTTTTGAGCATATGTCTGGAGGGCTTCTTGCCCCGCTCCCCCCCCCCACCCCTGCGGATATAAGATGCCCCTCCTTCTGTCTACCTCTTACACCAAGGCCTCTAGTTCATCATCAGAGAACCTGAGTGCACGCTCTCTCGCAGGCCTGGTACAAACTCAGATCGGCAGATTGGTGAGGTTTGGCATGCAGATTGGAGGATGTGGGATTTAGTAGTGCTCAACCTTTATTCAATGTTTTAACATAACTCATCAGTTTGTAAACATAGAGATGGGACCTACATCTGTGTTTTACATGTGCGATGTCTGATCTCCGTTCAGACTCCTTGCGGACTCGTATCTTATTTTTTGCAAATAGGAGGTGCAGGCTGCCTTAAAGAGGTGCAGGCTGTCTTTAAGAGGTGCGAGCCACTCATGCGATATCTGGGCCCCCTGTTGGTGAGAAGTCACTGAACAACGCAGCTAGGCCTGGCTGCGTGCACTAGAATCAGCGAAGTGACCAAGCAGCACAAATCTCACGCGCTGCCTGCATCGGAATGACCGGGCACAGGTTAATCGCGCACCTCGACCTTTAGGCCCGGATTCGGGGGTTACTGAATTATCTACCTTCTACCTAAGGATATTACAACCTCACCAATATGGTGACTAATATTGATGTTACCAGGTTATCTATTTCAATGTCAGATATATTGATACCTTAAGGCCATGTAAATCCTTAGCTTGTTGGAGTAAAATAAATATTAATTTCATATTGATTTTGTGACAATATACAAATTGCTGGAGTTAAATAACCTAGAAAATGACACTGGCAGTCTTTCTTAGCATGCATGATGGGGGCTGGGGTGGCTCATTAATTCTGTCTAAGAGAAAAAGCTGTAGGTCAGTTATAAATGAGTTTTCTGCCAAGTAAAGATTTTTCACTGTTCTGTTACAATGGCATTTTAGAGCCACTAGTTAGGATTGCTGTTTACAACAAATAATATTAATCTGCCACACAGTAGGATGTAGTCCATGCTTTTAACCAGCTAAATGGGTGGTGGATGCAGATTCAATCGTGGCTTTCAAAAAGGAATCGGATAAATATTTGAAGGGAAAAAATTTGCAGGGTTACGGGACTAACTAGATTGCTCTTACAAAGGGCCAGCACAGGTTCGATGTGCTGTAATGATTCTATGATTCGAAATTATATGATTGTCAAATGTACCTTGCAAGGTCAATGAGCCATGCAGTCCTACAAGTTTTAAACAGATCAAAAATCATGTTTTATGCTTTGACGTCTCTTTCTAATCTGATTGGCTGTCTGTGCCATTTCTGACATGAAGTATATTTGTTTAGATCCAGGAATGTGAGTAGACTTTATGTCTGGGAGAATCCCTAATTTAGATTTTCTTACTTGGTGCAATCAGGTTACCAAAGAGGGAGCTTTAGGTATTGTTCGTCACAGCACCTGTCTTGTTACCTGGAATCAGCAGAGCTGGAAATCTTATTGACATGAATTAGTCAAACTCTTAAAAAAATCTAATTCATTAGATTTCCCAATTAGATTTCTATTCAGAAGAAGCCGATAACAATTAACATCAGTGAAAGAGATAGTGGGATAATAAATAGATAAATCTTACAATGGTCAGTTTTCAATTTTTGTCGCTCACCATTGCTCAGTCGCAACATTTCGTGGTAATTTTCTTGAGCCCCTGCTGGTGGCATGGGGCCTTGCAAAACTTAATGCCCTCATATCAAGTTTGCTTCTTGAAATCTTAATTACTAAACATCTCCTATGCTTAAAAAAAGTTAATACATCAGTTTTGATTACTTGTAGTTGGCTTCTTCTTTTGAATTGAAAAATTCCCTACTTCAGAAAGGTTAAACTACCTGGAATGCCAATATCCTTCAGATTCGGACAGCGACAGATGCTCGAAGATGGTATTTGAATCTGAGGTGCACCAAGAAAGTTGGAAATACCTGTTTTCATTTTAAGAGCATAAATAATGAACACAAGAAAAGTTAAAGTTAAGAAAAGGCCATTTGGCCCATCAAAGTCCATCCTTCTAGTATATTAACTCTCCTATCTTAGTATCAAACTTTGGCCTAGAAATTGGGCTGCATAGTGTCCACTTTAGGGGTGCTATGTGGCCTACTAAGGCCCCAAAATGGCAGGCAGGAATTGCGTGCAAACTTCCAGCCAGAAGTGCGCCGTCCACCATACGGGGTAAGGAGAAACAAGAGGTGTCCTTTACCCATGTCTGAAGCAGGAGTTAGGCCCTTTGCATATGCAAATAAGGAGCCTAAACCTTGCTTGAGGTCCCCACTCCAACACTGGTTTGCCCTGAGGCAGCCTGCACCATCATGGGCTGCATTCAGGGAAACCAGCCCTATGGAACACCTGCAACAAAGAAGGTAAGTAACTTAACTGAATGTGGATCAGGAGGCGCAAAGGTAGTCCTCCCAACCCCACATTAAAGGACCCTATGGTTCACCAATTCTGCAGGTTCCCGCCCCCACCTTGGCCCCGATCTTCGATCCCCTACCCTCTGACCCCCAGACAGCTTCTTTCCCATCCTCCCCGCCTTCTCCAAGCTCATAAGGCCAACCTCCTGCTCCTTTGATCCCCTTTCAACTCAACATCTGACTACTCAATATCTCCCTCCTGGTCCTGCACTTGCTTCCTTTACTCTGGCGCCATCCCTCACCCTTTCAAAACCACTGAAGTCACCCCTCTCTTCAGTCTACCATTGACCCATGCATGTTATTCAACTACTGCCCCATCTCTAATCTCTCTTTCCTCTTTAAGATCATAAAATTTTGTCTCCTCCCAACTCTATGTCCATCTCTCCCAAAATTCCTGTTCAAATTTCTAAGTCCATCTTCCACCATGCTCATAGCACCAAGACCACCCTGGCCAAAGTCACATACAAAATCTTCTGTAACTGTGATGTGTTATTGTGCTTTATCCTCCTTGACCGCTCTACAGCATTTGAAATGGTCGACCATGCCATCCTTCTTCATTGCTTCTCTTTCATGGGACTGCCCTTAGATGGTTTTACTCCTATTTATCCAAACACAGCCATTGCATTTCCAACAATGACTTCTCCTCATGCCTCCACTCAGTCATCTCTAGTGTCGCTCAGCATCTATCCTCTTGCTCATCTTTCATAGTGCCCTTCAGTGACAGCCATTGACATGGAGCCAACTTCCAAATGACATCCAGCTCTACTTCTCCACCACTTTCCGTGCTTACTTCTGTGCTGTCAGGCTGTTTGACTTCAAAATTTCCTCCAACTGATTGAAGATTGAAGCTATTTTTTTTAGTTTCCTTCATACATTCTGTTCTCTTGCTTCTGATTCCATTCCCCTCCCTGGACCACTCACTTAGGCTGAACCAAACCATGTGAAATCTTGGCATTTGGTTTGACCCAGCACTGAGTTTCAGAGTATCTATCATCAAAGATTGAGTATGTCTACCTCCGCAGTATCTCTTGCCTCAATCCTTAAACAACCCCCCAACCACCACTGAAACCCTTATTGAGGTTATTTCACTTGTAGACTTGATTTCTCCAAAGTTCTCCTCACTGGCCTCCCATCATCCGCCTTCCATAAACTCCAATTGGTTCAAAACTGAACTGGCCACATTCTGTCCTGCGCTGAGTACCGCTACCTACATTACTGACCTACATTGGCTCCCATCCTCCAAGTTTCCATTTCTAGAAGGCATTTGACAAGGTGCCACATCAAAGGCTACTACACAAAATAAGAATTCATGGTGTAGGGGGTAACATATTAGCACGGATAAAGGATTGGTTAGCTAACAGGAAACAGAGAGTAGACATAAATGGGTCATTTTCGGGTTGGCAAGATGTAATGAGTGGAGTGCCACAGGGATCAGTGCTGGGGCCTCAACTATTTACAATCTATATCAATGACTTGAATGAAGGGACTGAATGTATGGTTGTTAAATTTGCTGATGACACAAAGGTAGGTAGGAAAGTAAGTTGTGAAGAGGACATAGAGTCTGCAAAGGGATATAGATAGGTTAATTGAGTAGGCAAAAATTTGGCAGATGGAATATAATGAGGGAAAATGTGAACTTGTCCACTTTGGCATGAGGAATAGAAAAGCAGTATATTATTTAAAAGGAGAGAGATTGCAGAACTCTGAGGTACAGAGGGATCTGGGTGTCCTCATACATGAATCACAAAAAGTTAGTATGCAGGTACAGCAAATGATTGGGAAGGCAAATGGAATGTTGTCATTTATTGCAAGGGAAATGAAATATAAAAGTAGAGATGTTTTGCTTCAGTTAAACAGGGCATTGGTGAGATCACATCTAGAATACCGTGTGCAGTTTTGGTCTCCTTATTTAAGAAAGGACATAATTGCTTTAGAGGCGGTTCAGAGAAGGTTCACGTGACTGATTCCTGGGATGAGGGGATTATCTTATGAGGAAAGGTTGGACAAATTGGACCTGTATACATTGAAGTTTAGAAAAATGAGAGGTGATCTTATTGAAACGTATAAGATCCTGAGGGGACTTGAAGGGGTAGATGCTGAGAGGATGTTTCCCCTTGTGGGAGAGACTAGAACTAGGGGACACAGTTTAAAAATAAGGCGTCTCCCATTTAAGACAGAGATGAGGAGAAATTTTTTCTCTGAGGGTTGTGAGTCTGTGGAACTCCCTTCCTCAGAGAGCGGTGGAGGCATTGAATATTTTTAAGGCTGAGTTAGATAGATTCCTGATTAACAAGGGTGTCAAAGGTTACAGTAGGTAGATGGGAAAGTAGGGTTGAGGCCGCAATCAGATTAGCCATGATCTTATCAAATGGCAGAGCAGGCTCGAGGGGCCGAATGGCCTACCCCTGCTCTTAATTCATATGTGTACTCATAATGTAAAGCATTAAATTTAAAATTCTCAGCCTTATCTTCAAATCTTCTCATGCGTTTTCCCCAACCTATCTTTGCAACCTCCTCTAGCCTTATACTCCCACAGCCTTCAGTCCTCCAACTCTGGCATCTATAAAAGAAGGAGGACTACTTACTAAGGATAGTGTTAGGTCCCGTTTCAGCCAATTTAAGATAGTGCAAAGTAAATAACACCAAGATGTGAATGTTCTAAAAATAGTTGAACAGAAGTTATTTACAACAATCACCTAACACACTTCAGCCCAGGTATAGACAAGAATGCATAGACTCAATCACATGGGGAAGAGGGAAAAGGCCTGTACTTCAAGAAGTCCAGTCATCAGACTGTCTCACACACTGGCTTCTTTGTGCAGGACAAACAGGTAGGCAAATTGACCCACCCATCCTTTTGCATGGGATATCTCCAATTGCAAGAGAGGGATCACCAAATTCCTCCCCATTGCTAGTCTAAGCCAACCAAACAATTCCAAAAAAGAGAGAGTTGTTGCATTTGGAAGGAGTTTACAAGCAGCACCTTCCTTCCTGTGCACAACATTTAACATTGTTTCAAAATAACCTAATACACCAGGGAACATGGTGTGCCAGCCTTGAGAGGGAGAAGGGTGAGTCACGAACCAAGGTTTTAACTTTAGGTGAGGCTGACTTTGAAGGGATGACAATTCTTGTATGATTGCTGACTATTCTTTATTATATTTTCATTCTTTAGATGTCCTTCTATTACATCTTTGAGTAAAGATTTCATTATCTTTCCTTTCACCGACGTTAAGCTGCAGAAAGTTGCAGAGTGACATTGATAGATTGGGCTCGATATTAGCACCCGCTATCCGGTGCGTTCCTGGCGGGGGGGGCTCCGAAAATCGGGGAATCCCGGAGTGGGTCGGGAGCCCGGCTCCAACCCGCCGACTTCCGGGTTCCCCACAGACGCGCTGACATGCACGCGCAGCCCCCGCATGTGGGACTCCCGCAGGCAATTAAAGCCGGCGGGATGCCACTTAACAGTATTTATCTTGTCATTTCAGGAGGGGTGGGATTTTACAAACAACTGGGACTGTTTCCCGTACTGGGGGAAACACTCCCAGTTGAAATGGACGTGTTGCAGCTATCAGCCTGTGGCAGCTGCAAAGGTCCATTTGACAGGTGGGGGGGTGGGAGACCCTCACTCATTGCAGGAGGCCACTCTGTCACCCTGGACAAAGTTTGGCCTCCGTCACCCTCCTAACAATCAAATTCACCAACTTGCACACTTACCCCGGGGTCCAGAGACATGTACCTACCCTGCGGACCCCCTCAGATGTACATCTTCCGGATGGGGGCCGCCGTAGCTGCAGTTATGACCTCCTCGGAGGGCGAACAGCATCACCAGCCTCGCCAGCCACGCCGTCCACCTCTGACACGTGGAGCTCCACAACACAGTGCTGTGACACATCCACCTGCACAGCAGGAGGGAGGGCAAAGGCAGAGAGAGATGTGTCGCAGAGGGCACTACCCTCGCCACAGGATCCACAGACCGAGGGTCAGCTTCCTGGACCTCTCTGAGCAGCAGTGCACACGGAGGCTCAGAGTCACTCGACATGTAGTCGTGGACATTTGCAGCCTCCTTCATGCCGAGCTGCTCCTGGCTGGCCCCAGCACCATCTTCTTATCTGTCGCTGTCAAAGTCACCACTGCCCTCAACAACTTCTCCGCATCCTTCCAGGGTGCCACCGGGGACATCGCCGACGTCTCTCAGTCTTCTGCACAAAAGAGCCCTGCAAATACACCTACACCCACTCTGCAGTGACACAATGGGTGTCATCAGGTGTGGGTCTTCATTGTGATCCTCAGGAGAAGGCATTATTGCACAAACCAGACAAGATTCACAAAGACGTGGCAGTAGTGGTGCCAATATAATATGTGATGTGAGTTGGTCAGAAATTAAATATAAGTAAAAACCATGACAAACCCTCAAACACCCTTGTGCATCCCCTTCATGCTCACAACACGTTTGCCTTACGCTGCCTACTGCACATATGTGATGTATGCCCTGTGGCTGCAGCACAGGTAGTGGCAGGTTGAGTGAGGCTGACCGTGAAAGAGATGCATGAGAGGGTATGAGATAGAGCCATGAGATTGTATGAGGATTGGGTTGAGTGGTAGTGGCGGGATGAGTACTGGCGAGGTGAGTAAGTGCAGGTAAAATGAGGATGAGGTTTGAGCGGGTGTGAGGGGTGATGTGACAGAGTAGTGTTGGCAGTGCAGAAGGAGGTGTGAGGTGGGGGCGGTGATGTGGCAGACGGAGTGTAGGGGAATGAGTAAGTGTACTCACTTTGGCTGACCTACTTAGGTCATTGGAGCGCCTCCTGCACTGTATGCAGGTGGGCAATATGTTGGTGGTGCAGGTGACCTCCTCTGCCACCTCGAGCCAGGCCTTCTTGGTGGCAGAGGCAGGCCGCTTCCTCCCGCACGCCGGGGGGAAGATCTCAGTCCTCCCCCCTCCTCCTCACCCCATCCAATGATACCTGGAGTGAGGCATCATTAAACTGGGAGCAGCCTTCCCCCTGGGCTGCTCCATGCTGTAATTTTTCCTATTTCTTGCAGCATCAGTCAGTGGAGGACTGCCCCTTTAAATAGAGCTCCTCCAGCTGACAGACCTTACTGTGCACGCGCAGTCCGCCCGCCGCGCAACTCAGCAGCGGGGAACCCGGAAGACCAGGTAAGTGGATCCAATTAGGCTGCGATCGCACGCGGGGCAGACTGATTTCACCGGGCGCGTTACCCACACGCCCAATCGCCCCCCCCCGCCGCGAACCCGCCGCCCTCCTAAGTGAGTGTGCAAAACTGTGGCAGATGGAGTACAAGGTGGGAAAGTGTGAGGTCATCCACTTTGGACCTAAGAAAGATAGATCAGAGTACTTTCTAAATGACGAGAGGCTCGGAACTGTGGATGAGCAGAGAAATTTAGAGGTCCAAGTACAGAATTCACTAGAAACTAGTGGACAGGTACAAAAAATAATTTAAATGGCGAATGGAATGTTGTCCTTTATATCAAGAGGGCTGGAATACAAAGGGGTGGAAGTTATGTTACAGTTATATAAAGCTCTGGCTCGACCCCATTTAGAGTATTGCATTCAGTTCTAGGCACCGCACCGCAGGAAGGATATATTGGCCTTGGAGAGAGTGCAGTGCAGATTCACCAGAATGATACTGGAGCTAAAAGGGTTAAGTTATAAGGACAGGTTGCATAGACTAGGCTTGTATTGCCTTGATAGAAGATTAAGGGGTGATCTAATTGAGGTGTTTAAGATGATCAAAGGAGTTGATAGGGTAGAAAGAAACTATTTCCTCTGGTGGGGGAGTCCAGAAGGTGGGGCCGTAACCTTAAAATTACAGCTAGGCCGTTGAGGGGTGATGTCAGAAAGCATTTCTTCACACAAAGGGTAGTGGAAATCTGAAACTCTCTACCTCTAAAAGCTGTTGAGGCTGGGGGTCAATTGAAAATTTCAAAACTGAGATTGATAGATTTTTGTTAGGCAAGGGTATTAAGGGTTATGGAACCAAAGTGGGTAGATAGAGTTAAGATACAGATAAGACATGAACTAATTGAATGATGGAACAGGCTCGAGGGGCTGAATGGCCTACTCCTGTTCCTATGTTCTCATGTTAACAGCTCTTTACCTTAACATTGTCACAATGTACTGCTAATCTGTAATAACACAGTGACATAAGCTAAATGCACATTCATAAAGAAGGGGGAATTAAGCCAGCCTTACACATTTCCCACTCCCTCCACCCCAACATTGGTAGCAGATGTTTCAGTCGCCTCGGTCCTACTCTCTCAAATTCCTCCCCTAACTTCCTCCACTATTCCACTTCTCTCTCTACCCTTAAAAGGCTTTCAGAAGCATTTTTCACTAAGATATTGATCATTTTCCTTAACTCCCCACTGTAGCTCTGTATCCATTCCCGTATACCTTTTATCTATTTTCTTCCCCCCCCCCCCCGTGTCATAAAACACTTACAAAATTTGGGTCTATCGGAGATACTTTCTTGTAATCATTGGTGACAATTGCTTCAATAAGTGGAACCCATGTGCCAGAACAGACTCCTACTGCCCAATAGCTGCTTATATGATAGCATAACCCAGGAGCGTAACAATGGTACCCCCTTGTGATCTGAACCAGATATTTGTGTCTTTTGCACATACTCTCCATGTGCCCCTCCGATAATTTTGGTAAGACAAGGCCAGCTGTGAATTGTTAAGCTGTTTTATCTAACAGCAAATGAACATAAAGAGCAACAATTATGATCAGACTTACTTAATTTATTCAGTTTCTTCATGTAACAATACAAAAATAATGAACATGCCATGCTTCCTCACATCAGTGGACTGCCTTGCTTGAATTAAATAAAGTCGTAACTACCCTCGTGTATTGTGTTTCTGAGCCTGAGTAAAAACTTGCCATTTTGTGGCTTTCTGCTTAAAACTGCCTGCCTGTGTCTCTATCTTTGCTTTTATCACTCTCTGTCCATTGCCAGAAGTGAAGGACTATTAGATTATCCCTGTCAAGTGCCTTAGACCTGACTCTTCCCAACACAACAGGCATGATTTTGACCCCGAGCCTGGAAGGAGGGTGGGGGGCGTCAAATTACGATTTTGACGTAAGGACATCTTATTTTTTTTTGTCGGTTCGCCATCCGACTGACCGGCCTCATTGATAGGCTGGTCTCAGTCGGATAGGGGAGCAGCCAGGGAGAGGACGTGTTCAGGTAAGTCTTTGGTTGTATGGATGGGGGTGGGGGGGTACATGGGTTGGCATGGGGGGAATGAGTGGGCACATAGGCATGGGTGCGCATGGGGCACCGGTGGACATGGGGGTCCACGATCATTGGGTGTCGGGATCGGGGATTATCGCGGGGGTCTGCGATCATTGGGGGAGGATCGGGGGTCAACGCGGGGATCCGCGATCGTTGTGGAGGGGGATTGGGGGTCATCGCGGGGGTCTGTGATCATTGGAGGAGTCAGAGATCAGGGGGGTTCTGCGATTGTTGGGGGATCGCTGCAGGCAGGAAGATCTGAGCACCAGAATTAATTGTTCCCGCTAACCAAGATGTTCCAGTGAGGCTATGCCATTTGCATCTATCTGAAAATGTGGAAAATTACCCAGGTACATTCTATCCCTAAAAACAGGATAAATGTGACCCAACCAATTGACAGCCTATCAGTTTCCTCCCAGCCTTCAGTAAAGTGATGGAAGGAGTCATCAATAGTGCAATCAAATCGCACCTACATATCAATGATCTGTTCACCGAAGCTCAGCTTTGTTTTCACCAGAGTCATTGGGTTTTGGCCTCATCACAGCCTTGATCCAGACATGGACAAAAGAGCTGAATGCAAGAGAAGTGATGAGAGTAACTGCTCTAGACATCAAGGCAGTGTTCGAAAAAGTATGGCACCAGGAACCCTAGGAAAACCGAGTGCAATTGGGTTAAAGCAAAAGCACTCCAGTGGTTGGAGTCATGCCTGACACAAAGGGAGATGGTTGTATTTGTCGGAGAACAATCATCACAACCTCAGAACATTGTTGCAGGAGATCCACAGGGCAGTGTCCTTGGCCCAAACATATTCAGCTATTTCACCAAAGGCCTTCTCTCAGTCATTAGGTCGAGTGGGGCTGTTTTTGTTTGATGGTCTCACATGTTCAGATCTATTCACAACTCATCCAGTAATGAAGCAGCCCATAGCAGTTTACAGCATGATTTGGACAACATCCAAGCTAGGCTGACAAGTAGCATGTAATATTTACACCACAAAAATGCCAAGCAAAGATTATCTCCAACAAAAAGAAGCCCAACTGCCTCAGCCTGATCTCTAACAACACCACCATTGCCAGGTCTCCCACCATCAGCATCTTGGGGGTCACCATTGACCAGCCATATCAACACTATGGCTACAAGAATAGGACAGAAGCTATGTACTCTGCGACGAATGTATCACCTCCTGACCCCTTAAAGCCTATTCACCGCTAAAAGGCTCAAGTCAGGAATGTGTTGGAATACTCACCACTCACTTGGATGGCTGCAGCTACAACAACACTCAAGAAGTACAATGCCATTCAAGGCAAAGTAGTTTGCTTGATTGGCTCCACTGATACTGGACTCACTGGCACACTATGGCTGCAGTATGTGCTATCTACAGGATGCAATGCAGCACCTCATCAAACTTACTTTGATAGCACCTCCTACCATGACCTCTATCATCAAGAAAATTGTCATGGGAACACCATTACCTCCAAGTTCCCACCCAAGTGACATACCATCTAGACCTGGACGCATTTGCAGCTCCTTCATTTTCAAATTCCCTACCTAACCCCACCATGGGAGTACCACGACGACTACCATGGTTCATGAAGAAGGCCCACCATAACCTTCTCAGGATAACAAGGGATCGGCAATAAATGTGGCTTTGCCGGCATGCGCCCATTCTAAAAAAAAATAGCTGAACAAAAAACAAAACACTGCAAATGCTGGAAATCTGAAACAAAAACAGAAAATGCTAGAAACACCCAACAGGTCAGTCAGCATCTGTGGAGAAAAGAGGCAAGTTGATGAAGAGTCCACACCTGAAATATCTGTTCTCTCCAAAAAAAGTACTGACCTGATTGTTTAAATAACATTCACTACATTTTAAAGTGATTAATATATATGAAGGACTTTGAGATGTTTCTGAGATGTGATAAGACAGTATATAAATGGAAGTCTTTCTTTTCATAGAGCACAGATTAATGCATAGCACAGCAAATGCTGAGAATATTTTACATCTCTTATGATTGATTTAATTAGAAATCCTGCCTCAGGATAAATGTATTTATTGAATGTACTGGGGGTAAAAATTCCACAGCGTCCAAACCTAGCACATGCTGGGAATGCATATTGGGAAATTGCACCCTCTCAGTCTTTGATGCTTCATCCGTTAACTTGAATGCATTAGAAATCACGGACTGGGAACGTGTAGCTTCCTACTATGCGCTCCCGGTGTGTGCCAGGATTGGGGCAGTGGAATATTTAACCAAGGGGAGAAGTAAAGAAACATAACTGTACAGCAATAGCATCTCTGAGGTTGGTGTTAAAATCTGTTCATCAAAATGGGCATCAACAAATTAAAACATCAAGTTAACCTTATCACAGAAAAGGCATCTTTTTATAAAGCAATAAGCATCTTCTAGCCTTCATTTGTAACCGTTGCAAACAAATTCAGACATTTGTGGCAGTGAGAATAATTCCTTTACTTGAGTACAGAGGCTTGCTGTTAAACAACATGAAACTGAGTGGGTGTCAGTGGAAGATGGTTATGAATCACTAGCATCTCTGCATGTATTCCAGAACAAATCATTTATTTCTAATGATTTGTGATGTGCACAATTTCAATTATTGGTAAGGAGGTGTGAAAATTCTGTCTCCGCGTTTATGCATAATTCCTAGTGATATTTTTTTTAACTCCTCTGGCCTTGGAGACAATGCAGGACTGCATTAGTGATAGACTCTAATGAATCCTGCCATAGTACGAGAGCTAAGCTGTCAGATTCATTAGAGGACTGTGTAGTGCAGTGAATGATGACACTGGCACTGAAATACCGCAGGGGTTTGGGGCTACTCTCTTTTCATTTCTGGGACATCGGTTTGAACCCAGCTTGGGCTGGAAGAACAAAGGTTCCCTCCCTGCTGTCTGTAGGGGTCTTGTCGAAATGAGCTCGGGCACCTGTAACCCAGTTTCTAGTGACAAGAGTCCATAGCACAAAACGTTCAATTTTTAAAAATTTTTTTTATTCGTTAACGGGATGTGGGCATCGCTGGCAAGGCCGGCATTTATTGCCCATCCCTAATTGCCCTCGAGAAGGTGGTGGTGAGCCGCCTTCTTGAACCGCTGCAGTCCGTGTGGTGACGGTTCTCCCACAGTGCTGTTAGGAAGGGAGTTCCAGGATTTTGACCCAGCGACAATGAAGGAACGGCGATATATTTCCAAGTCGGGATGGTGTGTGACTTGGAGGGGAACGTGCAGGTGGTGTTGTTCCCATGCGCCTGCTGCCCTTGTCCTTCTAGGTGGTAGAGGTCGCGGGTTTGGGAGGTGCTGTCGAAGAAGCCTTGGCGAGTTGCTGCAGTGCATCCTGTGGATGGTGCACACTGCAGCCACAGTGCGCCGGTGGTGAAGGGAGTGAATGTTTAGGGTGGTGGATGGGGTGCCAATCAAGCGGGCTGCTTTATCTTGGATGGTGTCGAGCTTCTTGAGTGTTGTTGGAGCTGCACTCATCCAGGCAAGTGGAGAGTATTCCATCACACTCCTGACTTGTGCCTTGTAGATGGTGGAAAGGCTTTGGGGAGTCAGGAGGTTAGTCACTCGCCGCAGAATACCCAGCCTCTGACCTGCTCTCGTAGCCACAGTATTTATATGGCTGGTCCAGTTAAGTTTCTGGTCAATGGTGACCCCCAGGATGTTGATGGTGGGGGATTCGGCGATGGTAATGCCGTTGAATATCAAGGGGAGGTGGTTAGACTCTCTCTTGTTGGAGATGGTCATTGCCTGGCACTTATCTGGCGCGAATGTTACTTGCCACTTATGAGCCCAAGCCTGGATGTTGTCCAGGTCTTGCTGCATGCAGGCTCGGACTGCTTCATTATCTGAGGGGTTGCGAATGGAACTGAACACTGTGCAGTCATCAGCGAACATCCCCATTTCTGACCTTATGATGGAGGGAAGGTCATTGATGAAGCAGCTGAAGATGGTTGGGCCTAGGACACTGCCCTGAGGAACTCCTGCAGCAATGCCCTGGGGCTGAGATGATTGGCCTCCAACAACCACTACCATCTTCCTTTGTGCTAGGTATGACTCCAGCCACTGGAGAGTTTTCCCCCTGATTCCCATTGACTTCAATTTTACTAGGGCTCCTTGGTGCCACACTCGGTCAAATGCTGCCTTGATGTCAAGGGCAGTCACTCTCACCTCACCTCTGGAATTCAGCTCTTTTGTCCATGTTTGGACCAAGGCTGTAATGAGGTCTGGAGCCGAGTGGTCCTGGCGGAACCCAAACTGAGCATTGGTGAGCAGGTTATTGGTGAGTAAGTGCCGCTTGATAGCACTGTTGACGACACCTTCCATCACTTTGCTGATGATTGAGAGTAGACTGATGGGGCGGTAATTGGCCGGATTGGATTTGTCCTGCTTTTTGTGGACAGGACATACCTGGGCAATTTTCCACATTGTCGGGTAGATGCCAGTGTTGTAGCTGTACTGGAACAGCTTGGCTAGAGGCGCAGCTAGTTCTAGAGCACAAGTCTTCAGCACTACAGCTGGGATGTTGTCGGGGCCCATAGCCTTTGCTGTATCCAGTGCACTCAGCCGTTTCTTGATATCACGTGGAGTGAATCGAATTGGCCGAAGACTGGCTTCTGTGATGGTGGGGATATCGGGAGGAGGCTGAGATGGATCATCCACTCGGCACTTCTGGCTGAAGATGGTTGCAAACGCTTCAGCCTTGTCTTTTGCACTCACGTGCTGGACTCCGCCATCATTGAGAATGGGGATGTTTGCAGAGCCTCCTCCTCCCGTTAGTTGTTTAATTGTCCACCACCATTCACGACTGGATGTGGCAGGACTGCAGAGCTTTGATCTGATCCGTTGGTTGTGGAATCGCTTAGCTCTGTCTATAGCATGTTGCTTCCGCTGTTTAGCATGCATGTAGTCCTGAGTTGTAGCTTCACCAGGTCGGCACCTCATTTTTCGGTACGCCTGGTGCTGCTCCTGGCATGCTCTTCTACACTCCTCATTGAACCAGGGTTGATCCCCTGGCTTGTTGGTAATGGTAGAGTGAGGAATATGCCGGGCCATGAGGTTAGAGATTGTGCTGGAATACAATTCTGCTGCTGCTGATGGCCCACAGCGCCTCATGGATGCCCAGTTTTGAGCTGCTAGATCTGTTCTGAATCTATCCCATTTAGCACGGTGGTAGTGCCACACAACACGTTGGATGGTGTCCTCAGTGCGAAGACGGGATTTCATCTCCACGAGGACTGTGCAGTGGTCACTCCTACCAATACTGTCATGGACAGATGCATTTGCGACAGGTAGATTGGTGAGGACGAGGTCAAGTAAGTTTTTCCCTCGTGTTGGTTCGCTCATCACCTGCCGCAGGTGCTACCGAGCCACTCTTGGTGATGGATATTGAAGTCCCCCACCCAGAGTATATTTTGTGCCCTTGCTACCCTCAGTGCTTCCTCCAAGTGGTGTTCAACATGGAGGAGGACTGATTCATCAGCTGAGGGAGGACGGTAGGTGGTAATCAGCAGGAGGTTTCCTTGCCCATGTTTGACCTGATGCCATGAGATTTCATGGGGTCCAGAGTCAATGTTGAGGACTCCCAGGGCCACTCCCTCCTGACTGTATATCACTGTACCGCCACCTCTGGTGGGTCTCTCCTGGCGGTGGGACAGGACATACCCAGGGATGGTGATGGAAGAGTCTGGGACGTTGGCTGAAAGATATGATTCTGTGAGTATGGCTATGTCAGGCTGTTGCTTGACTAGTCTGTGGGACAGCTCTCCCAATTTTGGCACAAGTCCCCAGATGTTAGTAAGGAGGACCTTGCAGGGTCGACTGGGCTTGGTGTTTTGCCGTTGTCGTGTCCGGTGCCTAGTGGTCCGTCCGGTTTTATTCTTATTATGACTTTTCGTAGCAAGATTTTACAACTGAGTGGCTTGCTAGGCCATTTCAGAGGGCAATTAAGAATCAACCACATTGCTGTGGGTCTGGAGTCACATATAGGCCAGACCGGGTAAGGACGGCAGGCTTCCTTCCCTAAAGGACATTAGTGAACCAGATGGGTTTTTACGACAATCCGGTAGTTTCATGGCCATCATTACTGATACTAGTATTTTAATTCCAGATTTTATTTTAATTAAATTTAATTAATTAATTGAATTTAAATTCGCCAGCTGCCGTGGCGGGATTTGAACTCATGACTCTGGATTTTAGTCCAGGCCTCTGGATTACTAGCCCAGTTATGTTACTGGGCTAGTAATATTGACACAATATTAACTATCTTACTCAGAGGCTAAAAGCATGTCTTCTGTAAAGTGGTACCGAAGAGGATGTTCTTTGGAAATTGTAGCTACAGTACGTTAGTAGGACAGAGTATCGGGAGTTTCACTCTGCATCTGGTCTGTGTTTGACCTGACCTGAGAGCAATTGATGCTGACACTGGCTGTCAATAATGGGAAAATATGCTATTCTCCAGCACTGATATCCCCCATTGTTATAAGCACAAATATTCCCTAAGAATTGTATGTAAATTTATACATAAATGAACACTATACACATACAAGGATTCAGTTTTATTTTACCAATACTTGTAATAATTCATTGCTAGAAAGGCTTTGTCTGTCTGTCTGTTACTGCAAGGCCAAAAATCTGCAGATTACAATCCCAGCACTTACAATCCCAGCAATTACAATCCAAGCAGATAAAATCCCAGCAATTATAATCCCAGCAATTACAATCCCAGCAGTTGTAATCCCAGCAATTATAATCCCAGCAATTACAATCCCAGCAGTTACAATCCCAGTAGTTATAATCCGAGCAATTATAATCCCAGCAGTTGTAATCCCAGCAATTACAATCCCAGCAGTTGTAATCCCAGCAATTATAATCCCAGCAATTACAATCCCAGCAGTTACAATCCCAGTAGTTGTAACCCGAGCAATTATAATCCCAGCAGTTGTAATCCCAGCAATTATAATCCCAGCAGTTACACTGGGATCATACCCGGCAGTGCATTCCAGCACTGACTCCACCAGAGTTTTCAGGTACTGTGGGAGGTCTACTCATTTGAATGACGCTGGCGGACGCCCACACTACCATGGGTGATTCTGCCCCACACTGCTGGAAACTCTGGCACACAACTGCCCATCTGAGGGGAGTACCTAGGCTCTCCCCAAAGACCCCATTTAGTGCCCCCTTTTGTATGGGGAAGATCCTAAAATTTTCCCCATCTTTGGGGGTTTCCCTAGCATGGACCCTCCTCAGTGGGGCCACTTCTGCCTTTCTGAAGGGCTGGTGCTTGGTGTATACTAGTCTCCAGCTTTACACCAGGCCCCTGGCCTAGATTCTCCCCCAGCGGGACCCACCACTGCCCTTATGGTACACCTCATCTGACTTGGCATACTGGCCTCCAGTCTAATGCAAGGTCCATTCTGGGCCTTACAAGTTGGAACTCCCAGCATAGGGAGTCTTCACTCCTGGCTCCACCCCAATTGAAATCACTGCCCTTGTCAGTGGTGTTTTCCAGGCCATTCTGCAGGCATCGATGGAATGGCTGAGAAAATTTGGTCCCTGTGTCTGAAACTAAAATTGAAGACAGTAACAATAGCCTTGATATTACCGCCCCCCCCCCACCGACACACTCTCACCCATCGTGAGAGGGGGTGGAGGTTAAAAATGAAATGCGCGGTATACAACCCCAACCCCAATTTCCAAGGAACATGCATCCAAAGCCTTTTTTTATGGCGGTGGATATTGCGGCATCTCAGTTTCCTGCCGTGAAGTGGCTGGATGCTTAATTAATATATTTAAATTGGGCTCCTCAGGGGTCGGGAAGCTCGAAAGTGAAACGGAGGCAGGAACTGCCAGCTGCCCAAGGTAAGTGCCTCCCTTCATGTCTTCTATATAATTTATATTACTGGATATTGGCTCCAGAGAACTTTCAGATTCCAATCTTTCCTGTAGAAACCACAATGGGTTTATCACAAGTGGAGGCAAGCTATCTTATGCTATCAATCAGCCACAATAATATAAATTGTGAATTTATAGATTTTAACAAGTATATTTCGGGATTACTGCATCGGAGCTGAGAAAAACTGTTGCCAGTATTAGTGGATGAATGCTTAATGCATTCATATGATATTCCTCTGTCTGATATTTTAGTGTAGATATTGAACCAACAACAATTTGCATTTATATAGTGCCTTTAACGTTGAAAACATCCCAAGATACCTCACCGAGGTGTAACCAGAAAAAAATTGACATCGCACCAAAGAAGGAGCTATTAGGAGTGGTGACTAAAAACTTGATCAAAGACATGGGTTTTTAGGAAGGTCTTCAAGGAGGGGAGGGAGGTGGAGGGACCGAACTGTTTAGGGAAGGGATCCAGAGCATGGAGCCTAAGTCGTTAAAGCCTCAACTGCCAATGGTTGAGCGAAGAGAGTGAGGATGGACAAGAGGCCAGAGTTGGAGGAATAGGGAGTTCTGGGGACCTGTAGGGCTGGAGGAGGTTGCAGAGATAAGGAGGTGCGAGGCCATGAAGGGGTTTCAACATGATGATGAGAATTTTAAATTGGAGGCTTTAGGGTACTGGCAGCCAATGTAGTTCAGCAAGGTCTGGGGTGATGGGTGAGCAGGACTTGGGTACGGGATAGGATACGGGGAGTAGAGTTTTGGATGAGCTGAAGTTTATGAAGAGTGGAAGATGGGATGCTGGCCAGGAGAGCACTGGAGGTGACAAAGGCATGGATGGTTTCAATAGCAGATGGTAAGGAAAGAAGCAGGCGATATTTCAAAGGTGGAAGCGGGCATTCTTTGTGATGGAGAAGATATGGGGTTGGAAGCTCAGCTCAAGGACAAACAGGATGCCAAGGTTGCAAACAGTCTGCTTCAACCTGAGTCAGTGGCCAGGGAGAAGGATGGAATCGGTGGCAAGAGTATGGAGTTTGTGAGGGGGTTGAAGACAATGGCTTTGGTCTTTTCAATGTTGAGTTGGAGGAAATTGCAGCTCATCTAAAATTGGATGTCTGACAACACAGAGGCAATGGAGGAGTCGAGAGAGGTGGTGGAGAGATAAAGCTGGGTTTCATCAGTGTGGAAGTTGGCCACTTGTATGGTAGATCCTTGGGGGACTCCAGAAGTAACAGTGCAGGGATGGGAAGAGAAGGCATTGCTAGAGATGCTCTGACTATGATCCTATAGGTAAGACTTGAACCAAGCAAGGGCAATTCCACCAAGCTGGACAACAGAGGAGAGGCATTGGAGGAGGATAGTGTGGTCAAATGGTTCAAAGGCTGCAGAAAGGTCAAATAGGTCAGGGGGGATAATGCACGTGGTCACAATCACAGAGGATGTTATTTGTGACTGTTGTTCGGGCCATATTGTTGCTATGTCAGGGGCAGAAACTTGATTGGAGAGATTCAAACATGGAGTTGCAGGAAAGATAGGCATGGATTCGGAAGGTCACAACATGTTCAAGAACCTTGAAGAGGAAGGGGAGATTGGAGATGGGATGTAGTTTTCAAGGACAGAGGATTCAAAGGTGTTTTTTTTCAGGAGGGAGTGATAACTGCAGTTTTGAAGCCATTTAAAATAAACAAGCTGATGTCTGCATTAAAATAATGGAAAAAGGAATGTCATATGAATGTATTAAGTGTTGGCCCATTAATTTCACCAACAGAAATTTCTAGGCTTAGATCTGAAACTCAATTTTCAATTGAAACTTATGAAATGCAGATTCAAGAGGATACGGAGCAGTAACATTTTGAGATCCATATCAAGTTAACGTAGGCTTGTGTTTTATGTCAGTGGATGATATATGCATGCATATATATGTGTAGATATATATATATATGATATATTCACCTATCTTTGACTATTTCTCAAGTACTTCCATAAGCTTGCTGTCAGTGTTAAACTTAGCCTGTCCTCATCATTTCTTGATAAATCACTATACAGAGAAACAGATATCCTTGTCATAAAATGTAGCATTTTATTGTGAAGTAAAATTTCATAATAAATTGTGGGAGATGATGAAACCATCTATTGCTGGGGTTATGTGTGGTGAATAGGCATAGCAATGTTCTACTTTTTAGATGCACCAATGAGTCAAACGAATTCCAATCTGCTTTGTTGACATGGCAACAATCTTCAATAAACTACAACTGACACAGAATGAGGAAAGGGTGTGAGAACACAGAGTCCATAGCCAGTTCATTTTTAGTTACAAATGAAAATTAATTTATTTTATACTTTCACATAGCCAAAATTGCATATGTTGCCATAAAATTATTCACCATCTTTCAATACAATATAGAATTCATAATTGTTAGCCAATAGACAGTGGTGCAATTAGGCGTAGTGTAGATAATTTACTTGGGGAAATATTATGTCAAATGTAACACAGCAAAATAACTGTACTTCAAGTCAGAAAGATAAAAAATAGGTTACATAAGTCAATAAAGCATTCCCACTTCAGGAACTAAGACAAGACCAGTTAAACTACCAAAGATCTACACTTACTAATCTGGATCAACCAGATAAATCCAGACTTTAAACGACTGTCCTTCTGTGGAAGGTCACACTCTGAGGTCAACCTCAAAAGCCTAAACTGTCATCAGTAACGATGATGCAAATCAAGATGGCAGTGGGCTGCAAATCTGCATCTGCTGTGTTATCTTTTCAATTTTTTAAAGATTGAACTGTACAATACCAGCACAGAAGGTTCTAGTTGAGAATTGTGCTATCTAAACTCCTGAGGAAATAGCTGTACAAAAGAAGTTCACACCAAATTTGTACTCCACAGTCTTTTTGAACATTGCCAAACATCTGTTGTTTTGCTTTCGTAATGACAATTCTACTTCCTTCCTGATGACACAGCTCTTTTAATAATAGTTTCATGGTCATAAAATGAATCAGTTAAGTTTTAAGCATCTTTCTGTCTGGCAAGCAAATGTTTGATAAATCTCTTAAACTAAAACTTCTAACTGTTTTAGTCACCGAAACACATTGTTTCTGCTTCTTTAGACCTTCGCTGCAGCACGTATATACACGATTGAGGCTAAGTGTGTGCAGCTTCATACAGAAAAAAAACAAGACATTTTATTTAGCTTTTAGATCCAAATATATAGGAGGAAATATAAGCAATACAGAAATATTCCAAAAAGTGCTTTGAATTAAATGCAACCAGTGCTGCAGAGTAACATTAACTAAGCGACAAAAACAATACACAAAAAATGTCACCTAAGAAACCATCCATCATTGAACAGAAATCTACTTGAATAAAAACTTCTCAGACCCCTTTCCAGTATCGTGCATGTGAATAAAGCAGGAGCCCACATCAGATGTCATTCTTTCCATCTATCCACAAAAGATGAAATATGCATCCTAATTTAAACAATATTATTTTATTCTCTGTGTACGACACATTAAAATATTGAAATACCCTACATACTTTGTCTATCCTTTGCATGCAGCCCTAATATTTTTGGATGTAGACTAAGCAAAGACAATGAGAATAAACATCTATCACCTTTATTTACTGTCAAAATAATTTGAGAAACATAGATGCAATATTTATCAGAAGAGACAGATTTTCATATCAAGATGGATGAACATGTCTGGATGCAAAGTTGTGGGTAACTTGTCAGGCACTGGGAGGTGATCAATGAATATTAAAGCCTGTTGCTATGCATTCATATTGAAACTCACTCTGGGACCAAGTTTGTCTGTATGTGAACAAGATGAATGGAGCCCTTCTTTATTAAGTTGTCATTTCTCCTGTTATTTCACGATACAGCAAGCCTCATTCCGTTGCTGGACTCCTTTTTTGATAGCAGTTGTAATTCAGTGAAAATTTCAAGCAACTTATTTAATAATAAAAAAAATAAAATGTGTACAGATGATTTGAACATTCCAAATTGAGATTCAAAAATCATCTCCAAGTAAACGGAGCCCAAACAATGTGTGAAGGCCTTGGGCAGACCCACTTATGAATAAAATTCCTATGCATTGCCAAAGTACATCTGCAAACTTGGGTGCTTACACTCATGGGCAGCACATTTATGCACATTTTGAATGTACTTGATGACAATAATGGGGACCTATGTTGTTGACCTATGTAGACCTAATTTATAATAAATTCAAAATTACATGTATAGTTCTCTCTCACATAAAACATCTAAACTTTGCAAACATTTAATTTTAAAAGAAAAAAAATGCACATTTGTGCAATGGCATTCCACTGAACAGGATCATTTTAAATGAATGCCCAAAGCACCTACATCCCCGATGGCTCGGTTAGTATGTGTACTGTCTAATTTGGAACTGAGCCAAATGGGAACAGGGCAGGTAAATGTGATTAGGACTAATTGCTCACATGAAGGGTAAACATGACATGGACTGATTGGGTCGAATGGCTTATTTCCATGATCTCTCTCCTTTGTATTTCTATGTCCATGCACTTGGGTGAGATACTGGCGGGCAGCTGATTCCCATGGAACTGTAGCTCAGCATGAGGTAATTCCTTTTAGAGAAGAGGGGAGTAAATTGAACAGGGAAAATCCCTTTAATACATACAGATAAAAGGTATAAAGTGAAGGCAACCAGTATGTAGTTCTCCATTGAATGAATTCCTGATCGTAACTGAGATGCTGGGATGCAAAGTCAAAGTGGGAAAGAGTTAAATATTCCTACATGGTATCAACAACAACAACTTGCATTTATAAAGCGCCTTTAATGTAATAAGACATCCTAAGGCGCTTCAGAGGAGCGTAATCAGACAAAAAAAAATTGACACCGAGCTACGTAAGGAGACATTAGGACAAGTGACCAAAAGCTTGGTCAAGAGGTAGGTTTGAAGGAGTGTCTTAAAGAAGGTAAGAAAGGTGGCGAGGCGGAGAGATTAGGGAGGGAATTCCAGAGCTCAGGGCTTTGACAGTTGAAGGCAAGGCCTCCAATAGATCAGCGAAGGAAGTAGGCGATGCACAAGTGGCTAGAATTGTTGGAATGCAGAGTTCTCAAAGTGTTGTAGGGCTGGAGGAGGTTACAGAGATAGAATGGGGTGAGGCAATAGAGGGATTTGAACACAAGGAAGAAAATTTTAAAATCAAGGCTAACATAAAAGGGAATCCAAAAGCCTTCTCTAGGCATATAAATAGTAAACGGGTAGTAGGAGGAGGGGTGGGGTCGATTAGGGACCAAAAAGGAGATCTACGCATGGAGGCAGAGGGCATGGCTGAGATACTAATTGAGCACTTTGCATCTGTCTTTACCAAGGAAGAAGATGCTGCCAAAGTCACAGTAAAAAGGGAGGTACCTGAGATACTGGATGGGGTAAAAATTGATAAAGAGGAAGTATTAGAAAGACTGGCTGTGCTTAAAGTAGGTAAGTCACCTGGTCTGGGTGGGATGCATCCTAGGTTGCTAAGGGAAGTAAGGGTGGAAATCGCAGAGGTGCTGGCCATAATCTTCCAATCCTCCTTAGATACTCGGATGGTGCCAGAGGACTGGAGAATTGTAAATGTTACACCCTTGTTCAAAAAAGGGTGTAGGGATAAACCCGGCAACTACAAGCCAGTCAGTTTAACCTCAGTGGTGGGGAAGCTTTAGAAACGATAATGCGGGACAAAATTAACAGTCACTTGGACAAATGTGGATTAATAAAGGAAAGCCAGCACAGATTTGTTAAAGGCAAATTGTGTTTAACTAACTTGATTGAGTTTTTTGATGAGGTAACTGAGAGGGTTGATGGGGGTAATGCGGTTGATGTTGCTTTTATGGACTTTCAAAAGGCGTTTGATAAGATGCCACATAATAGGCTTGTCAGCAAAATTGATGCCCATGGAATAAATGGGGCAGTGGCAGCTTGGATACAAAATTGGCTAAGTGACAGGAAACAGAGAGTAGTAGTGAACGATTGTTTTTCGGACTGCAGGAAGGTATACCGTGGTGTTCTCCAGGGGTCGGTACTAGGACCACTGCTTTTTTGATATATATTAATGACTTGGACTTGGGTGTACAGGACACAATTTCAAAATTTGCAGATGACACAAAACTTGAAAGTGTAGTAAACAGTGCGGAGGATACTGATAAACTTCAAGAGGACACAGACAGGCTCGTGGAATGGGCAAACATGTGGCAGATGAAATTTAATGCAGAGAAGTGTGAAGTGATACATTTTTGCAGGAAGAAGGAGGAAAGGCAATATAAACTAAATGATACAATTCTAAAGGGGGTGCAGGAACAGAGAGACCTGGGGGTATATGTGCATAAAACTTTGAAGGTGGCAGGACAGGTTGAGAAAGCGGTTAAAAAAGTATATGGATCCTGAGCTTTATAAATAGAAGCATAGAGTACAAAAGCAAGAAAGTTACATTGAACCTTTATAAAACACTGGTTTGACCATAACTGGAGTATTGTGTCCAATTCTGGGCACTGCACTTTAGAAAGGATGTGAAGGCCTTACAGAGGGTGCAGAAAAGATTTACTAGAATGGTTCCAGGGATGAGAGACTTCAGTTACGTGGAGAGACTGGAGAAGCTGGAGTTGTTCCCCTTAAAGCAGAGAAGGTTGGGAGGAGATTTGATAGAAGTGTTCAAAATCATGACAAATTTAGATAAAGTAAATAAAGAGAAACTGTTCCCATTGGCGGAAGAGTCGAGAACCAGAGGACACAAATTTAAGATGATTGGCAAAAGAACCAAAGGCGATGTGAGGAAAAACCTTTTTATGCAGCGAGTAGTTATGATCTGGAATGCATTGCCTGAAAGGGTGGTGGAAGCAGATTCAATCATGGCTTTCAAAAAGGAATTGGATAAATATTTGAAGGGAAAAAATTTACAGGGCTATGGGGAAAGAGCGGGGAATGGGTCTTTTTTTTATTCATTCATGGGATGTAGGCTTCGCTGGCAAGGCCAGCATTTATTGCCCATCGCTAATTGCCCTTGAGAAGATGGTGGTGAGCCGCCTTCTTGAACCGCTGCAGTCCATGTGGTGAAGCTACCCCCACAGTGCTGTTAGGTAGGGAAGTCCAGGATTTTGACCCAGCAACGATGAAGGAACAGCGATAAATTTCCAAGTCGGGATGGTGTGACTTGGAGGGGAACATACAGGTGGTGGTGTTCCCATGCACCTGCCGCCCTTGTCCTTCTAGGTGGTAGAAGTCGCGGGTTTGGGAGGTGCTGTCGAAGAAGCTTTGGCGAGTTGCTGCAGTGCATCTTGTAGATGGTACACACTGTAGCCATGGTGCGCCGGTGGTGGAGGGAGTGAATGTTTAAGGTGGAGAATAGGGTGCCAATCTAGCAGGCAAATGGATTGCCCTTACAAAGAGCCGACACAGGCTCGATGGGACAAATAGCCTCCTTCTGCGCTGTAAGGATTCTATGATTCTACGATTCTAAGGCAGTCGGGGACTGGGAGCCAATATAGGTCAGCAAGCACAGGGGTGATGGATGAACAGGACTTGGTGCGAGCACATAATTATTCCAACTATGAAATACTGAAACAAAATTTTGTTATGAAAAGTGTTATAAACTCATTAAATATGGGATGGAATATTTTAGCAAATATTTTGTGATGGAATAAAGAAATTAAAATTCACCCTGTATCATAATACTGATCTCCACATTAAAAGCGCACATTTAAAGTCAGTGAAAATATAAAAAATAATTTTTATAGAGAGATCTCAAATTTAAGCAGTTGTGAATTTGACCTGTATCCTCCCCCCATTCCTGATCCCCCAATCAGTAGACCAGTGGATATATTTTTCTCTGGTTGCTAAGAAAAAAAGCCAGTGCATTGAATTTTTTGCTCACATTAGTAACTGGAGGAAAATAAACCTACATTAGTTCAAGTTTCAGGGTTGTCACTCACACTCTCCTGTCCTGCCTTATGTTGCACGGATCATGTATTTCAGATGAACTATCCTATGGAATAGTGGGTGTTCTGACTCAGAGAGTTGTGATGAATCCTGCTCCTTACTGTCCAGTCTTACAGCAGCACTAACAATAGCTGTGCAAAACTCTTTAGTCC
The DNA here is from genome assembly GCF_035084215.1 of Heptranchias perlo. NCBI lineage: Eukaryota > Metazoa > Chordata > Chondrichthyes > Hexanchiformes > Hexanchidae > Heptranchias > Heptranchias perlo. The sequence goes on along the minus strand of NC_090327.1, from coordinate 111,673,050 downwards.
CACTCTTGCTTGCAAAACATAGGGCAGTGAGTGGTAGCTGGCAGTGAAAAAAAGGAAAAATAATGATGAGTTATTTTCTACAAATGAAATTTCAACGGTTATCTAGATGGAACACTTCATGGTAGCAAAACACTTCTATCTCTTCGGGAAAGGGGAATGGGGAGAGGAAGTGAGAAATATATTGGCCCAGAAATTGCTTAAAAAAGATCGGTGAGCTCAACAGCGCTCACCGTTGTTAGTAGCGAAATCGAGGAGCAAGTTTTGGCATTTGCACATGCGCATTCAAACGCGGAAATCCTGAACTTGCTCCTCCTGGTTCGCTGGCGGTATGATAGATTCAAATTAACGGGATGTCGCCAGCTGGAATCAGTGAAAACAATGGACCAGCGCCAAATTGTTCTTCTGCCCAGCTGATAAGTAACTAATATCGCCACAAAACAGGTACGCCTTGCCAGGTCTAAACTAAGTTTTAACAGCGCAGTAAGTCTTAATGGCTGCCAAACAACTGAAAATTAACTTTTAAAAATGTGGAGTCTCATTAATCCTTATTTTAATAGTTTTTGGTCATTAAAAAAAATTTTAAAATTAAAAAAACATTTTTAAAAACTTTTCCCTGCTATCTCTTTAATTCGATTATTTCTTACCCTCTCTTTTTTTCACTGTCTGTAACTGTTTTTACAAATGATTTTAACGTTGTACCTTTCACTTCCTGAATTTTTCGTACCAGCTTGCAGAAAATGTTCGCAGCGTGTCAAAAATGCTGCAATCTGATTGGTCGAGCGGAGAAATCGCTCCTCTCACTTCTCCTATGGTCCCAGCTTTGCTGGGCTCTTCTCCGCTTCCTATTAGAGGAAGTGCACCCAGTAAGTTAGTGGGTTAGCATAAATCTATGGAGCAGCAAACACTGTTGGTTCGCCGCTCCGAGCAATTTCTGGGCCATTGCATTAAGCATTTCTATTAGGCAATATAGAGCAATACGGAGTGACCCCTGTTGAAATTTGTTCCATCCGTCAAAATTAAAAGACAAGAACCTGGACAGCAGAAAAACAGGTTTAAATCCAGCCTATGTAGATCAGAGAACTGAAGAGATCTTTTTAATTAGTGTAAAATTGTCCATTTGACTCCAACTGCAAACAAGATCAGTAGATCCATAGGAAAACCTACATGCATATTTCAGGTTACCTAGATCTTGCATGTGTTCAGAATTCTAGTTAAAATCATACATACGCATTGGCACATTGATTACAGCTCTATTTTGCTTTTTCAAAATAACGTAGGAAGATCTACATCACTGAATTTTCAATGAATCTTCAGACGTTGGTTCTCAAGGCACAGAGAAATAATTATTTTCCGCTCAATTTGAAGGTTTTTCAGCAATTCATTTCTTTAAGTCTTCTTGTGGCGATGGATCTAAAGTGCAAACAGTATTGATCTCTTTGCCCTGTAAGCTCCTGGGTTAATTGCTTTTTTACTTCATGTAGTTCTCCATTTTTCTTCCATCTGACTCAATTGAACAGATACTTTTTGTGACATGAATGCTGACTTCTTTTGCTGGCATTTTGTTGGCATCCCGTTTTTTCTTCTAAGTAATCAGAAATAGGTTATTAAGTTTAAAAAGGGTTAAAAACATCAGATTCCAATGAAGAACTGAAGAGGTTTGGCAAGATGATTGCTGGATGTTGACCAAAGCACCTATCTAATCCTTTAATGGGTTTGACATTTATGCACATAAAACACATTGTAGAAAAATGGATATCTGAGAACAGGTTACTAGACTACGATCTAATTGAAAAATTGTAATACCTTGATAACCAGAGGGTAGATTTTAACGCCAGGCATTGAACAGGCGAGCAGCAGGTGAAATGCCAACTTGTTCCCACTGGCAAGAGGCCTGAGCCATATTGAGGGCTGGGCCTTATTACCCTGAACGGGTGTCTCACTGCAGCTTGTCGACTGCAGGCTGATGCAATATTGGGCAGCCCAGAGGCCGACCCAGCTGGTGGGAAGTTTGGTCCTGGGGGAAATCGTGAAGAGCGGAAGCTTGGGGCGGCAACGGCCCACATTATTCTTGTGGAGCCCTGAGGAGCACTACTGGTCCATTTAGCCCCACAAAAATAATTATTTACTTACATTTTGGTGGCCTCTTCCTCTTCACTGCCCAGTTCAACTGGGCAGACGGTTCAACTTGGTAGAGCATGCATGGCACAGTCCCATGTCTAGAAGACTCACGTGTAAATAACTCCACGGGAATTGCGAGCGATTGCCTGCCCAGGCCATTCACGGTACCTCTCCTTGAAGGTAGCTAAAGCTCCGAACTGAATTTTGCTTTGTAACCCTCATTTACACCATTTTAGCAAACAAGCACCCTCATCATTAACTAGCACATTGTCTAATTCTTGCTGAGTTTTAATGTTATCTTCCTGATCCAATGTTATCTCCCTATTCCAACGTTATGTCAGCAACCTTTGCTTATCTTTGCCCTTCCTGAACTATGAGTGTCATTGTGATCAAAGATAGGATCTGCAAGCACATGAAGTGTCAGCTTAAACCAATTCTGATCTACTCATGTTATTTAACCATAATTCCTACATTAACTGTTCTGTCTTTGTTCCATATTAAAAACTATGTAAAAACACACCTATATGCTACATATTGCACTGAAGTGTCAGACTACATTATGCACACAAGTCCATGGAGGGGGCTTGAAGCACAACCTTCTCCCTCAGAGGCGAAAGTGCTACCAATTGGGTGATACTGGCAACTGACCACTATTAACATAATGCATGCAGTTATTAATAAAGATACAGCTTGTGAAATAAAAATCACAATCACAAAATAATTACAGATAAGGGTATTCCACCCTTCAGAATTCATCCAACCAGGGAGATCCTAACATCCCCACTCCTAGCATCCAATTGTTTCTTAAATGATTCCAGGGATCTTGCCTCCACTACTCTATCTGGAAGTTTATTATACATATGTGAAGAATTATATCCAGGTATTGGCCCTAAAATTACTGTTTACTAGTTTGAACCTGTTTCCACTTGTTCTACTCCCATGGTTTAATTCAAAGTAATATTCTGGGTTAACAACCCTTAACAATCTTATATATCTCTATAAGATCACCTCTCAGACACCTCCTTTCTAGGCTGAAAAGCCGAAGTTTCTCCAGTCTTTCATCATAACTCAGACCCGTGACACTGGGATCAGCCGCATGCTTCTTCTCTGCACTGACTCCAATGCTTAAATGTCTCTTGTTTCTTGATGACTAGAACTGGACTCAGTATTCCAGGTGTGACTTGATGAGAGCACTGTAAAGTTTGATCACTACCCCCTCTGAATTGTATTACACTGTTTTTGCTATGTACTTCAATCAACTGGTTTTTATTGATTGCTGCTCTACATTGAAACAAAAGCAAAACACTGCAGATGCTGGAAATATGAAATAAAACCAGAAAATGATGGAAATACTCAGTAGGTCAGGCAGCATCTGAGGAGAGACAAACAGAGTTAACGTTTCAGGTCAATGACCTTTCATCGGAACTGGAAGATGTTAGAGATGAACAGCTTTTAAGCAAGTACAGAGCTAGAGAAAAGGGGGGCAGAAAAGTACAAAAGGGAGAGGTCTGTGATAGGTTGGAGGTCAGGAGTGATTAAATGACAAAAGTGATGATGGTGCAAGGCAAAATGAGGTGATCATGGGACAAGTAAAGAAACAAAAGATGGGTCCAGAGGAGGTGTAAACGGTTACAGCAAAATAGCAGAAAGGAGGGAAGCATGGAAAATCTGACAAATCGGAGAGTGCTGCCATGGCCTGGGAATGTCGTGGAAGAAAGGCAGCTAGACCCCAGGGGTGCGGACCACTTCGCCACCGGAGCCCACCCCAAGCACCAGCTCACACCTCCTCCACTCCCAGTAGCTCTGGTACAGCTATCTGTCCAAGAAAAATGGGAGCGGTGCTTAAGATCTAAAGTTGTTAAATTCAATGGTAAGGCTGGAAGGCTGTAAAGTGCCTAGTATAAGAATGAGATGCTGTTCCTTGAGCTTTTCTCTGGTTTTGTACTTGCTTAAAAGCTGTTCCTCTCTAATGTCTTCCAGTTCTGGTGAAAGGTCATCGACCTGAAACGTTAATTCTGTTTCTCTCTCCACAGATGCTGCCTGACCTGCTGAGTGATTCCAGCATTTTCTGTTTTTATTGCTGCGCTACATTGGTTGGACATGTCGGAGTCAATTTCTGCCTCCCTATTGCCCCATTTATGCTTGTAAACGTTGTAGTAGCAGGAGTAAATTGGAGAAAGAAATCTGCCAATGTAACATTGGAGGTCCACCTGTTCCAATTTAGGCTCCAGCGTTCACACCAGAAACAGGCAGAGACCTAGGGCCCGAATTTACCAGGCCTGCGGGTTCCCAGCGGGTGGTCCTCCGGGAGCGTGGTCAACACGCTCGGCGAAATTAGTGGGTTGCCCACGCGATCGTAGCAGGCAACCCACTAATAGGAATCAATTACCTGCTCCTCCGGGGTCCACGGCGCTGGCCTGCGCGTCGGTCGGGCTGCACATGCGCAGTACGATCTGTCAGCTGGAGGCTCTCTAGTTAAAGGGGCAGTCCTCCACTGACAGATGCTGCAACCAATGGGACAAATTGCAGCATGGAGCAGCCCAGGGGGAAGGCTGCTCCCAGTTTAATGATGCCTCACCCCAGGTATCATCAGATGGGGTGAGGAGGAGGGGGAGGACACAGATCTTCCCCCCGGCGGGCGGGAGGAAGCGGCCTGCCTCTGCCACCAAGAAGGCCTGGCTCGAGGTTGCAGAGGGGGTCACCTGCGCCACCAACATATCGCCCACCTGCATACAGTGCAGGAGGCGCTGCAATGACCGCAGTAGGTCAGCCGCAGTGAGAACACGAAGTCTTTCCCCTACACTCCGTCTGCCACAACACTGCCCCCACCCCACATCTCCTTCGGCACCGCCAACACTATTCTGTCACATCACCCTTCATACCCACTCACACCCCATCCTCATCTTACCTCCACCTACTCACCTCGCCAGTACTCACCCTGCCACTAACACGCAACCCACTCCTCATACAATCTCATTGCTCCATCCCATACTCACCCTCTCGTGCATCTCCCTCACGGCCAGCCTCATTCAACCTGCCACCACCTGTGCTGCAGCCACAGGGCATGCATCACATATGTGCAGTAGGCAGCGTAAGGCAAACGTCTCGTCAGCATGAAGGGGGTGCACAAGGGTGTCTGAGGGTTTGTCATGGGTGTTACCCATATTGAATTTCAGAGCAACAAACAGCACACATTATATTGACACCACCACTGCCATGTCTCCGCGAATCCTGTCCGTTGTGTCCAATAATGCCCGCTCCTGGGTATCACTATGAGGACCCACCACTGATGCCACCCATCGTGTTACTGCAGAGTAGGTGCAGGTGTATTTGCAGGGCTCGTCCGCGCAGACAACTGAGAGACATCGGCGGTGTAGCCGGCTGCACCCTGGAAGGATGCGGAGGAGAAGGTGTGGAGGGCAGTGGTGACTTTGCCAGCGACAGGTAAGCAGTTGGTGCTGGGGCCAGCCAGGAGCAGCTCGGCATGAAAGAGGCTGCAGATCTCCACGACTACATGTCGAGCGAATCTGCGCCTCCCTGTGCACTGCTGCTCGGAGAGGTCCGGGGAGCTCCGCCTCGGTCTGTGGACCCTGTGGCGAGGGTAGTGCCCTCTGCGACGCGTCTCTCTCTGTGGTAGCCCTCCCTCCTGCTGTGCAGGTGGGCGTGCAACAACACCGTGTTGGGGGGATCCACGTCCCTGCGGCGGACGGCGTGGACTGCGAGGCTGCTGGTGCTGGTCATGCTCTTCGTCCTCCGAGGGTCTCCACACACCACCCAACTGGCAGGTGTTGGTCTGAGGGGTTGTGCAGGGTAGGTGTGTGGTTCCTCGGACTGGGGCTGCGGTTTCGTGTCGGTCTGTCCTCTGGCTTGGCGGGGGGTGGTGGAGGGCAGGGGTTGCCCTATGTGACGCGGTGGCCTCCTGCATGGGTGATGGCTCTCCCCCGTGGAGCGCACCTTGGCACCTGCCACAGGCTGCTGGCTGCAACACGCCTGGTTGGAGGGAGACTGTTTCCCCCAGTGTGGGAAACTCACTGCCTTGAACCTAAAATCGTACACTTCCTCTTTTGACAGCTGCTTCAGCTCATTAACTGACCACAACGAGCAAGGTAAGTACTCTCAAGTGGAACCCCGCTGGCTTTAATTGCCTGCGGGATTCCCACCAGCGGGGCTTGCGCGCGCAGCCCCGCACGTCAGCGCGGTACCCGGAAGTGGCCGGGATTTCGTCGCGATCCGGTCACGTGACCGGAGATCGGGATTTTCGGGGCCACCCCGCTGGGAACCCGCCGGAAACACGATCCTAAAATCGAGCCCCTAATTAACATTTTTTTTTATTCGTTCATGGGATGTGGGCGTCGCTGGCAAGGCCAACATTAATTGCCTATCCCTAATTGCCCTTGAGAAGGCAGTGATGAGCCGCCTTCTTGAACCGCTGCAGTCCATGCGGTTATATTCAAATATGGGTCAGCTGATGTTGTCAGGACCTCCAAGGCCATTTTGGTGTCAATCAGTGCCGCCACCACTACTTCCTCAACCCGCCCACAAACTAGGAGTACTATAGGTTGGGAGGCGGCCATTTTCAGCTCTATTTAAAGGGATCCTTAGCTGTAGTCAGGGAAAGCCAGAAGCAGGTCTGGCATTCATTTTTCTTCAGTCTCTTGATAGTTTTGAGTCTTAAAGGCTTCTGTAAGTTCACCTCTTTGTCACTGTGCACTTATACAATTTCTGTGCCTCTGAAATCTGTTGCTCCGTGCGTCCAGGCCTCCCCTTTACTTTGGTGCTGTCGGCCCATGATGAGCACCGACCCACCAGATTTCTCTCCCTCCCAAATGGTGAGCTGCCTATAAGCAGTGTGATTCGTGCTGGCAACTCACCTGTTCTACTTAAATGAGACCCGACCGCTAAATCGATCGGCCCTCCCGCCGACATCATCAGGTGGGCAGAGCGGATGTCCTGCCGACTGTTCACCCGATCTGCACTCCACACCAAAATTGACCCTGTTTAGTGTCAAATCTACTAAGACCTTTTTACTGGTTTAGAATACTCTTACATGTATATAGGAGATGGATTTCCATGGATGCTCTCCTGGTCATCTGTAATTTTGACCGAAGAACCACGGAAACACCATTTTTCCAGGACAAGTGGGAGAACCTCCGTGGAAATTCACACCCATATCGTTTTACTAAAAACTTCTTACTCTAACATATCTTTTCTCTGGTCCCATCAGAAATTCTGTTGTAGTTAGCAAAGGATTGCAGATATCAACAGAATGAACCCCTGACAAGAACTATATAGACCATGCCCATGAATTGATTGTATTTACCCTCTGATTTTTAAATGCACCCTCAAACATGTGACTTAATACCGACTGTTAAATAATAATAATCTGTAAATAGCATTATTTTATTTTTATTAGAGTTAATTACCACCTCAATTAAGTATATAATTATTAGCAATATCCATAATAAAATCTAGTTAAGATTTTCTCTGCTACTGTGTGTGTTGATTCAGGCAGTATGCAATTCACACTTGTGATTCACCACACAGTGAGTTCATCATCTTATATGTTCTAACAGGGGAGACCAAACCCTTTCGCAAACAGGGGAGGAGGGGGAGGGAAGGGAAAGACCAAGTCATCCTGAGTTGCTTTTGTCCATCTCTCTGCAACTGATTACAGAGGATTCCTGGGGGAATGGAGTGTGGCTGGAAGGACCTAAAGAGGTGGGAAAAGTTTTAACAACTGGTATACAACCCTGGATTAGGCCAGAGTCTTCAAAGTGGTGCATAATTTGAGTGTTCACAGCAAGTAGTACCGTTAGCAATTACCAAAGTAAGGGCGATGTGGTAGTACTTGGAAATGTGAGTGGGATTATCATTCTTAATGTTAGGGTACACAGGAGCAAATTTCCAAAGAGTGAACTGTGAGTAAGAGAAATTGAATAGAGGATGATGGACAGGGTATCAACAAGACCAGAGATCTTATTGAGGTCCAAAGAGCAGAGTAGCTGAAAGACCTGGTGGGGATAAAACTTGCTGCAGTCATAGTGGCCTTCTTATTCCTTAATACACTTATTTCTCAAGTAATTATCCAGCTCCCTTTTAAACATCTTGATTGACTTTGCATCCATGACTTTCTGGGGCAGTGTGTGTTCCACAGTCTCACAACCTTTTGTGTATAGAAGTTTTTCCTGGAATTATTTTAACTGGTTTAACTCAAATTCTAAATTAATTCAAAACTAATTAACCAGTTCTGATGAAAGGTCATCGGCCTGAAACATTGGGCCCGATGTTACCAGGGCTGCGGGTTCTCGGTAGGGGGGTTATCGGGCGCGTGGGTAACGCGCCCGGTGAAATTAGTCAGCACCCCGCGTGATTGTAGCATCCAATCCACTAATTGGATCCACTTACCTGCTCCTCCGGGTTCCCCACTGCTGATCTGCGCGTCGGGCGGACTGCGCATGTGCAGTAAGAACTGTCAGCTGGAGGAGCTCTATTTAAAGAGGCAGTCCTCCACTGACAGATGCTGCAACAAATAGAAAAAGTCACAGCATGGAGCAGCCCAGGGGGAAGGCTGCTCCCAGTTTAATGATGCCTCACTCTAGGTATCAATACATGGGGTGAGGAGGAGGGGGAGGACAGAGATCTTCCTCCCGGCGGGCGGGAGGAAGCAGCCTGCCTCTGCCACCAGGAAGGCCTGGCTCGAGGTGGCAGAGGAGGTCACCTGCACCACCAACATATCGCACACCTGCATACAGTGCAGGAGGCGCTCCAATGACCTCAGTAGGTCAGCCAAAGTAAGTACACTTACTCTTTCCCCTACACTCCGTCTGCCACATCACTGCCCCCACCCCACATCTCCTTCAGCACTGCCAACACTACTCTGTCACATCACCCCTCATACCCACTCAAACCTCATCCTCATCTTACCTGCACCTACTCACCTCGCCAGTACTCATCCCGCCACTACCACTCAACCTAATCCTCATACAATCTCATGGCTCTATCTCATACTCACCCTCTCGTGCATCTCTTTCACGGTCAGCCTCACCCAACCTGCCACCACCTGTGCTGCAGCCACAGGGCATGCATCACATATGTGCAGTAGGCAGCGTAAGGCAAACGTGTCGTGAGCATGAAGGGGATGCACAAGGGTGTTTGAGGGTTTGTCATGGTTGTTACCTATATTGAATTTCTGACCAACTCACATTACACATTATATTGGCACCACTACTGCCACGTCTTCGCGAATCTTGTCTGGTTTGTGCAATAATGCCCTCTCCTGAGGATCACCATGAGGACCCACAACTGATGCCACCCATTGTGTCACTGCAGAGTGGGTGTAGGTGTATTTGCAGGGCTCTTTTGCGAAGACGACTGAGAGACGTCGGCGATGTCCCCGGTGGCACCCTGGAAGGATGCGGAGGAGAAGTTGTTGAGGGCAGTGGTGACTTTGACAGCGACAGGTAAGAACATGGTGCTCGGGCCAGTCAGGAGCAGCTCGGCATGAAAGAGGCTGCAGATGTCCACGACTACATGTCGAGTGACTCTGAGCCTCCGTGTGCACTGCTGCTCAGAGAGGTCCAGGAGGCTGAGCCTCGGTCTGTGGACCCTGTGGCGAGGGTAGTGCCCTCTGCAACGCATCTCTCTCTGCGGTAGCCCTCCCTCCTGCTGTACAGGTGGATGTGTCACAGCACTCTGTTGTGGAGCTCTACGTGTCAGAGGTGGACGGCGTGGATGGCGAGGCTGGTGATGCTGTTCGCCCTCCGAGAAGGTCATGACTGCAGCTACGGCGGCCCCCATCCGGAAGATGTACATCTGAGGGGGTCCGCAAGGTAGGTACATGTCTCTGGACACCGGGGTAAGTGTGCAAGTTGGTGACTTTGACTGTCAGGAGGAGGGTGGTGGAGGCCAAACTTTGTCCCAAGTGACAGAGTGGCCTCCTGCAATGAGTGAGGGTCTCCCACCCCCACCTGTCAAATGGACCTTTGCAGCTGCCACAGGCTGATGGCTGCAACAGGTCCATTTGAACTGGGAGTGTTTCCCCCAGTATGGGAAACAGTCCCAGTTTGCTCCAAAATCCCACTCCTCCTCACATAATCCCTCAATCAGGTCAGTTAATGACCTGAACAAGACAAATAAATACCTTCAAGTGGAACCCTGCTGGCTTTAATTGCCTGCGGGATTCCCACCAGCGGGGGCTGCGCGCGCACGCTGGCGCGTCAGCGGGGAACCCGGAAGTGCGCGGGTTTGAGGCGGGCTCCGGTCCCGCTCCGGGATTTCCCGATTTTCGGGGCCCCCCCCGCCAGAAACGCACCCGATAGCGGGTGCTAAAATGCTGCCCATTAACTCTATTTCTCTCTCCACAGATGCTGCCTGTCCTGCTGAGTGTTTCCAGCATTTTCAGTTTTTATTTCAGATTTACAGCATCTGCAGTATTTTTCTTTTGTTCTAAATTATGTCCCTTTGTTCTGGATTCTCCTACTAAAGGGAGGAGTCATTCCTTATCTATCCTGATAATTCCTTTTATTATTTAATATATCTTAACCCAGTACCCCCTCTACTCCAGGGACTATAACTCAAGTTTGCCCAGTCTCTCATTGTAACTCAGTCCCTTCATCCCAAGTAACACCCTAGAGAATCATCAGTAGACTTTATCCTTGGCCAGAATATCCTTCCTAAGATGCAGCATCCAAAATTAAACACATTGGGCCAGAAATCGCTCGGAGCAGCGAGGCTATGGTCACCGCCGTTCCTGCGAATTAAATTAACAAAATTACTTACTGCGGGCATCAAATTGCTTGAATTTGAACTTTAAAAAAAATTGTGCGCTATCGACCCAGCCTCTGAGCCGCTGGAAAAGTCTGTGGGGAGAAGACACGCCCACAAAATCGGTCAAGAAGAGAAGTCACGCCCACAGGTTCAACCTGCATTGCTCAAACAGGCAAGCAGACTTCGTTCATTGAAAGTTAGTATTCTGAATGTAATTGTAAATTTTTTAATACAAAAAGTCAAAGAAATAATAGAATTAAATTAAGGAGGCAGAAAGGAAAAGTAAAAAAAAAATTTATTATAAAAAATATTTTAATGACCAAAAACTATTAAAATAAGGAGTAATATTAAATTCCCCATTTTGAAAAGTTAATTTTTAGTTGTTTGGCAGTCATTAAGACTTACTGCGCTGTTAAAACTTAGTTTAGACCTGTATTTTTGGCGTACCTGTTTGGTAGCGTAATTAGTTACTTTCCAGCTGGGCAGATAAGCAAGTTGGTGCTTTTTCAATGATTTCCCTGATTGCAGTTTGCGATGTCCCTTTAATTCGAAGCTGTCATATCGCCGACGAACCAGTAGGAGCATGTTCCGAATTTCCGCGTTTCACTGCACATGTGCAAATGCCGGAACTTGCTCCTTCAATTCGCCACCAACAACGGAGAACGCTGTTGAGCTCCTACGTTATTTCGGGAGCAATTTCTGTCCCATTATTTCAAATGATGTTGGACCAATGCTTTGCATAATTCTAGTAGTATTTCCTTTCTTTTATATTTTAAATTTCTTGTGATGAAGCCCAACTTCTCATTAGCTTTTTTGATTGCTTTTTGCATCTGTGAGCCAGTTTTTAATGACTTATGCAACCAGGCCTCTAAATCTCTCTGCTCATCTAGTCCCCATAGCACTTCATTGTTTAGATTATACTCCCTTCTGGCATTCTTGTTTTACACTCTGTTGCAGCAAATTGAATCCTGCATCATTCTGCCCATTTAGTTAACCCATCTAAGTCCATTAGCATTACATTAAGTTACAAGGAAACTACAGCACAGAAACAGGCCATTTGGCCCAACTAGTCTATGCCAGCGTTTATGAGCCTCCTCCCTCCCTACTTCATCTAACTCTATCAGCATACCCTTCTATTTCTTTCTCCCTCATGTGCTTATCTAGTGTCCCCTTAAATGCATCTATGATATTCGCCTCAACTACTCCTTGTGGTAGCGCATTCCACATTCTTACCACTCTTTGGGTAAAGAAGTTTCTCCTGGATTCCCTATTGGATTTATTAGTGACTATTTTATATTTATGACCTCTAGTTTTGGACTCTCCCATGCAATTTTCCTCCTAGTTTAATATAATTTGCAACCTGGATATATTGCCCTGTATTCCCAAATCCAGATGTTTAAAATCTTGCTTAAAAAGAACAATTCATTATTTTCCTACACCTAGTGCACAGAGGAAATCTTCACCTCATGGCCTAGAAATTTGGCTGCCCAGCGCCTATTTTTCGGTTGCCTGTTAGTGTCCGCAGCTCGCTGGCTCGAAGATATTGAGGCCTGAGGCCTAATGTCGGGTGTGCCACGGGCCTCACTATTCAGGCACTGGTATCGCTCCTTGCGTGCCCAAAAGTGGACGCACTTGAATTTCTAGGCCCATGTGTTTAAATGGGTTTGTAATCTGCCTCACTCTTTTTGATCCTAAATCACACTCATTATATTTCCCCAATGTTAACAGTTCTGAATATATGTTCATGAATTACGTCACAAGAGGAAGGTAGCCCCTTGGGTAAGTATCATCCCTGATGGGTCAGTCTGACTTTAGATGGACTTTATTCTGTTATTTCTAATTCAGTCAAATCAAAGTGAATTTGCTGAAAGTTAACTGTCTAAAGACTACCTTTCAATTTTTTATGGGCTACAAGATAAGGCAGCATACTGACGTTCTGACAAGTCACACCATAGATTGGTAGCAAGTGGATTTACAAACACAATGGGGTTAGGTTTATTCTTGTAGCACAATGCCCAATGCAATTGTGTAAAGC